>NC_079462.1:35006645-35631733 GCF_026250575.1 Diorhabda carinulata
AGGTAATGAACAGGAAGGCACGGAAACAACAATCGAAAAGATGAAACAACTTACTGTTAATTAAAACAAGGGAAACTCGCTATTACGAGAAATTAATTGTTTTCTAAAGAAAGATAATACATTCACAATGAATATTTTGTATACATTATTATCGTCAAAAAGTATTTAGCAACAATTTCCATTAAGTTACATGCGATTTGTTACTCAATACTTTTGTTTTTATACATTGAATCACTGATAACTTCACGGTACATTGCAGTACCTATATAGGTCAGGAATATCTTTTATATCGGATTGGTATATATTTGATCTTAACTTATTTTTTCCGAACGTATCGTCGTAATTAATTTTTTTCCTACCATTATCGTATTGATAAAACATATCCTTGAACTTTTTAACTACATTTTCATTCATCTGTAATAAAGATCGATTTAAATGTATACATAGTTTATAGAAATATCACAAATGTAGATTTGTAATAAAATCAGTACCAATTCGATATGTAAATCTTATTATTCAATATTGAATATGTAGAGCCTCCTATCCTCTCTGATTATACCAAAAGTTATTTAATATTGCGGCAAATTTTCTCTCTCAAAGTCGCTACAGCTACAAAACAAACATACACCCTGAGTTTTATTGAGTTGGAATTTTTGGTGTACTACCTGGTATACAGATGACTTCAAGAGGAGTGACACCCCAAAATAAGCGAATTTTTGTCGCTAATCTCGATTACGTGGGTAACGTAACTAATTCGCTCGCCCTTGGGATCAGAAAATCCTCCAATGGACCCGGAACCCTTTTTGGTGTAGCTAAAATTGTTGCTTTCGCGTCTTTCATCAATCTGCTTGCAAAATGTACTCTACGGGAACGGCTAGAGAAACCTGGAATGAACTGGATTTACACACTAAGAGCATCCCGGACGCTGGTGCATGAAGGAGGAACGGACTGCAGACCGCATCATCTGTGAAGGCCGATTCAAACGCAGCCAGTGATTTAGTAGACTGTATTTTCTGTCCACACTTGTCAAGTTAATTAGTAGAGTCCCACAGACACTCTTCTACCTTTTTATATATACCACGTTACGAAAACCAAAAACTTTACTACGTTTGTGGGTCTATAATTAAACCAATTTGTTGCCTGCCCAGTTTAGTAGCTTCTCTAGTCGGTTGTTTTTTGTGGTGGAGACTGCTACTCGGCCCGAAATATAAAATAGATTTCTATTTACTCGACTCGACCGTTTACTCGACTCTGCCTGTCAGTACGACTAAAATAAATGTGTTCAAACACTAAATTACTCGACCAATCGACTGAACTACTGGCTGTGTCTGAACCGGATGCCTTGAGAGTGCTAGGAATTGGTCCGAGCGAGGTTCAAACAGTCAAAAGGTTTAATTCCAAGTGCTTTTTCGGTTTATCAAATGATTCAGGCTTTTGGTAATTTCAAAAGGGGCTATCAGAAGGCTTAATAATCCACGATCCCATACTCACAATTATACTTTTTCTGACAGTTTTTGTACTATAGTCTTTATTATGATGATATTTGTTTTTATTAAAATGAAAAGCTCACTTTTTGCTTATTAGCAATAACAATCATAATTGAATAATAAAGAAATAAATGATAAACTGCATTAATTACTTTCTTATATTTGTACAGTTTCAACTCGATTTCGAAATTGTCTAAAAGGTATTTTTACTTATTCTCAAATGATCGATCTATTTTGACGAGTTATCCTACTTTTCAAATATTTCATTATTATTCGAAATATGTTCTTGATAAACTATTTGTTTCACCTTTTCCCGTACGAAAAGAATCAGCAAGATCTGGGGATGTGATAGGCCAACATGGCAGTTCACAATCCCAATCACAAATCCTTGTAGAATGAGCAGGACAGAAAGTGAAATAAATCTGATCAATATCTAAAGCAAGTTCCACAATCCGAAAGAATTTTTAAATATATTTTTTCAATTGTAAGCATTTTAATTCGAATTTCGCGCTTTAGAAAGGGAATTTTGAAAGGTTAGGTTGGTAACACCGATCGAGACTTGCGTCAGATAGATGTAAATACAATAAAAATAAAGATGATTCCTAAATCCACACTTTCACTATTTGAAATACTTGCTTCAACTATGTAATGGGTTTTCCTTCTCTCCAATAATCGTAGTTTTGGGATGGCGGAACATCATTTATGGTTTTAGATTAATAACATCTTTGGGGTAACCTATGAAATCGTGATGAACGTCTTTAGTGCATCGTTGTTGCTCTGGACCTCAACTTTATTCAACTCTTGGGGATTTGGAAATCATCTGATCTTGCTCTTATCAGCATCTATTGTTTAAATGATTTTTGAAGACCAATACCAAGTTTCATATCAAATATATTATTTTCCATTGTTAATTATGGTTTTTTAAATAATCGCATCAATCTAAAATAGGTTTATTTTTATTTTTAGATCAATACCATCATCCAGACCAGAGAATACTACGGAGGTTTTAGAAACTACGACACAGATGCCATGTTTCATAATCGAAATGGGAAAATCTTTGACGTCGATTCCGAGAGGTGCACCGCACGTTAAAGCAGTTAACTATGGTTACAATATTTTCTACAGCCTGCCTCAGTACGCTTTTTCATTCAACAATTTCGTGCTACTAGAAAGAATCCAATTACATCATAATCAATTAACCAGCATTCATCGGAAGGCTTTTAGACAATTAGATCAATTGAAATCGGTGGATCTGTCCGGGAATAACCTCACAACATTAGACTTATACACGTTCAAAACTAATACGAATTTGGAAAAATTAGATCTGACTTCGAATAAAATCCGTTTTAGAAACAAACCCTTCCTATATTCTACATCTTTAGTAACATTAATTTTGAGTGATAATAGAATAGAACAAATTTTCGTAAATAATTTTAGTAAATTACCAAAATTGAGAAATTTAGTTTTAAATTCCAACGTAATTTTTTTTATAGCCGACTGCAGTTTCGCGCCATTGAAAGATCTTGTATATTTATCATTAGCGCATACAGGTGTCTACAGATTAAGTACGGAGATGTTCTCAAACAGTAGCTACCCCAGAATAATCGACGTCACGGATTCCCCATTAGCTACTAAATTTAATCCGCCATTGAGAAAAGTTAAAAACGAAGGTGTGAGAGATTTGATTAATATCGATAAATATTTTTGACATATTATAGTACAAGTCTTCATATTGAAGATTATTGGGACTATTATGTTTTCCAGACAATGTGGTACCATTGTCAACGACTGAATATGTTTTTGTAATGCCTCAGAAAGAGTATTAATTGAATATTTAAACGAATGGAGAAAATGTATGTTTGTACTTGTTGATTTTTTTATATTTATGTATAAAAAGGAAAAAGAATATAATAAAAAACTCGCAGATGCGTTGGTGAAGAAATACTAAGACTGGGTGCTTTCAAAGTAATCTAAAAGATTCACCAAAAAAAATCCTCGAAGAATTGTATTTAACAAATGAACTTTGAAGCGGAAGATTTCTAGTTAGATAATTTTTTGTTCTTAGTAACACTACAGATTTTCAAAAATTGTCGTTTCATACATTAAGATCTACAATTAAATTCTACAGTTTTAACTATAGTCTACAGCAAATGTTCGGATCCATTTGGAAACATAAATAGGTAGAAATTTATTTCCATTCTCTTATAAATTATACATTTCAATAAAAAGTTTTTACATCAACATATTAATTTAGAAAGACACTTGATCACACCACGTGAAGAAGTTATTATACCAGTATTTTCTCATACTGTCCCTTTTTTACAAACTTATTTACAATCTCTTCTACAATAGGTATAGTGAGTGATATTTCTTCTCTATTTACCTCTATCTTGCACTCCCTGTTTAGCTCATCTCTATTCAGTCTTCTTTTCTCCAGGTTTTTTGCTATTTCTTCATTACATTCCCTTCTGGCTCTGCCCTTTCTCTTTTTTTTATTGGACTATTTTGTCCTCCTTCATTTTCACTTTATGTCTAAACCAATCCAAACTGATGTTGTTCGATTTTTTGCACCATACTCACCACGTTTAGTATCTTCATTTCACATGTCGTTATCGTTTGCTTAAATTTACTGGTTAGAGCCTAGGATTCGCAACCATAAATCAGCATTGGTAGCATTTTTGTACGTTATGTTATTAGCTGAAGAATACTCTGTACATAGCTCCATATATAGATATTATTTTATTTACCATATCGACTACATCTTCGTCTATTTCATCTGGACTGATGATTATCCCTAGATACTTTATCTTGTTTACGCAATTCTTGTATTTGCACAGTTATTTTCTTCCATATTAGTTCCAAATCTATATTTTCCCATTCCCATTCCCATTGTCTTCCCATGACGTAGTTTCCTAAAATCCCTTTCTTATGGGGATATTACCTTTTTATGGGGATTATGTTAACATAAAAAACTTTTGTTTGATAAAATCCTGTAGCTTCTACGAGGACACATCCACACTTCTGCAGATTTCCTATCTAAAGCATTTTTTCGTGGGTTTGTATAGGAATTCCGTTCTAAATCTTCACTCTGCATTATCTGCTTTACCCAGCCTTTTTAGTAGTTCCTGTGAAAGCGATGAAAAGATATCATATTTTCGTTAAGAATCAAATATCTCTTGTTTTGCAATCAAACTTTTTTTTGTTACTTGAAAGTTTCTGATCCACTGAAAGGTTTTTTTGCTTCTTTGTATGTTGACCAAAGTCACTGCAATCATTTGATTCTGGACGCGAACAACTCCCGCATGGATTACGGATTGGGTATTTAAAGAATGAAGTGAAGATTGGAAATCAGTTATTTACATCTAAAACTGTCATGTGTGAATGGAAATGAGAAAAAAATAATAATTAATACACCATCAAATTACAAAATGAAATTGACAGTAAAGCTTCTGTATACCTATAATATTAGTTATTACGACGCATATAAAAAACCTGCGGATTTCACATGATAAAAACTATTTTGCATGCATAATGTACTTTTGTCATATCCTCTATCGTCCATAATGTGAATATTGAAACGAGTTTTGCATGTTATTAATTATTCTGCTACTTCCTGTTGAGATGTAAACACCTCTTGCTTATCTAATAACGCTAAGTAAGATTTTTGATGAATACTATAATTTATGAGTTGATTTATTGTTTTAGTTTCATATTTTTTTGCAAAAATTTACCGGAAATTGAATGTTTTATATAATTTGAATGTGAACTATTACCCAAAATACATAAGAAAGGACTAATAAACTGTTTCTTTTTGAATAGAGAAATATTTTACAACATCTTCTGTCAACAGATTTTCTTTCACAGTTAAAAGTTTATTTATGTAGTAGTCAGTCAGAAACATTAAATGATTTGTCACGTTTAGTTTTAGAAATACTTATTCAACAATGAAATAATCAAAAATGACAAATTTTGAACTTCTTTCTATAGTTTTCCAGATCATTTTTCCATGCCGATTAAGATACCTCCAAAACATGTAATTTCTAGGCATCATTCGCTTCTTCAGGTGTAGAAAAACTTTTTTATTTTATTTTTGAACTGATGTGTGATAGATCGCATTGTCGTAGTGGAAAATGATTCGTCTCCTGCGATTGGTATCCCTGATTCTTCTGCTAAGCAGATGTCGGTGTACTATCCAGAATTAACCGTGCTCCAACCACTTTTGTATGATTTAGCTCGTCTTGAAAGATCCATCATTTTGCCATTGAACATGTATGGGATATTATTAAAAGGAAACTGTCCAGTTTATGCGACACTGTACAGATTTTGGCGCAAATTATTCCAAGAAGCTAAAGAGCTACAATCAGACATACAAGATTTTGTTTTATTGGTACCTAGGCTTGTCCAAGGATTGCTTTCTTTTTAGAACACATATTGATAAAATTCTGATTATAAACAGCGGGTGTATAGTCGTGAGACATACACAAAATATGAGATACTGAACGAATTATCTAAATATACTGAATGTTTATCATAAAATTAGTTCTACAAAAAACGAGGAGACCGCTTATTTGATTCCTTGATTCGTTGTATTGCAAGCAATAAATTATATCTTTTATAGTATGCTCAAATTGTAATAACATGCTTCACTGTGATATTAAGTTGATGTTTTCCTAGGTATACATTTTAGGCTTTCCACCTACAGCACAGCTTGTGAAATTTCAAATTACCGCGCAATATACAAGGATGGTTCAGAAATAAACCAGAATTTTGCTATAAAAAATTTCATTATTAAGTTACAAATATGAAATTCTTTAGAGTTTTTCTTAATAGTCACAGTTTACACACTTTTTCCACTTTTCAGGAAACTATATGATCCTTTTTCATAAATATTTCTCGGTTAGTCACGTTACCATTCGCGCACGAAGGATTCTACTTTGGCACTGCTTTCGAATTGCAGTTTCAATGGACCAAATAAATAATAGTGACATGGCCATAAATCGGGACTATAAGAAGGGTGTTCTTCGCATTTAGTACCGCTTCAATTTTCCAAAATTAGTTTTTCTGCAGCGTTTTCGTTCTCATTGGAAACAATTGTTTTGGTTTGCATCGAGTACAGCCATTATTTATTTGAACCACTCTCGTAAATTGCTTTATAACTTGATTACCTAGTACCATAATGGTTTATTACAATTTGAGCTGCTAAATACAGTTAACAATGTTCCTAAATATATTCTCAAAAAAGTAAAATATATCAAACTCCAATCCGGTTGTACCCTTTCATATTTGAATCAAATGTATGTTTCGGATCGATTTCAAACTAGTGTAATAACAAATAATCAACCTTTAATCGCTTAGATTTTATTTATCTGCCACCTAGTGGAACTTTTAAAGATTATTAAAGAACAAACCAGGTTGTAAAATGATTATTGCGCATGATTTTTACAATTAAAACAATCTGAACTGTTTCTGTTTCAGATCACTATTTGAGGATAAACTGCTTATTGCATGTTTGGTTTGTTAGACTATTTATATTTTTCAACTTGGTTAAATGTTTGTTAAAATTCGATATGTTTTACTTTTTATTTATACCTTTTAATTAATCTAATCTTATATGTACGAATGTACCTGATTAATTAACTATTTTTTAATAAATATATATATAAGAATTTGTGTGACTTTTTTTTCTTACTGCTTTAATTAATATCCTTAAATTATTGGTCGAAAAGTTTTTGATATCTTCCAATCCAGAAATATATCTATCGATGCACTTGGATTATATACAAGGTGTTTCTGAATTTATGCGGCAAAATTCAGGGCGTGAATTTCCTCAATCCACCCCTATCCTAGATATCACCAGTAAAAGGTGGTAATTGAAATTAGGTACTTTATTTCATATCAAAACTTTTTTCAAGATTAAGTTTCATGAAATAATTGAAATTTCAGTTTTGTTAGAAAATCGTAATTCTGTAAACGTAATTCTGTAAACTTCGTGCCTTTGTAAAGGACTAACTACGGGTATTGTTTTCAATATTCCTGTTACATTTTCCAAAATTAGAAGCCCTTAGGTACTTTATTTCATATCAAAACTTTTTTCAAAATGAAATTTCATGAAATAATTGAAATTTCAGTTTTGCTAGAAAATCGTAATTCTGTAAATTTCGTGTCCTTGTAAAGAACTAACTACGGGTATTGTTTTCAATATTCCTGTTACATTTTACAGAATTAGAAGCCCTTAGGTACTTTATTTCATATCAAAACTTTTTTCAAAATGAAATTTCATGAAATAATTGAAATTTCAGTTTTGCTAGAAAATCGTAATTCTGTAAATTTCGTGTCCTTGTAAAGAACTAACTACGGGTATTGTTTTCAATATTCCTGTTACATTTTACAGAATTAGAAGCCCTTAGGTACTTTATTTTATATCAAAACATTTTTCAAAATTAAATTTCATGAAATAATTGAAATTTCAGTTTTGCTAGAAAATCGTTATTCTGTAAAATTCGTGCACTTGTAAAGGACTAACTACGGGTATTGTTTTCAATATTCCTGTTACATTTTACAGAATTAGAAGCCCTTAGGTACTTTATTTTATATCAAAACATTTTTCAAAATTAAATTTCATGAAATAATTGAAATTTCAGTTTTGCTAGAAAATCGTTATTCTGTAAAATTCGTGCACTTGTAAAGGACTAACTACGGGTATTGTTTTCAATATTCCTGTTACATTTTACAGAATTAGAAGCCCTTAGGTACTTTATTTTATATCAAAACATTTTTCAAAATTAAATTTCATGAAATAATTGAAATTTCAGTTTTGCTAGAAAATCGTTATTCTGTAAAATTCGTGCACTTGTAAAGGACTAACTACGGGTATTGTTTTCAATATTCCTGTTACATTTTACAAAATTAGAAGCCCTTAGGTACTTTATTTCATATCAAAACTTTTTTCAAAATGAAATTTCATGAAATAATTGAAATTTCAGTTTTGTTAGAAAATCGTATTTCTGTAAACTTCGTGCCCTTGTAAAGGACTAACTACGGGTATTGTTTTCAATATTCCTGTTACATTTTCCAAAATTAGAAGCCCTTAGGTACTTTATTTCATATCAAAACTTTTTTCAAAATGAAATTTCATGAAATAATTGAAATTTCAGTTTTGCTAGAAAATCGTAATTCTGTAAATTTCGTGTCCTTGTAAAGAACTAACTACGGGTATTGTTTTCAATATTCCTGTTACATTTTACAGAATTAGAAGCCCTTAGGTACTTTATTTCATATCAAAACTTTTTTCAAAATGAAATTTCATGAAATAATTGAAATTTCAGTTTTGCTAGAAAATCGTAATTCTGTAAATTTCGTGTCCTTGTAAAGAACTAACTACGGGTATTGTTTTCAATATTCCTGTTACATTTTACAGAATTAGAAGCCCTTAGGTACTTTATTTTATATCAAAACATTTTTCAAAATTAAATTTCATGAAATAATTGAAATTTCAGTTTTGCTAGAAAATCGTTATTCTGTAAAATTCGTGCACTTGTAAAGGACTAACTACGGGTATTGTTTTCAATATTCCTGTTACATTTTACAGAATTAGAAGCCCTTAGGTACTTTATTTTATATCAAAACATTTTTCAAAATTAAATTTCATGAAATAATTGAAATTTCAGTTTTGCTAGAAAATCGTTATTCTGTAAAATTCGTGCACTTGTAAAGGACTAACTACGGGTATTGTTTTCAATATTCCTGTTACATTTTACAGAATTAGAAGCCCTTAGGTACTTTATTTTATATCAAAACATTTTTCAAAATTAAATTTCATGAAATAATTGAAATTTCAGTTTTGCTAGAAAATCGTTATTCTGTAAAATTCGTGCACTTGTAAAGGACTAACTACGGGTATTGTTTTCAATATTCCTGTTACATTTTACAAAATTAGAAGCCCTTAGGTACTTTATTTCATATCAAAACTTTTTTCAAAATGAAATTTCATGAAATAATTGAAATTTCAGTTTTGTTAGAAAATCGTATTTCTGTAAACTTCGTGCCCTTGTAAAGGACTAACTACGGGTATTGTTTTCAATATTCCTGTTACATTTTACAAAATTAGAAGCCCTTAGGTACTTTATTTCATATCAAAACATTTTTCAAAATGAAATTTCATGAAATAATTGAAATTTCAGTTTTGCTAGAAAATCGTAATTCTGTAAATTTCGTGTCCTTGTAAAGGACTAACTACGGGTATTGTTTTCAATATTCCTGTTACATTTTACAAAATTAGCAGCCCTTAGGTACTTTATTTCATATCAAAACTTTTTTCAAAATGAAATTTCATGAAATAATTGAAATTTCAGTTTTGTTAGAAAATCGTAATTCTGTAAACTTCGTGCCCTTGTAAAGGACTAACTACGGGTATTGTTTTCAATATTCCTGTTACATTTTACAAAATTAGAAGCCCTTAGGTACTTTATTTCATATCAAAACATTTTTCAAAATGAAATTTCATGAAATAATTGAAATTTCAGTTTTGTTAGAAAATCGTAATTCTGTAAACTTCGTGCACTTGTAAAGGACTAACTACGGGTATTGTTTTCAATATTCCTGTTACATTTTACAAAATTAGAAGCCCTTAGGTACTTTATTTCATATCAAAACTTTTTTCAAAATCAAATTTCATGAAATAATTGAAATTTCAGTTTTGTTAGAAAATCGTAATTCTGTAAACGTAATTCTGTAAACTTCGTGCCTTTGTAAAGGACTAACTACGGGTATTGTTTTCAATATTCCTGTTACATTTTACAGAATTAGAAGCCCTTAGGTACTTTATTTTATATCAAAACATTTTTCAAAATGAAATTTCATGAAATAATTGAAATTTCAGTTTTGTTAGAAAATCGTAATTCTATAAACTTCGTGCCCTTGTAAAGGACTAACTACGGGTTTTGTTTTCAATATTCCTGTTACATTTTACAAAATTAGAAGCCCTTAGGTACTTTATTTCATATCAAAACATTTTTCAAAATGAAATTTCATGAAATAATTGAAATTTCAGTTTTGCTAGAAAATCGTAATTCTGTAAATTTCGTGTCCTTGTAAAGAACTAATTACGGGTATTGTTTTCAATATTCCTGTTACATTTTACAAAATTAGCAGCCCTTAGGTACTTTATTTTATATCAAAACATTTTTCAAAATGAAATTTCATGAAATAATTGAAATTTCAGTTTTGTTAGAAAATCGTAATTCTGTAAATTTCGTGTCCTTGTAAAGGACTAACTACGGGTATTGTTTTCAATATTCCTGTTACATTTTACAGAATTAGAAGCCCTTAGGTACTTTATTTTATATCAAAACATTTTTCAAAATGAAATTTCATGAAATAATTGAAATTTCAGTTTTGTTAGAAAATCGTAATTCTGTAAATTTCGTGTCCTTGTAAAGGACTAACTACGGGTATTGTTTTCAATATTCCTGTTACATTTTACAGAATTAGAAGCCCTTAGGTACTTTATTTTATATCAAAACATTTTTCAAAATGAAATTTCATGAAATAATTGAAATTTCAGTTTTGTTAGAAAATCGTAATTCTGTAAATTTCGTGTCCTTGTAAAGGACTAACTACGGGTATTGTTTTCAATATTCCTGTTACATTTTACAGAATTAGAAGCCCTTAGGTACTTTATTTTATATCAAAACATTTTTCAAAATGAAATTTCATGAAATAATTGAAATTTCAGTTTTGTTAGAAAATCGTAATTCTGTAAACTTCGTGCTCTTGTAAAGGACTAACTACGGGTATTGTTTTCAATATTCCTGTTACATTTTACAAAATTAGCAGCCCTTAGGTACTTTATTTCATATCAAAACATTTTTCAAAATTAAATTTCATGAAATAATTGAAATTTCAGTTTTGTTAGAAAATCGTAATTCTGTAAACTTCGTGCACTTGTAAAGGACTAACTACGGGTATTGTTTTCAATATTCCTGTTACATTTTACAAAATTAGCAGCCCTTAGGTACTTTATTTCATATCAAAACTTTTTTCAAAATGAAATTTCATGAAATAATTGAAATTTCAGTTTTGCTAGAAAATCGTTATTCTGTAAAATTCGTGCACTTGTAAAGGACTAACTACGGGTATTGTTTTCAATATTCCTGTTACATTTTACAAAATTAGAAGCCCTTAGGTACTTTATTTCATATCAAAACTTTTTTCAAAATTAAATTTCATGAAATAAAATCATAACTCAAAAATCCTTTCAGATGTAAAATGTAATACGATTGATAATTAAAGCCGTAAAGGACGACCTCTACTTTCTACTTTATATACAATTTTCATTAATTCTGAATTGAAATTTTTCATACAAATTTATTGTACACCACTGCCACAGACTATAGAAAAATAAAAAGATGAGTTCCAGATCCGCGAGTAGAAAGAACCATGTTATAGCAGCTGCCCGTGAAAGAAATCAGTCTTACTGGTCTAACACTACGCAGACTATGCGTATAATAGTACAGATGGGTCTTTAAATGCTAAAAGAATCCAAACAGATCAACACAAGAAACACGTGTCCTTTTTAAATTGTTCTGTTTGTGAGAAAATGTTATAGTAACTTCCCAATCACTTTTCGTAATACAACATTCATCTTTTGTTGATAAAAACTGTGAACATACGGCTAAATCATGAGAGATAGAATGAAAACTATTTTGGAATTTTAAACGTTTGTTGACCGGTATGGGAAAGTGGTTCTCTTATAAATCTTCAGTTTTTAATTATACGGGGTCTGCGTTGGATTAGCCGAAGATTGTTGACCCCACATATTGTTTTTAAATTATAAGGCGTTTATAAAAAAAGTTTATGCTTATTCAATATTGTTTATTCTATCAATTATTGTTTTTTTGAAGTTTCCCAAACAACATTTTTTACATATTATGTTTAATTATTAACAAACACCTGCAACTTTGCAACATCATATAATCTCTTGTTGAATTCTTGTAAACTTTATTGAAAAAAACGATGTTTATACTGAGGGTGTCACAGTTAATAGATGGATATTCCTATGTCTCAATTTAAACATGTAATAACTTGTTAAAACTAGTTTTAAATTGTACTAATGGCTTTAAATAACTTTAAGCAAACATCGTCGTTCAAAACAATTTTTCACAATCTAATAAAGTGACTAGCCTCCAATAAATTTAGAGATGCAATATAATAGAACCTACCCTTATATTTATACCTGATTCAGGGTCAGATTACGTATGGTTCCAATAGCAAATGTTTGCCCATTGAGGCAAAAATGATAGTTGAAACTATTTACTCGAATTTAGTAGAGCAAAGCCACGAAAAACACTTTTCATCGAAAAATACTTCAGCTTGCATTGATTGATGAAGAAGACTCAAATTGCCGCAATGTTCATGAAAAAAATGTTAGACCAAAGCTAAGTCTAATAAAGGTTGAAGAATAACTATTCTTGCGGGCTCAGAAGAAGGATGTACACCAGTGCGATACAACCGTGGTTGGTTTCAAAATAATTTAGCCAAATAGCTGTCACCAAGAGAATAAGATACCAGGTTCAGTAATATTGATAATAAAGACTCTAAGTACGAACGTGACATATATTTCCACGAAAATTATGATGTTCAACAATTGTTAGAAACTGTAAAAAGTTTTGTTCTTGGTCTGGTGGTCGAGCATTCAATACTGAAGTTTAAAGTAGAAATTTGATGAGAATATATTTGGTTTTATCGGAGAAATATCTAGGTTGAGACAATGCTAGATCACATACTGCGAAAGTTACTCGAAGATCGATAAACTTGGTGGTATTGAACTCTTACCGTATCCAGCGTCGATACCTCGTCAAGCTCCTCAAAATACCAATTAACTGCCATCATCCTCTCTGCATTGTCGCCATTTTTTCTAGTCTGGGAACAGAAAATAATCCGAGAAGGATAAATCTGGCGAATAGGAAGCATGAAATAGTAATTCAAACTTTAATTCATTAATTTCGGCCACTGCAATAACGGATATTTGATCTGGTGCATTGTCTTAATGGAATAACATTTTCTTCTTAGCCCTATATGGCTGTTTTTGCTTGATTTCTTCACTTAAACGTTGAAATAAGTTCGCATAATTGAAAATTATTCCCCAAAAACTGATCCCGCGATCTTGTCTGCAGATGGAACGGTCTCTACCATCTTTCTAACCGGTTCTCTCTTCCCCATCCATGGTTTTGTTTGTTCTTTTATTTCGGGTGTGATGTGATGGGTCCACGTTTCATCTATGGTTATGGACCTGAGCAAAAATTCGTCTCTACTTCTGTAAAACTTCCGAAGGAAACATCTTCACGATAATGTTTTTATTTAGCCAAATGCGATCGTTTTTGCTTGATTTCTTTGATTAAAGCTTGCAATAAATTCGCCGGTGATAGTTTTTCTTTTTCCAAGGTAATCAATGGAAATTATACTCACAAAACCGACGCCACGACTTATACTATATACGGCAGTTTTTTTTTAAACTATTACCGCCATCTCTAGGTCTCTATAGGTCAGGTTCTTCTGGAACCATTCTCGTAAAACTAGAGTTAATAATTAACAAACCAAAAATAAGAACTAAACACATATTCAAAAACGAAAACGTTTAGTTATGATTAACTATTATCGCCAGGTGAATATCGCATATAAATATAGTTTTTCACGTCGATTTTAACTAGTCCAATTAGTTAGTAGTAGTACCAAAAACATAATCTACTGATATATCTGAAGTATTAATTTTTTTTGTCGATTGGCCACATTGTAAACACACCGATACATAAATTATAAAATGTACAATTCTAATTATATCTTCGTATTGTTGCAAAGGTAAGAATCAAATTCTTAAATAAATGATAGGTATGAATAGGTACGGGTGTTCATGCGTGTGTGGTCATTGTCCTGAGGCGTAATCATTACTGTAATATACGCATAGGTGGTCCTTGAATCGTCATTAACTCATGTAGGTACTTTTTCTGTACCGCGCACTAAACATTGTATAATTAATTAAAAAAAAATGTCGATGTTTATTCTATGGGGGGCTTGTTGACCTCCACATCAAATTTAAGTTAAATTAACAAACGATAAGGGAATGGAAATATCGAAAAAAGCCAAAAAAGCATTGCTCAGTTTACACACTAGCTTTTCGAGGTGATAGATTGGATAAGATTATGTTATAAAGGGAGTTGTTTTGGTTTACCAGTCGCTGAGTACCTATACCTAAAAAGATTTGTTTTGCACTACTCTTCACTTTAATTTTCAGTCTCTAAAATACGTAGACTTCACAAGGTATCTAACTCTTTTAATCAGATACTCTGGGTATCTGATTAAAAGCTATCTCTATAACTCAATTCTCCAATCTGAAGTTCTATCACCAATTTTATGCAGTATCTAGATTCTGGATTGTCTTAGTCCTGGAGCATTTCTCCATTAAGATTCCATCTGATCCTTCATTTATGTTTTCAGTCGTTGGAGTCGTTGCTCCAGTTTACCCTCAGTCTCTGAGGACGCACGTCAAGTGTAATTCTGATTGTTGGTGTAGTGGTAGTGTAAACAGTGTGTTCAGCATCGTTGCTCCTATTTGAGCAAGGCTATCTGTTTCTTCGTTACCTAGTATACTCTAGCAACTTTTAATAACATTAGAATAACTTTGTTACCTTTAGTTTTTGGATCTTTTAGGGTATGTTTACACTCCTACGCTAGCTTGGACGTGAACTCAATAGTCTTCAGCGCCTTCAAGACCGTTCGGCTATCGGAGAGCAAGGAAAAGCTTTTGTTCCTCATAATAACTTCGTATCAATCATCTGTAAATCAAAAGGGATGCATTTCGATGTTTATTGACCCATGATTGATGGTTATTACGTATAATTACCACCTAGAACGGGATATCTGTGACCATTTTGTTCATTAGTTTGTCACTGCTTTCTAGCGTAATTTATTATATGAAAATTCCTCTATATTATCAAAAGTTTTAGTCTCTATTTATCGTAGAGGTCATACAAATCTGTTTCGAAACAATTAAAAACAAACAAAAGCGATGCTATGATCGAATTAAGCCCTCATACGAGATTTTCCCACAGTGGTGATGTTTGTGTGGCAAGATAAGGTAACAAGCTGATTGAATCAACACCTGCGCCTATGAGAAACTGCCCTACACAATTACCAGTGGCGGGATAGAAATATTCATTATATAAAGGGTTATTATTATCATACAGTTAACGCATAATCGTAAGGAAATTGATGATATTCCAATTTTTATAGAAAGTAGTCACTTGATTTTCGGTGGAAAACGAATCAATATACAGCTTAACATTTATTCAAACGATGATATTCCATATAATGTCTTGATCTCCTCCTACATCTCCTTTTTCGAAATATTTCATTCTTCTTCTGTTGTTATTATTAATCAAAACATTTTAAATCGTTTTAAAAAATCCAATTATTTAGACATATCCAACATATGAAAGGCTTCCGAATACCAAAATGAAGTTCTTAATATCAAAGGAAGGCCAAAAAAGGTTGGACAATGTTACGGTTGATCTCCGAACTTTCCGAATTACAGGATGATGTGGAGATCAGTCGTTGAGGAGGCCAAAGTCCACACAGGGCTGTAGTGGTGAAGTAAGGTATTGATCACCATGGTGTTGAGTACTCATAGGGCATTGGAATCAATAAACCTTTCCATCTATTATATTTTTAATATCCTATAACAACATATCTCGAAGGTTTAGTTTCTTCATTAACTCTTAAGCCAAAATCCAGGATTTTTTTGTGAACTTCTGTATCAGGATTAATGAGATTGTATTTATGATTAATTTTAGTATTTTTTCCAACTTTATATGGTACTACCATATGTAATGTTTCCTAAAATTCAAAAATCATCGTGCAACCACTAACACCAACAGGATTGGTGTTGCCAAACTGCAATTATGGTAAATTCTGAGTACATTGAATATGACCAATGAGGTAACTGATTGACACTTGTACCTCATTAATTTGGTGGATGATGGGTAAGTGTTCAATTCTATTGGAATATCACTTTCTCTTTATTATGATAATAATTTTCTCTGTATTGGGTAAAGTTACCAAAAATACCAGCCCAAATGTCCATTTTAGAAGAAGTGCAGTCAAGATTATGGCCAGAATCTTCTCCATTCAACTCCTTCAAAAAATGTATCTGATACGGAAGAAGCCAATTGATTATCTTAATCCTACAGCTTCATCAAATAACACCAGGTTCATTTCATTTTGAATAGAATTCAAGATTTGACACCATTGTAGACGTACTTATGAATCTATGAAAAAATCTGAGGCTCTTTTTCGATATTCATTGTTTTTTATATAAAATTCGATAAGTTTCGATCAAATTCCGAGCATTTAAACACGAAGTAAATCTTCTGAATCTATCGACATAAAAATTAACAACTTAATGAAATATTTTGCCTTCTTCTTTGTTCCCTGAAGACGAAACGTGCGTTAGACAGTCTAATTCTATTTAAAAAAATGGTAAAAGTAATTTTAGTAACGCTACTGATTTAGTACACATGGTGTGTTCCTGTGTTTGGGCAAGTTAAAGAAACTTGCGGTCCGATGTATGTGTGTGAGTAAAAATCAAAAAAAGGGTAGGAGCACCCGCTGACTGGCCCTTTATACCGCTCCCTTTGGGCGATTTTCGGTGTCATTCGCCAACCCCTTAAAGAACTCGCAGCTGCGAAACTACTAGAGAATCTCGCTCTATCGAAAACACTAAGAAAGGATATTTCCTTATAAGGGCATATTTAACGTCATTTCTTTGTTAGAAAAACTTAGATCGCTTCACTAATTTTGAGAATTTATTGTCTGCAATTTAATGAAGTAAGATATAAGGAAAGGAAAATGATGAAAAATCACTGATTTTCGTCTAATCATCGATTTTTATTAAGAGATACGAACCAGTGGTTTGACAACAAATTATCAAGTTTTCTTCTTCTTATGTCATTTCAGAACGTCAAAAGTCAGCGTTCCAATCGACCAAATTAGTTCTGTAAGCTCCTACTCTGAAGTAAATCGTTTTTGGGGTTTTTTATGCACTAATTGTATCTCCACCATCTTCTACTGAATCTGCTGGATCTTAAAGAAAAGAATCAGTTTTTCTTTTTCTATGTATTACCTTTATATCTTTTCGCCTTTTAATTCAGCTAAATTTCCAATATATTCACTTATGATCCTAAATTTGCTCTCTCAACTCCATTTCTGACCAGCTTGGTATTATCCAAACGCAAGTTTTGATATTATTGTTTGTTATTGTTATTTGTTGAATAACTTTAGTTAGTGCTGTACTTTGTCGTTTGTCATGTGATACTGGTGAATTTTACTAAAGTTATCAGTTGTGGGTTTTAAGTGGAGTGCAGAAACGAACATTTTCAGAATTGGTATGGAAAATTCCATTCTGGAATTGAGCAACGGTCTGGTCGGCCTACTCAAGTTGATGATGACCAAATCAAAGTCATAATTGAAGATGTTCTTTATATAACTGTTCGAAAGGTTGCGAAGACACTACATGTATGACACTGGTGATGAAAAATGGCTCCTGTACAGTAACATAGTTCGAAAACGATAATGGAGCCATCACGATGAACCAGCACAAACCACATCGATAGCTGAGCTTGTGTTTTTTGAGCTGCTACCAAGAAACCCAACGATAAATTCTGATGTTTACTGTCAACAATCAATGAAACTGGATAAAGCGATTAAAGAAAAACGGCCAGAATTGTGAAATTGGAAAGGTTGATAATGCAAAACCTCACACATCTTTGACAACTCGTGGAAAATTACCGGAACTTGGCTCGGAAGTGATGTCACGTCCCTGATCTGGCACCATCTGATTATCGTTTATTTCGAAGTTTGCAGAATACTTTGATTAGTCAAACTTTCACAAATGACGATGACCTTCAATCGCATCTGGTTCAGTTTTTGGCTGTTAAGGACCAGAAATTTTATAAACGCGGAATCATGAAACTGAAAAAAAGACGACAAAAGGTCATTGAGCAAAATCTGATTGTTTAAAAACTATCTTTGGTAAAAAAAGTGTTTCAATTTATACTACAAAATCGAAATTACTTTGTCGCCAACTAATATAATAATATTTTTTTTATAATCATGCTATCAAGGTGACTACAAAGGAAACAAACTATTTGAGATCAAAATTCATTAATGCACGAAAGGAATAAACAGAAACTTCATTTTAACAACGTATTTATATATTTTTTCGACTTATACTTGGTTTTTAATTGAGTTTATTTCCCTGTGAAGGTCAACGTGTTCACGTAACCACAATTAACACGATTTTTTTGTTGCCTCGTTTTTTCAGGTGGTCAAACAAAATTTCAATACACAAAACAATTAACAGAGCTTACGTTTCTTACAGTTTCAACTATAGATATAATTCTACGGGATGTTAATTAAAAAAACTGTTAAAATCGTTCTTGTTTCAGTCTGTGATCTGTGGTCTTTCATTGACATTCAACTCCACTACTTACCTAGGTGATATTTGCAAATGCAAATTTTGAAGAGCGTATCAAACTTACTCAAATCGCTTTTCAAAATTTTTGTGTTTCCTTCGTTGGACCAGGTGCTTCTCGGACCATCCTCGTGATGATATCCTAATAATTCCTGAGCACTGAGGGTAGAGGATTGGAATAAAAGGTAACTGTGGAGAACAAGAACTACGAACTCGTAAGGAGGAATGTCTTTTTTCAGTATATTTGGAGAAATATTTATTATACTGATTCTCTATTACTACAAAACTGATAATAAGAATAAATAGTTTTAGGCCAGGATTCTAGTATTTCCCCTCCGAATTCTTTAATGCAGCACCGATTTATTTGAAATTTTGACAGGTGTGTATCCCAAAAACGAGATCTACATGGTGCGTATCTTCTTCCCCCGGGAAGAAATCGAAAGATCAGTAAATTTAAAGTGAAAAATGTCATATAAAGTTTTTTCGCCAGATCAATAGTTTTTGTGTTTTGAAAAGTACGATTTTTCGTCAAAAAAACCGCATTTTTCAATAGTTTTTTACGTATAACTCTGTATAAAGCTGCATTTTAAGATCTTAATGTTTTATCCTAACCTCCAATAACGGGAAAAGGGTACATTTTTCAACAAAAAGTCATAAAATACTTTTTAAAGATCTTAAAACGACCTTTCAAATGACCACTGATAAAAATCGTTTCGGCTGAAATTTCAGTGAGATATGATGTAAAATAGTTGAAGCTAAAGAACTAAAACTAATTCCATTTCATTGAAAATCAAATTTAAAGTTATTCCTTGTACCAAATATTTTATTTGGATGTTATTTACGACATCTGAAAGTTTGGATGATTAAAAATGCATAATTTTGAAAAAATGAGCATTAAATAACTATAAGAGATACAAAAAGAAATAAACAGTCAAATTAAAGCATTTTTTATGACGATTAAATTGCTTTTTTTATTTTTTTTTGTATTATGAAAATTGAAGGGGATATAACCAAATTAATCATTCACTATAGTACGAGGATGGTTAATATGTAGAAATTGATAAATTTTCTATTATACAATATGTTAAGATATTCATATTGCATGAACGAAAAACATTTGCATTAAAAAAAAAGGGGGAAAAACTATAATATTAGTATTTTTCGATAAGTGGTGGTTTTCACCCCTTAAAAACAATTTGCAAACCTTACGACCATGTAGATAGTTATATAGAGGGTAAGATAAGCTTAATTCTAAATTTTTAGGAGAATTGAAGCCGCTTTAAAGAATTCGGAGGTTTGATACCATTTTGAGCTCGAACGTCTGTACTATTTGTAGAATTTATTTTGGAACGTCTATGGTTATAAATATACATTTCAAGCGGCTTGATAACAGTGTGGGAATTTCGAGATATCCACAAAAAGACATTTTGTTGAAATATTTATAATCTTTCAATAGAACTGATAGATAAACATTAGAGTATGGAGTCAATAGAAATAGTAGATGATTTTAAAAATACGAAGTAAGAAAGAAAATTTAAAAGTACTGTCATCAACATTTACTGACTATTACTGGCATTTCTACCGTAAACTTTCAATTATTATGGCAAAAGTGCATCAATGATGATGAAGTCAGTACTGTGAAAATCAATCAATTGACCGAGAACAAATACCGAGAAGGCGTTCCAAATAAGTTATTGGGTCTCAACTGATCAAACGATATCGTGGATTTGAGGTATCTTTAGGCGAAGGAAATAAACCTCAATAAAAGTACAGTAGAACCTTGAAAAGATAAAGACCAAGGGAAACGTTAAATAATTCAACTCACTAATGGTTTAAGTTGAAGAGTTTTCATCACTTACTTTATTTTATATTTAAAGTTATATTCATTGAAGTTTATTTCATGTACATTCCTGCGGCTCGTTATTTAATTATTTGTCTATATCATCGATCTCAGATCCATCAATAACGGTATTAATTACTCCGTCTTCTGTTAACGTTCCCACTTCACAATTCTACGTGAGACATCAATACTTTCTTGCGTCGATACAGGAAAACTACAAGCTTTAGAGCAGTTTTCTACTACATTGGATGTTACATTTAGTAAAGCTTTGTCCACCATCCTCATTGCTTGTAACACGTTGATGGAATGGCCCTCAATGGAGGTACGTCAGCATGTGCTGTAAAGTTCTCTATGAGGAGAAGAATTTTTTTTGTTTGCTTGGTTTCTAAAGATCTAAATCGTTAGTCGTATTTTCCTCCATGACAGTTTTCATTTTTAAATGTTAATATTCTGTCAGGAAGACTTTTGAAACACGGTCCCGTTTCCTCAGCGTTAAAAATATCATTGGGTTCGTATCAATTCAATAAACTCCCCAATTGACTTTTCCTTTCTGATCAAAATTCTTCGCTTGAACTTACACTTTCACCGGAAACTCTTTTGAAGGCAAAATCATGTCGTTTCTTGAAATTTTCCTTCTAGCTACTGCTAGCTTTGAAATTCAGCTTTCTCTTCTCCTTTAGTATGGGTACGTTATGATTGATGTTTTTATTTCTACACTGTTTAAACAATGTAAACAAAGATTTTTCGAAATTAGAGAATTTAGCAATTCTTGGTCTTTTACATGGAAGACCTTTTCCCGATTTTTGCTTCTTTAGTAACTCAGCATGCAGTCCAAACTGGACTGCAACGTCTTTTCTCTTCAAACCACTTTTCATAGCTTAGATCGCTTTCAACTTCTCAGCATATGTTAGTGCTTTCAGTTTTCGTTTTGATTTCATTTTCATTCACAGCAGCATTTAGTTAGGTTAGGTTAGGTTAGGTTAGGTTAGGTTAGGTTAGATTAGGTTAGGTTAGGTTACATGTAAGCTATAGACAATCGACAGGGACCTTTTTTTGTTTGCAAATTCATTAAAAATAACTAATTGATAGATGATTGAAGTTACAAAAGTCGTCGTCGTTACAACTTTGAGTTATTGAGGTGCAAAGCCCAAATTATTCGTTTAAGTTATAGAGTGTTCGTATTTTTGGTAAAATAAGTATGGACTCCTAGGAGAAGGAAATTTAAACAGGTTAAAACCAAAATATAATATTTGATTGACTTCCTGAAAGTGCTACAACCAATTTATATCAATTCCTGCCTTACGTATTTAATATTTACAATTTCAGATGAATTTTAGTATCTATCACTTTATACCTAACTCCAATTGAATGCAATGAAAAAACACTTTATAGATTGTAATTTTTTATTTACTTGAACGCGTCTTTGGTACAAATGAACTTAAATACAGATAACTTGATAAAATAAATATTATATTGTTTAATATTTGATATTTAACGATAACGATAAGGTAAATAACACCTGTAGCAATCTCTACAAGGATATGTTTGATCATCAAAAAAAATTGCTCATCTTCATAAGTTTAGAATTAAAAAAAATACGTGTTAAATATCGTACACGAATTTTATTGACCATTAGAAATTATTAGACATGATTTGTTTCAATTTTAAACGAGTAACAGACTATATTTTTTCTAAAACTAGACATTATGAATCAATTGAAACTGAATAAAATAAATTTTCTAGGTAGTAGTTCAGGTATTATGGCACAGTAGTCACTTCTGAGTCACATTCGAGTTTTTGAAGAAATTTGTTTAATATCGATCTCCCAGTAAATTCGATAAATTCGTTGCTAAAACGTCCTCTATCTATCTACACTCTAAAATTGTTTAAATCCAAGTAAAATTTAGTAAATTTTTTAAAATGGCCATCCCTAGCAAGAATTACTACTTCAGGTCATACGATTCTGTCAATACGAGCCTCGAATCTCTTTCATCTGACAGAGGTTACAACTAATCTTCAAAATTTGTAGAAGAAAACAACATTTGTAACAAAAATAAGGGAAGAAATTTGAAATATAACTTTGAGTACATCACACCTAGAAGCACTGGCGAAAAACTAGATTTGTTCAGATCTGAACGGCTAGAAACCAATTGGATCTTGAACAAAACCTCAAAATAATAAGTGATTGCATAAGATAGCGATGCTTCTTTGTGGAATGACCCTCTATTCAAGCCATGTTCTAAGACACGACAACTTTTTAATAGGACGAAGAGTATCGAGATCTGGCAAAGTTACATCGATAAACAACGGAGAAATTATGAAAACAAGGCGACCAAGTTTCTGGAAATTCTGCGATAATATTGACTGTACATCTTCGTTATCAAGATTCTGGAACTGTGAATACCAAATGGCATCTTTATGGAAAGTGAAAAAAATAAAAATCCGCTTTCCAGGAAGCGACAGTACGTCTTAAGAAAACCAGCTGGAGAGACGTAGCAGAGCTACGGGAGAAACTGAAGTACTGGCTAAATATGTGTGGACAATACTAGAAAAGAAGGTCGATAGGAAAAAAATCAATTTTTTGAAAAATCTACGGGGATTTGCATTTCCCGAAGACACTAGGTTAAGCACGTCCTCTTTAAGTGACTAGGAAACATCAAAGATGTATATCTTTAGCTACAACAAGAGTCATTGCCCTTCTTGGACTTCCTGATAAGAGATGGATTGATAGATCAACGTCCCTAGTGCCATAGGAAGAAAAAAGGACTCAATACATCCTTCGAGTAATATTGTATATGACAATTTGTACTCATCAATAAGTTTGGTGGATTGGCTCCAGACATCGCTAAATTTTTGAAGCTACCTAACCCGAAACTTACACAGAAGAACATCAGGAACAATTGTCGTCAACCAAACAGGCAATCTTCTAGTTCTGAAACGCCATGATGGATGGCAATTCAGCGTGTTAGAGATTCGAGATTCCCCAAGCCAACAGCCGCCATTTTGTGAAACTCTACACTTGCAACACTAGAAAATAATAGTCAATCTGATACGCATTAAATTCAAAATTTTGCATCAACATAAAATGATCAATAACTGTCTACAAGCACCAATTACTTTCCAAAATGTTGATGATGTTAATTACAGGCACCTGCGAAATATAGAGAATCGTTCGTTTTAAAGTTGACACCCTATATACCGTAATTATTCCAAATATTCTACTATCGATCTTCATTTAATCAATTAACACATTCGATTGTAATCTTATTTTATAATCGAGAAACGTGCTTATATTCGATTTCGAAATAACTTACTAATAATTATAATTGTACATCCTTTCAATTAGTGCCACGTTGTTAAGTATTAGTATTTATTACAGAAAAGAATTCGTCCAACCTGTATGTGCAGGTGTGTAAACAATTTTTATCTGTTACTTGTTAGATAAAAAAGGTAATAATTGAGTAAACTTTGACTGTCAGATATACGTGACTTGAGATGAGAATGGCTCCAGTACTTGGAAGAGGTGTTTGTTTGTCTTATATATAATATTTGACATTTCTTTCTCGGATTTAGGATATAGAGGATCGTTCGAAATTTTAACGTACACCATTTCGTTATTATTTATTACTCCAAATATATTTAGTCGCTTTACACTAAGAAACAACAAAGAGTTGTTAAAGAAGAGAAATGTGAGAGGAAAATAAACATTTCAAAAACAAAGATTCGAAAAAAAGTCCTCGAAAGAACGTACATATGCTCATACATTTTCATCAGTGGACAAAATTCTTGTTTGTTCAAGAACCAAGACAATTTTTTAGCTCCTAAACTTAACTATTCAGCACAAAATGTTGTTTTTAAAGTTCATTTTTCAAGTTAGTTGCATTAAAGTCGCAAGAAATTTATTTTTCAAGTTTACCTGTACGTTTTTGTAGCTACGAGGATAAAAAATACTGTTTTGAAATAATGGATGTTGGAAATTGAATTTTTACGTGTTTTCTTTTTATTTTTTAATCCATTTTTGGTTTAAAATATGATATAATATATATATATATATATATATGGATTGGTCCTTCTTTTAGAGATTGTATTGATGACAAAGTCGACTTAATAAATACGAGGTTAGTCCCAAAAGTACCTGGTCCCACAAAGGAAACCAAAAATTTTTCTTTTTTAACTTTCGATATCCTTATAATCGTCAAGTTATTTAAAATAGCCACTAACTGTTGACATCACCTCATTATTGTTGGAAAATCTTCAAGTATCAAGCCATTTTTTCAAATATGGGAACAGAGAGGGCTAAATCAGGAGAACAAGAAGCATGAGGTAGAAATTCGAAGTTTAATTCATTGATTTTGGCCTTTGCAATAACGGACGTGTGAGCTGGTGAAACAACATTTTCTTCTTAGCCAAATGTAACTGTTTTTGTTTGATTTCTTCGCTTAAACGTTAAAATAAGTTCCACGCCACGTTCTTGTCTACAGATGGAACGGTCTTTGCCATCTTTGTAACCGGTTCTCCCTTTTCAATCCATTGTTTTGTTTGTTCTTTTATTTCGGGTGTAAAGTGACCCATGTTTCATCTATGACAATAATTAGGCTCTATTTCTGTGAAATATTGTCAAACACTATATGGAAATATCTTCACGATGCTGTATTTTGTTCCATTGTGAGCAAACGCTGCACCCATCTTGCGAACAGCTTTCTCATGTCCAAAACAACTACCACTATCCCTAATTCTGGCCAGGTTCTTCTGGGATTATCCTTGTAGTACGTTTGGTGTTTGGAAATTTATGATTTACAGAATTATCAAAGAAGAAAAATGAGAACTGAGTCGAAGCACACACACACTATGAAAATAAATAAAAAGTATTCCAGAAAGTCTATTTTACCTTCATGGAAACAGCTCACAACCAAGTGGTTAAAAAAATATTTACAAAATATGCTAAATTTAAAGAATATGCCTGCATGAAGAGAAATTAAAAAAGTAGGAAATTAATAAATGTTTCAGAAAATTGTGGAATGACAGACAAAAGGAGAAGTACCTAATCTTTTTGGAGGCTGTAAATAATGTCAAGTCTGAAAACTTATAAAAGGCAGTAAACCATAAAAAAGAAGAGAATTTTTCGGGAATTTATACTAAAATCTAATGAAAACTAATGTAAAAAGTTATCCTATAGATTATTCCATTAATACATCTCTTTATGTTAGATAAATTACATTTGATTCACTGATCGACAATTTTTTTTTGTAGTTACACAAGAATAAATAGCATGCCTCATATCTATTAAAAACAAAAACTTCAAAAAAAAATCACTTTAAATATCAATTAGCTTTACTTTTTCCTTTTATGAGGAGTAATGACCCATCATGGCCGAATCCCATCCCCTAACAAGCATAAAATAATATGTTCAGGGCCGGATTAAGATTTATAAGGCCCGGGGCCAAAAAATAATGACGGGCCCCCCTTAAAGAATTCGAAAACCCGGAAAAATCCACAAAATAATATCAATACGTTAGATTTGTGGTATCGACACATCAAAAAATACAGAATGATGGGGCCCTCTTGGACCTGGGGCCCGGGACTATAGCCCCCCCAAGCCCTAGCTTAATCCGGCCCTGAATATCTTTTGATATAATTTATATTTGTTTCGTTTCCCTTCTTGTATTTTCAATGTTTTCAACCTTCAATAAATCAAAGACTATTATAAAATTTGAATCGTATCAAAACAATAAACTAAAAATATCTGACGTTGCAAATTTCAATTATGAAATTGTTTATAAAACGAGCGCCAGGTGGTTGCGTAATAATAATAATAATAATAATCAATTAACTGACAAACATCGAAGAATGACAAATATTCGAACGAGCTAAACATTAACGCCATATTTGTTACTGTCGATAAACGATGATGCTCGATGACAGTCAATAACTTTCTCTAAATTAATGCACGGCGGTTTGCTGATAACACACGTGTTTAATTGTTCTCGGAAGTGATTCGAAGACAAACGAAAATGGAAAACGTCAATTCGTTCACAATTTACAAGAATATTAACTTGGAACATTGAACGTATTCAACGTTTTAAGCATAGAAATTTTTTTCAAGGGATATCAGCGCGTCCAAGACAACCTTGAAATCGAAATTTTTTATTCAAGTTAATTGAAAGGAGTTTATTTTTGTCACGAAAGGGACAGGAATAAGATGGATAATAAACAGATCAAGAATAATAACTGTATTACTAAATGGAATACTGAAATAGGGAAAACAACGAAAACCGAGAATCCAGAATGCAAAAAATTCGTCGTAAAGAGACGTCCTGAAGAAAATTGTCATAAATTGTAGTTATTTATTGAAAAAAAAAACTTACAGGTGGTATTGAAACTCAATAAAATATTTCTTGGAGAACTAATCAATAAAAAACAAATATTTGTACTACATACTACCCAAGATTAGAATTTAGAATAATTTTCTTAAGAATGTTTCTTTATGGCAAGTAAACTATGAATTTTATCGTTTGAAAATTTGATTTTTGGTATCTTTAGATTGTACAGATTGTCCTTTATATACGTAAAATCCATTGAAAATTCGTAATTCATTATTATTTAGAAAATATATTTAAATATAAATTTTGATTTCGCAAATCGCAAACGAGAGGTTTTATTAGATAATTTTTTATGATACAGCATATTTTCACGTCATCTTCTCATTACCGAATATTTGCAACAAGTCCCGGAACACTCACAAAACAGAAAAAAGTAATAATTGTAAAGAAAAGGAAAAAAACTAATCCCTTCCGTTTTTATTATTTCGGTACACAATCTTGGCACATAATCATCGTCTATTTGGCTCCAATCCTTTTTCAGCATACTCCAAATACGTGAAATGGAAGTATGACATTGCTTACTGTCATCCCCGTCCAATTTTTCCCACTATAACTCAATTGGATTCAGGTCGGGTGGTTGCAACGAACTAATCACTAATTTCAGTACATTCTTCCTTTCAAATCCTTTCAAATAGTCTTTGGACAGCTTCGAGATGCTTGGGATCGTCCTGGTAGAAGATAAAGATTCTGTTGAGCCAGCATCCACAATATACTACGTTTTCCTTTAATACTTTCCAGTCGTTCCTCCTCCAAAACATCTCAAGAAGTACTCAAAAGTAATTCCCTAGATTCATTGATCTGACCTGCTATCTTTAGACCCGTGATTCGTTTGATTAAGTTTACTGATCAATACAATACGTTTATCTTCAATGATTGAGGTTTTTCGAGGCCGCCCCAAACGTTATAGTCCACGATACGTCGAATTATTTGTAATTGAGCGGCAATTTTAGAGTTCGTATTATCTAGACTCTAGAATTGCAATTTCAAACGACAGTTTTTGAGTTTTATCGATTCAAAATTTTGTCTGTAATTCCAAGAACGAAACCGATTTATAAGACACCGTTTCGACCTTTGACAAATGGATGAGAAATAATGTGTATAATGAATGGATTCAAGATATTCCACCTCAAAAATTAGAAATATATCTCACTATACAGATTCTTGATTAATTCCAATGCATATTTCCTAAAATATATAGAAGCGTCTCTGATTAAAATTTGCAGAAACACCAGTAACATCACAGTAAAATAGAATATGGTAATTGGTTAATTATATAAGCACCAGTAGCTGCAGACTCATATTTATCGCATCCACGGTCCGTTTACGAATCGGCGCCATGGCTATCAACGACTGAAGACCTGCTCGACCTGACAGTTTGACCCTTCTGATTTAACTGAACAGCTGCACCACAATCTTTCTCAATACTTTCCATTCATCAACACCATTATAGTTTGTTTTTATTCTTATTTAGTTTTTCGAAAGATAAAAACATTTTTTATTTGATAAAATTGTACATCCATTCATGGTTTCTATAATATCAATAAATATCAAATTACTACTTCGAAAAATTATCGGAAAGATATGAAAAACGATCCAACTTTATTTGAAATACATCAAGTTCCAGACACCGTTGTAAATTATTGATAATTGTCACTAGGGTAGGGCCTAAGAGGAGAAGAAAAACATTTAAAAAGGTCTAAAAAATGATACACTGAAAAAACAAATCATAAAACTCTTGATGAGTGAGTGTTGGTGTAGAGTACAACTCAAATTCACTGACAGGCTCAATTATTGTCTATTACTGTGTATCAAAAGCAATCAAAGTAAAACGAAAGATCCTTCACGTGAAGATTGTGCTTGTACAATAGTTGAAGACATTCGAGTTTCACGTCTTTCCTAATCTACGATCGAGAGGCTGGTGCGAACCAAGGGTGAGAGTGCAGATATTACGAAGCAACGACTGGAGCAATGTTTAATCATAATAGTGAGGATTGTCATAGCAAAGTGTATAAATGTCTTATAACCAACTCTATTATGGCAAAATCTTTAATCTAGAGATGCCTCATAACGTCACTCTCATTGGTTAAGCTGAAGATCTTGCAGCTGTGGTCCGACGTGCATAATTAGGCCCAAAAAAAGTATCAATGGCTAACTTTGACCGAGTTACAATTACAGATTCACACTAATTTATCTTTACTGTCCTCAATTGGAAGGTCATCCCTTTTTTGCCTATCAAAGATGGCACCAAGAACGTAAAGCATACACGCGATAAATCGATTTAGTGTTACCAAAAAATACTGTTGATAAAAGCTTGGAAAACTATATCTGATATGGTGATAAAAATAATTAAAAAATAGATAGATCTAGATGAAGGTGAGTCCAGTAATACCTTCTGGTGGTTCCATTATAAAATCTGTGATTTGTTGAGAATTGAAGGGGGTTTTTAGCGAGTAAAAATCCCACATAACCTCGCACTTCTAGAATCCCAAGATTTTTTTCCTCTACAAAGAAATAATTTATTATGGTAGAAAATATCATCTATGATGTGTTATGTCACTAGTTTGGAGAATCATACCGAAATCTATCAGGGGGATATCTTGGGGTGAATGAGCCTCATGGCAAAATATATTTGTCTATTCTAAATGTAAATAAAACAGAAATCATCGAACAAATAAAGGACTTGAACAGGAAGATCATCTACGTTGTTTAAGATAATAGTGGAATTGATTGATAGAAGAAGAGGAATCAACACCAAGGGAAAGGGAGTTGAAAAGTAGGTGCAGGGCTTTCATAGAAACAACAGAAATAGCGAACAAGGAGAAATCCAAATTCATGAAAATCTTGGAGTGGAATTCCACACGCAAAAAGTAATTGAATTCGAGCAAATCAACAGTTACATCTATCTTGGAACACTTATCAAATACCATGAAGTCTAGGGAGAAAATATAGAACCAAGGTTAACTCGAGGAAGCATATTAGGAGATAGAAATATGGAGGAGAAACCAGGAAATGAAAAACCTGTTTGAGGAACAAGAATTTAGCATAAGATCTTGAAGATTTGGATGGCTAAAACAGGAAGAGATGAGTTAGACTAGAAAGAGAATGCAAGAAACAAAACGAATGGGAGAAAATAGTAGAATAGAAACTAGAAGAATAAAAACTAACCTAGAACTAAGATCTAAATAATTAAAAATAATATTTGGAGAAGAGGATACAGATAATTTGGTGTTGGGATCTGGTATGTTTAAGTTTGAAGTTTAATGTATGAGGTATTCAATTGTAGAGGCCCATAAATTTCACTGTTTTTAGGTTAGGTTAGTGTTTGGTAATCGAAATGTTTCTTCAGTGACAACCGTTTTAACAATCCATCGAATTTTTTACCACGATGCACCACTGGTTGCACCATTTAACAAGCTAAATGTTTCGCAACACCTTTTTTCGAAACTAACACATTTCATCATGTTATTTATCAACTAACACATTCTCAATGAACTCAGTTAAATGTCACAATATTTTACCGTCTTTTAATGGGACAGATTGTATCAATTTCTTCATAATCTTCTGCCCTTTTAATCTTATCTGCCACTTTCGGTATATATATATATATATATATATATATATATATATATATATATATATATATATATATATAACTTATTTTTTATTATTTATCTTCAGTGATTAATAGGATCCTAAATATATTTCGAAAAGCGATTGGTCGAATGAATGATTTACTCAAAACATGTTAAAAAATGGGGTTGATAAATTTTAGACGTAAAACATTTTTTGAAAAAGAAACCATTAAAAAAACCAGGAGAAACATTATTACTTATTTACTCAAACCTCTGAAACTAAATGATTTAGCTCATAATTATTTAAATTACACTTTTCTTTTTTTAAAACTAATGTAACTTAGTCTCTCTAAACCTGAAAAATCTTTTGCTGGTGTACATAGAGCAATGCGAAGTGCTATATCAAAATTTGGATCCTTTTGGAAATTACATTTCAGTAAATTTTTCTGAAACTTGACACAATGATAGTTCAAAGCAAGCTGATTAAAAGTCTCGATGAGCACGAAGCCCAAAAATTTACCCAACCCCCCAAAACTACCGAAGTGTTCGAAGGTGCACTTGGAGGAACTGGTTTTGGCCAATCGTTCTAAAACTTGGCACTATGTTAGTTCAAGCAAGCTGATTGAATGTTTCAAAGGGTACAACACTCCAAAACCCCTTAATCCCGAAGAGTCCATAAGAGGAGAGGTGTAAGCTAGTGTTTCTGAAACTTTCCTCCAATTTCCGTCCTTCCATTGTAACCTCGGATAGTTCAGGAGTGGAAAGGTGTTGCGATTTCGAAGCAATGGAGACTTTTAATTAGCCAGCTTCCAAGATCATACCTTCAGACCCTTCAGGAGTAACAAAAACGAAAAATGTACGATATCTCTTGGAGATTTTTACGGGCAAACATGTACCATGATGGACTTAATGCCTTCGCATCATCAGAATCAGAATTAATGGAATCCATTTTATCAAAAGGACAGCGCATCGAACGGAGCCTAGGTTTTTGTATATTTCGTTTTGCTAATTGTTTCTTTCAATATCTGTTTTAATTTATTCCTGTCGTATATTCTAAAAAAACGAAAAACTGCCTGCTATTTAAATAATCGATTAAAATAGATTGTTAGTAAAATCAATTGATTTAAAATACCCATAATCACAGCTATACAATCTCTGGGACGTTTAACTTAACAAATATTGAAAATACGATGACTCGAGGTGTTTAAGAGCTTGAGAAACAGTCAGAAATCGTTTTCACAGTCAAAATATCAACTCATAGTTAACTATAATCGCTTTTCTCTCGTGATTTATGCCAATTAAATTACCATAACGGATTGTTAGGAAAATTAAGAAATGTTTAAAAATGTTTGCGTACTACTATTGTGATATATTTGATAAATGATAGGTCTAATTCAAAGAAAATAAACAAATTTCGTTAATTTATTAATTACATAACAAGTATAAATAGTTTTTGTGGTAAATCAAACTACAAAGGTGATTTGTACAAAGGTATGCATGGTTTAATCTGGTTCTATAATACAACTGAAGCTAAAACTTCAAACTATGAACCGGTTAATCGGCAGATGATCGCAGTTAACAATGAAAAATAAGATACTTTTGTAGAAAAACATCCTAAAACTAATATGGTCACATGGCATAGAGCTATGGGGTTACGGTAAACCATCGAGCACCAAGATACTGCAAACATGGTTTATAAGCAACCACACATTACAAAAGACCTCGGTATTCCAACCATCAATGAAATTATTCAGACATCAGCGATAAGAAACAAAAACCGTAACGTAAATCACCAGAATCCAAGCTTTACACTGATCCAATGGAACGGAGAAGATTGAAAAGACGCTGACCAGAAGACCTCATAGAATGATCTGCGGAGACCCATCAGTGGATGGTGCCTGCCTCAAGTCATTTACTTATTACTCTGTATTTTTTGACTAGATTGTAAAGGCAATGTTTCCAGGTTCCAGTTTCTCATCACCTTCTTTTCCATAACCTTCTTCAAATAATTCAAAACAATATCGACCTCGGAGTTTCTTTTCTCTATTTCTTGCGTCCACTTTACCATCACTCTTTACCCAGCTTCCGCTCAAACTCTCTATTTTTTGTTTTGTGACGACAAAAGTTGTTAGTAATGGATTGTAAATGTTGTTACAGAAAGCAACAGAAATGGCCGCTCCGCAAGGACGAAATATTTTATAGAAATAAGGAGATACTCATGAAAATAAAGGAAGCGCAGCTCCGAAAACATTAAGAAAGTTTTTCTAGTTCCAGAACTCGACGATTCAGGATAAAATGTTAAAGAAGACAAATATGACGAGTTTCAAATTGAACGTAAAGCTCCAGGGAAACCAAAAATTGAAAATCATTTGAAAACAAGACTTCGAATAAAAGAACATGACTTGTTGTTTAGACTAAAATAGACAAAGTATTAAAAGAAAGAGGTTTTCTCTGGAAAAAGCATTCCAGAAAACGATATTGTAGTATGGGAAAGTTATTACCTAAGGACTATAAAAGGAATAAGAAAACAAAAGAGAAAAATATTTTCTCATGCAAGATTTTACGATGGGCCCAGTGTAGACCCAGACGTGGTCAAATATGTACAACTCTAACCCCAGCTTGAAAGCCATTATTGGTCCAGACTTGGTGATAATGATGATGATGATGATGTCCCTCGCTTGGTTCGCAAGCCTAGACCAGGTCTGGTTGTCTAGACAAACCCAAGACTGATCTGCAATCCTGAGCAAGATTGATTGCTTGTAAAAATAGATTTTTAATATATTGTTAATAAAATTATAGTTTGTTAAGATATCTATTATGGATAAGATATTTAAAAAAAACTTTATATAGTTACTCAGAGTTCTGCCAAGCCTGGCTGAGTATAGGATGAACTAGGTCGGGTTACCCAGACTTCAACCATGCTTAGCCATTAATGGTTTGCCAAGGCCGGGTTTCCAAGGTTCAACTCTGGGGGCTCCTTCATGGGTTATTCATTTGAAATATGGATCAATGAGAGATACAAATCAAATAATTTTTGACTGTAAGTGATAACAGTATATATCATTATATCATTAATTCAAACGGTTTTGTTAAGAAATTGTTTATTGACTTTTGAATCCACTGGTTCCCTTGACTAAGATGAGGACACGATTGCTGATGCTTTTGAATATTGGTTGGAACAAATGATGGATTTTCTTTTTCAGAACCGTCTAATAGTAATTGATAACACAAATTATCAATCGAAACCTTTGGAAACAATGAAGAAGATTTACAAAATTAGCTAAAGAATATTAACTTCTTACATCCCGGTATTATTTGTATTCCTTTCAAAAAGAAAAATTCGAAAAACATAAACCTATAATTGGGATCTAGACCCGATTGAACTGGACACAGATAAAGGAAATAGTTCCAAGAAAAAATGATTAAAGAATAAGAAAAAATGAGTAACTTGATTCCGATTAGGATTTGGAATTATACTGATTTATACCGAGTTTTTATATTAAAATGACTATTTTTGAACGTAACGTTGTCTAGAAATCCAAATTTATGTGGGTAAATGAAACTTTTTTACCTTCAGCCACATGAAAATTGTAAGTAGGTTAATTGAATGTAAATATAAATGTACACCCGGTATATTGATTATATTTTTGCCTATTGATTACGAATGCTTCGTTTTATTACTCTTTCATCCATCAGAATAAACTATGGTACGTGATTTTTCATTTTTAGTATTGAAGGAAATCCTAAAACTATCCATATATCGACGTTTCTCTATTAATTTATTAAAAATGGAAAATTAACGATTGGAAAATTTATTTTTTAATGGCGTAAATTAACGAAATCATTGAAACACTTGAAATTTAATTATGCATTACGGTATTTGAAGGAAATGCACAAGACGGCGCCTCATTTATTGTTAGGAAGAATTGCGCCGCGTTAAAACAGGCGCCTTCACGTTACCTGTTAACCCAAGAGCATCTACATTGGCTAGCCACTCCCTCAACTTCTAATCCGGTTATACAATTGGTTCGAATATCCCCACCGCACGTATAAAACGACAGCGCCTCTCTAAGAATGCCTCAAACTTCGTTTAGCTCTTGTTCGTGAGTTAGTTTGCTCAGTGCATCATCCACAGTTCGTGTTTGAAGTTAGTTAACAGTGACAAGTCTATCACTAATCAAATATGAAAGCCGTAGTCAGTGCTCTGTGTACCGAAACCGGAATTTCCGCCATCAGCGGAAAAATCGCCAAACGGAAAGATATAGAAAACGAAGAGATACAAATGTATCTATCCAAATTAAAGGATTTAGTTCCGTTTATGCCTAAAAATAAAAAACTATCCAAATTGGAAGTTATCCAATACGTTATTGACTATATTTGTGATTTACAAAGTGCTTTGGAAACACACCCTGCGGTTAACGCTTTCGATGCCGCCTCAGCTCTTAGTCAGAAAAAATCGCAAGGAGCAGTTAGTCCCAGGCAACCATTAGGAGTCAGACCAAGTCCCAATACCATACTCACACCCTGCGAAGCACCAGTACTCCAAAATATATCTGTAAGTACTTTTTTTTACTATAAAGAATTTGAAATTTTTGTTCTTGTCGTATTACCAAAATAACTAACATTCACTCGACACAAATTTATTGTAAAATACAAAAAATTCAAAATTAATTTTAACACGAGTTCATATAAAATTTTAAACATTCCTGTTTTTGCTTTAAAAAACTATTTGGATATACAATTTTTTGTTTTACAATAAATAATTTATTTCATACAAAAATATTAATAAATATAATTACAAATCAATAGAAAAGTTTTTAGAACAGAAGACTGTGTATTGTATGATAATATAATTTCATATTTTTGTATAATTTTGATTATGTAATAAAAAAAGCGAAAATAATATTCCTTAATGTTAGAAAAAATTTCTTAAATCCATGATTCATGGGCATAAAACGAAAATATTAGATTTCAAATAACGATATGGTTAAATTTGTTTATGATAAATAGACACTATCATTTTAAAATCGACAACATAAACTCACCATATGGAAATAACAAAAATATTGTATGCAAATCAGAAATGAGGTTGAAATGTCCTGTTTGCAGGGTGATTACCATTAATGACCTTGTCTGCCTCGTCATCGCCGCCGACGTGGCCTTAAAACAAAGTTGGTTTCAACGAAATGAACATTAATAATAATAATAATAATTCTCGTTTTGAACAAGGTTACAAAATCAGCTCCGTACATGTGTATATACATATATATCTACGTCCACCTTGGATTTTGTCCGACAATTTAGTTCTACAACGGGGTCATGAATTGTTTCACACTTTTCGAATTAAAATTCAGCTGTATCAGATGCCCCAGTTGCATGTAAATATTTCCCACAACGGTTTCGCCATTGTAAGCAGGTGTTACTTCCATTTTCATATAAAACGGGGTTCATTGTTTCCAAAATACAATATAGATACATACTTATTAAGCATACGTCATATATTTTTCGAAAAAAAAAAAAAAAAAAAAAAAAAAGAATTATCGGTGACCTGGCATCCGGGAGCGAGAGGACACCTGGGATGTGGGGACAACCGTTAAATGCAGATGTGTGTACTAAATGAACACGTGTGTACGTTCGGCTTTTTATATTTTTCTTCTCGAACACTCGCTTCATTGATCAAGAGAAATAATGGCAGTATTGAAGAGAAATTCTCCCTATAAAGAGACTTTCTTATCACTTTGCCAACTGTTTGTATTAAACGGCTACGACATAGGCCGGTCGATTGATACTTATATTTATAAAAAAAATTGTATGTTATTCTCAATTTTTCGTCATTCTCCACGTGTTCCTAATTCAATCTTGTTTATCAAATTAATGTTTGTAAACTGCTCATCACAACTTTCTTCTTTTTAAACCTCTTCACGAGCTCTTCTTAAGATGCTAATTGTTTAATTGGTTTGCCTATTTGTTTCCTTATGGTTTCTTGATAATTCTGATCTGTAATATCGTTGAAGATAACTCCCGCATTCTTCTTTTTTCCATTGCATACGTGTGAACAGATTTTTTACATTCTTATCCTGCTTTGTATGCTTATCATATTGTTTTCTCATAATACTTCTTTCGAATATCGTGTTTCGTCTATTTAATTTAATACCTTCCACTTGATATTGCAATGTTATTGAATTTCAGCTAGTTCACATCCATTCGGATCTTTTGCTACTTTTGATACTCCATCATCCCCATAACAACATTTTTAATAAATGGTGTAGGGCTAAAATATGCTTTTCGTTCGTCCAGTCCTGGCAACATCATAAAAAACACACACATAACTTTAATTGTTTACTCTAGCCACCATAATCTCCCGATCTCTCTCTGCTTGAACATATCTGAGAAGATTGTAGTAACTTTTTAGCACGTTTGATTTATCGGCAATCTTATAATAATTAACCAAAATACGTGTTGGCAGAATCAAAATATTGAATTATAAGTTGTATATTCAAGTTTAATAAGTACGAGGGTTGACTATAAAAAAAGGTTTCCAAGAAACTGCAGATACTAAGAACGCTGTTATGTTGTATTTAGCGGGTATGACGTATAACTTGGTTGCCATCCCCGGGAACTGTCCACTACGTTCATTCTTGTCTTGATAGCCGAAAAATATGAAGTTTTCACGACAAGTCGAATTAAGTTCCGTGATTCGTGGAAAAAATGTGCAATATGAGGGCAAATGATGCAGAGAATTCAAAGTCGGATATATACAGACGTCCATTTCTAATAACGTTCTGGTCGGTTAAAGAATCAAGACAGACATTTTGACACACCGCTTGAAACCATCTTCGCGGTACGACACAAAGAATGGTACATCGTATACAAAAATGAATTGAATTAGACGGCGATTATGTTAGAAAATAAAAGGAAGTTTGAGCTTTCCAAATATATATGTCAACGCCAATAAAAATGTTTTTTATTGTGAAAGCCTTGTAACGTTTAAATTAAGATTTGATGGTTTTCGGCAGACAGTAAATCACCTAACATTTGTTTTTTTTTTTTAACTAAATGACTGGACTATCAGACAAATGTCCCTGGTTAAATTGAAAAGGTCATCCGTCTGGATCTATAGCACACATGTTTAGGGGTTATAATTAATTAAATGTTCATACAAGAATAGAATAACTGCCCCTATAGGCGACATCTCAAACAGCTGTACATTGTATATATGTACCTCCATAAATATATTTAATCAAATTACGTTCGCTTTGAATGTGTATATATTTAAGAATTAAGAAAGTTTTTAAAAGACGTTGTGAGGGGGCGACTACTATTAACACGTGCAAGCTTGTTACGATTTCCAATGAATACCGTTATTATATATATATATATATATATATATATATATATATATATACGAGATTACTGAAAGAAATATCTGTTGTTGAAAAAGAGAACAGATGTGCAAAGTTTTTAGTCGGGTTAAAAAAATTGTGTTCTAAAATTACTTAGATTTATCTTTGTTAAAATAATACCTACTCAGTTTCTTCTTTGGGAATGTCACGTGATTTACATGATGTCTTTGTTATTTCTGTTATAAATATATTCAGGTATCTGGAACGATCTATCGAAATGTTTGTCGATAATTTTGTGCCAACAGACATTGTTTTTCAAATATTAACAAACCAATTAAACTTTGCAAAACATCTGGCAGAAAATAAACATAAATCATTCATAAACAATCTAATTAGGATTTTATGTTGGTCAGTGGCATCGAGAGAATATATTTAAACATTTAAACAAATCGACTAAATATATTTGTAAAAAAATTTTAAGCTTTCACTATACCAAAATCCACCTATCCATAAAGGCGTATTACTATGTTTAAATACACAAAATAAAGGACCTAATAAAGCCTTTTATAAACATTAATAATTATAAAAACTATTTTCGATATCTTCAGCTCGCTTTCCAGCTCCTCTTTCACAAAATTGTGAAAGAGGAATTTCGGTTTCTTAAGCACTTGAAGGAAGCTAGTGATGAACATTTAACGAGTATTCGTTTATTTGAATGAAAATATTAATATATTGTTTTTATTGTTGCAGAGTACTGAACCATTGACGCCAACCGAAAGGCAGGTATCGTGCTAATCCAATGATCTTCATCGTGATCATATTCATCTCATTCCAATATTCCCTGGAGCAAACGAGAAGAAAATCATCCTCGATATTAAAAGTTTCTTTTTGGTGAAAATCTAGGGAAACGACTGATATCATCATAATTTATATATTTTATAAGGATGGGTGATTGATTGTGGACAATTTGTGAGAAAGGAGAATGTTTCGAAATGCAGATGGCGACAGTGACGCACCCAGAAACTAAAATTTTCAAATTGTGTCGCATATTTTCGAACAAACCGACGAGTGTTTATTGATTAACTTCATTTTATTTATTAAATTATTGAGCACAGTTTTCTCTCCATTTTTTTTTTTGTATGAAAAAAGCGAATTAATATTATGTATTAGGTTAGGAAAATCCGTTTCATTATCCTGGGTGCGTCAGTGCAAAATAATGTACCTGTTACGTTGCAATTTGTTAAGTAGATTTTATTTTTATTGTTTTGTATATATAAAAAAGAATAGGCGGGTTTATAACAATTAAAAACTGCTTTTTATTTCGATTTAAGACATTTTAAGAAATTTTAGTAAACGTGCGTAATGATGTTAGTCACAGATTCATTTAGGGTTGGCTTTAATGAAGGTTTTTTTTTTTAGAAAAAACCTCCAAACAACTTTTTCTTCATTATACTTTAATTGTTTCGTGAGTTTTTTATTCTGTGATTTTTTTTTTAGTGTATAATTGTGTATAAAATATTTCCTCCCGTGAAACATTTTTTTACGTTGATCAAGCAATTGTTTAAAATGCAAGTTTCGACGATTTTGAACAGTTGTCAACTCAACTTTTAACTTGTGTACATTTTTGTTCTAGAAAACTTTTGTAAATAGTTACCTACGTAGCAACTTCATGTTGTTGAAAATTTATTATTATGTAAAGATATTTGAAATAAATAATTATGATTTTATAAATTTACATATTGTTTTTATTTAAAACCCACGAAAATCAGTTATGTCGCTAATTTTTTGGATTTAGGTAGTTCTAAGGGGGTGCTCTATATATACAGTAAAAGTTAACAATAAAATTTTGTCGCTAAGTGATATATTTTTATTTAAATTTTGAAAATTTCGAATTTAGCAAATAACTCTGAATCAATGCCGAATTTTGGAAAAAGTGAAACGATCAAAAATGTATATCAACAAATTTCCTACAAAAAACGTTCCCTGTGATTTTTTCCTAATATCAAAATTACTCTAACAAAAAGCGATTTTCGTGTTACTGAATTTTTTCAACAGTACTTTTTTTGCGGATAACTCAAAAAAGTCTCGAAATCTAGAAGTAAATTTCTGAAAAAAAAAATGCCGAACAGGAGATTACCTTCGAAGAAGCTCAAATATGATTTTTTCTAACCTAACAAAAAACTCTAAAATGCCTGAAATCCTCTTTTAAAGTCTTGATTGTTGTAAGTACTCTAAATTAAAGTGTGGGGCAGGGATAATCCTTAAAAACGCTATTCTTGTGAGAACTTTATTTAAACATTTATCAAAAATAGAGATACTATTAAAAATCGAATATAAGAAAATTGCAATCTAATTGATTTCATCATCACTATCGAGCATTTCTTCCAAGAGGAATTCCGTGCTCGTCAGGATGTCTTCACTGTCTTCTCCTGCAGGACTGGCCTCTCCGTCTTCTTCCTCAAAGTCAGATTCGTGCGTGAATTTTGTAAACACGACCCGCGCAGGCTTCTACATATATACATTGAATTAATTTAAATTTACAGGTTCCTCTAATCCTTTCCTGTAAATATAATTGTTATTACCGAACAATCTAAATATTTTCTGAAATTTTCATAAATATTATTTAGCTAATACAAATTTCCGGTCCTTTGTTTGTTTTTTATGACCATAAATTGTACAGAACAAGGTTTGGACTGGTCAAAAGTCCTGTTTCGAAAAGTGTCCCACGACGAGTTAAAACTTTCTGTATATGTCAAAATTTCTACGTTTGGGTTTTCGGATACGATCTTTGTAACTGAAATATTTTCAAAGACGGCCGACTTCCGGTTCTACCGGTAGCCGACTGTAACTTTGTTATTTTAAATAGAGCACCTTGTATATTAATACATTTTTAAAATCTACGTAAAATTTTAGTATACTTTTGTCTAAAAACTTTTTTCGAAAAATGCATACTTTTTGAGTTAATATTTTTTTTGTAAAAAATTTTACCGTTTCAGACCCTTATAAATTATTTTTTTACGAACACACCCTTACAGATATGAAATTGGTTTCTATTTGATTGCTTTTAGCAAGGTCATACGTATTTCAAACTATGTTGAAAATTTTTTTATACAGGGTGTGTATATATATGTCACCTACGCCATTGCCCTTAGGTGGACAGTATATTGTGCTGATTAAGAACTTATTTTGTTGTAAAATTGCTTAGTTTGTGTTTACCAAAAGATTATTTAATTCACGTTTGTAATAAAAAATATCAGTCTTGTAATTGAAGTTGTTGGTAGAATTTATGTTAGAAATAAAGTTAGTTTTTAAAAACACGGTTCCAGTAAATTAAAAGTTAAGTTATATATATTTAAATAGAAATATCTGGTTTTTTCTGTTTTAATGCATTGAGGGGTAAAAAATAAGGCACATTCATGTATACGTATTCATACTATACCTTAACCTTAACGTTATACAGGTATTAAATATTTTCTGTAAATTTTTTGAGATGCAAGTGTTGTGAACGCACCTCGTATATATGTATATTTCTTTCGTGTTATGAATCTGTTCGCCGTATATACTGAATTTTGTTACCGTGGCAACAAGCCGTATTGTGGTTTTTATTCTTAGACCTTTTTTTTGCTTGTCTAGTCGGTTAACGCTGGGCCAAAAGATAAATAGAAAAAGAAATGTAACACTTGCTTTTTGGCCTTGGTAGTGTGCGTGTGATTATTAGTTCGCTACTATCTTATAATATTATTTATATTTTACGTATTTTGGTTGATCTCAATTAGCAAGAGTGTATAAATGTTTTAGTTTCAATGTACAATTTAGTTAAACAGTAAATACAGTCCACTACTTATTGGTTTATGGTTTAATGATGTAGTAAAGGTGAATAAGAAGAAAGTTTAGTGTTTTATTTGCCATTACAAATGAACTAAAAAATAACGTAATCCGGAATCTCCTGTACAGCAAGTGTGATCTAAATTTTACGTAGGTTTCAAAAATGTATTAACATACAGAGTATTCTATTTAGAATAACAAAGTCACAGTCGGCCAATATTTTAGTTGAAAAGATCGTATCCAAAAACCCAAAAGTAGAAATTTTCATGATTTTACTATAAGAATTTTGCCATATATACAGTTAGTTTTAACTCGTCGTGGGACACCCTGTATAGTAGAGGAGTCCAAGTTGTATATTCTTGGAAGTTTAGTTACAATTTGCAAGATGTGGGGTGCAGTCTATTACTAATTATGGAAAGTTTGGGGGGTCTGTATACACGCCGAAAAATCGATAATTCAATAGACAAACCACCTTATAAAAACTTTTCCAACATCTTCAATTGCTTTAGAACATACTAAAGTCAACGGATTAATCCTAACAAATAATATTATGAATTGATAAGCCTTTTTATAAATTAGAAATGTTTTTTTGTTCAAGTCATTTATATACCAAGTAATAACAGTGAAGAAAATCTAAAAAATAAACTCTGTATGAAACTTTTCCATAATTCAATGAACCACTTTACTAATATGGGAATGGTACCATCGATACCTTCGCGTTTCTCACGATCGGCCAACAGGTATCCCGTACATACCGCAAACCATTATTCCATGGGAATGATATGGAGCATTGAACTAGCTGAGGATGTGGTAAAAATAAGGATGTAGTTTGAAGATATACGAGGTGATGTATAGGCGTAAAACTACAGTCGAAATTCATCGATTAATATCTCGATTTATAAATAAATTTTATCGCGTATTACATTTCATCAATAGTACTCGTATCGAGAATCTATTTATTTTAAGTATAATGTATTCCAACAATTTCGTCTTATCTCATCTATAGAAGTCTCCTAAGAATTTCAAATTGTCAAATGCTCTAATTAAAATTGATAAATTGTTATTTGGGTACGCAATAATAGATAAAAAAAATATTGCGTACTATACAAATTATCAAATTTAACTGATAACACCGGTCAACCAGTGGTTTTGGTGCCGAAGATTTTGGAGGTGATTCCTTATGAATTTGATGCCCTGAATTCAAATATGCTATTAGTTTTTGCCTATCACCTCGAATTATTAAGATAACAACATTTTTGTGAATTATACATTACACTATTTTAAAAGAAAAACTATGATTTAAAGAAACAAATTACACAAGGAATTTTTATTATATTACTCAGATATTATTTATTATATACAATAGAAAACAGAAAAAGTTATCATTTAAACTCACTAAACATTTCGGAAACTTCTTTTGCGTGACATTCTTGAATGTATTTTAGAACAATCCCGTTTTATAGACCAGCAGTAATCTGCCATCATGTGAGTATCCCATCTTGCTTGATGTTGATCCTCCATACATTTTATATCTTGGTGAAATCTTTAACCTTGCTCCTCACCCAAGTGATCTGAAATTATTCAGCATCTCATTGACTAATTCAACATAGTTTTCAACTTTGTGTTTACTCAGAAAATTTTCGACAATTGAAACAAAAGAATTCCAGGCTTTTTGTTCAATCGCAATCATTGAATTTATGAAGTCGGGGTCTTTAATCAGCTGTCTTATTTGTGGGCCATCAAATATTCCTGCTTCAATTTATTCTTTACTCAGCTGAGGCATTTTTTCCCTATATATGCAAAGCACGATTCATTCTTATCAAGAGCGTTTACAAACTGCTTCATTAGACCCAGCTTGATATGCAGTGGTGCAAAGATGAGTTTCTCACGTGGAACTAAAGGATCATTGATGATATTCTTTTCCCCAACATCCATGTTTTCTCTCCTAGGCCACTCTTTTCTAACTCAGTGTTGCGTTTTATCTCTGCTATCCCAGAGGCACAAGAAACAAGGATCCAATGAGAAAGTTTACCATTTTTAAGTCTACAGAAATCACCCATTGGTGTTCATGATAATTTATTTTTTCCAAAACCAAAGCTATGATGTCATATTGCTCTTTCATTTTCGTTCAGTGAGCGATTGGTATTGAGCCATATTTGTTCCCATTATGTAGAAGAACACATTTCAAACTTCGCTTTGAGCTGTCAATAAATAGGCGCCAATCATCCGGAAAATATTCAGGAAGACCCACTTTTACCAGGAGCTCTCTAATAGCATGGCAAAACACAAGATTTTGTTCTTCAGAGTAAAAAGGTAGCGGATCTTTCTCCCTTGTGCGATAAAATGTAATTTTTGTCCCTGGTTCAAGTAAATTTTTTACCTTCAACCTGGTAGTCAGTAATTCAGAAGCTTCTTTCGACAGATTGATATCTCTAATGAGGTCATTTAACACATCTTGGTTGAAACATTGAGGAATTGATGATATCGTTCCAAAATCACTGTCACCTTCAGTAGTGTCACAATTCTGATCAGAGAGACAATATGTGTCCTCACAGAATTCTGGTAGCTGGTGAAAAGTTGGAATTGGCACTTCTTCCGTGAATTACACCTGTTAGTCATTTTCTTACATTAGCATTAATCGTTTGTTGAAGAGTTAAATCTATTGGCTGCCTTGGTAAAGTTTTATCAGTACGCTGAATACCAAAATATCCAGCATTCATAGCTGCATAGATTTGGTCTAATTGGAGCAAATTATCATGGTATTTTCGAAAAAATATACAGTTGAGTCGAAAACTGACTCTAAAAACGAATATTGAACAATCAAGTGTCCAAAAACAGTATAAAAACGCAATTTTTTATGTATTTCGTTAGTAAATTAGATAAAACTATGTAAGTCAATTTCTAGAACCTCATTATACACTCGTAGATAATAAACTATTTCTATACAATTTTATATACAGCACGTACAAAACACATTAACTATATAATATTGAAAATTACCTTTTGTTCATTTCTAGTTACTTTATTATATTACCTTATTGTTATAACTAATTCCGCAGATTGTGTCGATACTACGAATTATCCGACACAATAAATAATCGCACACACATAAAATAATAACAATAAAAAATTCGAATGCAGAATTATACACAATGATAGTTAACCCAGAAGGGAACTTAGTGGAACTGGAAAAAATTAATAATACAAGTTTAAGTATCGAGAAAAAGAGATATCACCTAGTTTCAAGCAGCTTCAACTCCTATGGAGGATGGTGTTAATTGGATAGTCTCCTGATCTGATCACCAGGATAAACATTAACACCAGCTGTCATATTTCTTCGAATAAACACAAGGGGTTAAGGGTTTTTAAGAAAAATAATCCTCCAAATAGGTCACTAAACTCGACTAATAAAAAAACAAACCAAAGGCTCGAATGTATAACAAAAGGTCTATATTTCTTGTCAAACCGTTGGTTAGCAATTTAAAATGTAGTACCAAATAGGCTTTACCTACAAACCACGTGCTTTATTGCATTACGAACTAGCCAAGAGTCATGGTCAAGCTAAAACTTATGTATTTGATTTTCATTTACCAATTGCTTGTGTTTACCAAGTGTTGGTGAACGTTAATAATTAAAATTCAAGTGTGATATTGAAGCTGTGCTAAAAGTGATATCTTTAATAGAACTAGTACTTCTCTACAGATCTGTATGACAACAAATTTCTACTTGGTTGACCAGTTTTTCGCTCAACATTCTTGACTATCAGCATCGTGGTGGTATAGTTGAGGTTAATCGTTTCAAATCTTCGGAGGGGTATTTATAAACCAAATTATTTTTGATATTGTTCAAAATATGGTTATTATATTAAAAATATAATCCTTTAACGCTTTATACTAATCCTGTTCCTGAATATTAATCCTACGGATTCTAATTAAGTTCTGATTACAAGGTCTGGATTTTAAACTCAGGCTGAGTGTTATAAATTGTTCCAAGAAGCCTATGGGAGCAATTCTCTATCTCGTGCAAGTGTTTTTGAGTGGTGTAAGCGCTTTAGTGAGGGCCGAGAAAGCCCTGAAGATGACCAGCGCCCAGATCGCCCTGTGATTGCTTCAACTCCTAAAACAGTGACCAAAATCAACCAAATTGTTCGTGCAGATCGTCGAATAAGCATCCGGCTGATTTCTGAAACGGTTAGAAAAATTTTACACGAGGAATTATACATGACAAAAGTCTATGCGCAGATGGTGCCAAAAATCTGACTCCTAACCAAAAGCTGTTGCGTCAACGAGTCCGCTTAGATTTGAAGAAAAGGTAGGTAAAGCAAAAAACGGCAGCAGAGCTTCTAAATACCCTCGGCAAAGAAGACTTCCAGCACTGCTTCGATCAGTGGAAAAAACGTATGGAAAGGTTAGGGATTGGAGTATATTTAAAGGGAGCATTCGAATGTAGAATAATTTTTATAAAAAAACCGTTTTTCTTAACCAGTCTCGTTTTTTAATAGCCAGACCTCGTACACTATATTATTTGTGATGAACGCGCGTGTTATAAATAACAAACTTGTACGTATGAATTTAATGAATTTATTTTTGATATTTTTCTATTTCTTCTACGGGCAGTATAAGGACGATCTTTATTTTTGAAATCTTCAAATACATCGTTCGAAACGACTCAATCTTTTACTCATATTAAGCAAACTTATCGAATATGGCAAAATGATTTATCGGTACGCCAAATTTATTAAAAATTTATATTTTGAATAACCAAGGTGGTTCAGATTGTTCAGATTAGCTTACAATATTTTCAAACGGATCAAAACGAGGTCAAATTAACCAAGTCACTGACCAGCCCTTCCACGTAGCGTTACACTAGGCTAAATATCCAGAAATATGGAAGGAGGCAATATAAAATGGAATAGAGACATTTTATTGAGATCACGACACTTATGACTGAGGAAAAGACAATGAGCATGCGTGAAAAAAGACAATCTCTTGTTACAAACTTTCAATTACTATTCACTATTTAGTATTATCTACAAGACTGCCAACTAAGCATTTTGTAAAATATTTAATGAAGTTATTTATGGCTTGAAGAACCTCGATGGAATATATTATGCAAGTTTGCAATTTATTCTGAATTTATAGATAAGGGCGAATATTCTCTGCGGAATCAGTGGACATTCAAAAGGAAAAAAATAACACATAAACTTTCTATTTGAAAGTATTCCGAAAGGCAAAAAACTATCAGAAGATATGTTAAATTGAGTCATATCAGAAATTGAATAGAGAATTAATTTTACTACAATATTAGATTAAAAATCAATTTTTAATCATACCGACTTTTTGAAATCAGTAGCGGCTCGTGATGATAAAAATTCGTGGATTTTTACAAGGTGATTGTGAGGTATTGAAAATTTCTTTTTCGGAGAAGTTGAATTTACTTTTACGTTTTTCAATTACAATTTTTGCATCCTCTAATACAGTTCATTCGCCTTTTGAGTTGACAAAAGGAGACTGATTATTGTAGCTGGACACTCCTGCAATCCCAAATCACTGGCAACCTTAAAACGAGCCTGTCAGCTTGTATTGAAGACGCAGTTTCGGAAGAAAAACACACATCGATTCATGGTTAGCACGTCGCGAAGAATTTGAGCCCTATACTGTGTTCGACAAGAGCTCAGGAGTAGTTTGAGTGGCTGGACATACAGAAGAAGACTTAAGGCGCTAACCTTAAGCCAAAAGGTCAGGTACAGATTTTCATCACGAGCTTGCGACTTGAATCGTTATGTCTGCCAGATCTGATAAGCTTCAGCTTGATAAAATGATAAAAAACAGATAGTACACCTTGCCTTGACCTTACGTTTTACTCCAGACATATTTAAATATATGTCTATGTGTACCGTATACGTATTGTTGAAAAAACAAGTTTGAAAGAGAGCGAGAAACCTTGGACCAGTCATTGTGGAATTTCTCTATAAAAGAGAGACATTTTTGGAGTTTGGAACCATTCAAGATCGATTTAACATTGACATTATTTAGGTATGGTAAAAATTCTAACTTTTTAATTTTCTTTTATGACAGTAATCAGTATATTTGCACTTTTTCGTAGACTGTTCGTAATGTTACTGGTATTTTTAGCTACAAGATTAAAAAATCGATGTACACCTACAAATTGTATAAGCGTAAAACTGAAACTTAGCATTTTTCAGTCATTTATACGGTTAATTAACGTCGAAAGTCGAGTAGTAGTATCTGTAATTATCTCTACGAATCTCGACGACCTAATTAACACCAAACAGTATGCCACCTGCACAATATGACGTCATTTATGTTCAGTCAGTGGTGTCGCAATAATAACGAAATAGATTTCACAAAATTACGAAAGTGTAAACATGATGAAGGCGAAAAGCGTTTCCTGGTTTTTGTTGTGAAGGTAATGAGAGTTTCATAACAAACGCATATAGATGATCGTGTCCTAATGTAAATTTTCGACCAATATATTCAAATCAAACTATTAAAATCTGATGAAATTGGTTTAAAATAGAAATAGAATTCATTATATCTCCATTCCTTTTGGGTTTAAAACGACGATTAACTTGTGACAGGAAGTTTTATGTGCATGTACTGTCCCTGGCCAAATTATTAGACGTAAAATATTAATTCCCGATTGATATTGTACATTGTTTTAAATTTATATTCTATATAATAAATACGATCAATTAAACATAAATTGAACAGCATAAATTGTAAATTTTCAGTGGGTTTGGGTTCTTTGTTGAGAAAAGATAAAGTCCAAAGTTGACAAAATGTTCAGTTTATTGAAAAAGGTCGATGTACACAAAAATCAGTGTCTAACTTTTACAATTTTAATAAGAAAAATATTCAGGACTTTATATAAAAGCAACTTATTTGTTTGTTTACAATTCTGTGAAAGAAAATTAATGAACGAAGTTTTGGCATGTGACGACAAGATTTAAATACAAAAATAAAGCTTAATTTGATACGAAATGAAAATACCTTTTGAATCGTTTGACAATACTTGTTTTGATTAACAAAAATCTTGCTAAATAATCATCGGATTGTTGTTCAATACTTAACAATTCTTGAGATTACAAATTGGAGCACGTTTGCTTGTCGCCATTTCATTTCGCTTTTTCGCTATCGCGTGAACCTGTCAAAAAATGCTTATCACCTGCCAACTTAACTGAATTAAAAATTAACATGAACATGGTTACCAACTTTGACTTTATTTAAAACAAAATATTGTGAGGTAAGGGGTCAATGTTGGGATTAGGTCGGGTCAGCTGTCAATTTGATCAAGTCTCAACAAGTTTTAAAGAAAAGTGAAAATAATGTAAGTAAAAGTCAATATTGAGTTGCCCTTAGCTCCTATTGAAGCTTCAATTCTGTGCCTATCAATGCCCCATTTTAACTGTCTAACCTAACCATCATCAAGATGGTGATTTCTACGTGCTGGGTTTTGTTGTAGTCACTTCTCTTTTCATCAACTCCCACACATTTTCAATTGGGCTCATATCGGGGCTATTACCCAGCATCGAGATTCAGTTGTGTGACATTTAGTTCGATCTTGTATGAAAGTGAATGGTTCCCTATTTGAGAATCATTCTCTGAGCTGCGAATTTTGAGATAACTAATCTTGCCTCTATATTATTTTCGCGTACAGACGCTCTGCTCCCGCGCCGCCGATGACTGACCAAATCATCACTTTGGAGGAATATTCAACAGTTTTCTATTGCCTTCATCATAAATACGTTTCACCAAGGCTACATAAATTTTAAACGCTTTAGCTACTCTCTCCTGTAAACTCTCTTTACCTTACCAATTGGCTCTACGGTCCTTGAAGATCCTTAGCATCCCGGAGAACTTTCTTTTTTTCGATGTTATACTTTTATCCGCCAGTTTCGGACGCCATTTCTTTTAAATCCTGTTCTACGACGACCTGCCATCTTATGTGTGGTCGTCTTGGTAGTCTGCGGCCGTGTCTGCATGACAAAAGCATATATTTCATTTTAGCTTCGTTCACAATGAGCCCTGCTCGATTGGATTCTTTATTGAATATCCGGAAGTCTTCTATTCCAACATCGTCTACGTAGGCCACCTCCTGTCTTAATTAGCTGAGTAGGATTCCTTCCGGGTTGGTTTGCAGCTTTCTATATATTATTTCCTTGTTCAGGTTGAACCACCTTGAAGTTGGTGTTGAATAGATTCATGACTACCAGTCTTATTAGTTTCTTGGCGTTTACTGCAAACTGCTAACATCCTGTCTTCTTAAATTTATAAATTTACGTTCAATTTTTAAACCATTTAATAAAGTAACAACTGAAATAACTAAAAATTTTCCCTTTTTCAGTGTATCTAGTCGTAAGCGCAACAAAAATGTAATTGCTGATTACGTTATTACTAACGGTGTCAGCTGATTTGAAATTAGCGTATTTTCTATTTTCACGTGTTCACCAACATTAAATATTTCCAACTATTTTCAGAGTACTAAAAGTTCACAAATCGTATCAACATACCAAGATATTCGTAACGAAAACAAAAATATGCCGCAAGTTTTTGAAATATTATTAGTAGAACATTAAACATAAATTACTAGTTGTTATAACGTGAAGATGACGATATAATTTATGTTATAAGTAGTACTAACACGGAAAATATGACGAGAATTCAAATTCAAGTATAATTGCCTTTTTACTAGTCCCATTTTAACATTTCCAAAAAGATCTGGTATTTTTTTTAATCATAAGACAAATCTAGAAATTACTATAAAGTTTATGGGACCAGCGATGTTGTTTCTTGAACTGGATTTTCCAATTCAGGTATCTTTTCCAAGTCAATATTAATTAATATTGATTATACCACTACTAACAATTATTCTGGGTGACGTGCGTTTCGATAACCATGTTATCGTCTTCAGAGACTGAAGGTAAACTAAACTCCATCAGGCAGTTTTCTTTCAGTGGTGGTCTAAACAGTGATATGTTTTTTGCTACCGGATGATACTACTTTTTACAAAACACCTGTCGAGAAGGTTTTTCTCTCTAAAGTCTTCTCCCACTACTTTCCTTCACTTGGTCTACGTCTTGTTCTCTGGTATCTTCCATGCAACTCGTTTCTGTCTTCGTCCATTCGTTCTAAGTGACCTAGCCATTGTCTTGATTGGTGACTCATTGAAAAGTGTGTAAACTTCATGGTTTGATCTTCTCTTACCTACACTTATTTACTTTTGATCATTCTTAGTTCCATTTGCCTTAGAGGCCTGTAGTACAGTAAATATATATTGTCCAATGGATTTATACCAAAATCCTAAATGGTGTTGTGATGTAATGTTTTTTTCCAATAATATGATTTATTATTTGTTACTTTTTAAACACCTTTATTACATTACTTGCTTCAAATTGTTGAATTTCATCCCATTAATGAAACACTCTGTTCAGAAGTTTCAACATGACATGGAAAGCTCTAAATTTCATCATATTAATGAAACACTATGTTTAGAAGTTTCAAAATGACAAAAAACTAAATCTAAATTTCATCCTTTAGTGAATCACTTGGTTCAGAAAGTTCTAAATTTCATCCTATTAACGGACCATTTTGTTCAAATTGTCCAAAATGAGAAAGAAAGTACTAAATTTCATCCTATTAATGAAGCGCTTGTTCAAATTGTCCAAAATGTTATGGCAGGTACTGAATTTTATCCTATTAATGAAACACTCTGTTCAGAAGTTTCAACATGACATAGAAAGTTCTAAATTTCATCCTATTAATGGACCATTTGATTCAAAAGGTCCAAAATTACATAGAAGTTTCTAAATTTCATCATATTAATGAAACATTTGGTTCAAATTGTTGAAACTGACAAAGGATGCATTAAATTTCTTCCTATTAATGAAACACTATGTTTAGAAGTTTCAAAATGACAAAAAACGTACTGAATTTCATCCTAATCCTATTAATGAAATACTTGGTTTAGATTGTCTAAAATGACATAGAAAGTTCTAAATTTCATCCTTTAATGAATCACTTGGTTCAGAAGGCTCTAAATTTCATCTTATTAACGGACCATTTTGTTCAAATTGTCCAAAATGACAAAGAAGGTACTAAAATTCATCCTATTAATGAAGCGCTTGTTCAAATTGTCCAAAATGTCAAAGAAAGTACTAAATTGCATCCTTTTAATGAAGCACTTAGTTAAGAAGTTTCAAAATGACACAGAAAAACCTAAATTTCGTCATAATAATGAAGCAGTTGGTTCAGAAACAGTTTTAACAAATTGTCCAAAATGTTATGGCAGGTACTGAATTTTATCCTATTAATGAAACACTTGATTCAAATTGTTCAATAAGACGTTTATTACATACAAGATACACCAGATCCGAGCCTAAATAATGCAATAAATAAATTAATAAGATCTATTATAAGTTATTTTTCGAGTTAATACCTTTTTATCTTATGTATCACAAACACATTTGTCTCAGTGTAGTTTTATTTTAGAAAAAACTAATCGAAAAGGCATTAAGGGAAAGAAACTAAAAATTATTATTACACAAGATGATTTATTGGGCCTCTTTATATTCTATTTATTTACTTTAATGAAATGTTTGTGCAGTTTTGTAATTATTATTTTATTTACCAGTCTCCCGTTAGATCTCCAATCCAAATAACTTGGATTATTTTAATCTCTCTGGTTCATTAACGACGAATATTCTAACATTACTGATCTAACATTTACACAACTTTAAAGCTTAATGTAAAGGACATTAATAAGAGGAGGGTGGACAACTATTTAACCGGTTGAACAGGGCTGGACTTACCAACTAATAAAGTAAATATTTCGAAATATTTGAAGTTATTAGCGATTCAATTTTTTGTTAAATTAAATTTGTGATCAAGATCTGTCTGAGGTAATTTTTGAGATCAATAATATTGTTATTTAGGTCTAAAAATTTCAATAATTTGTTCCGAATGGTTGATTTGATGATGATTTTCTGCGTAGAAAGATGGACACTCTGTTATCATGTGTTTTATAATAAATTTTCAATGGCAGCTATCACATTAAAGTTCAAGTTTAGCATCGAATAAGTAGCTATGGCTATGACTTAGAAGAACTCCATCTCTACGATTTTTCGGTAGCAAATATGCGACGTTGATTTGGCAATTTCAAAAGCCCTTTTGTTCAATTTTGTTTGGTATATCTGTTGTCAAGATTTGAACATTAGTTTAACGACACTACTAAAGCAATTAGAGGCTATATACTGGGCACTTCTAACTAGGTGCATTCAGAAAGTAGGTCTGCCCATTAGGAAAAAATATCTCAAATTTTAAAACAACTAGCATACCAATGTTTCAGCTATTGTTCAACATTCAGAATTAAGACACTTGTCGCATCGTACGATCAACTTCTATATCCGTCTGCTGCTTGTGAATGGAACCAGTGTGTGAAAGACATCTTGACCTCGTTATTGTTACCAAAATACTCATCAGATCGTAATAATTGCTATGAAAAACATATTTATTTGCTTTATACACGTTTCCCCAAAACCTCTTACACAGTTGGGGATAAATGTCCACCGGAGGAACGTTTTTTTACACCTGGCGTGAGAATCCATATTTCACGTCTAACCAGACAATAATAAACGTCGTAGAATCTCGTCTAACAGCGTTCCTAGCGTCCGCTGGAAACCTTCTTTTATGAACGACCCTCGTATATTTGTTACATTTGCGTTATTAAAACGTTTACTTCAAACATTGAGTAATTTACTTTCTTGATGTTTCTCGTACATTCGGAGGTTGCCGTTGCTGTTTGACAAGTGACATGTGACAAGTGAATTTTTCGTTTCGATGTTCATTGTATTTTTTTTTTCTAAACTTAAATATTCGCCTCCTAAGGTATTCATATTAAAAATATCAATTTCCCTTTTTCAATTTTCTATTTCTTGTTGTTTGTAACCCTTGTGCCAATCCTGACGATTCTATTTGACTTGTTCAAATATTAAACAGTTGCTTTCAAAATGACGTGAAATGTTACATTGATAATATCTCGTTTCAGATCCCATTTAGTTTTCAATACGTAATATCATTGCTGCCAACTGTTCAAAGGGAGAAAATCATTCTTTCACTTTGACGGTTCGGTGTTGGGTTGTCAGATGAAGATGTTAATATTGTATAACGTGAGATATGATTTTCATTATATAGAAGGCAGTGATAATGTAATTTTTAAATAAATATGTAAGCTGACAATTCGAAAATGTACTTTTCCAGTTAATAACTAGTATTTTATTATGCGAAAATCTAATTAATTTTGTTACATAAATAATGTTTCTACATATTTCGGTATTTTTCCAATAAAATGATTTATTATTTGTTACTTTTTAAAGACCTTTATCACATTACTTGCTTCAAATTGTTCAAATTGACATAGTAGATACCGAATTTCATCCCATTAATGAAACACTCTGTTCAGAAGTTTCAACAAGACATAGAAAGCTCTAAATTTCTTCCTATTAATGAAACACTATGTTTAGAAGTTTCAAAATGACAAAAAACTAAATCTAAATTTCATCCTTTATTGAATCACTTGTTTCAGAAAGTTCTGAATTTCATCCTATTAACGAACCATTTTGTTCAAATTGTCCAAAATGACAAAGAAGGTACTGAATTTCATCCTATTAATGAAGCGCTTGTTCAAATTGTCCAAAATGACATAGTAGGTACTGAATTGCATCCTATTAATGAAGCACTTAGTTCAGAAGTTTCAAAATGACTCAGAAAAAACTAAATTTCGTCATAATAATGAAGCATTTGGTTCAGAAACACTTTTAACAAATTGTCCAAAATGTTATGGCAGGTACTGAATTTTATCCTATTAATGAAACACTCTGTTCAGAAGTTTCAACATGACATAGAAAGCTCTAAATTTCATCCTATTATTGGACCATTTGATTCAAAAGGTCCAAAATTACATAGAAGTTTCTAAATTTCATCATATTAATGAAACATTTAGTTCAAATTGTTGAAAATGACAAAGAATGCAATTAATTTCTTCCTATTAATGAAACACTATGTTTAGAAATTTCAAAATGACAAAAAACGTACAGAAGGTTCTAAATTTCATCCTGTTAACGGACCATTTTGTTCAAATTGCCCAAAATGAGAAAGAAAGTACTAAATTTCAACCTATTAATGAAGCGCTTGTTCAAATTGTCCTAAATGTTATGGCAGGTACTGAATTTTATCCTATTAATGAAATACTCTATTCAGAAGTTTCAACATGACATAGAAAGTTCTAAATTTCATCCTATTAATGGACCATTTGATTCAAAAGGTCCAAAATTACATAGAAGTTTCTAAATTTCATCATATTAATGAAACATTTAGTTCAAATTGTTGAAAATGACAAAGAATGCATTAAATTTCTTCCTATTAATGAAACACTATGTTTAGAAGTTTCAAAATGACAAAAAACGTACTGAATTTCATCCTAATCCTATTAATATATGCTAAATTGTTCATTTTGTAAACCTGTACCAACTTTTGATGCAGATGTTAACATTCGGATCGAGTTAACCAATCTTAAATCGATACTCAAAATTTGATTGTTGGCAAAAATTCGTCCGTTTGATAACAATCCTTTCTCTGAAGTTTCTACATCCTTATTCGCTTCACATAAACTTTAACTTCCATCGCTCAACCTTGATGACATTTTGGTGTTCTTAAAAGGATAAATCACTAACGAACACACACTGTTTACAAACAACTAACTGGAGAAAACCTAAAATCTCACTAAGAATACTTGAGATACCAATTAGTTGATCGAAAACCTAAACTAAACATATTGAGTTTCATACTGTTTAAACCACCACTACACCAACACTCACAATTACACTGCCTGACTCGCGTTTCGATAACCAAGTTATCGTCTTCAGAGACGAAACAATTTAATAACTTATTGCGTCGTCAATGAATAATAAAAAAAAGTGAAGAAGTGAAGTATTCTTCATAGAATTAGAGATTAATCTTAACAAATAACGATATTACGTATGAGACATCCTTTATAATTAAAGACTCATGTTCTAGAATAATTTACTTTCTCATTTATCTCGTATAACGCAGTAAAATATTTGTTAGTACTTTTATCGATGTTAAATCTTGTTAAATATCGAAAATATTCTAGCAAGTTTTAGTAAACCAGATCCATTCTTCAATCAGCTAAAAATCTGTACGCAGTATGTTACCCATCGCATTTTTGACTTATTTTAAGTTGAGTTATTTTGAATTCTCACAATCTGCTTACCATATTTCCCCAGTTACTTGCCAATGATACCACATGGTACAATCAGTGTACAGAAAACAGATTTCTTTTCGTTTGTTAAGAAAAATACGCGTTAGACACATTGCCTCTTAATGACGACGGGTGTTTTGCTTTAAGACTATTTGGTTTTTGTTACTTTGGAATATTATTATCGGATGTTACATGTTAACAGAAGCTATATTTTTTTGTAGTTTCTCATACATACAAGGGTCAATCAAATTACAAATAACTTCATTCGCGTGTAACTTCATTTTCTTCAACATTATTATTTAGATTATTCAATATTGCAACAGATTTTATAAAATGATGAAATGCATCTGGTTTAATAATCTTCATTGTATGTTTCAAATCACACCATTCAAGTGGACCTCGGAGTGCCCACTGCACACAATATGTTATTCAAGAAATGAAATATTGAAAAACCACTACCAGAGGAATTGTTAAGACCAAGAAACGCGAAAAGACTGAAAAAAAGTTGGCCAAAAGACCTAGATTGAGGTATAAGAGGTTACATCACTGGATGTGATCCTCATCAAGACATTATAGACGTTGAATTATCTAACACTCGTAAGCAAATTAACCCGAAGAATGTTTATTTAAAAAGATAATATATGGCGGTGTCAGAATGACAGAAAGTACCAGGAGAAGACGTATAAACAGAGAACTGAAGATGATATAGAAGAAACCTATAATAACACAAAAAGCAAGATGGTTTGGATACATTACCAGATTGCCACAGTAAAGAATTGTCAATCGAACAATTATTTGAATACGATCTTTAATTTGATGGGAAGGTTTAAAGTATCGATGGGATGTTTTACTGAAACCCATAAATATTTTGTACAAGAAAATGTTTTTCTATAATTTCTCTGCTGTTCGATACAAATACAGCAAATTAAAAACCATGAAAATCGATCCAACTGTTTTTTTATAATATCGAAAATCAAAATATTTTTGATACTTCTTTTGTATAAATTTAATTTCAGTTACTTACATTTAAATAAGACATTATAACCCAAAATCTTGTACGTATTTAGACCGGTCAAATTAGACCAAAAAATAAAAATGAGTTTTTCGCGATTATCAGCAAAACGGTGAGTTTTATGATGAAAATACCTCAGACAAAAATTGTAGATCATAAAATTATCTACAAAAAACGCACATACGTACTTTTTTGTAAGTACCACCGTTTCTGAGATATAACGATTCAAAAAATTGTAAAAGTTTCAGATTAACTGTCGTCTTTAATCGCTATAATGATTTCAAGAGAAATACCAAAGCTGTAAAACAACAATTAATGAAATTTTTTACAAATCCTCACGGTTCATTTCAATGTTATAAGAAAAGTTTACTGCTGAAAATGGTGAAACCATTAAATACGACTTTGACAATTTTTGAATCATTATATCTCAGAAACAGTGGCTCGTATGAAAAAAGTATTAATACGTTTTTTGTAGATAATTTTATGATCTACAATTTTTGTCTGAGGTATTTTTATGATAAAACTCACCGTTTTGCTGAAAATTGTGAAAAACTATTTTTTTTAACCTTTGACCTTGAATAAAATTTTTTCCATACACGGAAATGATGGGAAACATTCAAATTTTATGTTCAATTGTATTTTAGACAATTTTACTGATTTTCAGCTTGATGGAAATTTATGTAACTTCGAATGTCTAAATTGACCGGATTAATTTGATAAATTCGATTACCTGGCTTCTAATAATTTTACACAAAAAATTTGTGTTAAAATAGTCATTAATCATATGATTAATAACTTATTAGGCATGTTTCCGCTACTGAATTCAAAGTTGGAGCTGTTGGTTTTAATTTATTCTAATTGTGTGTCATATAAAACTGATTTTATAATATATAATAATGATAGATATGGGAATTTGAAAATTTTTAATCGTAATAAAACCACAGATCATTATTATGTACGAGGATGGTCCCAACAACATCCACAAATGCACAAACAATTCCCCAAATAATGTTTACTACAACCATCATTCAATTACAACAATTTTCTGTGATTTTTCTCATTTTCCGAATATATAAATTCAGGCGAATGGTTTAATGGTTGATACAACGATGTCTTCTTGCAAATCAATAGAATGTGGAGTGCCTCAAGGCTCAGTACTAGGCCCTGTTTTGTTTCTTCTGTTTATCAACTACATCAGCAGGAAACTATGTCTCTATCCGGACGCTACCAGCTTCTCTTGGAACAGCCTTGACTTCAAGGATCATAACTAGCGACCTGATTCTAAATTTCTGTGCCTCAACGTTTCCAAAACTAAAGTTTTGTCATATAAAAATACGTCGTAGCGTTTTGTTTCAAATAACACCATCATTAACGTGGTTGAGTTGCTAAAATTCTTAATACTTGTTGTACCCTAATGATATACGATCTACCAACCATGGATATTGTAAGCCGGGCTCCCGAACCATTGAATTATCGATGCTATTTTACGTTTTAAACCTTATTTGGAAAGAATGATTTATTATTTAAAAAAATCCCATGAAATTCGTTAATATCCAAATTTGTACATTTCTCATTCAGACTTGAACCCGCGACCATTTGACTGCAAGGCGACGACCTAACCAGGCGATCATCAACGAATTTTTGTTATAAATCGTTCAGTTACTAAAATCATACATAATTTTTTTCTGTTTTCATTAATCTTATATCACTTTGAAATTAGTAACGTCGTTTTTTTGGTGGAATTATGGAAAAATTATAAATTTTCTTTGCGTTTTTTGTAGCGCCATCTATTCGTTGATTTCCAAAGTTTGATTAAAAAGCTCAATAACGTTCTGTTCCATATAAAAAGTGAATTAACGCTTTATTACTGAATATTTCATCAATTTTTATTATTAAATCATGTATTGTCATTTAAAGCCATTTAATGTATAGAAAAATTCAAGTTAGTAAAAATTTCATGTACACAAAAAAGTAACTCTTGTTTTAATGTTAATTTCGTCTCTAATCCAATTTTTGTTCTAACAATTTTTTTATTAAAAATATTCTAGTAACTACTTCATACTAAATGGAATTTTATCAAATTTTCTTTTTTTTCATCAAACTGACTCACGCCGTACCTCTAATAACTTTATATAAAATTCTTATTGTACGCGTAATAATCACAGGAAATAATTTTTGTTGTTGCTTAGCACCTGAGCGGATATCGAGCGATACCGAAAAATGTTGGTTAAATGACTTCGAAAAAGTCAATCAACAATTATCATATATTAGAAAAATAATCAAATCAGGAAACACCTGTTTCGAACACGGTAAATAATCACAAAGTCGTTATTTCCGGAAAATAATCTGAACATCCCTTTCACGGTAGAAATATTTCGTTGCTAATGGGTGTAACATCCTAATAGGTGTTTCAGTTAAAAGGGTTACTATATCAAAAACGTTAATTATTATAATTATAATAAATAATACATTTAAAAACGATTAAATACGGATATTCTAACGAGAATAATTTTTTTCGTTGTTAGTTGTTTCAGTTGAAATACCGATCGAAGTCGTAGCTCAACTTGAGTGTTTTTATTCCTAGTAGCTAATTTTTTTTCATAAACTTGTCCTTTAAATAATCCATAGCTGAAGATAATTTCAGTTTTCAAAATGAAATGCTGCTTTTACAGACCATAATAAGTCCGATCCCTCATGTAAATTTTTGTATTTGATGTGACGAAAAATTTCTCTCTGTGAGGTCCACGTTTACTGGGAACACAAACATCAAAATAATCTAGTAAATACGATGGAAATGTCTTATAACTTTGTTCGTATGGCATACCATGTGATTCTTGATTTTCACCTTCAAAATAAGCTTATTCCTTACATTTATTGTTAGCCTCGGTTGAGAACGAAGACTTGTATCGTGTTTGGCGAAAGAATCAACAACAAACATGCTGGAATTGATTAATGCTCTCCCCCCAATTCCGTTTATTAACGAATTACTTCACGTAGACACTTCAAAAGTACCAAGTAGCATTCCTTATTGACCTTTCAGTTAGTGGTAATCCAGAGATTAGATGTAATCTGTTTACCCGAAGGAAAGTCTCCGTCTTACTGTTAAGAGGTAATTATAGGTGAATAACCTAAGTTGTGTGCGGTCAGTACTGATGTACAGAGTGGAAACTTGGATCTCGAAAGTTCAAATGATCAAAAAACTTGAGATGTAGCTCTATAGACGCATCCTGAAGATACCCTGGACTGACAGAATCACCAACGACGAAGCACTGAGACGCATTGGTCGCAAAAGAAAGCTGTGGACAATTATTAAACAGAAATCTAAACCTCCACGTCGGAATAGGATTCATGGAATGTTATTGTGGTCAGTATCGCTGGATGGAGTGGAAACTTGGACCTCGAAAGTTCAAATGATCAAAAAACTTGAGATGTGGCTCTATAGACGCATTCTGAAGATACCCTGGACTGACAGAATCACCAACGACGAAGCACTGAGACGAATTGGTCGCAAAAGAAAGCTGTGGACAATTATTAAACAGAAATCTAAACCTCCACGTCGGAATAGGATTCATGGAATGTTATTGTGGTCAGTATCGCTGGATGGAGTGGAAACTTGGACCTCGAAAGTTCAAATGATCAAAAAACTTGAAATGTGGCTCTATAGACGCATCCTGAAGATACCCTGGACTGACAGAATCACCAACGACGAAGCACTGAGACGCATTGGTCGCAAAAGAAAGCTGTTGACAATTATTAAACAGAAATCTAAACCTCCACGTCGGAATAGGATTCAAGGAATGTTATTGTGGTCAGTACTGCTGGATGGAGTGGAAACCTGGATCTTGAAAGCCCAAATGATCAAAAAACTTGAAGCATTTGAGAAGCGGCTCTATAGATGCATCCTGAAGAAATCCCGGACTGAAACAACGACGAAGTACTAACACGCATTGGTTACAAAAGAAAGCTGTTGACAATTATTAAGATAAGAAAAACATCTTTCAAAGGACACGTCATCTTACGCAACGACAAACACCTACTGCTACAGAAAAGAGTAGAGGGAAGAATAGAGGGAAGAGTAAAGGGAAGAGTAGAGGGAAATAAAGGCAAAAACGTGGTCGCCAATCTTCAATGAGAAGACGGCATTGAAAGAAGAACCTTAGTTGTCAAGTCAAAAAATGTGGAAATAAAGTCGAAAAAACTTGATTTTTTCTAGAAACAAATGACGGAATCTTGTCAAAATGTTTATAGATAACCACAAATGTCTAGACTGTTTTCGCGAGACGTGGAAATGAGTTATTTTGTAAATTATACTTTCATGAAAAACATTTAGTATTATTTTTCATAGGTGTTTACAAAAAGGTCTGAAACAAACATCATTTCTACTGTATATCAAAAACCTAATCTAATATTCATGTCGATTTATGTTAAGTGCGTTGTATATCATTAAACACAATGTTGTTCGAATTCTGACAGCATTTATGAATAATGTAATAGGAACACACATTGGAAACGACGCAAAGCGATGCCCCTGTTTAACCTTATTACATTCACTAGTGTCCTTTGAGAAATCAAGGATCAAATTTTATGCCATAAGGTGCCACGTGGCCCAAGCCATGTATACGAGGTTCGCTATTTAAGTTTTGAGATATGACAACACTGGGAATATGTCAAATTCAACGTGAATCAACTCGCTTCGACCTTTGGTAATTAAACACCATAAAGAACCACCGTATTTAGCTGATTTTCCGTATTCAATCGTGATCGTACCTCGGTACAGGATGAATTTTGTAGAGGTCATCCAAAATCAGCTGTTGTGCCAGAAAAAATCGTCATCTGACATACCATGAGATTGATCCATACTTGAGCATTAGTTCCACTCGCATACACTCAAAATTACATGAACATTTGGACGTCAAAAATATTTGTTAACGTTGGAATCATGAATCTATACATATGAACCCGAAACTAAACAAAAATCGACTGTATAGGTCTTTCGACGAGCTAAATCCAACAATAGTTGATCGAGCACGAAGAAAATGGTTGCCTGGGTTTTCGGAATCACTGGTCATGTCGCCTCGTTCCATTAGAGCAACATCTTCTTCTTCTTATAGTGCCGAGTCCGTTATCGGAAGTTGGCGATTATCAATTTTGTGCACTGCAGCTTGGAAGACTGAACTACGTTGACGTTGACGAAAATTTTTCAACCATGATGCTCTTCGTCTTCCAGAATTCGTCTTCAAGCTTTTTAATAGTCGCTTCAGTCAGTTTCTATGCTTCCACACCTTACAAAAGCATAGAAAACATTTTAATCTAATGAATGCTGCTCTATCTTTCTCAATGCGACATTTTATTTATATTGAGTGATCCCATTTGTCATTAATAGTTGTTCCCATATAGTTAATCTTTTCCGTTCGTTTTAATGCTTCATTCTCATCAAGGTGTTCATCATTTACTGGATTTTTGCTGATGATCATGTACTCAATCTTTTTGGTATTAAATTTGACTCCATACTCTTAACATTTCTCAACCATTTGAACTAATAACGTTTTTAAACCTTCCATTGAGTCAGCTACAAGGACAGGAAATTGTTTACGGTCACCCCATTTATTTTTATACCTTCTTCAACATCTTCACCGAATGCATCTCGGAAATTATGTTCTGAGTATAAATTGAAAAGTATACAGCCCTGTCTGACTCCTCTCATAATGTTAATATCTGGAATTAATTTATCTTTGATTTCAGTAAAGATCAGCTTTAAAATTAGGAAAATGATTTTGTTTGTCTTCAAAGTAATCATCACTTAAATCAATCCACTTTTTTAACCGAAGCATCCATAACTTAGAGGCTTAATTAGGCGAATAGTGTGGATGATCAAATGGCTGTATTATTTTTTTTTCTCTGATTGAAGAACTTCATTTTGTGATGTATCAGTTTGCTGTAACTGTATCTTCAAGCTTAGTCGCCACTAATCCTGTGCTACAGATGAAAACTGTGTAAAGTTAATGCTCTGTTTTCTGGAAATTGTGTGTGGTACCAAACAAAAACCATTTTTTTTATATCTAAAACATTAATTCATTATTCCGGATCGAACATCAAGAGTTGCCACAATCTCCTGGAAGTCATAGATCTAATGTTTTTAACAGAAAGTAGCTTGTTTCATCACCAAGCGATATTCGTTTCCTTTTGAATTCATTATACCAGTAAATCATAGTTGTTTGTGAAGGAATTCCATCACCAAATGCGTCTCGCAATCATTTGTTATCCTTTTAAAGTATAGCAGATGTTTTTTTGAGCAATTTATGGTAAATCGTATGTACACCAAACTGTATTCAAAGTTAACAGCTTACCCATCAAAAATACAATCTTATTAGCCCCAATAAGTATAAAAAATATAAATATTGTAAATGATTATAATAATACTGTTCGCAATTTTTCATGTTTCTGGTATAATATTACATAAAAAATTACTTGTACTAATGTAAAAGATACCAACTAACAGGATATGATAAAGATGAAGTCATCAAAACATTAAAAAAGTTGTGTTAAAATATTATTTACCGTTTCCGCTGACTAGGTGTAATAAAAATCAGGAAGCGAAATGTTCAACCTGTATAATTTGAACTGATTAAAAAATATCTAATTAATAGTAGGTTATAGAAATACAAGGTGTTTATAAATAATCTTGTTCATACTTTCAGGAAAGTGAAACAAATTTCGAATCTATCACTATATTTAATTCCTTGTTTAAAAAATCGTTTTTTGATGAAATTATTATGTTTTATGCTTATTTTCTCACCTCATTTCCAGATTTTTTCTCTCTCTGTGTGTGTGTGAAAGTAAATGTCTTGGAAACATGTCCAGCAGCCACAGAATTTTTCAATGATTCCACTCAAATATTAATTTCAATATCCTTGATAAAATTTAACGATAGATCAAAAGTATTCCGGTTATCTATGCTTAAAAGGTGTGTGAGGATTGGGAGTAGGGAGTAATTAATCTCTTCTTGTATGTACGTTACATTCAAAAGTTTAAAAATCCTGACTCTTAATTCTTTATTCATCTTTGAATCCGTTTGCCTTTACCTATCTACTCCACGTTCAGAATTAGTTAAGGGCTCGATATTTTACAATGAAAAAAAATGCACAATCACTTGTGCAAATTGATATCAAATCGATATCATCGCTTTCCGCGATAATTTGGGGGCATATTTTTGATAATAAAGCATTTCTCTCTCCTTTCTTTCTTCATTCTTTCGAGATGAGTCTCTTTTATGACACAGAGTGCTGATCTAGAGTTTTTTAGGTAATTTACCCTTCTTATTTTAATTCACCATCATTGTCTATTTGATATCCACTCCAACTCAACTCCATGTTGTATAAACACAATTCGGATTTTTCCTCCTGCTCTTATTTTCCCATTTCTCTTTTCTTTTTTTCATTTCTGAACGTTCAGATCAAGTTGGGCTTGGAACCATTAACTAAAACACGTAAAGAGACCCTTTACAGTGTTGTCTAGGAGGTATGGAATGCCCCCAGCAAAGTGGACTCCGCTTCTTCGGTTGAATTGAGTCCCAATCGTCACTGCATCTGTCTCCGTAGTTTTCAGTGCATTGAAGTTGCTGTATCGTAGTACAGAGTGTCGCAAATCTTTTTTTCAATTTAAATTAGTTTATAACGTTGTGTAGAGCTTTAGTGGAAGATGCCGGAAGTTTCAAAATACATGGTACCCTCCACGATCTTAAGACATCGTTTGTTCAATTCCTCTCAGCTACAGATTCTAATATCAAATGAATATTTTTCTTATTTTATGTCCAGTTTTGTTCAAAATATTATCAATGAGTAGATTTCTGCTTAGTTCTCTTTTTTATTTTAATCATACAGTGATTTTTATGTTTCTAGATGTGCCTTGTACTAATTGTAATGCTGTGTACATAGGACAAACATCTCGGTAGTTAGAAAATAGGCTAAGAGGTCATCAATACGGTAAAAAAATAGAACTGCATCAACATTAACATAAAATCAATTATAAAGATTCAAAAATTCTTGAAACGGAATGTAAAACACGAAAAAGAGAATTTTTAGAAATGATTTATATCTATAGGAAAGAAAAAGCTATAAATGTTGAAAAAGACCTGAAAAATTTAAGTAAAACTTTGTAAATTCTAATACATAAAACAACAAATAATCAAAAAATCAAAGTCATCTAGAAACATAAGTGATAATTTTATTTTTAATACCTTCTGAATCGGTCTGCCGCAAAACTTTATTTCTAAATACTGCACCAAAAACTTCCTCAAGATAAATGAATGCTACATACATAGTTTCTTTCATTATTTTCATAACTTCTCCTTTTCCACTTCTACATCTTCGGTTTATATTTCCTCCAATATCAACTGCAGAAGGCAGTTATACGAGGAGCAATCAATATTTTATTAATACGAACGGCACTCATACTTTCCGTATAAAATTCAGTTGATATCTAACAAACCGTCAGTCCACGTGGACTCTGTTTATTAATGAAAACATCGAATCTTAAACTTAAATGTATTTAATTCATAAATTTCTTTAAAAAAATAAAAATATGCCGCTCTTCTATAATAGATCAAACAAAATTGTCGTCAAGGGTTTTTATACAAGTTTTTATAATCTGCAATTGATATTGGAAGAGCTATAACTCTCAGTGTCTCCTCTGTTGTCAGTTTTTAATTCAGTAAGTTGATCTGACAACGTCTAGAAATTTTCTTTCCGCCTTTTCCACTCGTCAACATTTTCTCAATTTCATCTTATTTGTTCCAAGTAATTTAGGATATTTGTAGAACAAATTATTGTTTTCCTGAATTGTTTTTAACGAAAAGTAAATTGTTCTACGTATTTGATGCACCTGCGGATATATTTCATTTAACAGTAATGAAGTCTCATTGTCTAAAGTCAAATGATTAATTTTTTTCGAGTGTTGAATGCAACGTCTGCTCGTTGTCGCTTCGTTTGTAATAAACGTTTTGATAAGGTCCAGATACGCAGCTGCACATATTTAGCACAACATACATTATATGTTAATGCTATCCCACGTGTCCATGACTTACATATACAGAAAAAGAATTAAAACGAACTGTGTAAATACTTCTCCAATTGTTCGTTTTTTTTTTTATAATGAACCACATCGGTTTCGGTGTTAAAATAAATATAGAAAAAACTATTTTTCGATTCGTATCGTTGTTCATGAAGAGTATTAGCTTGTTGAAATGAAGATTTCCTAGAGGCAGGAGGATGCAGTTAAACCTGTAAAAAGTTCTTTGAAGAAAAAGCGTTTATCTCAGCAGCGCTTTTAGATAACAGCTTTTGATAAAATACTGATCTGCCAAATATCAGCAAAACAAAAATAGCAACGTTTGCTGATGACATAGTAAGAGGGCTTATAAATATTCAAATTTGGATGAATATGTGGAATACTGAACACACTGTTTTGTCTAATTATTTCTAACAGAGGATTTTGGTCAAAGAAAACAGAAGTTAAAATTTTATTGCGGGTATTAAAGTCAAGAGCTGGAGTCCGCCCAAAATAAGTCCCGTTTGGGTCTGTGGGATTCAACTTTAGGATACAGCAAATAACTCCAACCCTTGGAATTATTGCGAACAGCCAATTCCATCATCGAAAGATGTCTTCGGCTAGAGAGGAAGCCAACAACAAAAGTTTACAGTGCCAAAAATGTTCCCAGCCTAACATATTCGTTATAGGAAACTAGTTGAAGAAAACTTGTCTTAAAACATTCAAACTAAACGAATTTGTAAATAGATTTAATTAAAATATAAAAACTGTCAATAATTACAATAAAAAAATGTAGTAAATGTCGTTTTTAATTAATATATCAACTACTCATTGTCCTAAGAAGACAGATTGTATGTTGCATGGTGTTAAATAAAAAAAAATTGTCTATTATAACACAAAATTGAATGATTTCGATCATTGAAGGCGACACAATCGTTTATTTTTTTTTATTGTAATAATATTGTTTCCTTTACAGTTACTGAAATAATAATACCTTAAAACTGTCTCTGACAAAACAATATGGAATATTTTTGGTAAATGTGTTTTTATGATGATGACTGACCCAGTATTTACTGCAAATAGATGTTCAGCATATGGTCAATGTTTATCACACAGCGACTATTTTCGATTTATTCACAGCTAAAATACCAGGAAAGCATCGACAGATGCTAATAATGTTTGTAATGTGTATGAGTTATTACAAAATGACCAGATGGAGGAGATGATAGGTAATAGCTTTGGTTTTTATATACGCACAACCAAGCTTATGTACAATCACCCATTATTTTGTAATAATATACCGAAATTATGATGTAGTTATGATTAACATCCAGTATTTATTAATAAGAACGTACGTTTCGATAATTACCTTACAAGAATTTCGTGACGTTTCGATTCCCAATCCCACAGAAGCCAGATGGAATGGAGGAACTAAAAATAACTATACAGTAGTCAAGAATGTCTTCAGACTACATTATGGGGACTCATAAGAGGATGGTAGTTAGATATTTTAAAGACAGATTCCTCAACTAGTACTATAAAGCCTCAAAGTACATTCTAGGTCTTCTATTTTAGATCATCATGTTTGAACGGCTACTAAAACTGGTCTTAGTTATTGTGGCAAAGCACCAAGGAGATATCAAATCCATTATTGATACGATCCCCGAGAAGATCCGTAGATAAATGGACTGGCACCTAGGGAAATCAAATCCATTATTGAGAAGAAGATAGATGGACTGAAACCAGCAGAACACAAAACAAAGGATGTACCGATGACCCACATATTAAACTTCAAAAAGCAAACAAAGCTCGTGATCGTAAAGGTCTTTAAAATGAGAAACATTTCATCTTGACTCATGGTAACTTGGAGTTGACGGAGAGTAGCATTCGTTGAGTACAGAGAGAATTCCCAGCACATACTACAATCACTGAAATTCTGCTTATTGGAATGTTAACATAGTAGAGAAAATCGATGAAACTGATAAAAAACGATAGTTTCGATAGTTTTTGTTCAAATTCAATTATATAAACCTTAAAATGACTAGGATTTCTGCTTGGCAAGAACTAGAATTGATTCCCTGGTCATTCTAAATATTTGTTTCAAATTATCTAGATGCTTTCGTCTATTCATACATTTAAAAATGTTTTTTCAATAGTTTGTGAGACTTCTTCTTCTACAGCCTTGCACCTTCGGTGCGTTGGCGATTATCTTATCTTATGCCAGTCTATTTCTTCAATCTTTCCTTGTTTGATCAATTGGGGTATTGTATATCTTTCTTCTCTAAGAACGTGACTCAAGTATCCAACCTTTCGCACCTGGATCAAGTTGTACAACTCTCTCAGTCCCCGCTCATCTTAGTACATTTAATTTCCTGCTGAGAGTCCCATTTCTTGCATTTCTACTTATTGCCATGCACTTGGTTTGCCGTATCATCCGCCTAGCGAATATTATTCAGCCATAATCCGAGCCTCAGTAAAGACATTTTTTACATAGAGTTTGAACAGCATAGGAGACAAAATACCCCCTCTTAAAACTTTCTAAGTCTTCTGTGTTGATTGTCTGATTCAGCCTAACCTGTACTTTCTGGTTCCAATAGAGGTTTTGAATAATTCTGTCAATGTTGACGTTCTGCAGCGTTTTTATCATAGTGTGATGATTGACGGCATCAAACGCCTTCTCGTCGTCGATGAATGTGATGTAAACGTCTTTTCTTTGGTGAATGCAGTTTTGAACGAGAGTATTTAGGCAGAAAACTTACGAGATTAAATTTCTGTAAAAACAAAAAAAGGTACAATGTGTATCTAGCAATTTGCAATAAAAAGTTATGACTGATATTTATAGGTATTCAGTATTAATATCCTATTAGGATACTACAAAGAGACGAAGCCAATACTTCAGTTGCAAGCTCATTTTAAAACGTCAAAAATATAAGGAATCTCAAGCAATCTCATTATTAATTTTTTTTTCGTTTTAGTTGCTCCAAATATTCTTCATAAATATCCGAAACGTCTGTGTTGTATCTGTTGTATAATTAATTAACATTTCAGTTGATCAGGAAAAGAGTTAGATGCGGCGGCTGTTCGCTGGCAAAAAATGTCCGGCCAGGTGCGGCAGCTGATGTTAGTTTATTTCGGGGTTGTACTGACAAACAAAAACGGCAGCGGTGCGCCATGTGCGATCGTCCGTCATTATTCTACCACATGGCGAAGCACGTGCTAGAGCGTCTTGACGCCGATGACACATATCATCGCATCGCCACACGGATATACGTACTCAGACTGTTCGTTCTGTTAGCGATACAAAACGGCGTCGATCGTAATTAGAAGCTTGCACGTGCATTACTTGTAATTTTAAAAATTCTCGATCTCCTATTTTCTAATAAACTTTCTAATCTAATAATAATATATAATATTTTAAAATTTAATTCTCATAAAATTGATCTGACATCTCCAATTCCATAACAAGCTGTAAAATCAAAATTTTTGTTCGAATGATTGCATTGACAAGTGTACAAACTTTAAAGTAACTCAAAATAGGACAAAATTAAGTCCAAAAACTTAAAAACATAGACCAACATACCGTCGAAACACCTTACCAACGGAGTTATCTCTTAGTGACCTAATGTAACCGATTGCCTTTCTCAAATTTACAAACCAGTGAGGTTAACGAGACGTATACGTCTACAAACCTGAATTTTTTAAGAAACCCGGGCCACCGATCTTGGGGGGCCTCAAATGCCTCCGCGTTTCCCTGATCAAATTCTAAACAAGACTTTAAAAATGTGCTCAGTACCATCGAAGTTTTAAAATAAATGGAAATGCCTACAAGCAGCGCACTTCTAACTCCTTCTCAGGACGTAAGATGAACTACACGTCTTCATTAGTTTAAAAATGAACCAAAATTATGCCTTCGTGTGGTTTCCCCTTGGTTAAAAATACAACAAAAAAGTTTAGGAGAATAGATGACGAGATAAACAAATCGCTACTAAAAGAGAAATCTGGAAAAAATTTAAAACGTTCATCGAATACTCGTTGGAGTCGGTAAAAGTTGTAAAAGACAATTGTAGAGATAATTGTGAGTAGTTTAGAACATTTTCAAGATCCAACCAAAGCAAATCTAGATATAAGATCAGGAACAAGCCTGCTCCTGCCGGCTACTCCTGAGACAATGCTGTAACTTTTGGCATAAAAAATGCAACATCGAGAATCGAGATAAAAAGAACGATGTCGGGTGAATCAGCTCATGATTCTGGATTATCAATTCAAGAAGAAATACGTCGGTCAATGTATGAATTATTGCAACAAAGTTTATGCTAGAAGTTTCAGATGACGCTCTGGCTGTAGCAATTGACAATCTGATATAAATTTATGGTGAATTTGACAAGAAGCAAGTTTTCCAAGAAAGAAAAAGGTTAAATCCACCGATACGAGTATGGACGTTGCTGCCAAATAAAGAGCTCAATAAATCCTTCAATTGTATATCGCTTATATTCCAATACTTTTTCATCATTTGCATCTCGGTTGCATCAGGTTTTTCGAAACTTGAACCGATCAAAAATTATCTTCGATCTACAATGGGTCAAGAACGACTGGTTAATCTAGCCGGGCTTTCAAAAGAAATCGATTTCACTGTTTTCGTTTTTTGGTCACAGATAATTACTCGAACACTTCGTGGAGGAATGCCTCTCCAAGACTCGAGTGTATGTAAGGTGTTTCGCTTTCCTAAGCGGCCGAGAAATGGTGCAGCTAATAATTCATAACCTCAAAATTTCCAAGTGCCAAGACCACTGAATGTTGAGCATAAATCACATCCTGGGAAGTTTGTACGCATCTCCTGTTGCAGTATGAAGAGAGAGGAAACAATTCAATGCACATTTGGATTTATAATTTGCCGGCAAAGTAGTTTTTCCTTTCACAAAGCACAGTAATTGTTTTATTTTGATTTAGATAGTGTGGATACCGATTTCTTGAAATATTTCGCCGACAGAATCTTTGCTAATATCTATATATCTGTAATTATATTAGATTTTCCGTAAAATTTCGCAAAACGTAAAACTAAATAATATATTACTCCCACGTTATCTTTTATTTGCTTTCTAAAGTTTAGGTGGCATTTAAAATTAGAGATTTTGTGATTAGAACCACATGTGTTTGGTTGTTCAGTTGTTTGGTGAGCCTGTTTTTCTTTGTCAGATGAAATGGTCGAAATAGTTTTTATTTATGTAGAACGTGCGGCTAATAAATTGTATGTTTATTTCGTTAGATCCAAAAAGTGCGTAAGAACGATGTAGATATACGAAAGTATTGAACGGGCCTTTCCAATTTCACTTTTACATAAATTATTGTAAATATTGTCAAATTCAATAGAAAATAAAATTAAACTTCAAAGCATTACTTAATAGTATTACTAATGAAATTATATACAAATTAGCTCGTTAAATTTATAAACAACATCTAGGATATCTTATACCAGGTGACCAAATAAAAATAGAAAGTATTATATCTATCAATTGCAAATTTTAAAAACCCTTGCCGACAATTTTGTTGTTCCACCATTTTATAAAATTATCATTTTTTATAAATACTTTTAAAAATATGTATTCGTTAAAAAGCAATCGAATCATTAATAAATTGGACGGCATTATACGTAAATAGACGAGTAAAATGTACCTTCCTGTAAGGGAGTTTGGTTTAAACAAGATACCCGACATGAACTGAGCCTTTTTTGTACCTCATTCGTCTATTAGAACTTCGGTAGTCTCTTATCTGCCGCAAATATCTTGTCGCCATCAGTTTTTTGTGTTTGAAACCACATGCTGACAAAACTTGACGCAATAAACTTTAAAATCTTGAGTAGCTTTGTCAACTGATTACAATTTTTTCGATTCTGTGAATAATCCACAGCAACCCCTTTCGTGATTACTCGATAAATGGAAAATTTATTTACTAGTTAATTTTGTAAATCTTTATTTTCAAATTCATACCTGTGTTTATTATCACTAAACTGTCTTCATTCGTTCATGGTGTAAAGAACGCCAAATTTCTATTTATTTAAAGAAATTTGTGAATTAAATAAATCTCACCAAGCCGCGCCACTGTTTATCGCAGAATGTTTAGCAGGAATATTTCAAAGAAATCGTGTAAATACGCCTTCCGACAGCTTCGGTCAATAGAAACGCATTTATGTTTACAATCCGATGTTTTCATTGGTAAACAGTGGACTGGCGGTTTGGCATTAATTTTCATTTCTTAATTTGGTATAAATATTGACATTGAAATGGGCGTTTATAGATTAATATTGATCTTGAACTTCTGTAGGTTGTAGTGGTCGAAAAAGACGTGCCTTAGTAAGTTTTCACTCCTCCAAAGAAAGGAGTCCCAATAAATTGATGTTCTTGGCGTCTGCAAGCGAACTGGGTGTTCATGATCCACATCTACGTGTCTAGTTGGTGTACTCTAGGTGGGATTATATTGGACAGCTCAGAAGAGCTTCTGCCATGGTAGTATGTGAAGCTGCATTTGCTAATTCGGCCACGCGACTGTGTCAAAACATATTACGCCCAATTTCAACACTCAACAAGTGAATTTTCGAAGATGCTAGTATATAGTGTTAAAATAGTACCGAATCCTGTGCTAAACTTGTTTGTAAAAACAGCAGCTTGTATCTTTGATGTACAAAACTCAATCAGATTGCTTCCATCCCACTCCAGAATGTTTTCAAGACAGGTATTGATGGTGGTAATTTGTTGCTGCTTCCGGATTTGGGTGTTAATCAAGGGGCGACTGATTGGAACGTGCTATATAGATCGGATTTGCAGTTTTGTCGATGATTGTATTAAATATGTTGAACTTTGATCAAAAAATTTTGTTAATTATATATAATTCTTGTTATAAAATATCTATTTCTGTCTATCCGCATAGAACCCCTTTTTGAAAACTTACAAGTCACGTCCTAGTGTGATAATAATTTATTTAAACTCAGGTGTAGTTCATCTAAACTGGTTATTATGATTTCGCAGATTTCTAGCCTGTTTTGTATTCATTTCGGATCGGTTAAAGATAAATATACCAGGTGTCAATGAGTAGAAAAAATTAGCATGGAATACTGCTGGTAGATTTGATATTTTACAGAATCCTTCATTTTTGTTCTAGCGCACATAATAAATTGTTTATAGTAAAAAAGTAAAAAATGCTCCGGTAGTTAATCAACTTAAAAAGAATAACCAGATCCACAAGATTAATTCCGAAAAAAGTATGAAACATCTAAAAGAAAACGATCGACGTAAAATTTTTTTAAGATTTGAAGAAATCTTTCACGGTTAATCACTTTGTAAGAATTATGTCAGTATTCTAATAACTGTAATAATATGAAATAACCAATCTTGAAGTATCATTTTATGCTATATAAAATGTGGCAACATCGAAAACTAACAAAAAAAATCATTGTAACTAACCTGTGATTGGAATGATGCGTTAATGAAAATTTTGACTATTAATACCGAGGAGACTACAAAGTAAAAAACGTTTTAACTCTGGAATTTTGTTAATCAACGTCGATTTTTTATGAAAAATTTGAATTTAACGCACCACCCTTTATTTTAATACCTAAAACGTTAATCTTTAGGGCTTCTTTTTTTTTCTATCAGCAAATAACTGTTTTGTGGTTTTTTCAAAATTGTAATTTTATGCATATTTTAAGGTTTTTCTGATTCTATTGTTGTACCAACTTGTGGACAGCAGTAATTTAAGTCAATCAAGGTGTGTTAAACTCGAGACTAGTTAAACAAAAAATGAATAGATTTAGACAGTAAAGGGAACGCTGAAGGAAGAGCCAAGTTAGTTGGACAGGGACAAAATTATCGTGAAGTGGCAAATCTGTTTAGTTTACACCACACAACCATTGGCTGATTGATGCAAAGATTTCTAAGAGGCCTGAACAAGGACGACCTTCAGCTTTATCTCCTCGAGGTGACCGTTTATTGCAATTAAATTCATTTAGAAATCGGTCACTGCTGGTCTACACAGCAGAAGAGGTCTCCAGGCACCTTTGCTAACCAGGCAGCATCGTGTTGCTACACTAAGATTCGCAAGGTAACATTTAGATTGGAATTTAGAAAATTGGTGCCAAGTTTTATTTGCTGACGAGACAAGAATCGGTCTAAGAGGTCCAGATGGACGTAATCAAAGACCAGCGAGGAGAAAGATTTGCGCAGTCTTATGTCATTCCCAAGGAACCGTTTCAAGGAAGGTTTTGGGGAGGAATTTGTTTTGATGCTCGCACAGAAGTTTGATTTTTAAGAAAATTTGGTTTTATTGTTTTTATTTTTTTACTCATTAAACATCGCAGAAAATATCTATAAACGCTTCCGATAACCGTTCCAAGATTAGCAGGTTGGATCAGAAAGGCGAAGAAGTAAATTCAGAAAGTGTATTTCAAAAAGTTGAACTCGAAAGTGTTGGTATGGTTGACGATGATATCTTCTCGTGCTTACAACAAATTATATAAAAAAAAAGTAAAGGCGACTGAATCCTTTATGATTTTTTAGTTCTACCGTATTTTTGTTTCCCTCAAGTAAGAATAGAAATATTATAATGCTCATCAATTTTCCCCGCTCTGTAATTAAGGAAATTGTTAAACAAAAACAAACTATTGACGTTCTATCTTTACTTTTAGTAGTCGAAGAATCGAAAATAAAATAAAAAAGAAACTGTAAAAAAGACCGGTTAAGAATGTTCAATCATTGCTTTGTTGTGAACGATTGTTCACGGTCTCTATCAGTACAATTAACTCTCATTCCACCAACTTCCAACCACTTCCATACAAATCCAAATCCACGTAAGCCGTGGACGAGGCTGCGGACAAGGACAGGTACAGACGGTCGAAGAGTAAAGAGTATAACTCAATATACAGGTCCGAATAAGATACATTTAATATTGTGTTATTATATTAATATCAACTTTTATTATATACACCCCACAAAAATTATCGCTACATAGGACAAAAAGTTTGATTCACCAAAACATAGAAAATATCAAAAAAATTGTACAAAAAAATGAACGGTGCTTAAACTAAAACCAGCCACTGAAATTCTAATAGCGTGTGTTGCCGCCCCTCGCTCTAATTACAACTTCCATTAATCTTGGAAGGCTTCTAAACAGATTTTGGACGTATCCTTGCGGCATGTTTTCCCAGAAATACAAAAGAACATTTTGAAGATCATCTAGTGTTCTTATTGGTGCCGGATGTTGCTTAACCATCCTAGATGGTCCTTGACATGCTCTTTGGGTTAAGGTCCGGGCTACGTGCAGGCCAATTCAGGATCGGTATCTCGACCTCTTCTAAGTACTGCCGAACCAATCAAGCAACGTATGGACGAGCATTATCGTGCATATGGGGCTCTAGGATATTGGTTATGTACCTGTCAGCATTTAGTCTTCCATCATACACTGGTACTTACTCCGTGCGACCCTCGAAAGAAATTCCTCCCGAAACCATGATAGAGCCACCACCAGAGCTTTCAGTTTGACAAAAATTAACCTGATCGTGCCGTTCACCACGTCGTCAATATACTGGTACACGCCTATCGGATGAATACAGATAAAATCTTGATTCATCCGTGAATAAAATATTGGACCAATCTTGAATATTCCAATTTGCGTGTTCCCGAGCAAAATCCAATCTTGCTACTCGATGTTCTCTGGTAAGACGTGGACCTCTAGCTGGCACTCTGGCTCGTATGTCTGCTTCTCTCAGCCAATATCGAACTGTTTGTAGGCTTATTCGGACATTACGAGCAGCCAACAGATCTGCTTACAGCCTTCGAACCTCAAAAAACGATCATCTACTACCGAAGTTACCGAAGTTCGCGGCCTTCTCCGGGTCTTCTGGTTAGGTTAGGTGCCCTGTTTCTTGGTAACGAATAACAACTCTGGATATGGTGCTTTGTTGAACTCCAATTACCCCGGCGACGTATCTTTGACTGCGGCCATCTTGTATGAGCGCGATGATTCTAGCGGCTTCTTCATTCGTCACATGTCTTGTTAAACGTTGAGGCACATCCATTATTAACAAAATAAATTTAAATTGCGTTAATTTTTGTGGGGGGTATATTTCAATAAAAGAAACTAATTTTTTTATGAGAATTGCGACAGAAATAAAAAGTCGTCGTACTTTCAGACTCTAGCGTACTTTGCAGCGTGTAATTGTTGTCTAGTCTAAAACTTCTAATCTATTATCTAAAGGCACCCCTCTTCTGCACGACGATAAATTATTGCCGCGCCCCTGAATGCCACACCAGTCTTTTATATTCCGTAGCCAGGAATGTAGTTTACGCCCTGGTCCTCTCCTTCCGTTGATCTTTCCCGTCAGTATGAGCTTAAGGGTCGAATATCTCGTATTTAGTCCTTTGCGATTGCTCGAAATTACACCCTGTATTTTGAACAAATATATATTTAATACAGAGGTTTTTAATGCGAATCTTCACATGCTCAAGATAGAGTCCAATAATGTCCAAACAAAAAAGGCAATATTTTCAGAAGAAATATTAATTTCGTGTAAACAATATTTTACCTATTATGGATGAGAAGCATAATAAAAGTTTAGCGACCAATTATAATTATTGGTAGAGTCCATATCTGTGTGATTGTAGGAATGCAGCGGTGGCGGCAAATAAGCAGAGTTGTGAGAGAAGCAAGATCAGCAGGAGCGGTGGCGGAGAGCTGTACTCGCCGTATGGCGCCGTCAAGTCTGGCGCACACCTGCACTCTACAAGAATCGAAAGATCTCAAGAGAGCTCGGACCTCGATTGACGACCAATCCATTTAACTAACAATGGAAATACCTCGATTGTTTTTAAAAACGTTACAGCCGTTGTCCAATCTTGTTATTTTTTCGGTAGTGGTAAAAATTTTACGAAACACAAAGGAATTGTTGTTAATTCTCCGATCAACAACTTATTACTAGATACGTTATATATATTTTGGTATTATTTGAAAAGAAATCTATATACGTATTTATATACGAACGATCATTTACTAAATTAAACATTCCTTCTTTCATTCTCTTTTCTTTTCATTCTTTCAATTCGTTTATCGATTCTATTGAAATTTAAACTAATGTGTCTACTATAATTAAATAATCCAAAACAACCCTTATCACAGCGGCGCATCATTATCAATTACTTATTTATTACTACGAACTCTAACCTCATTAAGTTTATCATTAATATAAATTGTCTGTATTTCATATTTCTGTCAGTTTCATAGATAGTCAACGTTTGTTAAACAAATTGTTTTTTAAAAAGAAAGTTGGTGAATTGAGTTATTTAATTCTATAAATAATTCACAGACATTCAAAAATACAGTACGGGAGAATTCTTGGCCTTGACCAACGATGTCTTAACACAGTTATATCAAAGATACGGCCCGTGAGCCGCTTCTGGCCCCTGAGCCGTATTAATAAGGCCCGCGATCGCAGTGCGTCACAAAAATAAGAATCATGTTTTTTAGAGCTTTTAGACTTTATTCGATTCCTCTACGGATGTTTTAAATACTCGTACTCTCAAGTCTACGGATGTTTATAAGTAATTTCAAGGACAGCGCGTGTCTTAGTAGACGATAGAATCTTGCACGCGCGTCGAGTCTAGACTAAAACCTTCCTTAACAATATAGAACGAGCGTATTGGCGCGACGTGAGTCAGTTGAGTCGAGTAATCGAAGCGATACTGCTAGAGAACGATTTTAATTGTAGCGCGAAGTAGTGATTGTTGTGTCGAGATCCATAATTGTTACGATTTTGAAATAATGTCACAAATAAAGTTGAGTGGGTGCAGAGTATTTCATTCTAAATTGGAAATTGCATTTTTTTTTTTCATAGAATGGGAAGGTAAACTACTGTGATTGATTATAATCGAACAGTTGCTGTTTGTAAGGAGTTTAATTTGAAGAGACACTATTATACGAATCATAAGTCATTTGATGAACTCGACTTGGATTATACTTAGCAGCCCAACTACGGATGGCGCTCCTGCCATGGCTGGCAAACATTCGGTAGTTGTAATTAAATTAAAACAGAAAACGTCAGGGAATTTCGTGGGATTTCTCTATATATTTCATCAGGAAATATTGGCATCCAAACATTTAAAAATGGAGTCAAAAACAAGAGGTATCTGGATCCTCTAGTTCACCATAATTCAGTTCATTTCATCTGATAAGTTTTGTTATATTGGTGGTCAATTTATGGTGAAGTGGCATGCCAAATCGCTTCTTAAAAACGTAAAAAAGTTTTATTTCACACATTTTGGTGTTGTAATCGAAGAGGAGGACAAACAATAGGCTCCATAAGTGCCAACCGTTGAGCGACATTAGTTCAACGGATGATAGGGACGAGAAGAAGTTTTCCTTTTGTAGTTTCAATCGTATGGCGAAAGACCATCAACTATTTTGATGATTACTTTTGTCAAATCACGAAAACTGGAGGTTAAGGGGAGGCTCAGATCGAATCCAAATTACCAGTTATCAGTACCAGACTTAAATGATTTAGCACGTTTTATGGGATCGTCAAAGCAACAGTCAGAGTTTCTTGATTCCCGTCTTGAGTAATTTCTAGTTATGGTACGTTATTAAATGTTATATTCCATCTCTATTAATGGGATAATGGGCCACTCGGTGAGAGGAGCGATGGTGAACGGCCGGTGGCGGCGGCGGACACTGGCCACCGTGTGAACCGATAACCCGTACTCAGCCTCACCCACATCCTTCTCGGTATTTCTTTTTTGAACTTAATGCACGGTAAACGTAATAGTTCCTTCGACGACAGGCGACATTTGGGTACTAATAAATCATTAGAATATTATATTATTGTACTCTATAGTTTTTTATTAAATTTATATACAACGAAGAGCGTGTGGATACCATTCGTTCAACAAACTCATCGATGTCAGGTACAAAATATTACATCTTTCAAATCGTCTTTTACCCTGCGAAATTGCAGTATCTTCATGGTCTATGCACATAATCTCCATTTAAGATGACCACGCACTCAAATGGATCGTGTACATATACATACCATTTTCGTACGATGACTCTGACGTGAATTAAACCAACAGAAGTCTGCCAATCAATTCGCCTAGACTTATGGTGAGATTAGCTTGTGTCGATTGGTGCAAAGGAATGTTGAAAAAGTTCACTCGTGGTGTTTCAATTTCGACTGTATGGGTCTTTCAGAACGAGCAAATTCAATGAAAGCTGTTCGCTTACGAAGCACTTCAAAGCAAATGCTCGTTTTTTCTCGAAATAACCGGACATTAGAGCAACGTAGAATGGTGAATTTTGATGGTACACCATGGTTTTTTTGCCAGAAATCAGGTAAAGCAATCGCAGAAGACGAATCATTCTCCACCACATCAGTTCAAACATCCAATTGATGGATCATCTGACATACAGTCATTGTTTGGCACCGACTGATTTCTTCTTATTCCCGGAGATAAACAATAAATTGCGAGGTCAAGGTTTCTCTACATTTAGAGAAGCGTTTTATGCGTCCAAATCACACGTTTTTGGAGGTACGAAGACATCGAAGAAATTGACCTTTATCATCCCTTGTCTTTGTTCTCTAACTTTGGTCCACTCCGATAGAACCTCTGAGAGCTTGTCCAAGCAGGCAATTGTTCCTTGTGAAACCTTATGCTGGTTAAAACAGTAGATCAAAGACTACACGCGTTTGACTTATATCTTCGAAGTTCTATTATACAATGGACCGTTTTTTTCATATTTGGAGTCTTCACCCCATACTAAGATATTGAGAATGAGACATAAATCGTCCAACGTCCTTTTCTTTATCAGTTTTTTTAAACAATTTACCTTCGGTTTCTGAAGAAGATAATTCTGTTATCGAAACACATGACAGTGTAATTGTGATTGTATGATATCATCGATAATTTCAGAAATTCCAAGTTTCAAATATGGCTCAGAAACGAAGATTATACATATTATATTTAAGTAATGTAGTAACTTTCGAGTTAGAGGCTCTCTCCATCACCATCAGCTTGTTCACCAATCCTCTTCATTTCTCCATATCTCGAAATATGTCCCATCCAACCTTTATTTGGTTCTCTTCTCTATGTGTACATCATAATAGTACGTTCCCGACCACTCCCAGCATCATTAGCAGCAAAAAAGTCAAAATAGGTTTTATAATTTTACATATATTATCATTTTTGTTTTCATTTTCATTTATTTGCTCAATTTGCTCTATTTGCTCTATGTGCTCTATTTCAATTATTCGTCATTACTTGACACAATTTTTTACTGATATTTTTTGTTACAGAATTATATTCAAATGTTATTAGATCTTTTTGTTATTGGCGGTTGAATTACTAATGTAGCTGACTAATTTCAATTTTTGTTTGTTAGAATATATTTTTAAATTTTTTATTTTAAGTAACATTGAAAGTTTAATAAATCGAAATTATTATTATCTTTTGTTTTTCATTTTTTCTAATGCTGTAGTTGAAAAAGAAACAAATTTTAGTTCAATGTCAAATTCACCCAATAAAACCGGTGACCAATTAATATCTTCCACGTAGAAACGGTCGCTATTGTCAAGACGTGATTGTCGGATGGTTATCATAGATAACAAAACCAAGAAAGAGTTCGAACACCTGAGCTCGTTGATTTTAGAATGGGAACTTTTCTAAGAGAGTTGAAAGAGAGAACGTGTGTTTTGAGGATTCTTTGCAAGATTATCTTTGAATAACAGTGATTTTTTGCTCTTATTTATGGTCTACTGTTAAGAAAGATCGTGTGGAATTCGTTAGAACACATTTTTGTTAAAGTAATGGCTGAATTGGTTCGACGAAAAACATTATACAGGATGTCTTGTTTTCAAAAAAACGTTACTATGAAATTTCTCCCCAAATTCTAATCTATTTGGGTCATTGGAGTGAATTACACTAAATTTCGTAATATAACATTCAAAACCTATGGTTTTAATTGCTTATAAAACCATTCTAATAAATATTTGTATCAATAAGAATCTATCCTATTACTTTTTCTTTTGTTCATAGATACCTTCTTCCAACGAACCCCAAATATAATCTCTCATCATGTTTTCATTGTATTGATAACGTTGCTCGTAACTCATGTCCTCAAAATCCAGAAACTTTTGCTTCAAAAATGTTCCAACTCGTTTTTTGGGTACGATTTAAATAATTTTTCATCGGCAACGTTCTGTTTTACTTAACAACAAAAACCCGAGCCTTAATTTTCGCTTCTAATAACTTTTTCAATAACCAAAAGCTTCTAAAGTCTCTAAAGAGTTGGAATTAACACTTTTTCCGCTTCAACAATCGCCTCAAAAGTTTTTTTGTCTAATATAAAGTTCTGCCCTTACACGCTACGAATATAGTGCTTAGAATCAGCTCTGCTATTCCACTCTGTAGTCCCATAAAATATCCCACCATCTCCCATCAGTTACCAGTTTACAGATTCAGACAAGATTTTAATACTCATAAATTTCTTTAAAATATACTGAGAAGATGGTAATTCATTGCAAAAACAAAGTTCATCTTCTTTTGTGCTTTTGTGAAAAACGTTGTGAAACCTAATTCGCTAATCTGTGATGTTAATTAATAAAAATAAATTGCGAGATCAACGTTTTTCTACACCTAAAGAAGAGGTTGATGCGTTCAAATTAGATACCTCAATCGGAATGGAAAAAATGCTTCGACAATTGATTCAAATGCAAAAGTTTTTTGATCTTAATGGAGAATATTTTAAAAAACAATCAAGACATATACAGTAATCCTCATAAGTAACGCTAACAATTACATTATATGACGCGCGTTTCGATAGCCAAGTTATCATCTTCAGAGACTGGTTTAGTTCATTTAAAGAACTATTGCTTTTATGGCAAAAAAACCATATAAATTCCTAAAAGTCCATTGACAATATCATCAGCCTTTTAGACAACATCCCTTGTCAATAACATCCTGTTTACATTCATAAAATACGTGAATTTATCAAAGAATTGAAAAAATGTTACCTTCCAAGTACCTCAAAGGTAATAGTGTAGGTATAAGTTGCACCTGCACGATTGCTGCGTCAAAGAGTCAAAGCAAAGTAGAGACGGACCAATACACCCATATTTTGTGTATCTTTGTGTAACTTCATGGGGGGTGGCGCCGGGAATATTCTACATTTATATAGTAATGTAGCTTATACAACAAAACAATTCGACTTTACTTCAACAAACATCAGGTACCTACTCACCTGTACTGAAACCTAGGTAGGTATATTAATACTAAACGAAATAGTAAAGGGAAATATTTAGGACTTCCTATATATTTTTATTAAAGTTTCTAGCAAAGTTAATACATGTTGTAAATAAATTCGTAGCTTGTAGACGGTTGTTTGTAATTTTATATTCCTCAAATGATTTAACAATTTTAATTTTATGCGTATTAAAAAGACAATTATTTTTTAGTGTTGCAAGAGTAGTTTCACGAAATGGCGAATCTTTGACACAACTTTCAGCAGTTACGCAGTTTTTTTAGGTTAAGTAGCTTCAAAAATTTAGCTATGTCTTCAACTAATCTACTAAATTTATTGTTGACTACAAATTGCTTTGTGCATTTTTCTTTTTGGTAATTGACAAAGAATTTTTTAGACGACGCTATTTGAAAGTTGTTCGCTCTGTATTCATTTACATACCGAAAGTTGCGTTCCATGTAGTGACAGTTCCGTACTGCAAAACACTTTCGGAACGCTCTGGAGTAGACAACTTTAACTTCCTTAAATGTGACTCTAGCCACTTCAATGTTGACAGTTGACATTTGACAGTTTCATTTCGATGATTTTGCATAACCTTAAAGCTTATATAGATGACTCAATAACAAACAACATTGAAATTGCTAACGCAATACTTCCTTCCACCACAAATACGAATCAATCAACAAATTCTATCGAAGATACAAACACATTTACAAATTGTATCTGAAAGTTGTTCGTTCTGTATTCATTTACATACCGAAAGTTGCGTTCCATGTAGTGACAGTTCCGTACTGCAAAACACTTTCGGGACGCTCTGGAATAGACAGCTTTAACTTCCTTAAATGTGACTCTAGCCACTTCAATGTTGACAGTTGACAGTTTCACTTCGATGATTTTGCATAACCTTGAAGCTTATATAGATGACTCAATCACAAACAACATTGAAATTGCTAACAGAATACTTCCTTCCACCACAAATACGAATCAATCAACAAATTCTATCGAAGACACAAACACATTTACAAATTGTATCTGAAAGTTGTTCGTTTTGTATTCATTTACATACCGAAAGTTGCGTTCCATGTAGTGACAGTTCCGTACTGCAAAACACTTTCGAGACGCTCTGGAGTAGACAACCTTAAATGTGTCTTTAGCCACTTTAGACCTCAATTCAAAACAATTATTTCAAAAGAATACATATTTTGTTTTATTGATAAATAACTCAAAAATATTTTGACGTGATTTTCTACTTCAACTTAAGTGGTTATTAAAAAATGACAAGCGCCCTGACTATACCTCAAATCTGTCTACCAAACGTAGTTGAGGTACAGGTGCTTCTTCTATTAGCAACAACGCTACAAGTGTTTTCCATGCCCTACCTACCAAAAATATTATAGAAAATGAATAGTCAATTAGACACTTCTAAATTCCTAACAGGGGCTTTAGAAATTCTTTATGGCGCGGTATATACAGTTTTTTCGGGGTTTCAGGGACTGATTTTTTTTTTATTTCGTTATAGGTGCGTGACTGAAACTAGAGAAAATTTTGCTTAGTCACACCGAATAAGTCTATCTATTTCAAGGTAGTTAAATATTTTCAACTGAATTAGTTATGGGAATATAATTTGATAATTTTTATGTTGATAATGAAGGTCGATAAATATATAAAAAATAAGTAAGGGAATTCATAGTGTAAAAAGTTCTTTATCATTGAAGTCCTGAAAACTATTAGATACACAGCGAAAAATCATCCGATTTCGATAAATTTTTTCTTAAAATCTTCGTTTTTAGGGCGGATTTATGAAAAAAAATATGGAAACTTAGATTGGTTACGTTAGGTCAGGGGGGTGTGCTAAAAATTCAAAATAAATGTTCACATTTGGTCTGTTTTTCAAATAAGTGAGTTTAAGAAAGTTTTTGTTCATAAAACTTCAATAATTACTTAATAAAAAAGGTATAAACGATTATATGTGAAGAAAGGGAATTTTTTTTTGTTTTTAATTGTAGAAACATTATAAATCAACATTTTTGTATAATTTTTTTCTCAATTTGTTAATTTTTTTGTGTAGATCATGAAAAGAAATATAACAACTTCATTTGATTATTTGGAAAAAAGTTATACGTGAATGAGTCCATGAACTTTTAAAGCCCTGAAACCAATTTAATTTAAAAAACGTGAAAACGAAGATTTTAAAAACAAATTCATCGAAATCGGATGATTTTTCGATTTTCTAGAGCCAAAAAAACGGGGGGGCAGCAAAATTATAAAAATTATCAACTTTACAATAAAGAGCAAATCAAAATACTTGTTATTGAAAAATAAAATTGTGTTATAATTTCAATTAGTTCTGTAACTTTTGCGAAACAATAATAATTTTACAAAAAATTCGTAGCGTACGGCCCTCGAAGAAAATTAATTTCGTAGCAGCCCTTTTACTTAAAAACCAAATTTAGTACAACGTAGATTTTTATCTGTCAGTGATTTGAAAAATTGGATTTCCATAACCGTGAATAATTTGATTCTAAAACTGTTGAAGGTGTTGAATTTTTATGAATCGACAGAAATTCACTCCCAGAACCAACTCTTACAATTTTTGGTATGGTATGAAGGGAATGAATTAAGTAAATACTTAAATTTGATATGCCTACATGTCTAGATAAATTTGCCGTTGATCATCATTGGTAACTAATTTCAACCAAAAATTGATAAAAATTCACGATGGATCCAAAAAATAGTGCCAATTATAACACTAAAACTTGACAACAGTATATATTGTTATTATGGAATAATTTCGTATTTTCCATAAAAGACTCAAGCAAAAATAATTTTGTACTAAACGCAATATTTTTATTAGTTAAAAGCTTCTATCAAAAATCCCATTAAATTTAGTTATTTACATATATTTATATAAATATGAATTAGATCGAAGTCATTGCCAACTAGATTATGAGCGTTTTCTTACTGAAAATGTGGCAATAAAACACCAAAGTGTACTAACTTTAATATATTCCGAGCGTTCGAATACTTATGTATTCACCGTCAGGGAAATAATTAATTAAGATTTGCGGAGGTTTTAAATGTTGTTCATTGTTGTAAAAACATGGGTTTCGATAATCAAAATGACGTTTGATAGAAATATTGAATCAGAATCATGTTTTGATAGAGACTGAAAGTAGTCGAAACGTCAACTTTTTATCTTTCTGTAAAAAATTTTATAACGGAAGAGATTGTTTTGTTGTCTCTTGAACAATACGTTAAAAATTGCCAGTTTTTTATCATTGTAATGACATGTTATCATGGCCATTATCTCAGGAAGACTAACAGATATCAAACCATGGATAACTGGGCCCAAAAGACCGTATTTAAATATGTTTTACGGTTTGGTTAGACCTTCCTGGATCATAGAAACATAACCCTACACTTGATCTAACCGATGTTTTGCATGATCGACTTCATTGTAATAAAGAAAACTTTACTTTTCATATTTTTTTCGCTTTTTTCAACGTAATTCAAATAATATTTGATTAAATCTTTTATTGGTGCTCTCTTCCTTGATCTCATCTAATATTTCTCGAAATACATCGCACATTTTTGTACTTATTACATTAAAGCATAAATCATCGTTAGAACGATAAAAAAGCAAAAATTTTCGAAAATATGATATTTTTTGTGTCCGCTCTAGGCACTGGGGAAAGCTTTCCCTCGGACCCACGAAAAGACATCATTTCTTGGCACTTTTTATTTCAAAAAATATTTTCCTTGGATCCATTTTGGGTCTAAGGGAAAGTTTATTAAGTTTAGTAGGAGCTCAACGTGTTAAATTATCAGCATTTTTCAAAATATGCACTCCAGCAACTCGTATATTTAGATTAATTGCTGTTTGTTGAATATATGGTGAATACGCCGGGCAAAACCTCACCTAAAAAATAATTTCGACGTTTAAAGCATACACGTCAATTATTTATTCAGATTATTACCCTGACTCGATCAACCCACGATTTTTTTTCACTAAAAGTCAAAAATAAATCGAATAATTTTGTGTTGGAGCTGATATTTTCATGATTAACCCCATGCTATTAACTGATAGAACGCCACGCGACCGGAAAATTCCAAGACGCGTGTCAAACCGGAACAGTAAGCCATCATATCTCTGCGACATGCCATTTGAGTTAGATGACTCACATATCTCCTCAATTGACCGAAAAGACATTTGATAATATCTCACAATGCAATTTTCCCCTTAAGCTTCGTGCAGCTGCATTGTTCGCGTTTATGTACGCGAGCTTCCGGAATATTTCAAGTATCCAGTAGGGAATATCAATGAAAAGAATTTTCATTTTATATTGGAAAAATTGCAGTCGTATATTTCGTAAGAACGCGACCTTTACCAGAGCTAAACACAGATTACGTTGCTTGTATAATAATTCATTATTTATTTTCATAAAAACTTCTACAAATATTTTTTTTTAATGTGGAAAATAAAAACCAAAGAAATTACATGACTCCGTGATCTTAACACCCCATGTGTGAAATTTCATTGATCAATTATACCATCTTAAAGGTAAGAAATTGGCCATGAAAGGTCAGCAAAAGGACCTCTTTTTATGTTTTATTGATTACGAAAAGGTTTTCGACATAGTAAGATACGATAAGCTGATGGACAGCTTTTACAGGAAGGGTCTAGACGAGAATTATCTCAAAATCATACGGTCGACTACTCTTCAATATATATTCAGAAGAAATCTTTGCCAGATGGTGGGATAAAACAAGAGAAGGTGTTGAAATCAATGGAAAAAGTCTTAATTACAGACGGTGAACAGGATCTCCAAGCAATCTTAGATCGCATAAAAATTATAGGAGAAGATTAAGGCCTCAACATCAACATCAAAAAGACCAAAACTATGATTGTCTCTGTCGAGAAATTTAAATATGCGAGGTGTTGGATGTAGACCCAGATATAGAAATAAGATTAAGCATCGGGCAAGCAAGAAATGTCTTTCTATGGGACAATTGTTTACATCCCGAACATTCGACCTTAAAATCCGGTACCGGATGGTGAAATACTATGTTTACAGCAACTTATTATACGAAACGAAGACTTGGACCTTTAAGGTGAACTCACTAAGGCGCTTAAAGAGTTTCGAAATGTGGATCTTTCGAAGGATACGGAGAATTCCCTGGACCGCTCATATCAGTAAGAATAGGCACCTACAAACTGGAAAAACCTCGTATCTGGGACACATGTATCGAAAGAAAAATCGAGGGAAAACGTGGCTCTGGCAGACAAGAGGCTTCGTAGCTGAAAAATATTCGCGAATGGAAATTAAATAAGTTGTCGTTGTCGTAACTGAATAAAAAATCCATTCTAAAGCATTGATTTTGAAACTTGTACCCCATAGTAAAGACACGAAACTTTATTTTTATTATTTTGTATCGTAATACTCCTTCATAGAATCAATACAAACGAAATAAACCCAAATGAAACAAATACCATTCAATATTATGCTATTAAGTTACTCATTGGGAATCGAGGGAATTAAGTTTAGCCGGACGCGCACGTGCAGGCTCTGCATCAAAGCACGTGTCTTCGTTAGTTTAATGAGACATTCTAGTTAGAACACGTGTACGACTCCCCCAAATTATGCAGGAAAGAATTAGCAGAGATAGTCGGGAAATCCATGGAGACAACACCGTAAAAACAATGCACATTTTGATGCGGAATCGATAAAGAAAATTTTTTAATTTGAAAATGTGCGGAACTGGTGCGGAAAAATTCTGCTCATAGAACAAATAGAATTACTGAGATCTTCATTTTGTCTTCACAATGATGTAAAATAATATCATGTCTGCTGGTTTCATATAAGAGAAGATGGATGAAGACGTGTTTGATTACCTCGCTCCTAAACATACAAAAACGAGAAGTTATGCAGTGAAATCACTATCATAGTGATCTCATAAAGAAAATATGGTAAGATCCACAGCGAACCTGCTATATCATGGATTTTATGAAGAATACATTAAATTCCGTGGAACTATCTGGCACAACAAAGAAGACGCAAAAATTTTGGAGGAAAATATTTATTTTACGACGTAAATCTCCTTCATTGCTGGAAAATCTTCGACCACCGAGCAATTCTTTCAAGTCTGGAGAAAGAAAATAATTCGAGAGGTCTAAATCTGGCGAATAGAATGCATTCAATTTATTAATTTTCGCCATTGCAATAACAGATGTTTCAACTGGTGCATTGTCATTTTTTTCTTAGTTTCTGCTTGCTCAAACGTTGCAATAACTTCACAGAAGATAGTTTTTTCTTTTATAAGGTGATCAATGAAAATTATTCCCATAAAACCGACGCCCTGACCTTGTCAACAGATGGAACGGTCTTTGGCTTCTTTGGAGCCAAACACTCGATGGAAACTTCTTCACGATGTTGTTTTTGTTGCATTTTGAGCAAACGCGGCGCCCATCTTGCGCACACCTTTCTCATGTCCAAATTTCCAGTTAATATGAGATGTACCGCACTTTTTGGAATGCCTACCATATCTGCTAGGTCGTGCACTTTCAGTCGACGATCATCTAGAACCGCTTTGGTCGACCACTACGAAGCTAGTCTTCGCAGGTCGTACGGCCTCGTTCAAACTCTTTTTTTACTGTTGATAGCAGTCAGCTTGGGCTAAACTTCAAGATATTACAAGACATTAAGTACCATCTGCCTACTAGGGTGATAGTTATAGTGATTTAAAAGCTTAGAAAAGCGTAGAATTGGCTTAAAGGGGAAGAAGGTACTGCATGTGAGTGAAAACAACTCATAAATTACCAATATTTGACGTTCTGAGCATACTATACGTAAAATCGCACAGTACGTCTTCTTAATTAGAAATAATATTTTAATAAAAAGCGTGCCAATGTTTTAAAAACTTAAAATCATTCGTATCATTATATTTTTATTAGTATTCTTCAATACTTTGAATATTATTCACTCTGGAAGGCAACTAAACGATTTGAAAGGTTCATTCTACATAATCCACCAATTATGCAGGCAGCTTGAAGTTAGATACGAGATAAAAATATGCAAACAGCAAATAGATTCGCGGAAATTTGAGAAAAAAATTTCCAAATGAACCGAAGTGAAAAGAATGAACAAAACAGGAGGATTCAGGAGCTATTTCACTGACAGAAGTTTCTACTGAATTAGAACAAGGATTAATACTAAAAATTCTAAAGCAGTTTCCATGCACCTTTGCATCAGACAAGTGCCTTTGTTCTACATTGAAAATTCACTAAAAAAATTTAATCAATACCCTAAAATCTTCTTCTTCCTCTTTCAATAGGACCAGGTTCTGTTTAATCCTGTACGTTTGGCCCTCTTCCTGGATCTTCCTGAGAAGCTGAACCCCAGTCTCGTACCACCTCATTGGTGGTCTGCCTACAGGTCTGCGTGTGTTCGGTCTCTGAGTTTTAGCCCATCTGTCTTCTGGCATTCTTTCTACGTGAATCTTTTTCCTACCCTGATCCATTTCACCACATCCTGTACGTCCAATTCTTCTCTTATGTCATCACTTCTTATTCGATCCCTGAATGTGACTCCCTTGATGATTCGCAGTGTTTTCATCTCTGGGGCTCTCATTATTCTTTTTGTTGTTGATGTCTCGGCTCTGGTTTCTGAGATCTCACACACGTTTTATAGATTCTGGTCTTGCTCATCGCTTTGTTTCTCCAAACTATATCTCTCAGACAGCCACTGACTTTTGATGCTTTCATCGCTTGTGTTCGTGCCTCCTCCTCTGTCAGGTTTCTTTCTGCCAATTTGCATCTAATAGGATTTTTTGATATTACCATTGATTGTGTCTTGTTGACTGAGATGCTTGACGTTGTAATTCGTCTTCATTTTCTACTCCGGCAATACCATCGTCTGCATAAAACGATACCTTTAGGGAGCGGGGACCCATTCTGTATCCTGCATTAACATCTTCGATAATTTAATCCTTGTCTCCCTGCCGATCACCATTATTAATTTGAACTTCTTCAAAGAGTCCTACCTTAGTTTTAATTCTTGTTCTGGTTCCGGTATAAAGTTCTTTGATGATTCTTTGGTACTTATTATAGTCTATGTTGTTTTTCTCCTAATCACGTCTCCCAGGCGTATTCTATCAAATGCTTTGGTGAAGTCAACAAAACAGACAAACAAGGGTTTATTGATTTGTATCGACTTTTCCACCAACTGACTCAAAAATCCCAATCAATATTATGAACAGTACTCATGGATTATGGGGTACTTTTCTCAACTACAAATTTCATTTGAAAAATGAATGTAATTGCTTTTGATGATGGTATGAAGCTAGCTACCGTTTGAAGAAGACCATTCAATCACTAAGAGAAAGATCTAGATGTAATTTATGAAAATATATTGCTAAAACTCCTGTCGATTTACTTGAAAAAAACCATTTTCGAGCTAAAAAAGATCACAACACCTATTTCTTTCGAGTTGATTAAATATTTTTGGATCACATTAATGAATTTATTGAAATAATTTCAAAAAAACCTCCCGGCTTCAGTTCAAAACAATAGTATATAGTATAAAGTCCCATAAATGTCTTTGTAATAATATACTGTCAGTTATTGTTTGCCATATATTCTCCAAGGACTTGACTTATTGATCCCGGCCGCCATATTAGAAACAGGATCTTGTACTAGAGGTTGCTTGGCAACGTTTCCGCCCCAAGCCATTTAATTTCATGTTCCGTTTTCAGCATTTTCAGCTCGTCCCCGCTTTTCCAGCCAACGCGCCTGCCAACAATGGAAACAGGGTGTGGGCATCTGACTAAAGGTAGAAATATCTTCCGAACGATGGATTAAGGTTATCAATTCATACGTTAATTTATCGAAATTTATTTTATTCATATTATACAGCGGTCGATGAGATTCTAGGGGCTGTTTTAGTTGAAAAAGTTGTAGAGATAGAAAACGATATTTATTGAAATAGCGTTCAAGCCTTGGAACATATTTTTGCAATTTTTTAGTAACTTACTTGACATTTGTTGCCATGTTTACCTATATCAAATCATCAGGTATTATTAACCCTTTCAATCCAGCCGACTCGACTATCTTTTCCTCTTCTGAAGACTACCAAATTCTAACACTAGTGTTTCTATAACAAATAAACTTTTTACTCCATTGAATCGACCTGGAATAGTTTGAGTTTGAGTTGATATGGACACCTGGTCAAAAACTGTGTTCCTTGGGCTTTAGGGAAAATGTTAATAGTGATCTGCAATGAAACAAATAAATTAAAACGATGAAGTCTTCTGATGTAATTACCAAACCCAACTACAGAATGCAAACATTGAAACAAATCGTATTGGTTCTCACCAGAACAGCAAATTCGGTTGCTTCCTGGTCTGATTGAGGTAGTTCACCTAAAGAATGTATTTGACAATAAATTATTGAATAGGAGAACAAATTTGTTCATTTTTTCAATCATTTTTCTAATATTTTTGACATTGTATGGATTCCATTTGAATTAAGGTCTTTCCATGCTGTTTCAATGGCTTCCCTTGCTTTTTTTTATTCCTGTTTTGTAAATTTTCATGAGATTTATATTTTCCGACCACGGTAAAGTCTCAATATTGTTGAATTATGATGGCGGTTTGGACAAAACAATTAGGATGTTTGTGAAAAAAATCGTTTCCATCATAAATTTGATTACCGATGGCAACGTAATGTTGAGGATTGAACCCCACGCCAATTCTCCAAACACCAGGCCCACTGATACTCATCCGAGCACAAATATTTACTAAAAATTGGGCGGACTTATTATTTCCATCGACTTACTGCGGATATTGAATTTGGTGAACTCTAAATTTATCTGTGAAGAGAAATCTTTCTCAAAACTTCGACTTCATGCCGTAGGAAGGGGTCCTGGAGACTTTGTTGCAAATGCAGCACTAGCAGCCGATTCAAAGGGATGTTCTCTTACTCCAGACCCAAATTTCCCATCGCTTCTTCACATTAAAACCTAGATGAGTTACCAGTCTTCTGATAGACCAGTCATCTTCCAATTTGGCAATAATGGCAGCAATTAACTGGGCAAGTACTTCACCTAAACTCAAGACAAGTAAGCAAATGCAGAAGATACAATTTATAAAAAGAAATCAAAATTTTGTACTACGCGAATGATAAACAGAATGACGCTTTCTAGACTTTCAAAGATGTCAAAGATAGTTCAACTTGTTAAGCAACTGTGATACGCGATGGTCGTCGCTGAACATCAAAAACATAACCTCACTTTTCTAATGTAGTTTGTGGTTGCAGATATCCTGAAAAACGACTTATCTGAGTGAAAGAATTATTTAATTTGTACGTGCTCATGAGGAAACAATAAAACTTGGCAGACTATACAGAATCATTTCCACATTTAAAAATTCCAGGACAAAACTTGTAATTAACTTGATCTAATCAAGTTTTCATATTCATCCTTCTATGTTTAAAACGCCGTGTCAAACGACGTTTTGTATATTAGTATACAGGGTGTCCCACGACGAGTTAAAACTTTCTGTGTACGTCAAAATACTTATAGTAAAATGATGAAAATTTCTACGTTTGGGTTTTCGGATACGATCTTTTTAACTGAAATATTTTCAAAGACGGCCAACTTCCGGTTCTACCGGTAGTCGACTGTAACTTTGTTATTTTAAATAAAACACCCTATATATGAATACATTTTTAAAATCTACGTAAAATTTCAGTATACTTTTGTCTAAAAACTTTTTCCGAAAAATGCATACTTTTTGAGTTAATATTTTTTTTGTAAAAAATTTTACCGTTGCAGACCCCTATAAATTATTTTTTTACGACTACACCCTTAAAGATATGAAAATGGTTTCTAATGGGTTGCTTTTAGCAAGGTCAGACGTATTTGAAACTATGTTGAAAATTTTTTCATTTTATACAGGGTGTGTATAAAAAGTGTTCAAAGTTTAACTTCATATATATGAAATTTCTTTATTTTTTTAAATAGAACCATCTGGTTTTTTCTGTCTTAATGCATTGAGGGGTAAAAAATAAGGCATATTTATGTATTCTTTCCTATACGTCAACCTCATCGTTATCCAGATATTGAATGTTTTCTGTCAATTTTTAGAGATGCGGGTGTGGTCTAAATTTTATTTTGACCCGTTGATACAAGCATTGAAACTTTGCTTAAAAACATATCCATTCTTGACGATTTGACCTATTGCAGTATTTATAACTTGATAACAATTAACTTCTTAAGGTAGAGGTCAAAAACTTTCCAGAAAACGTATCGTACATCGCACTTCTGGTACGAAGATCCGTTCCTTCTAATCAAGGTTCAAGAAAATATCGGACACTTTGATTCCTCATCTCTGAAGACGTTGGAATTTTAAAACTTTTGACTACTTCCACCAGACTTAAATGCCAAGAGGTTTTACACTACTTTTCTGTCAGTGTTTGGCTTGTCATCATTGAAAAGACCATTTTTTGACCAGATCATTGGATCTTACGAGGATCTCCACACCCGTGAGTCTCTAGGTCGCCACAAGATCAATCCAGAGGATTGTAAACAGATGTGGATCTACAAAATCATCTAGTTTTAATTCCTGATTCTGCATTTTGGTCTTTACATCCTAGTAATGGATCCCTGATTCATTCAACGCCACTTATCTTACAGAAAAGTTTTCCTTACTTTATGTGTTCCGTATTTAAAGACGGCTTCAATTATATTGACCCAATTTAGTTTCCTTTCAGTTTTCCATTTTTGTTACAAGTTTAATGGCATTTAAGATGAGATATTTATCAAGACTTGCCAAAAAAAAATGAAATGTTTTTATTATATTAAATCGTTATCATTACAAAATTTTACTCGTTGAAATATTTATATTATAATCAAAAATTCAATTCAATAAGCTTCTAACTGAACGTGATATTAAGAAGAAATGAATAGTGAAGGGGTTTTCCATCAATCAAACCCCTTTTAAAGGTTTTAGGGAGTGCACGAAAGGAGTCTAATAGCTATTACCAATAACGTCATAAAAAATGCATCGAATTCCCAATCGAACATTCATGAAAGTGGTTCTGTCGTTTTGGAAAAATATGTTGAGATTTTTAACTGTTTTAGGGGAAAAAAACCTTTGAATAAAACAGCAGTTGCAGTGGGTTGTTACGCTAAGAAATATTTGCGAATTGTTTGCTACTGAATTTAATTGAATGCTGAATATTGCCACTAAAGGTCAGTCTACACGATATATACCATCAACTTCTATAGAATTTTTTATGTGCAAACTATATAATTTAGAATTTTACGTAAAAATTTGGATAGAATGTCCAGCTGAAAATCAGTAAAATTGTTTAAAACACAATTGAACATAGAATTTGAATGTTCCCCATCATTTACGTGAGTGGAAATGATTTTATTCAAGGTCAAAGTTCAAAAAAATGAGTTTTTCGCAATTTTCAGCAAAACGGTAAGTTTTATCATAAAAATACCTCACACAAAAATTGTAGATCATAAAATTGTCTACAAAAAACGTATTAATACTTTTTTCCTACAAGCCACTGTTTCTGAGATATAATGATTCAAAAAGTTGTAAAAGTTGTCGTATTTAATGGTTTCATCATTTTCAGCAGTCAACTTTTCTTACAACTTACAAACAACAGACTTGTTGTTTGTAAAAAATGTCTGTTGACTGGTAGGAACTGTCATAAGTTCATCAAATAAATTATCAATTGGCGAAGAAGTAAATCTGAAACATTACAACTTTTGAATCTTTTGAATCGTTATATCTCAGAAAAGGTGGTTCGCTGGAAAAAAAGTATTGATACATTTTTTGTAGATAATTTTATGATCTACAATATTTGTTTAAGGTATTTTTATGATAAAACTCACCGTGTTGCTGAAAATTGCGAAAAACTCATTTTTTTGACCTTTAAATTTTATTTTCAATTGTATTTTAAACAATTTTGCCGATTTTCAGCTTTATGTATTTTATGAATATTAAATTGAATCAAAGAGTCGTGAAGTTTTGTTTGAAAATTCAACTTTAGCTTTCCAGCTCCCATTAATACGTAAACGTACGATTTTTGTGTGAAAAGTTTCCGACCCATAATCTATTTTTATTATTGGGAGAGAGCTGTTTGATATTTATTCGCACTAAACAGCAGGGACTTCTTTAAAAGATCAAAAATTCTGACTCTTCCTTCTTTATTCCTCTTTGAATCCGTTTACTACCTTTTTCTACACTTTCTCCACTTTCAGAATTACTTAAGTGCTCAATACTGTGCAAGGCGACAAAATGTACAATCATTTGCCAATTCAAATCATTTAGCAATAATTTGAAAGCGTATTTACGTATAAAATGCAAAGTAAGTTTATCCAATTTCAAAAACGTGGAGCACGACTTTTACCTACCTACTCCACGGACAGAATTAGTTAAGGGCTCGATATTTTACAATGCGAAAAATGCACAATCAATTGCCAATTGAAATCAAATCGATATCATCGTATTCCGCTATAATTTGAGGGAATATTTACTGGAAAGTGCCTTCTACTCTGTAAACGACTTCTATTCTAATAATAATATTTAATTCCGGGTATATTACCTATTACTATTACTTGTAATTTTGTTACTCATTATGGTTTTCTTCTGTATATTGATATTTTATTTTATTTGTATCTTGATTTAGTTATTTTTATGTTTGTTTTTGAGTTTTTTGTCTACAAATTGTAACGATTGTAAAAAAAAGGTTTTTGGCCGAAAACCTATACCAACTTTTGCATTAGAAATTAGGTTTTGTCACTTTTTTATACGTAAAAATAAACTATAACGAAGGAAAATCACATTTTATTCATAATTGTTGTCAGTTTCATCATTTCAAGTAATAGTTGAGCGATATGACATGGCGTTAAATTACTACACAGTATCTACACGAAAACGCAATCTGTCGTCGAAATACACCGAATTCGTCGACTCAATAAAAGCACATGCAATCAAACCATATAAGATATATAACCCCTAGATCGAGATCCACCCCCGATTTCTAGTTATATAAGAGCGGTAAGGGTAGTTTACCCCAATGAATACATCCAACTCATTACGCGGTCGTGAAGTCACGGGGATTGTCCAAATACAAGGACGTCGCCACTTAATCGGAACGGAGATGCACGATCGCTTATCAACGGAAAATACCGATGGAAAATGACTATAGTACGACCGCTTTAGGTGGTTTTCAAGTCAACAAAATAAAAATACAGCATTTTCAATCGCTATTTCATTCTTACAACAGCAAAATTTTACCGTTTGGGATTTGGTAACTAATATTTTCAAATTTACACCAGCTGATTGTGGACCGTAATCCAAAACGAGATTTAGATCACAGTTTTCGAACCTAGCGTTCAATTTTTGGTGGAAATTTTGAGATTTAAAACATGATATACCTACAAGAGCTTTTTATCACTGTTTTGAGCGTTCTAGATTCTAGATGTTAGATGTTTATTATTGAGCAGTTTTCAAAGATTTACCCATCAAGGATTTTGTGCTAAAGTTTGAAATTAATAACCTATTTTCATGCTGAACTGCCGAAAGTATAAAAACAGCAAATTTCATTAACGTATCAACGATGCTGCTCATGAGAATTAATAGTAGACAGCCATATAAAGCAAGGGCGGATCCGGGGTCTTTACAATAGGGAGGTCGATAGTATTAGGACGAGTCCTCCCCCAAAGATATGACATTTTAAGCCTTTTACTTTAAACCTCAATTCCTCATCGACTTTGAAACAAAAAACCAAGTTAATTAATCAGGGTTTAGGGAGGGCCATGGCCCCCATAACAACTCCTGGATCCGCCATTGATTTAAGGGAATTAAATAAATTTGAAATTCAATAAAATTAAAAAGGAATTAAATAATGAACGTGATCGGATGAACCCGATCATAGTTTCCAAAGTCCAATGTCCCATGATGATATATTAAAGGATGGAGCTATAACTTTATAGAAAATTTTTTAAAATGTTAACAAATTCCCGCACTATTTCATTCCGTAATGACTTATTGATCGCGAAGAGAATGCGTCCAACTCCCGAGCGCAAATACAAATTATAAAGGAATCCATATAATCGCTATATTCGTCAGGAATTTTTAAGAGGGTGTTGCTATAGACATCTGGACAAATACGTCCAGATGCTGGTGTATTTAATTCCGTTTTCACTTGTCAACATCGAATTTGATGGTTAATGAATAAGGAGAATGTAAATTCACACTATCTGACGCACGTTTCGGCAACCAACTCGGTATCTTCAGAGATGGCTTACTGTTTACCTCCGATTTCTGTAGTATAATGATGAATAATAATGGTATGGACAAGAAAAGACAATTTTCCTTCAAACATTATCATGTCTTAAACATTATTGTTTGTTTCATCCAGCGCCACAGTTTTCATTTGAATTCCGTTGTATTTAAGCATCTCAAATCCTTTTCAAATTCGAAATAATAAATATATTTTTTACCAATATTCTATTTTAATTTGAAAAAAGGTCCTTTTAGTACAATTTTTAAATAAATTCGCATCCCGATCTTCAAAATAACATTGAAGACCCATCATATTCGCCTGATTTGGTCATGTGTGATTTCTCGACGTTTCATGATGGATGATGAGATACATGAGAGAATTCCAAAAGGATTTTGAGCTATGGAAACTTCGATCTTAAATTTGCATTGATGTTGAACATAAATAATATAATTTTGTATCTCAAAATAGTGTCACCCTCGTACATACTTTTAAAAATTGATTTCAAGTGACGTTTTAAGGGGAAATCGTTTTACTTTATTAAAAGAAACGTTTCAAAGTTCATTCTTATACGGTGTTTTCTTTTTAGATAGTATCTTCGTTAGGTCAAAGGTTATAGAGAACACCTGCAGTCTAAACTTCCGTATTTTACAACGAATCTTTTTTTAAATGGTGATGTTTTGGCATATGGAGCTATATACTTAATAATATAGCGAAGTGATGTCGGTCTACGTTTATAAATTAACCCAATACGAATATAACCAACGGTTCAAGAAATACCAAATCAGTTTTCTTTTTGTTTTACCAAAATACGATCCAAAAATACGAAATCAAAAAATTTGCTGAGACATAAATTGACGAAGAAATAATCTAAAAACTGCTAACTTTTCAGAAATATGATAAAATTCTTCATAATAAACGTGTTTAATAAAGAATGCAGAGAATGAGGTTATGTACAAGTATTTATAACGGATCTTTCTTTTGTTAGTGTAATTACCAATACGGATTTTATTAAACAAAATGACACCTTAACATATAGTTTTTACGTGAATCATACGAAACATCTGTCCAATCAAAGACCGGATGGTGTCTTATTTGACCAGATTGGACTCTTCCTGTTATTGTTAGTACATTTTCTTATTAAACTCAGTGCAGTAGCACTCGAGAATTCTTTTTTTTTCTAAGCGCAATAATTGATAAATACATCTCAGAAATGATTTTGCATTTTATGAATATTGCCATCGAAAATTAATAAAAATTTTGTCAAAAAACTTATGACTGGAATTCCAGAATCTCAAAATCGCTAGATCAAGATTTAACAGTAAATCCAGGTCTACGAGTAGTTCAAATCTAAATCTAAAAGTAAATCCATATCACGTTCAAGGTCTAAAAGTAGATCAAAGTCATGTTCTAGGTCTAAAAGTAGAGCTAGGTCACGTTCTAGGTCTAAAAGTAGATCAAAGTCATGTTCTAGGTCTAAAAGTAGAGCTAGGTCACGTTCTAGGTCTAAAAGTAGATCAAAGTCATGTTCTAGGTCTAAAAGTAGATCAAAGTCATGTTCTAGGTCTAAAAGTAGAGCTAGGTCACGTTCTAGGTCTAAAAGTAGATCAAAGTCATGTTCTAGGTCTAAAAGTAGAGCTAGGTCACGTTCTAGGTCTAAAAGTAGATCAAAGTCATGTTCTAGGTCTAAAAGTAGATCAAAGTCATGTTCTAGGTCTAAAAGTAGAGCTAGGTCACGTTCTAGGTCTAAAAGTAGATCAAAGTCATGTTCTAGGTCTAAAAGTAGAGCTAGGTCACGTTCTAGGTCTAAAAGTAGATCGAAATCAGCTTCTCAAAGTTAAAATTAATCAAGACTCGATTTTACAAGTTAAATATAAACCTCAAAAAGCGGTTTAAACTACAGATATCGTTCTTTTCTTGTTTTATAGATGGCGTTTATTGATAAACTTCGGTGTAAACGTTACCTGAGGTCTGGTGGTAGTATGAACTTCAAATTAATCTAAAAGTTAATAAAAAATGAGTTTTTTATCGAGACTACCAGTTGACCTCTCTCACCACGCGCTCTACGCCCTCTATCTCGAAAACAGTTCAAGGTATAAGAAAATGTTAAATATAAAAGTTATAGAGAATTGAATTCTCTACAATATTGATAATCAATACAAATAGCGTAAAACCCATAGAAAACGAGATATTTACAAAAATTACATGTGAATTTTGAGATTAGTTTTAGCATGCCAAAATATAAATCTTTACGTGGTATCATACTGGGTATGTTGATATGAAAACAATAAAATAAAAAAATGATAATTTAGACTTTTCGAAACTAATTTGATTAAAAAATTCACTGTCTTCTTTGTTTTGCTACCTTCCTCAAAGCCTCAAATGGATACTAATTTTTCAAATTGTACAATTAATAATACAATTAATAGGCAACATTTCATCGTGTCTCCGCCATCTTTTAAATTGGTTCAGTTATATTTCCTGTTCATGAACAAACAATATCCATTCACGTAGTTTCCAATTTCTAATTCTTACATTTCCTGCTCTCATATTAAACTTGATTTACAGTCACAAACCGCAATCTTCAATTTAACCAAAAAACAATAACAAGATATGCGTTGTTAATGTCGCCATAGTCAGAGCCGGACTCGCAAAATTTTTGAATAATTCAATAATTTTACCAAACTTTGTACTACGGAAATAAGGAAGAATATACTGAAAATATATTTTAGAATAAGTTCAAATGATAATTTAAAAAAATTACCATTAAAATACCCACGAAATTGGAATTGCTGAAACCAGATGTCTCTGTTTTGACGTAATACTGAACAGGACAACAAATTAATTTTCTACAACGACTACCAATAGAGGGAAATATAGAGTCTTGTTAGGATGTTTCTATTTGAGAGGTAGAATTAATTTTTGGAAAAAAAGCTCTTCTTCTGTTTGTATTACATCATGACAATCCGCCTTTAGTAAAACTTTATCTGCGCATGATTTTTATCAAGAAATATGCGTCTTCCATCATGTCAAATGGCCTTCATGCAAGTCGCTTGCCATTGCATTATGGCTGGCACAACAAAAATTTCATTAGTACAACGGTGAACAAATTTCTAACCTCAATTTTGTTTAATATTTTGTGACCGGTTTAGATATACGAATAAAAAAAACTAAATAAGTTGATAACGAAGTGAAAAAGTGTTCAATGGATCCCTGTCAATAATTATATCAGCTACTGTCTTGCTTTTGGAGTCTGATGGACAGGTTGGTTGTTAACTCAAATGTAAAACTAATGACACCAAACCGCTAAAGTGCGAAATCTTGCATGAAACAATCATCTGAACTTCTTTTGCTTGCATTGCACGTTGTATTGCATCATATCAATCCCCCTTTAGCTGAACTCCATCTGCGCACGCTTTTTATCAAGAAATATTGCGCCTTGCATTGCGTTGCACGTTGTATGGCATCATGTCAATCCGCCTTTAGCTGAACTCTATCTGCGCACGCTTTTTATCAAGAAATATTGCGCCTTGCATTGCATTGCACGTTGTATTGCATCATATCAATCCGCCTTTAGCTGAACTCCATCTGCGCACGCTTTTTATCAAGAAATATTGCTCCTTGCATTGCGTTGCACGTTGTATGGCATCATGTCAATCCGCCTTTAGCTGAACTCCATCTGCGCACGCTTTTTATCAAGAAATATTGCTCCTTGCATTGCGTTGCACGTTGTATGGCATCATGTCAATCCGCCTTTAGCTGAACTCCATCTGCGCACGCTTTTTATCAAGAAATATTGCTCCTTGCATTGCGTTGCACGTTGTATGGCATCATGTCAATCCGCCTTTAGCTGAACTCCATCTGCGCACGCTTTTTATCAAGAAATATTGCGCCTTGCATTGCATTGCACGTTGTATTGCATCATATCAATCCGCCTTTAGCTGAACTCCATCTGCGCACGCTTTTTATCAAGAAATATTGCTCCTTGCATTGCGTTGCACGTTGTATGGCATCATGTCAATCCGCCTTTAGCTGAACTTCATCTGCGCACGCTTTTCATCAAGAAATATTGCGCCTTGCATTGCATTGCACGTTGTATGGCATCATGTCAATCCGCCTTTAGCTGAACTTCATCTGCGCACGCTTTTTATCAAGAAATATTGCTCCTTGCATTGCGTTGCACGTTGTATGGCATCATGTCAATCCGCCTTTAGCTGAACTCCATCTGCGCACGCTTTTTATCAAGAAATATTGCTCCTTGCATTGCGTTGCACGTTGTATGGCATCATGTCAATCCGCCTTTAGCTGAACTCCATCTGCGCACGCTTTTTATCAAGAAATATTGCTCCTTGCATTGCGTTGCACGTTGTATGGCATCATGTCAATCCGCCTTTAGCTGAACTTCATCTGCGCACGCTTTTCATCAAGAAATATTGCGCCTTGCATTGCGTTGCACGTTGTATGGCATCATGTCAATCCGCCTTTAGCTGAACTTCATCTGCGCACGCTTTTCATCAAGAAATATTGCGCCTTGCATTGCATTGCACGTTGTATTGCATCATATCAATCCGCCTTTAGCTGAACTTCATCTGCGCACGCTTTTCATCAAGAAATATTGCGTCTTGCATTGCATTGCACGTTGTATGGCATCATGTCAATCCGCCTTTAGCTGAACTCCATCTGCGCACGCTTTTTATCAAGAAATATTGCTCCTTGCATTGCGTTGCACGTTGTATGGCATCATGTCAATCCGCCTTTAGCTGAACTTCATCTGCGCAAGCTTTTCATCAAGAAATATTGCGCCTTGCATTGCATTGCACGTTGTATTGCATCATGTCGAAAATGTCGAAAAATAAGCAACATCTAAATTATATAATACTGTAACAAATAAAGATTGATGACATTATAATTATTCCCACGATGTTCACTGTTTTATAAGTCGAATGAGAAATCCGTATCTGGAAAACCGCAAATCAAGGATCGTAGGTGGAAATCGTGAGAAGTGAAAGTCTAACTTTATGACTGGTAATAGGAATTGTGACAATGGATGGTTAAAAGAAATAATGACGACTTTTATAATCTAGATGAACTATACAACGTAAAAGTTATATTTGTTCTCTTTAACTTTGGAATTTGACTAAATTTACAGTTAATTGTAAAAATTGTCTTCTCTGCGTAAATATTTTATTACCAAAGAACAAAGCCGCCACGCAAAATCGTGAAACAACAGTTTTAATCTACGCTACTTACCCACAAGAAGTATTTGATGCTTTGGAGTCAATATTGTTAATAAATAATTCAAGATTTTGTATCAAATTTGTTTCTTCTAAGAATAAATACAAATACGGTCTTGACACGTTAAATATAGAGGATTTCGAGGACTAAATATTGACATTTTCAATAGTGAACATTCATCTTTCTCAAAAAATGGAATCAAACATTTTTTTCGATGATTTTCTATGACTTAGACGTGGATTAAACCACTAGGTTTCGCTGGTTTTCTGAATTCAATGGTCGCACTTAGCTACAGGATGATGAGCTTCGTGAAGGTCACCCAAAAATTGGTTGTGGTGCCAAAAAACATCGACCCCATACGTAAACTGATATTCCAAGATCGTCATCTGACGTACCATGAGATTAATCCATGCTTGGGCAACATTTGGCTGTCAAAGAGATACCGCATAATTTGCCAATAGCTCAAAAAAAAAATCGTGTCGATTGGTGCAAAGATGTGCTGAAAAAAAAACAATCGCGGTGCTTCAAAAGAGGTCTATAAGATCGTAACATGTAAAGCAGCATGGATCTAAGCATATGGACCCAAAACTAAACAACAATTCTTTGTATGGGTAAGCAAATGATCGCCTGTTGTTTCGGAATAACTGGACATGTCACCGCCGTCATTAGAACAACGTAGAACGGTCAATTCTAAATGATGCACCAACATTTGTTTACTAGAAGTGTCCGAAAGAATCAGGGAAACCAATCGAAGAAGAAGAATCAATCTCCACCACGACAACGCGAGCTCTCACACATCAGTTCAAACAAAAACGTTTTTGGACATTAGAAACATCGAATTGATTTCTTTTTATTGCTATATGTACGTTTTTTCGTACATGAAGGAGACGTTGATGGATTCAAATCACATGTTTTGGAGATGTCTTAATCGGAAACAATAAAGCCATATCCAATTGTGAATATTTGTTTTATGTATCTCAAAACTTAAGTAATAACTTTCGTATGTTAGAAAGGTTGGCAGAAATGACTGGCAAGAGTAGAAATTACAAAAACTGGCACTAGAAAAAATGATGTGAAACAAATAATTAACAAAACAATCACAGAAAGTAAAACAAATAACTAAAAACATTTACAGATTTATTAGAATAAGTATTGCATCAACTTTAAACTCCTTTCTGTGTATTTCCTCGATGTTTTGTTAACAGGATACTGCTTGAAAATTTTTCCAACTTCAGTTCTACTAACATAACCTCCAAATAAACTTAACTTTGATTTTTTAACATCGTACTATTCAATAATCATTTATTTAGCATTTTTATGTTGTTTTTAGTGTTTCTTTTAAAGATACATGTATACTATCCGATTTCTAAACCGCGCTCTGTATTTCCATTACCTAAATGAAATTTTCCTGGGGTGAAACCCTTAGAGGAAATGAAACGACTTTCTTGTAAAACGTGGCTTCGCTTCCATCTGCACTGATTGTGTTAATCGAGCTTTACTGAAGTGAGTCATAAATCAATTTAATTATCCATTGATTTTTAAATGCTTATTCTGATAAACTCAGTAAACAATATTATCGATTCATTTCCGGTAATTTTATCGTTAACATCAAGAAAATCCACATTTATTTTTTATTATTGAGATTTTTTAGTATTACAAGATGGATGATCCCATTTCGATTACGTACCAACGATCCAAATTGGCGGTTTTATATCATTTGAACAGATCAGAAGAAGATTTAAATGATGCGGTTATGTCAATTAAATATTGGATCGAATCTCAGCCTCATTTACCAAGAAATACAAGTAAGTTTTAATATCCAATTCAAATCTTATTCCTCCTACTTTTTTTCTTTCTTTTTGAAACATATTTCTTATAAACGTGGATGATTATTCTAAAGAACGAGATCATCGACAATATAAGAAGTTTCTAAATTATTTGTATTGAGCAATCTAACTAAATGTCAAAATTATCTGATGCCCATTTTAAAATGGCCGCCGTGGGGTAAACGAATTATTTTGTCTTAAGGTTCTATATGATTTGTGAAGTTATTTGTTGAATAGTCCTCAATATTCCCGTTTTTTTTTTTTCGAAATGGCTTCTTAAGGAGTTGCTTTTTAAAGAAGTGTGATTTCTGTCTCGAAAACGGTTTGATTGGTGTTTTTTCGACAACGCTCTAAAAAAAACTACGTTGGGAACTGCTAGAAGTGGGATTCTGACTAAAGCTCTTGTTATTCAATAAAAAGGCTTGGAGTGTGTTCTTGTACCTTTCAACTGGGTTACCACTTTACAAACTACTCATGTTTGATAAACTTGAACACAACAGTGGGAATTAATTTCCAAAAAAACAACGATAATTGTAAATTATCTGAATAGCTTTAATGTTTACTTGCAAACTGCGGAAATACTCAGTTTCCGTTGTATTAATTTCACTGAAAAATATCTAAAAAGTCTCTATGAATGTTATACAACAAAAAAACAATACAAAAAAACCAAATTACAGGAAAAAATCAAGAAAAGTTACCAGGGGTACATACGACAAAATCGATTGTTTACCCCACAGTCGTCATTTGGACGTAGATCAGCTGTTATCTTGATTCTTCGTTCTTAACCTGAATTTTGAATGAGTTTTTTAAATAATAAATCTCTTTTTTAGACAAAAATAGAATTGAATTTTTTTTATTAAACAATACACTTGATATTGAAGCTGCTAAAAAAAAATTGGAGTCATATTATACCATGAGAACGTCGTTAACAATTGTTTTTCAGTATTCAAATCCAGGTACACCTCAGATGAAAAGTACAATTGGTTCTACGTGAGTAATTTATTATTTCTTATCTACTCTTATGAGAAAATTCTTCTTTTTCACGGATATTGCCTAAAATACGTATGATGTTAGACAACATTTTTGTGTTAGATTTTTATGTTAGAAAGAATGTTTTTGTTCAAAAAAATATTAATTTTCACATGGAAATTGTATTGCTTATTTGAATTAATTATTATAGCTATAGAGGAGGGGTTTTAATAAAAAAAAAATAGTATTAGAAATAAAATACCCCCATTTTAAGTAAAGGTTTTGATGTTTGGGAAATATTTGACGTGGTCGAGTACCTAACTCAAATCCAGGGCCGGATTTATAGACCCGGAGCTAAAATAATGACGGAGCTCTCGTAAGGAATTCAGAAACATGGAAAAATTAAAAAAAAAATAATATCAATACGTTAGATTTGTGGTAGCAGGCCCTCTTGGACCTGGGCCCGGGACTATAGCCCCCCCCCCCAAAGCCACTAGCTTAATCCGGCCCTGCTCAAATCCAAATCAAAATTGTGTAGTAAAATTGAGGATTCGCTGAAAAACAAACAACGGAAAAAGGTGAAGAAAATAATGGAAAAAGGGAGATATGGGAAAAACACAACTGTGAAATTATTTGTCGACAAAAATCTGAAGTGATATGCTAAATTTCTTCACAGAATCTTTGTCTCATTTTTCTTGAATTTGTATTATATACTTTTTTTCGTTAAGATAAAATCCATAGAGGTTGAATTGGAACTTTTGAGCGACAATCGTTTAGAGTTATAAGTTTTCGACAAAATGATTCTGACGAATCATTGAATCCAGCAGATATATACGTTCCGATAAGTGGTCATTGCAGACCATAATCTCACATTGAAGGCTTGCAGTGTTTTTCGGTGTTTTCTTGATAGCTTTTCACAAGACTTTTAACAACAATTTTGCTTATTCACAAAGATAATTCTAGATTGGAGTGCGTTTAATCCCTGAATAACATATCTTTGAATACATTTATGAAAGAAAGAAACTCAAATTTCAATAATATGTCAACCATTTTTTGCTACGTTTCATGGTAATACTTTTAATGGTACATGGTAATACCAATTTATCAATTCTAATTAATATTTCCACTGTGTTAATTATGTAAGATGACTAACTATTAAAATTGTAACTTATTCCAAAGTCTTTGCTTTGACTTTCAATGTATGTAAACCCTTCGCTAAATATTTCATAAATTAATCAGAAAAAACCCTCGCGGACGTGCATTATATGTTTGTTGCAGTCAAATAGTACCTTTGCCGAAACTATTAGAAAACATATATAGTGTGATGTTAATAAAGTTGCGAAAATATGTACCAGCAGAACTTGATCCGCATTGGTGGGTGGCAGCTGCTATAAACGCCCACGAAATTAATATTCAAGAAAATTTAATGCTGAATTACGTATTAATTTACGATTTGGAAAATTTAACGTTGGAACATGTACTAAAGCTCACTCCTATGTTTATCTTAAACTGTTCAAAGATGGCCGACGTAAGTATTCATATCCACTGTTTCATTATTTTCCAGAACAAGATTCGTGGTCTTTTGAAGACCCCATTTTCCTTGACGTAGACCATAGTCCATTCTAAATGGATCTGATATGTTTTTGTCCATTTTTACACAAAATCTCATATCGGTTTATAGATTCTGAATAGCTTTTAGAAGAGGAGTACTTCCTCTAATTTTGTAATGGATACGTTATCGTAAGCTTTCTATAAGTCAATAGAGTCACATCGTTTCTCCTCTTTATGGTATTTTCATTCCATTTTAACAAGACCTATTATGGTATTAATTACATATTAGCCTGTATAGTTGTTACTATCTGATTTGTTGCTTTTTCTTGTGTATTGATATTATAAACGTAATTTTCCACTCTTCTGGTATATTTTCACATTTGGTAAACAGATGAGACAGAGAGGAATACAGTTTTTCAGTTCCGTTTTTAAGTATTTCTTCATTAATCCCTCCTAGTGTCACTGCTTTTCCATTTTTTAAATGTTTAATTGCATTTTCGCTGCATTGGGATCTATATGTATTTCTTCAGGCCAAAATAATTTGAGTATTGAGCTAAAATTCTAGAGATATGTTGTTGAAGTATTAAAATATGTTTGAAAAAATCGAAACGTTGATTGAAGTCAGAGTATTGGGTGTACGGGGCTTCAAACTTGTTCATATATTCATGTAAAACATATACTTGTTTAAAAAATCACTCAGGCCAAAATAATTTGAATATTGAGCTAAAATTCTAGAGATATATTGTTGAAGTATTAAAATATGTTTGAAAAAATCGAAACGTTGATTAAAGTCAGAGTATTGGGTGTACGGGGCTTCAAACTTGTTCATATTTTCGTGAAAAACATATACTTGTTTAAAAAAATCACTCAGGCCAAAATAATTTGAATATTGAGCTAAAATTCTAGAGATATGTTGTTGAAGTATTAAAATATGTTTGAAAAAATCGAAACGTTGATTGAAGTCAGAGTATTGGGTGTACGGGGCTTCAAACTTGTTCATATTTTCGTGAAAAACATATACTTGTTTAAAAAAATCACTCAGGCCAAAATAATTTGAATATTGAGCTAAAATTCTAGAGATATGTTGTTGAAGTATTAAAATATGTTTGAAAAAATCGAAACGTTGATTGAAGTCAGAGTATTGGGTGTACGGGGCTTCAAACTTGTTCATATATTCATGGAAAAACATATACTTGTTTAAAAAATCACTCAGGCCAAAATAATTTGAATATTGAGCTAAAATTCTAGAGATATGTTGTTGAAGTATTAAAATATGTTTGAAAAAATCGAAACGTTGATGTAAGTCAGAGTATTGGGTGTACGGGGCTTCAAACTTGTTCATATATTCATGGAAAAACATATACTTGTTTAAAAAAATCACTCAGGCCAAAATAATATTGAGTATTGAGCTAAAATTCTAGAGATATGTTGTTGAAGTATTAAAATATGTTTGAAAAAATCGAAACGTTGATTTAAGTCAGAGTATTGGGTGTACGGGGCTTCAAACTTGTTCATATTTTCGTGAAAAACATATACTTGTTTAAAAAAATCACTCAGGCCAAAATAATATTGAGTATTGAGCTAAAATTCTAGAGATATGTTGTTGAAGTATTAAAATATGTTTGAAAAAATCGAAACGTTGATTGAAGTCAGAGTATTGGGTGTACGGGGCTTCAAACTTGTTCATATACTCATGAAAAACATATACCTGTTTAAAAAATCACTCGGGCCAAAATAATTTGAATATTGAGCTAAAATTCTAGAGATATGTTGTTGAAGTATTAAAATATGTTTGAAAAAATCGAAACGTTGATTGAAGTCAGAGTATTGGGTGTACGGGGCTTCAAACTTGTTAATATATTCATGGAAAAACATATAAATTGAGTTAAATCGTTTTATATCCTTATAAAATCTCCCCTTTCCACTTCCCGATCTCACATCGCCCACAACTTATTTTTCCTTCCATTTTTTCATATTCTTTTCCTTTTCCAATAGGTTTCATTCTACTACTTTTTTTTATCTGTACAATTATCGACCCTGGTCTATTTGGCGTAGTGTGAGTTTTGGTGTTTAACTAGTAAGAAAATTCAGATTTAGCTTCTCATGTCATAAATCATCAATTAAAATTTTCCAGAAAGGATTAGGCCGTCCTTTCAAAGGAATACATTTTATAAATTGTCCTCCTGTATTCCAGCTAGCCTTAACTATAATAAGAAATTTGTTAAGACCAGATTTATACGCATTGGTAAGTACGTTTCTACTCATTAATATAATGAAGTTGAAATTACGCTCTAGGAATCGAAAATTGTATTGCAAATTGCAGATTATTGATCGCATCAATCACAATAACTAGTACTTCAAAGCAAATATTATTAATTACCATATTTTAGTTAACTTACTTTATTAATCTGTTGAATTCTCACTAGGTTTCAATCAATTTTATAGCTTTTAATATGGCGTAAAGCAATTAACTTATGTCTCTGCAGTCAAATGGTCCTTTATGACAGAAAAATACGCAATTTTTTTACCAAACTTGATTTTACAAATAAATTACACCAGTAGCTCGAAATATTACCCTTGGAACTTTCAAAACTTTTGGAAAAAGTAGCTCTCTGCAACAACCAATATTGCATTCAGAAACATTCACTCATAGCTTCGAGATTTCAATATTTTTTTCACGTTAAATGAATATATTTTCAGCTTCACATCCACTCATCTCTTGATAGCCTTCGAGAAACTTTTCCAATAGATATTCTACCAAAAGATTATGGAGGCAACGAAAAATATGTGAACGAATTAGAAGGTGAGTTAACTACGATGTTTATATAAACGTTTCAGACAGTTAGACACTTTGTACCATAATATCTCCCAGTAGAGCATAGAGCACTTGCCGGTGTTTAATCATCTGTGGTAAAACGAGGAGGCTACGTCGTTTTGGGGGTTTGTCCAATTTTGTTTACTAGGGCTCTCGATCTCCATCTAGCTATTTGTTCAGCCTCTTTCCATGTTAAGTTCTTTCTCGATTGTTTTTCTCCGTGTTCGTACAGGTCTGCCTGTTTTTCTTTTATCTGTTCTATTACAATTAAATGTTCATCTAGTTTCTGGTTCCCCTAGTGTATAACGTATCCATTTGTTTAATTTTTTTGGACATCTTCTCAATTTCCATATTTCGACCTCATAGAACAGACTTTCATAACTCAAATAGTCTTGTTGTTCTTGGTATACTTGTTGCAGACCACAAGCTTGTGTCACTACAAGCTTTATTCCAACTGACAACCCTCATCTTTGCCGATGAAACCAATTTCTTCATCCAACACATAATCTGACTGGATAACTCAACTAAAAGAGAACATTTCACTTCTCGCAACCTCCACAATCGATTCGTTAGATCGGCTTGCAGAGCTGGGAAGAACTCCGCTCCCGGGTGGGACGGAATCTCAATGAAGGCAATGAAAAACCTACCTATTTAGCACCTTTTGGCATTGTTGGAAATCTGCCGACATAGTTCTCATTCCCAAACTAGGCAAAGACCCTATTGAACCTGAATCTTTCCGCTATTTCAGCGTCTTGGATAAAGTCTTTGAACATTTGATCAATCAAGGATAGAATCTGAGACTTCTGTACCTTTTCAGGCCCGAAAAGTCCTTGCACAACGTCATCACCAACCTTCAAACTATCTTGACCAAAGCAATGAACCAAAATCAGTGCGCCTCTGCCATCTTCATGGATATCCAGAAAGCTTTCTTTCAAGTCTGGCGTGCTGGACTTGATATATTCTTATTACCGTTTACCGGCGTTCCACAAGGCTCCATTTTTGCATATTTTTTAACTAGACATTAATAGGAGGAATCTAGTTACTTGAACCATCCTTAAAAAATTATTAAATCTTGGACATGCCTCAAAACTAAGCTCTAAAAGCAAACGGGATCAAATCAAATGGTATACAACAGACAGTGCTGGAATAGAAGTGTACGGACCTAGAACCAAACAGTCTAAAAGCATTTTTGAAGCAGAAATATGTGCAATTGAACAATTATCGCAAACAGGAGATAAGCATCCTGTCTGATGGCCAAGCAGCCATTAGAGATCTAAGGTCGAAGGTCATTGAAGTTATGGTTTGAAGGTTTGGGAATGCTTGTATAAAGCAAAACGGATTCCGAGATACACTAGAGTGGAGGGAAACGAAATAACTGACAGACAGAGTCTGGCAGAGTCCTATCCATGCATTGTCGTCTCAATGGACACCTGAAGACGCTTGACTTGGCAGATAATGCAACGTCCCTACGTAGTGTTTTGGGAATTCTCATTTTTATATCTCTTCATTTGTTGAATGTTGATCAATATATATAATAGAAGTTGGAGATTTTCCTTATATTTTTCATTTCTTCTTATTTTCAGAAACTTGGCTAAAGAAATACGATGACTACAAAGACTATTTTGATAACCTGGATGTTTTGAAAGTGAATAAAGATCTTCGTCCAAATATATCACTAAACTTATTCGGTTTCCTACCATTTGATTTTAGAAATATGTCATTTGATTGAAGAATAAAAATATAGTTGACATAATAATCAATTTTGATTTTCTCTTTTTACATTTACAAGAAGAAAATTTCCGTTCCTCTCATACCCATTATTTCCTAGAAAATTACGAACAAAGATAAAAAGATTGAAAGGAAATAAAAAAAGAGAACTTAGATAGAAGATAAATATGAATTAAAAGGTCCTAAAAAGAATGATAATAGTTTGAATATCAAGACTTAGTAGAAAAAGCCACATATGAAATAAAGATATTGAACATTTAATCAAGCAAATAAAATTACACAAAAATACACGGTGTTTGAAATTAGTATATCGCGCGTGGGTGCACCGTATCCCAATTTTATTAACGACTCATGTTTTCAAATAAACAATTACACAAACCTTTGGTAAAAATTTGAAAACGGATGTAACTAATTGTTCTTATCGATCAATGAAACTTAGTTCCCTTCGAGATAAAACGAAATGAAAAAAAAATTTCAAAGGATTAGTTATTATTATATTTGAATATTTTATTGATTACACTTACAATTATGAGTTCCCTATCATTCGTCGTTAATAAAAAAAGTAAAGATAAAATGTTGGAAGAATTGGGAATTACTGAAGGAGATCTTCAAAAATGTGTAGCATTCATGAAACATTGGTGCGAAACGCAACCACATCTTCCCGAAATACCAAGTAAGTTCTACTTTATTTTTTTACTTTACATAAACTGCAAAAATAAATTAGGTTATACATCATACAGGGTGTTGTTTTAAGGTGACATAAATCAACAATTCCAGCGTCATTTTTTAGATATCCTCTATAAGAGGATGATCCCAGAAGTACCTGGCAGCTATCAGTAGTGAAAGTTTTCAGTGAATTTGTAATAATGGAAAATCTTGGTGATTGTTATGTGATTCAATACTTTCATTTAAAAGGCGTTAGTCCAAAACTGACTGCTACCAACAGTAAAATATTGAGTAGAAGAGTTTAAACGAGGCCGTACGACCTGCAAAGTCCAGCGACTGCAGAAATATTGAAGAAAATCCACGAAACGGTACTGGAAGTGCGCGAGCTAGCAGAAATAGTAGGCATTTCAAAAAATGCTGTACATCCTATATTAACTGAAATTTTGGCCATGAGAAAGCTATGCGCAGGTTGGGTGCTGCGTTTGCTCACAATGGACACAAACAACGTCGTGAAAATGTTTCCCTCGAGTGTTTGGTAGTGAAAAAAGCCTTTTCATAACCGTGGGGAAAACCCAGAACAAAAAAACAATTAAAACAATGTATTGAAAAAGGTGAACCGGTTCCAAAGAAGGCAAAGACCGTTCCATCTGCAGGCAAGATCATGGCGTCGGTTTTTTTTGGATATTTTCCTTTGATTATCTTGAAAAAGGAAAAAACTATCAACGGCGAATATCATGCAGACTTATTTCAACGTTTAAGCAAAGAAATCAAGCAAAAATGGCCACATTTGGCTAAGAAGAAAATGTTGTTTCAACAAGATAATTCACCAGCTCACAAATACGCTATTGCAATGGCCAGATTTAGCCTCATCGGATTATTTTCTGTTCCCAAATTTGAAAAAATGTCTCAGTGGTAAAAAATTTTCCAACAATGAAGAGATGATGTCGTCAGTTGATGGTTATTTCAAGAAGCTTGACGTTTCTTATTATAAAAAAGGTATCGAACTTAATTTTGTTTTTTCTTTGTTGTACCAGGTACTTCGGAGATTATCCTCGGTAAACAATTTTAGAATATTCTATAATTATTAGGTTTTATTACTCTCTCGTGCAAAAAAATAGACTATAACTATCGAAAAAATCAAACTAATACCCCATCTTTCTACATTGTCATTTTTGTATAATTTTCAGGTCAGACCAAAATCGAATTTTGTCTAATGAATAACGAATTGGATATCGAAAGAACTAAAGCAACATTTGATTTGTACTATACACTGAGGACAACCATGCCCCAAGTCTACGGACGTGCTAATCCAAATACGTCTATAATGCAACTTTCCGTTCAAGACTGGTAACAAAAATTTATTAATAATTATTATGCGTGTTTAAATGATCTAACTAGCAGCGTTACACCAGGTTGTCTTTATTTCGAATCGGCTTTTCCGAAAGAAAAAGTATTAGATTGATCTGAAAAAATACAAAGTTCACTTTAATCGGAAGATATATAAACAAATATTCGTTGGGACATTAACCAGAATGATTTTGAAGAACGGAATATTGCTAAAAAATAATTACTGTTTGAGTTAACAAAGATCAAAACTATGACATTAAGAATTGAAAATTTATTACCCGGGTTTATACCACGTTAAATTTATATAATCTACAAGAACTTTCCGATTTTTAATATTATTTGGAGCCTTAGTTTAATACTAGGAAGTTATTTTTATACTGAAAAGCCGGAAATTTTAAAAACCGCAAACCTAAATACCTAGGTTTCTATCTCAACTCACAAAAGGACATCCGCCGATACATAAAGAAGGCGAAGGACCCATCGGATTAGATCTCTTCTTGCTGGTAAGGGTTTACGAGACAGCGAAAGCATTTACAAACACCTTGGTAACCCTCTACAAGATAAGAAAACCTCCTCGATCTCCCATACAACTTAGGGAAGAGAAACTACGATGAGGACATGCTGGAACGACAGGTTGTGGTGGAATGTCTTACTTCGTATCCATCCGTGGATTGATCCAGAAGTAGGTGCTTAGTGGGAGTGCTTTTTAACGCGTGGCGCTGTTCATGGGGAATACATAACCCCGATCATAGATTTCGAGAAGTCCTTTCGTTAATTGAAAGTAAGGAAGGAAATTTGACAAACATATTCAATATCTATAAAAGTCAAATGAACCTTTATCTTTCATTATATATGTTGAATAAAACATTTCGTTTATTAAAAGTTTGTTTATTGTTAATTTTAGTCAAGTTGTTCTGCTACCAAAATTGTTAGAAGACAAATACGGAGTAATTATATTTAAACTCCAATCCCAGTCGCACCATGAGGTTGACGCTTACGCGTGGTTGAATTTAGTACTAAATATTTACGAAGTTGTAATGGAGGAAGGTGTCATGCTCGATACAGTATTGATTTTGGACATGACCAATTTGGGAATGAAGCACGTATTTAAGATAACTCCTAAATTTGTATCGGACACTTTTTATCTTATAGAGGTACTTGAAAAAATAACTAATTTCTTCATTTAGTATTTATTTCGATAGGTATTTGAACCAAGAAGACCATAGTAACCTACAAATCTTTAATTTTCACTACAAACGATTAAACTACATAAACTTATTCATCCAAATCTTTTCTATTAGCTGCATTTCAATACGAGGATTGTAACTTAACAAAACATGTAATTTGAACGCATCAATTATTTCCAAAGGTGTAGAAAAACGTTGACCCTGCAATTTATTTTTGATCTGCGGGATTAAGATGAAATCATTGGGTGCCAAACAAAGATTGTACGGCGGATGATGTTTTGATTGTTCAACGTTTCCTTCGATTGGTTTCCCCGATTTTTTCGAACACTTCTAGCAAACAAATGCTGGTGCACCATTCAGAATTGAACGCTCTAGGCCGGCTCTAATGGAACAGTGAGGACATGTCCAGTTTTGCGCTTCGTGCGCGAACAACTTTTGTTGGATTTGGCTCCTCTTGGAAGACCCATATAGTCGATTATTATTTGGTTTCTGGTTCATCCGCATACATCCATGATTCGTTGCCTATCAAAATTATATAGACGTCTTTTGAATCATTTCTTTGCATCAATCGAGACCCAACCGATTTTGGATGATTTTCACGAAGCTCATCATCCTGTAGCGAAGTGCGACCATTGAATTCGGAAAACCAGCGAAACCAAGTGGTTTGGGACGGTACATCATATAAAACCACAAACTTTTGTTCATATTTTGTGAATTAGTTGATTGTTTATTATATTTTATTAACGTGAAACATACAGTCATTAGGTAAATTATCAACATAGTGAAAGGTTGAGTTAGTCCAACGGACATTTGTTGACAATTCTCGACAAAATAATCGTTTAGTAGTAAAATTATTGTTTTATATGAACTTGTTTTTCATTTATAGCCTATCGGAGGTTGAAAAAAAAACGTGTAGTGTGTAATAATTGTTTCATAGAATAAAATGCAAATTATTGGATTAAAACAAATAGATTTTTTGAAAATATATATTAGTACTAATATTTTTATTTTATTTTTAGCATTTATTGAATGACAAAATAAAAGTATTTCATATTCTCAATGCTCCATCAATTTTTCAACTGATTCTCAACTTATGCAAAATGATAATAAAACCTGAAATATATAATAAGGTAAGTGAGCAATTTCCCTTTTTATGAAAGGTAACCAATAATAAATAGGTAAGTTTCATTAATTCAGTTAAAACTGATATTTAATGAAAATATGTAAAAATACACTTGCGGATTCATTGTTTGAAATAGCAGTTCAGTGTCAAGAGAATCGCCAAGGGGAGGCATAGGGGGATCAGTTGCCCTCCTCCCTAGATGTCCTTAGATGTCCTAAAGCCGTGCGAGCAAAGTCCTAAGGTCGTGCGAGCAAAGTCCTAAGGCCGAGCGAGCAAAATCATAAGGTCGTGCGAGCAAAGTCCTAAGGCCGAGCGAGCAAAGTCCTAAGGCCGTGCGAGCAATTGATTACCTTACCTATGAATACATTCCGCCTCGCAAGACAAATTGAGGTTTAATGTTTATTCTAGAAAGTTATGAAATATTCAGAATGGCATTAAGATTTCGACATTCGGTTTCAAAATCGTTTGTGAAGTTTTATACATTGATATTGATGTTAGAACCGTTTTTATTATAATCGTCATCGAGGCAAAGACTTCCAGAGTGTAACGTTTCATGCTCTCGACTGTACGAGGCGTTCATATTTTTTATCCTCCATAATATTGGACCATAGTCCCTCTGGCGACGCCATTGTCCATCCTACTCATAACGTTCTTTGTTATTGAAATAGATGCTGTCTAAAGGTAGCTGAATCGTTGATTCCATCGTAATTTCAATACTAATTTAATTTTTTATTTATTTATCCGTTTCCATCACCCCACAGTACAAGGGCATAGATTTGTCATCAAGCATTCAAAGTCGCTCAACTTTATGTTACATTCAAACATTAATCTTTTCCCTTTAATATCCGATGTTTTTATAGATTTCTTTTTTGATATTTCGAGTTCAAATTGAAATAAATTATTCGTTTTGGTCTAAATACAAAATCCAAAATTTTTATTAGCCTCGTTACTGCGCTAGATGATCCCCACCGTTTCTACTAAAATTTTTTAAAAAATCTGCTTATCTGCTTAGCACTAATGATAAAATTATTTCTTTTTTTATTTTTAGTTTAAATTCCACCACTCTGCACAATCGCTAGGGGAATATATTCCAAAAGATATGTTACCAAATGATTACGGAGGCAAATATATATCTATAGATGCGCTCCAAAGTAAGTTTTTGTCATATTTATCAATTCAAAATCATTATAATCATAGCGTAATAGAATATAGACCTAGACTTATTTTCAAATTTAATCAAGATAAATCTATATCGAGAAATTTCTTTATCTGTGTGGTTATTTGTTGACTTTTACACCTTATTGGTTACAGTTTCATTACGAAATGGCTTCTTAAAGAGTTATTACTGCAAGAAGTCTGAAATTTTCTCCCGGAAACATGGCTTTGTTTATTTTTCGACTATGCATCGTTGTGCTTTGGTATAGATAAGCATAAAATGCGGTTTCATCTGTACTAGTTTCACTGAAATAGATCTAAAAGTATGTATGGGATCCTATTAATACCATAAAACGAAAACAATGCAAAATAACTCTCCATGCCGGTAAAAAAAACAAGAAAAACCAACGCGAATACATAATAGAAAATCTATTGTTTGTCCCACGGCCGCCATTTTGACGTACAACATTACATATGAAAACTTACAAAACACCAACAAACAAATGCAAATCATCAGACATGTTTTTCAGCGCATTTTATTTGCATATTATCCACAAATGGGTAAAATAAAAACAAATGAAGTTCCATGGTTTTTTATGGTATCACCCTTTGCGTGCTTTATGCCGTTTTATTTTATTCTATAATAACCTTTCTGCCCTATGACGCTTAGATGTTTTTTTTATATTGAAAAAGATTCATAACGTTCCAATATTCTTAATATAGTTTTCATTTTAATTATTGTTTACCCCACGGCCGCCATTTTAACGTAGAAAACAAAATGAAAATCATCCGATTCATAGTATAGTTGTCATTTTAATTATTATACTGATTTGTTTCAGAATTGTGGATAGAGAAACAAAAGGAGTATCGGTATCATTTTGACAAATTGGATACATTGAAAGTAAACGAAAGCCTTAGACCTGCCTCGAGCAAAAAGCAAGGAAACTACAACATATTTGAAAACTTTTCCAAATTATTTAAATAGACCTTACATTATTTTCGATATCTGTATTCTCAAATTCATATGTAAACTAGATTTGAAATAGTTATTATGAAAAAACGTTTTTGAAATTTGAAATAATTTATTCTTTACGTAATAATATACAATCAAAATGGCGGATGACGTTTTTAAATTTAATTAGATGGCGTTAGCGCAAAATATCCCGTTATCTGAAGATGTAGTTTTTTATACGTCACTGCCGCTAACATAAACGTCAACCAAATCTAATTATCGAAAGTGCTTCACTTTCATTACCATGTTTTATTAAAAGAGGGCGGTTGACCGAACCGTGGCAATCTCAAAAACAACTCATCGAAAATTCGATCTTACCGTCTAGTTCGAATAAATCCATTTTAGCTTGTTGTAATTCTTAGTGATCACGAAGGGTTACATCACAAAACACTCCCCTATACGAGGGTGAATCTAATGAATATTTGTAGTACATGGAATGACAGTATTCCTTACGGGTGGTAGACTTTTATTAGTTAGGAACCGTTCGGAATTTCATTAGAATATCGCAATGACTCAGCTTAAAGAATTTCATATCGTATGGGCAAAATAGGAATTCATTCAGTCGTTTCGATATTTAAATGAAATTTATTGCAAAAAATAAAGTTGGAAAATATAATGGACTAGTGAAATATGCTTATTTGCTATAGCAATGGAAAACTAATTCGTACTAAAGTTCGAGTGTTCGAAAATGTATCTAATTGATCATAAATTGCATTGCCGAACGCTACCGAACAGTCACTGTCAACAGATATACATAGCCGAACGCAGTATCAATTTATTACGTTAAATAAGTCCTTCGCACGAGACAAAATACAATATAAAAATATGAAAATAACTTTATATTTACAAGTTAACATGAATCGGTTTATATGAGAAAAAAACAGCGTTCAAAATATGTATGACTTGAGTAATCTAACGAATTGTCCAAATCAACTGAATCCATTTGAAATGGCTGCCGTGGGGTAACCAAATGCTTTTGTCGTAAATGTAGTTTGTGAGTTATTTAGATCTTATATTTTCAATGGCTTTTTAGAGAGTTGCTACTTAATGAAATACAAATTTTCCTCCCGAAAAAGTGGCTCTGACGGTTTTTTCCACTATGTTGTTCTTTCAGCTACCACTGGGTTAACACTTTGCGAACTTCATAAGTCCTCGCTCATGTTTATAAACTTGAAGGCAACAATGAAAAATCTAAAAAAGTCCCGTAATTTAAGCACGTAATAAACGCAAGTGTTTTAAAGTTTGTGAATTGCTTTAATGTTTACTTGCAGACTGACTAAGAAAACTGCGAAAATAATCAGTTTCCGATGTATTAATTTCACTGAATCAGATCTAAAGAGTATCTATAAAGTCGTTTTAACATCATTAAACAATACAAAACAACCGGGAAACCCAAAAAAGCTAGCATGGGAAAGTATACCACACGGCCGCCATTTTGACGTAGATCGGCTCTTTCATAACAAACTACACTTAAATTTGTTACTAACAATTAAAGAGATAAATAATCAAATTGGATATTTCTAATACTTCGTTATCATGAAACTTATGTTTTAATCAAATTTCATGCGTAGAAGATATGTCAAAAAAATAATTACTTTGTATTTGTTTTATAACAAAAAAGGAAAAGCAAAGAAAAATTGAAAAATATCGTATTTCAACTTATGTTTTTAATAATGGTGAACCCTGCATTCAAATTGAAAATTAATTTTTCAAGTTCAAATAACTTCCAAATTTTTGTTTTAGATTTTAAAATTTGGTTGGTATGATATTAATTTAAATAAATTATTCGGTTTCTCAAATTGAATAAATTACTCCATCTATTAGCTATTGCTTAAAGTTTCCTTGTCATTCCTCAGCATAACTTTCCGAATAGTAGTGTCGATAGTAAACTTTAAAACGTGTTAATTTAAAAATATACTAGATGGCTCTGTTATATAGATTACTTCTTTTTCTCAGCTTTACATCCTGCATCTTTTATCTTTTACACAGTTGCAAGCTGCAAATCAAATGAATATTAATTACAAACATTTGGTGGGTGATTTTACTTATAAATGAGATAATGAGGATGTGAACCAATTATACCAACAAAAAAATGTAAGTAGTATGCTTCAATTACTCATTAAAAGTGATTTTAATTGATTCTTCTTTCAGGTCGGTAACTTAAACCAATTTTTTTGTACTTTATTGAAGTCGAAAAAATGGATCTTGCGGAAACGATGAAAAACGTTCTTGCTAAAGGTATGCAGCAAGCTTCGGTTAACGATTTACCATCAACAGCGAATATGGGATTTCCTGGTACAGGTTATGTCACAGAAAAATTGTACATGTTATTACAATTATATTTACAAAATAAGGGCTGGAACCCCTCGGTTGAACTATTGCAATGTTTTACAGAGTTAAAAGAAACATCAATGCTTCCCAGTGCAGCATATTTACAGTAAGTAGTATATTTATTTATTATTATTTTGTATAAAATAAATCAAAATATTTGTGGAATTATTTTAATACTTGGAGAAACATTTATTAAAGATCAGTGTAAGTAAATCTAGTGTGAGGTGAGTATAATTTTGAAACACCAAAACGGGACTCCAACTCTAAAGTACTTTATTTTGTAAAACAGGGTTCGTAACAATGCCCACATAGAATACATTACCATTTAGTTATATATAAAAAAGAAGTGATATTAGTGAAAAAATAAAGCAATTCACATCAACAATTGCACTGATTTTATTGCTATGCCATTTTAAAAATTGAAATATTGCACGACTAAAGTCAAATACCTTTGAAGACAAGTGCCAAAACCTACAGAAATGGTGAGAAGGATAACTCGATGGATAGCTCTAAAGCCGAGAGGTAGAGGTAGTTCAAAAAATACCTAGAGAAATCAAATTGAGGAAGATATCAGAATCCTAGAAATAGTAGACTGAAAAGCGAAATGTGGAAACAGAAAAGAATGGAGAAAGTTGACAAACAAAGCCAAGAGCAACAAAAAACTATAACAAAAAGAAAAAGGGGGTAATCCACCCCAATAAAGGGATTTTTAAACGCAACAAGTACTAGTCATTTCAATAAATTTTAGTAGTTTTATTTCAATATAAATTGGTCAATTTACCTAACACTTTTATATACCTTCTTATGTATTATATTAATGTTTCTCATTGGTAAGATTTATTGTTATTATATTTTTGTAGAATGATGGCTTCTAGAGTTACTTTGGATTCCCAAGGAAGACTAATACTAAGAGAAAATGGTAAAATTATATTACCTTTCGAACATTTTGCAAATGCTGTTATGTTAAAACATATGAACGGACCCCACGGACTACATCTGGGAATTGAAGCGACAGTTAGAGCTGTATGTGATTTTTTATATATAAGTAACAAAATTATTTGTTTTACAATCTATTTATCTTTTAGGTAATGGATTCCTACACAATAGGACGAGAAAATTTCGGCATGGAAAAAGAGTTTATCATCGAAGTGGTTCAGAATTGCCCAAACCCGGCTTGTAGGTATTATAAAAATCAAATGGAACTCACACAGAAAACTTTGCAACACTTGAATGCTGGTTATTTGGGAGAAACACCTTCCACCGGAGCTGATATAAGAAGTAGTGAGTGATTGTTAATATCTATTATCATTTTACAATAAAAAGGTGATAGTTTTTCCAATATCTAGCGAATCAGCTTCCTTTTATTACATTTTATATGCATTCCTCTTGAATTCTCTGTTTATCTCTTGTTTAATTTTGTTAAAATTCTATGGGGATGATCTAGGGCATAGAATATTCAAGATGTAAATTCGGGATGTAAAATTTATAGGTTTATATGTATATATAGTGATTATTTTGTAGGATTAAGTGCAGTAGATATAGCGAGTCAAAATAGCATAGATGTAAAACCGAATCCTCCAATAATGGAACGCCCCAAATCAGTTGCGCCTACACAACAGCAAATTACTGCAGCTCTAATTCAACAACAAAACCGTGTTATAGCACAACAGAATATCGAAAAATTGAATGCCAATTTGGAGAAACAACGCCAACAGATGCAACTTCAACAACAGATTGATTTAGCTAAAGGTCAACAACAAAAGCAGCAACAAGTTCAACAACAACAGCAAGTACCCCAACAACAACAACCGCATTTTGAATTACCAATAATGGAACATAAAATAACTGATTTTTTAAGGGCGAATTTAGAAAATTTAGACGGTAAGTTTAAATACTTCTATAACTTCAATTGATTTTTTGTAATTTTAAGGATTATCTTCTGCTAATAAGGATTTGTTAGCTCTCCATAATGGTGCTTGGACTCCTACAGCTTCAAATACACCTTCCTCTTCTTCTTCCACTTCAGTAGAAAAGAATGTATCAGAAGGAGGTCAGGAAAAAATTGTTCGAGCGTTTAGTGAAGTGATGAAGAACATGGCGCGAATGAAAACTTATGTCCGTCCAGCTATGTGCAAACCGTATGGTAAACAATCTGAAGCTTTGCAGAAAAGTAAATATCTTATCTATAATTTCAGTTCAATTGGTCATCAATTATAAAAATGTTGTTAATATTTTTGTTGATGATAATTTTACAACAGTTTATATAGGGCGTACCCAAATTCCACTGCCAACACTATAGGGGAAATTCCTTGGGTCAAATTATGCCTATCGTGATATGGAACTACTTATTATAACATGCAGGAGTCCTGCAATATGTCCCTCCATTTAATTTTTTTCATGAAAATTTGTACATTCAAACTTCTGTTACTTTTTAACAGATATTTAATAGGTCTACCTCACCTCATTTTGAAGCTCTAAAACTGAGGAGAGTATGAAACGACTGCGGAACCCCCTCCCTGTTGAGCTACAAGTTTCAATTGTTTAGTTTATTGTAAATATATTGAGTCCTACCCCAAACACTATGATTTCAGACAATTTTAAACAAAATTTTTATTTTAATATTATTTTTCCAGATATATAAAATGAGTTTTTGGATGGTTTTTATTTATTTTTTACCCCCCTTAGTAATTCTACGTTTTTTTAACTATAACTGCTTCAAATTTATTCTGAAATAAATTGATATTGCAAAAATTCAGGCTTTGTTCAGATCTTCTTTTCTCTAATCTCTTTTTCTTTCCAGCTAAATTTTTTATATATCGATTCCTAACAGCCCTTTTTTTCAAAATATTCCTCAACATTTTTATTCCTTTGTTAAGTTAAAAATTTAGGGTCAGTTTAAAAAAAAATTTTCGAAATTAGATTTCCTAGAATCAAAATAGGAGGGTAGTGTGATATTATAAAATTACAGGATATATTATATTGAATTTTGGAACCCTTGTCAAAAATTTCATATCCATTCACTATAACAAAACAGTTGAACGGGTTCTTATCTGGTGGTAAAACAATGATAATTATGGTAACATGATGACATTACGAGATTGAATTCTTGAGAGCTCCTATTTGTGCAGCTTTCGAATAATGATTCAAGAAGCTTTGATCTTATCTGAATACCTTCCAAAGAAAATCTATTAATATATTAACGAATTTATTAACAAATTCAATTATATATTTTGTTATTTTTTGCAGCGCTTATGGATACCATACAGCTAATTCAATCTCTTAGGAGTTTTCTTCCTCCTCCTCACATACAAGTAAGTTCGTGGAAAAATGAGGACAAACATCGTTACGAAGAATCTTAATTTTTGTTTAAATGGTATTTGGGTATTTGTTGATAATTTTATTGTTTTCTACTATTGCTCTATTTTTTGCTCTTTGAGTAAACTTTGTCTAGTGACTCCATTTTTTTATTACAAAATGAAATTTTTTACAATAATATAGTTAAAGCCCATTGTTATCAGTTATTTTATTACTTATAGCATTTGAAACATCGAATAATAAGTTCCAGGTCTAGTAAACAAAAAACAACGTTTTTAATCAAATTTCCTTCCATATACTACAATATTGTTTCATCTTAAAAGGTAAACTTCAGTTTTATACTTTTGACCTATATTTCTTTTCTTGAAACATTCTTTTTAGTAGTATTTGAAAAACGTGTTAGGTACAGATGCCAATCGAAGATCAATGAATTGTGATATTAGAAATAGATTGTTTCCAACCACTCTGCTCCTATACTCAAAACTATATTCTCTGCATTTCATCGTTCTGTTTTCAAAATAAGTAGAATCCTTTCCATGGAGGGATATTTTTCTGTTTTACTCCCCAATAAACAAAAAAAAACTTGAAACTAACTACAAAAAAGCTTATTCCTCTTTAAAAAGTCCAACTAATAAACTATTGGAGAGAATAAGCTCAAAATTTAACAGCTATCGTATAAAAAATGGCGTTTTGAGGAAAAAATTTAAAATTGTGTTTAATCCGTATCCATTAGACTTGGGACTTATTTATAGATGTTTACTATGATATCCTAAGTTAGGTTACACTTAGAAAAATAACTTCGTTTACATTTTGGAAAAAATAGCAACAAGTACCTATTCGATACTTCTTATATAAAATCATCACTTATAAATACAGTGTGCTTAAACATTTTGGCAGCTGTAATGTAGTTGACGCATACACATATTTCATCCTTTAAAAGGATATAAATACTTTAGTATTGTTTACGTTCCTTTAGTTTTAGGAAATTTTTGTTGTAACATGTGATTCGGTCACTTATTAAAGTGACAATCAAATTATTTTTTTTTTTCATTAAATTTAGTTTGACAAAATAATGCGTACAAATCAAAAAAATTTGAGTAATAGAGGTCTATATAATACCCTTGGTTTGGTGCAACTGAAAGTAACATTCTCGATGAGTGATTCTTCTTCGTTTAAATGATTTTATCCTTTTATTGTCTAAATCCTTTAGACTAATTCTAGGGGGATGTAATGCTGAATCACCTCATTGGGAGTAACACTTTGTTCTGAAACCTTAGTAAGATGTTTAAATTGTTTATACTGATAATACCCTACAGTTGAATCCCATAATTCTAAATGGGTTTAAGAAAATTTAGTTCCATTTGGTAAATGTCAAAATGAAAGATTGTCATTTTGTCAGTCGACAATCTTACTAATTAAGTTGTGATTGTGTAATTACATATTGTACTGTATTTGCTAATGAATTAAGTTGTTGTTGTACATGTAGACGTGTAGCTTTATCACTTGCAAAAAACCTTAAAATATTGGAAGAGCTAGATCGCGGTGTAAGTGAGGTTAGTTTAACGCCTCAGTACAATGTAGACTCTTCTACATTAAAAAGCAGCGTCAAACTATCAATGACCATGCTTCCAAACTAGATAGTGAAGATGGAGAGTAAAAAAAAAAGAAAATCAATGAAATAGGCCGACAATCAGGAACTGGAGGACTTTGTTTATGCAAGTCAAGTAAAACCAATTAACGGACCGATTTTGAGGAGCGTGATCCTGATCTTGGTTATCAGATTCTTTCCGATGAAGAAATTGTGCAGCAGATAAAGAACTATAATCAGGAAGTAGGAGGATAAAGAAGTAGAAAACGATGTTCCAATACTACGATGAGGTGTCTACCTGTTTGGAAAAAGCTATGAGTGATTAGAGCGTCAAGCTGATTCAGCTTTTGTCCTTGAAAAGACTAACTAACATCCTTAAACATACAGTGATTTAATTTGTATAATTGAAGGATTTTCAATTATCCGGACACTGACATGCACCAATTAGTCAGGATGCTCTACTGGATACGCTTTTTCCAAATAAGGTGAGGGTCTAAATACATACCAAGGTATTTAACACATCTTTGACATGTCATGGATTGGTATGGGATACCATTTGCATATGTAGCTACCTTGTTAGTAAATCTGTTATGAATAAGACATAGATTATTGGAACAAGGACGCTTCCTTATTATCATTAATCGAAATCTAAAAATATTTTATTACATTTTACTCGTTTTTATTTTAAATTCAATTAAGTAAATACCATGCGGTTACTAATTTTCTATCCCATTGTAATTTGGGTTTATTCTTCTTTCCCCTATAACTGTTGATTTGTTCGCATTATTTCTTCAAGGTTTAATACTTGTTCGCACATTTGGACTATTCCGTTGTATTATTTGCAATATAAATTGTTTTTTTTTTTATATATTTTTCAATTAACGATGGCTCTCTAAGAGAAAATTAATCGGTTGAAAAAAGTTTTTGATCAAAATTGAATTCTCCAACATGACAAAGAAAAATAATTTATTACAAAGGAATGTGGTAAATATCCGGTAAACTTTTTTTATTAGAGACGACGAGAATTTCATTTTTCAATTGCATAAATTTCTGCTTGAAAAATTCTTGGTGCGCTAACCTTTCAGAATATTCAGACACTCCTATTCCAGTTTTTTATCCATCCATATAGCTTTTAATTACATTTCAGTTCATTTCTTGTATAGTGTTTTGATCCCATTTGCTTATAAAACTTATTTTTGAGGTGTAAAGTTTTTCGATGCAACATCCTGAGGCATGACCCAGGAACTAGTTTTATGATATCACTTTTGCTCGCCATTACAAAAACGAAAAACGAAAAAAGAAGCTACCGAGCTGGTAACACTTCCCAAAACTACATAAGAAGAAATTAACGGTATAACAGACTAGCAGCCGTCAATATTACAGCTATAATAAAGAAATAAATATAAAAACCTCCAAAATAAAACCGAATTGTCGTGACGTCGGATTACTAAGTGTATCTTTTGATTAAAAACTTTTTTTTTTAAACTGACATTGTTTTTTTTTGTGATACTACGGTACTTAATCCGTTTTAGGTCTTATAAGAGATTATTTAGAGAGATTGATTAAATTGTTTTTATTAATTTAATACCAGAGCACAAGTTATTACTACTTTAAAATATTTATATGTATAGATGATTTTAGTTTATAAGTGATTGCAATTTTAGCAACAAATCGCTCATCGAATTCTGCCAATAATATATTTCGACACCTCAGTTAAACTGCAGGTGAAACAAATATTAAAAATTTTCGGTAATTTTGTAGTATATCTATCCCCTCGTTTTTTTACCACTGGAAGATGAAGAAATTTCAAGTTTTGTTTGTTTTTATGGAGAATTTATGAACAAAAAATATCTCGACAAGGTTTTATGGTTTTAATTGTTATCGTAAACCTACTTCTTTAATTCTCTCTTAAATTAACTTTAAAATACAATATTCTTTATCGGTTTTTCTATCATCTTAGTCATTCAACTGTCTGTCTCGTCCACTACTGGACTGGATCCACTTGGATAGACTTATATGCAGACCATTTAGGTTCATAACCTAATTTCTCTACACTTCTTCCGGTCCCTTGCTTTTTCTCTTCAGCTCTGGATGTTTTTCTCTCCACTACTTTCCTCCACCGTTTTTTTGATCTACTTCTTTTCCTCTTGCCCTCTGGTATCTTCCATTCAACTCTGTTTACTTTCCTCCAAAAATTCTTCTTAGTATTTTTCTCTCCCAGATTTCCAATTTCTCTTAAGTTCTATTCGTTTCACAGGGGACTTCTAAGGCTCGATTTCCTTTTCTTGGCATTTATTATGTAGTAGTACACTCAAATACATGAAATTTTTTGCTGTTGCAGTTGTGGTTTCTTCTATTTCTTGCCACATCGTCGTCATAAGCTAAACATTGATGACTTTTGTTAAATATCATTCCCTTTCTGATGATTCTGATTATTCTTATTATGCATCTTCCAAAGCTAGATTTAATAGTTGATAAGTCGCCTTGTTGTGTTTTGAAAGGTTCACTGTCTATATTTAACTACCCCTAATGTGTTTTCTTAAGATATCTGCTTGCTTCTTGACAGGTCTCTTTATATATATTGTAATTTATAATTATTCGTAGAAAAAATAACGTCTTTAACTCGATTGGCAGAAATTTTTGAGAAATAGTATTAAGTACTAATGGTGTTTATGAAAATGGTCAGACTACAACTACTCTTTCGAAATCTAGTCATTTAATAAATAAATTTAGTTTCCGGAAATTAATCCTGTGATTATAAAATCCAGTCAACTGTATTCGTTTAATTTATATTTCGAATATTATTAGAAAATTTACTGTAGATCTGAGCCTATTATTCATAATTATACAAATCTGTGCAAACATATTCTATAATATACCGAGTGTCCCAGAAGGTTTTCCTCATTTCGATACATAAGGTTTAAATTCTGAGCTACCAGTTTAGAGATCACTCTTTCTGGTAAAACGTTTTAACTTTAACCATTAGAAGGTTTATAGTATGGCCAAACCAGCAAAATTATCTAGCTCTAGTCGTAAAAAATTATCCTACATTAACCCTAAATGTAATACCATTGACATTTCGGAAATTAACAAAGTCTAATTAGTCCTAAAGCATTTTGTGTAACCATTTACAAATTTGAGCCTGGATAAAAGTACTTCAAGTAACAGTATTGATTATAAAGGTAAAACCTTGTTCAGTAAGTAAAATTATGCGTTACTTTTAATCCTCAGAGGTCCTGTTAGCTCAATATTCATAATGGTGCTTTTTATTAACCCAATATCTGATCAATCTTGCTGAAGGTACTTCATTTATGTCATGTAAACAATCGGACACAGTTAACATTCTATTGTAATGGTTGTCACACACCTTACGGTTTTACCGGAGAGGTCTACAACTACCGGTATAGGTAGACCGAGGATTGACAAGTCGCTACTTTGAATTTGATTGTATGCAAAATTCCACTACATCGTGTGATATTTGACAAATAAATGAGGATAACCTTCCGGGAGATCACGTATTTAAATAATGTAAATAATCGTATTATGTGTATGTGGAGATGATAAAATTAACGTTTACATTTACTATAAAAGAAGAAAAAAACGTTTCTTGCCATTACATAATATAAGTATTATTATCCTGCTTAAAAACTATTTACTCTTGTGCAGTAGTTTTACAGTATTTTTGCCCATGTGATTTATCGTTTTTTTTTGTTTAATTTAGTTAGCTTTTTGTGCAATTTACTCAATAAACAAATATTTATGAATGTCTTTTTGTACCGTTATAAATTGTTTCGACACAAAAATTCGCCTGGACGTTAGTTATTTTATTGTTAAATGGTTGGTATACACTATATATCCACATACACAATATCCCGCCGCTGCTATCATCGCCTAGTCGCTAGTTATTTTATTGTTAGATAGTTGGTATACACGAATTACATCTATAAGCAGCGTCTGCTATCTTATGATAAGGTCCGTCAAGTTTAGTGGAAATTTATATATACGGTGGTAGCCATTTTGTTTCATTTTTAATATCGAAGATGTAAAAGTAGTTTTTTTTTCATTCGCTCAATAAACACATATTCAATAATTTCTTTTCTAACATTAAGAATTGTTTCAACGCAAAAAATTGCCTGGTGGTTGGTTGTTTGATTTTTAAATGGTTGGTATGCACTAATTGCATCTATAGTAGAAATTTATATTAACGGTGGTAGCCATTTTGATTAATTTTTAATATCGTTTTTTGTTCAATCAAAAATTTCTTTCTCTTTTGTATTGTTAAAAATTATTCCAACGGAAAAAATTACCAAAACGTTAGTTATTTTAATGCTAAATGGTTGGTATGGTAGAGAGAAGGAAAAAACCTGAGTATATATGAAAAGTGTCACATTAGCATCAGGATAATTTAGTTTTAGGTTATATTTACTACATTATTTTGTACAATTCAAGTCATTGAAATGTTCAACATTAATTGAGCGAAATTAGTTATCTAACTAGAAATGGACTTGGTCATGCATAAACCCCAAAACAAACGGTAACATTGGAACTGATGAGTTACGGACTTAAATCTACAATAGCAACTATAATAGAAAATTCAAATGCAGTTGGTCCTCAAAATTTACGATGCGTTAAACATTGTGTTGGCCCCATTTTTTTCTCAAAATTTTTTCACACATTTACAGTTATCCCTAAATATTCTATATTCTGAGATGAGAGATATTTACAAAAAAAAATGAATTTAAAATATAAAGAATTAAATTTTCATCACTAAAATTTCATTCTTTTAATAGTACCCTTTCGTTGTTACATTGTGGCAGATCAGATAGGCCCGTCGTGCCCCCACTTTACATCACCAAAGTATCCTTCAAGAAGCCCATCAGACACTTTGTATTGAACCCTTTGATGTCATTAGGCAAGCTGTGGATATTAGTCTTAAAAAGAAATATCAACACAATCAGTTTAAAAAATAATTTATTATAATCTAATAGATGTATAAACAGTCAAATTACAAACTTTTTCGATAAATATAATACAATTTTATCTTGAAACAATTGTTCAATTTTGTATAAATAAATAAATAATCCTCAATAAACACTACTGGAATTAAAACTTCAATGGTTCTATTTTCATTTCCCTATAAAATTCATTAAGAGGTTGTTCCCATCTCTTTTCAAAATAAATGTTCAATAAAAACTCTGCTTTGGTACCAGTTTTGACAGCCCACGGTAAATAATGTTGTAAATATAATTGTCGATGTTTCGGGAGTAATCTAATTGGCCCAAAGATAGCTCCTCCTATACACATCGGGAACTTGGTTTGAATTGCCTCGACCCATTTAACTGTTACTTCGCCTAGCATATTAGTCCGCATTTGCAGCACTGTATGTATTAAATCATGAACTTCTCGATATCTTTGTACAACATAAGCTAATTCCGGATCATCAATAAATTGTACAGGTAATCTAGAATCGGGTGTAACTTTATTTTCATTCAAAAAATTACTATAAGTCTTTCCTATGGTACCATCAGGTAACTGAGCTAGATGTTCCATATCTACAGTTCTAGTATTTACCCTGGGTTTTTCTACCAGTATTCTGGAACCTTCATTTGAATTTTGCATTTTCTTTAAAACGTATTTAGCTGCATTATCTCCAGTTGTTTCACCCAAACAAGCTATCATATCTCCCCTGTAAGGATTTAAAATTGATACTGCAGCGGAACCTACAGATAGAAGGGTTCTTTGTAAAAGATTTGTTTCAATATGATTTTGTTGAAAATCTTCTTGAAATGTAGAGAATTGTCTGTATAATCCATAATTTAATATAGATCGATATTTTACTATTACTAGAAGTCTTTTCATTTTCACAATCACATGAACTTAGGCCATATACATAAATAAATAGAGATGGGCAATACACGATGAACAAATAACGAAAAACGTTCAAAAAAGTGAGTTTATTCTCAATTTAAAAATGAACTAATACTACCACTTTTAATATATGAATTGAATAATTAATATTTGTGATAATAGATTAATATATTTCTGAAACGATACAATACTAAAATATGATAATTCATACTATAATACAAATACCATATAATATTGCAACGTCCCATCTTAAACGTCCTAAAAATATACAAGCTAAAAAGAAGAAGAAAGTGTAATTACCGAAAACAAAATAGCCGCTATTATAAAATAAATAATTATAAACATTTCGGTTATTAGATTTACTTTTTGTCGAAAGGTAATTGATATCAAAAATGTATAGAACAGATAAACAGTTTATGAAAAACCCAGCGACAGTACCTTGTAGAATTTACATTGGCGGATTAGCAAAAACAGTGATTGCTAGTGACCTAGAAGAAATATTTAAACAGCATGGTACTATAGCAGGTCTAAGTTTACATTCAGGGTTTGCTTTCATTCAGTTTGAGAAAGAAAGTGAAGCTCAATCTGCAATACAAAAAGAAAATGGTACATTAGTGTGTGGTAGGAGGATTACAGTAAAACAAGCATTAGATAAGCCTAAAACTAATCAAAATCAGCAACAAAAAGGAGGTATTCTCAACAAAAATACTCAAGCTACGCCCCAAAAGCAAGCGCAAGAGTCTCCCGTACCTCAAGAAACTCCGCCACCGCCTCCTCCTCAAAACGTTAATGTAAAACCTGAATTTGAACAAGATACCGGAGAGGATGTGGTCGAAGATGATAGACCAAATATAAAACCACCGGGCCAGCGTAGACATAGCGCGGATAAAGGTTTTCATAAAGGTAGATAATATTTTTATCATAATTTGTATGTAACAAAATACATTTCAGGCGGTAGAAAAGGAGGTGGAAGAAATAAATCAAAAGATAGAGAATTTGAAAGATTTAATAAAAGATTCGAACCTCCACCAAAGATGGATGTTTATAGAGACAACAGAGATCCTTATCCTTTCGGTAGAGATGTTGATTATTTACCTCACAGAAACGAATCCTATCAACCAGTTTTTGAACCACCTCCACCTATAGTTGAGAAAAATGATTGTGAAATTATTGTTGTAGCAAAACAACTAACGTGAGTTTATTGTTTTTAATATCACTTTTATCATCAAATTTATATTAGCAATCAATTAGTGATAAGGTAAGAAAAGTAGAAAATTTGTTAGTTTTCAATTATAAAAGATATTTAAAATTTTGTACCAAAACTTAATTTGAAACACATTTGAACAATATGAAGAATAATCAACTATGTTCATAATCTCCTCAAGGAAAATTGTATTTGTATGGTTTTGTTTAGTTTTTATTTATCATGTTATTAGGGCTTTTGGAGAAAGGAGGCAAACTTATAGTTTTAATTTATGAATTTATTATGAAATTTTTTTTCTTTCATAGAATACTGAAATGTTTTTTTTTCAATATAAAATTGAACTCTTCTCTGTTTATCTGATGCTGGAAACACCTTTGAAGGTTTTCTTAGCTGCATCATCTGAAATTTTATAATATTCTGTTTATCCTTTTTTCTTGGGTTATTTCACTGTCCTAATTATATGCTATGAATTCTCGTAGTCTTTTTTTACATTATGTTTCTTTACATTGAACTTAAATTTTCATATTTCTTTCCCATTAAGGGGAATATTATACTTATTCGTCTTTCTAACTGTCCTTTTTTTGCGAATTTATCTTCACATTGAGCAACGTCTGTCGCATTAGGCGAAGTAATTCCCAATGGAAGTAGAAAAAAAATTTTCATTGTCCAAATGACGTACGTAGTTAAAACCTTCATCAAAAAAGCGTCTTCTATAGTTATGATTCATCTTGCCCCCATCAACAACAGACATTGTACATTTGTTTAATGCTGTCAGTAACATCCTTCTATCAGAAGATTTACATAATCAGAATTGGATTATAAGAATTTTTGTGCTTTCTCAAATTAGTTTTCGTCAACTTATCTATCTACTTTTTCCTATATTTTTGTTTTCCACTCCTGATTCCTCTCTTCCTTTTAGGTCTTCTATCACCTTTGTGTACCATTTTCATTTTGGTCTTCCTTTATTTCTTGTACCTCCTTGTTCTATATCCATTAGTTTTATTTGTTTATCTAAAATCTGCCATTCTCTGGATGTGACCAAACCACTTTTGGATTTTATTATTTTACTTAGTTCTAATGTCAAGCCAGTATTTGTGATTATAATCACCTACCTTTCCATTAAGACAACTAGCCACTTCTTTTGTAGTTTCCTTTGGTTCCAGTAGTGGTTGTAATGGTACATTTGGGTAAGTTTAGCACTTCAGATGTTGTTTGAATTTTTTTCTTCTATGTATCATCTGATATCTCTTTGACTTTTATGTGAATATATTTTTGTACTTCCACACACAACTATGTGCAGACAGAGGTATTTTGTACTTTTTGCTCTGAACAATTCCTTATTGTTTAGTTTTATTGGTGGACACTATTTCCTTCATAGTGTAAAATCCGGATATTAAAACTTGCTAACGTTTATCTTGATTTTCAACCATGTTCCAATGGTTGTTTTTGTAGACACCGAAAGGTCAGTTGTATAAATGCAATGCAGATAATATATGACTACAATTTAATTGTTATTTTGTAGAGAGTATGCAGAGTTTATTGAACAGAAATTAAAAACTCATGGAATGTTAGTGGATCTACTGTTTCCGAATGAAGATGTCCCAATTGGAAAAGTTTTGGCAAATATATCAAGTAGAGGTTGTTTGTACGCCATACTCGTAATGCCAGTAAATGAAGAACATCGAAGTTTAACACTCAATATTCTTCATGGTATTCCACAAGGTACTACAAGATCTACAAAATATTTTCTCATACTGTATACTGTTTTTTTTAGAACATAGAAATATGCCAATAGATGATGCTATGATCTTGATATCAAGAGATTTTGAAGCATATATGAAAGGTGATCGCGTTCCTGTTGATCCAAATCATATGACGTTAAATGATAGACATCCAGCACAAATGCAGGTTTGTAAATTTATTCAAACTAAAATCTGTGAAGTTTACTAAAAAATCGCTTTTTTTAGATGCTCCTGAGTCTTTTATCAGAAAATCGTCAGATAACGTCTATACAATATGACAAATTGATCGTTTATTTACAAGAAAGACGAGCACTTCAAAAAGAATACGAAATTGAACAGGGCTTAACACCAACAGAAGAACCTGACGCTAAACAAGCGGAACTTCAGAATCGTATAATGAACATACTTAATAAATCCGGTGACGTTTCGATACCGGAACGACAACAAAGCGACGAATCGACGCCGATTTTAAAAGATCCTACTGTCCAAAAGGCATTAGACAGTTTGATGTTAGGAGATATGTTTAAGAATATTTCTGGATAAGATGTGTTAGTTTTATGTGTGTGATAAAAGTGATTGGTTCCAAAAACACTTTATGTGAACACTTAGTGACATCCCCTATATTAAATATAAAGTGACCCTAAAAAGGTTTTGTAGAGTTTCAAAAGATTGGGATCTATGATGTGTCATGATAACTATATTATTAAAATTTTCTCTAATTGTATTTCCTAATTTTTAATGTGTTGAAAATGTATTCATTGGCAAAATCAAAACATTACATTATAAGAAAAACAAAATTGAACATCTTGATTTATTGCAAATTTGGTTCTGTCAGTTTATTTTTCATCTTTTTTATCATCAAGATCAGAATGAATGTGTTTTGGGAAAAAATGAGTGACTATCATTATCCTTACCTGATATAAAAATACTTTGCAAAAATCAAACAAAGTTTTCAAAAATTTTTTGCTCAAAATATATTTTATTTAATTCCAAATTTTTTTAGTTACTTTTTGGTATCCTAAATTATGTTTTCTGCTTTTGTAACCTTCGTTTATCTTTGAATCATTTTTGATATTTCGTAAGGATATACCCTTCCACTGCTGGTTTATATTGTTTTATGTCCTTCATTTATACAGAATGTTCACCGGAAGTTGATTTTTGAAAACTAAAGGGTTAGAACAAAAAAATTTCCTTATATATTATATATACAATAAACTGAAAAAAGTAAATTACAGTATTATTATTGTTTTAATACATTTGGGGTCCTTCTAGATCATTTTAGAACATGTGGGAACATTATAGATCATTCTATTCTATTCTAAACCTTATAAAACATTTTAGGACATATTTTAGGTTCTTATAATTATTTTAATACATTTGGGGTTTGTTTTAGGACACACGAGATCATTTTAGGTTACTTGCGATCCTTATATATCATTCTGGAATATATTTTAGGTCCCACTAGATTATTTTAGTACAATTGGGGTCAATTTTTTACATAAATAAATAACAACATTTAATTTGTTTCTCATTTATTTAAACACCACATCGTAATCTGCTGTTTTTATTTTGTTGAAATACCAAGGATCCATTGGCGTACACATTTTCCTTGGATGGTATCCTTGGGACAGCGAATATTTTTCAAATAAAAAAAAATAAATAAATAAATCACTCTAAATTCGCTCGTAATTAGTTCTAGCGTGTTATCCTCAAAACGTACATATATTATTACACTATTTTCGATATATTTATATATATATATATTCGTAATTACACTTAATAAAATTATTAAAAACTATCTTCGCTGTCATCTGGCATACCATTAAAATTCAACGGACCAAACCTCTGCCCCGAATTACTTTCAGATTGATACTCATAAGGAGCTGGTGATATTGGGGAATCTATTTCGGTGGTGCTTCTACCTATAGAAGGATCGAAAGCTTCCTTTATTTGACTACTTGCTCCTTTCGGATCTAAATCCGTCGCCCAACTAAAGTGCATCAACGCTAAATCCGTGTTACCTAATTTTTTATGAACCTTACCTATTAAATAGTATACCAAAGATTCTTTGGGAACTATTTCTTTCAATTCTTCCAATTCTTTTAAAGCCTCCGCGTGTCTACCTAAAGCGAAATATATTGAACCCCTATGGAATTTACATAAAGGACTATTCGGATTATTCGCTATAGCTTTGTTAAAAGTAGCTAACGCCTTTTCAGTTTCTTTTAGAGCGTGTTGTACCACTCCTATATGGCAAAGTATAACGGAACTCTTCGAATTTATAGCTAGAGCTTTGGAATAATTCATTTCGGCCAAATGGTATCGTTCTTGTTTGGAATAGATGGTTCCTATGCCGAACCAAGCATTGTAATGTCTCGGATCCAGCCTTATGGCGTTCCTAAAACAGCTCATAGCTTTATCCAGTTCTTCGGTAGTGATGTATTCATGTCCTAATAGAGTATAAGCGTACGGGAAATTCGGATCTAATTGAACGGCTCTTTGGAAAAATTTTATAGCTGTATCGTGTTCTTTGTGTAAAGAAAAACAGTTTCCGTTAACGCACCAAGTTATAGGGGAAGTTTTACTGGTGTTTATCAAATCTTGTGCAAGTGCGGATAGTGCCACTTCTTTTTGTAAATGCCACAACGCCGTTGAATAAATATCCATATAATCTAGTCGATAAGGTTCTTTATTGTGAACCTCTCCGAAATATTTAATACTATTTTCGAAATCCGATTTTTCAAAATATGCTAAACCTATCAGACATTGTACCCAAGAGGTGTTGAATTGATTCGGTGGTAAATTACTGAGGCGTTCTATCGCTGCTGAACAATTAAATTGGGATAAATCTACGTAAGCTTGACCTATATCCCTTAATAAGCACATCAATCCTTCTGCACTCTGTTTCTGCATATTCACAACTTGTTGTAAACAACCCTCTGTGTTTAATATTGCACTTTTTTCAGTTTTCACATCGGCAGCGGAAGTAACTGTTTCGTTTTTTTCTTTTTCTATTTTATTTTTAGTGTTCATTTCGGAATAATTGGTATTCTTGTTGAGATTACATTTAGCGATACGTTGCTTTGTCTTACGTGAAGGAGATTTCGGTGTAGCGAATTTATTTCTACTAGGAGATTTGTTGTTTTCTTTAACTGAATAACTGTTACTAAATAATCTAGAACTTCTTCTAACGTTCTGACCGGGTTGGACTGCTAGAGGTATTGTGGGTGTTTTTGTAACAGGAACGTTGGTCGATTGACTAAATACCGGTTTACAATTTTGGAAAATCGATTCTTTACGACCTATGAATTGATCTACTTGGGCTCTTACTCGTTTAACTAAAGATTGATGGTGATTGTTAGATTCTGTAAGTGTCGCTGGCGAAAACATATCCGGAGTATTCATGTTTTCAAATGAACTATCGAAAAGTTGACCAAACGCCGGTGATTCGTGGCTTAAAGGAGTCTGAAACAGAAAAACCAAAACTATAATCATCTTTCCATAATAAAATTATTAAATAATTATAACGCATAATCAATAACAAAAAAAAATTGGTATTAAGTAGTCAAACAGTTATCATACAAAAATGTCTTTTGATTCGTTCTAGACATATATTTTTAAAATGTGTTATATCTTGCATTTTGCACTATCCTGTGTAGAATTTCCCTAGATATCTAAGATTTTTTGTAGCAGATAACTTATAAGAAGTTTTATTTGATATTCCCTTTTCAATAGTTGAAGAAAATTTGATGAAATTTTGGGGCCTCGATTTTAATACTAATTATGCCCATCAGCAATCAAAGGTAAATTTTTGAATTTTTTTTACGTGCATCGTAATGTTTGGTTAATTATTTTCTGATTAGGTGATCCGTATATGAGATAAATATTTTTTGTGTATTCAGTTCAGAGTTGTGAAATATGTACAAAAACATGTGTTTAAAAATATTTTATTCACTTAATCTTCAATTTTTGGTAGTAAATTAATAGTCTGTTATAAAGTCATTATATGTCTCCTCAATTGACATTTTTTCGCACAAGTTTAGTTTATTTTGTAAAAAAATATTGGTGGAAAGAAATCTGTAGATAACTTTCCATGGGTAATAGTTTAATATTCTTAAAATATTTGGTGATTTTCATTTGAAACTATAAAGTTATTTGATAATGGTTGGTAACACAATCAAATTTTCACTATAAAGTGAGAAAAATAACAACAAAATGAAATGATACTCACACTTCCGAGATCCCTAAATCTTGACCTCAAATTTTTCTGCATAGTAGGTGCCAGTGGCCTTAATCCGGATAATGCTAAGGGATGAGCTAGAGGACTATCATCTGGTGAAGTGAATTGTTTAAAATTTTGATTACACATAAAAACAGGGCTGTTAGTGAACACTTGTTCAGGAGTAGTTATGAAACTTTCCTCATTTTCCACTGGAGGAATATTACTAGTGATAATAACACTATCCAAATTACTAATGCTATTACCTTGGCACATAGATAAACTGTCTATATTACTTATTTGAAAGATAGTTGCAGGATCTTTTTTCTCTCCAATTTTACACAAATTTTCAAACCCAGACCATAAGAATGGATTTAGTTTTAATGCTTTTTTCCACGCTTCTATGGCTCTATTTTTACGTTCAGTTTTAGCGGCTATTTTGCCCAAAAGCAGAAATACAAAACATGCTTGATCACCAAATTCTTTTACAAGATCTTCGTCGTCTAAATTATTTCCTGTTGTGCAATTTTCTAATATAGTTGCTTCTGCTTCTGCATATCTAAAATATGGTTAAAATATCGATTTAATCAGATAAAAATTAACAAATTTTCAATACTCACTTTTCCAATTCATAAGCACAGGTTCCTAGCAAATATCTACACTGAGCTGAGTTTCCTGTCCTGTCTTTGAGTATGTAATATGCGTGATCACATTTTCCACTTCTAAAATAAGCAGTTGCTAACAAATATAGGCTCTCTTCGGTGTTGACTGAAACAAGAAAAAAAAATTATATTTCTAAACATCGTTAGTCATAGCTTAATTTACCTTCTGCGTATAAACGTTCTGATAAAAATATTGCGTCTGGATAATTATAATTATTCAAACAATGCCAAATGGCAGCCTAAAAAATTTAAATTGAAAAAAATACGAAAAAAAACATTCTTAAAAATGTTTTACCTGGACTGGTTCTTGAACAATCATTTCAAATTTGCGTGATAAGAATTTACTCCATATCAACCTAAAATTAACTCTGAGATTCACAATATGTATAATATAATAATTAATAAATATTTATTTTAATAACATCAATGGAAATTGTTCTTGTTTGATTGACATAACTGACATATTACTAAAGTCAACGGACATTTTGTTTTCCTGCGGATAAAAACATGATCAATCGGATAAAAAATAAGTTTATTTAGATATTTAATACAACAGTACAAACACAACCTTCGTAATTTTTATTCTTTATAAAAAAAGATTTGGGATTCTATCAGATAAAGAACATTACGGATGATTTTTAATTAACCAAAAAAAAAAATACTTATTAGACAGTAGACATCGATAAGAGGAAGAATTTATCATTGTCAAATGTCAAATACACGTCAATTTCATAATGCAAAATGTTTTCTTAATGTGTGGTGCGGTGGAAGCATTTCCGATTTATAATACATGTTCGAGTTCCGCAAACCAAATATTTATAGTTCAATAATATAATCTGTTTTAATAGTAACAATAAAATAACATAGGAGTTTGTACATAATAAGTATTAATTATCGTAAAGATGCCTCCAAAATCTAAACCAGCAGCTCCCAGCAAAAAAACTGAACAAAAAAAGAAGGAAAAAGTAATAGAGGTAATTTTTGATGAATTTCAAATAATTGAGAATAAATTCCTATGTATTAAATTACGTTTTGTTGAAATTAGTTCAACATACGTTTGCTGTTAGATTAGCAGGTCAGTGTTACCATATTAACTAATAATAATCAATGAGAACGTTATTTTCAGAGTATCAAAAATTTTTTTATAGGATAAAACATTCGGACTTAAAAATAAAAAGGGAGCGAAACAACAGAAATTCATTCAACAAGTTGAAAAACAAGTAAAATCTGGTGGAATTCATCCTCTAAAAGCAGATGAAAAAAAATTGGAAAAAGAAAAGAAATTGAAGGAACAAAAAGAACTCGCAGCACTATTCAAACCTGTACAAACTCAAAAAGTAGAAAAAGGTCTGATAATTTATTAATACTTGTATATAAATCCAGTTATATTTTGTAGGAATAAGTTTTATTCAAAATACCAAATTTTCATAAAAGATTGTATGTAGGTATTTCATCTCTTCTATTTCTTTTTGAGCAACACTTAATGATTTTATAATGGAATTCTGTGGCTTTTATTCAGTTTTTCATCACATTAATATGTCCTCTAACATTCTAATCAATGACTTCCAATTGATTTATTTTCCAGGGGCCGATCCTAAATCAGTAGTATGCGCTTTCTTCAAACAAGGGCAGTGTACAAAAGGTGATAAATGTAAGTTTTCCCATGACCTAACTATCGAAAGAAAAGCAGAAAAACGTTCATTATATGTTGATATGCGTGACGATGAGGAAGAAACTATGGAAAATTGGGATGAAGCAAAGTTAAAGGAAGTTATTGAAAAGAAACATGGAGAGAAGGGAAAGATGCCAACTACCGATATTGTAAGTTCATATTTAAAATTTTATTTTGTATGACTGCCTCAAATTTATACTAATAAACTGTGAATAGTATGTGGTATAGAAAATGATTTTTTGATATATATATATATATATATATATATATATATATATATATATATATATATATATATACATGTAGCAAAAAAAATTGACAATTATGAAGAAAGTTGGGATTAAAATAAAGGTCAGAAGGATAGTAGGATACTAAGAAGAATGACAGGAACATCCATCAAATACCTAATAAGGTGAAGGGAAATTAGAAGATATTTTCTTGCATAGAGAAAAAATAAATAATGTTCCTATTGTTTAGTGATGTTCTTTATTGCAAGTTTTTGGTTTTTATATTGAGGTTCTTCAGGTTCTTGTGTTAGGTCTTGTTAAAGAAACTTTTTGACCTGTAGAGCTTGTGATGCAATATTTTATTGTTTTTCAGTGGATACTTTCGCTTTATTCCAAACGGGAGGATTCCCCGAAATTGTGCGCAGGGCTAGCTGTCCAATTATGTCCAAAACATATCTGAAACAGTCCGGATCTTACTGTACCTAAAAATCTTGTATATAATAAGACTTTTTCCTTTTTTCTAGCAGTATATATGTCGTTACACATCAACTGAAATAGACCTCGAGTTTTAACTCTATTTTTTTACTTTTTAATGTATGTGCAAGTTTTTTATCAATATATTTCATCACAGTCTTTTAATAAATCAGAATATCATCACATTTCCAATTATTTTGTAAGTTGTGCTCCCAATTTGTCTTTAAGGTTAGAAAGCAGATATTTTTTGTGGCTTAGGTATGATAAGCCAATTTGGAAGACTTTTTTTGGAATGGTCAATAAGATGTGAGCATAATTTTAGATTTGCAAGCATTTCTTGGAAGCAGTGGAGAAATCAAAGTATGGTTGGTTTTGGACATGCCCTACAGGAGAAAATTGTATTTATAGACACGCCCTACCACCAGGATTTGTGCTTAAAAAAGATAAGAAAAAATTAGAAGACAAATCCAATGAAATTACTCTCGAAGATCTAATCGAAAAAGAAAGAGCAGCTTTAGGTGAGTAAACATAGAATTAATCCTCATCATCATCAAGGTATTCAAGATTTTAGCCAAGAAGATGAATTTTTGGTATTTGATATTGTCATTAGGCAATAATTCTTGGATTGTTTGCTTGTTTTTTAAAGCATTTTATAATATTTTTTAAGATTACAAAATTTCAGCTCCGGTCTTCATTTACTCATTTTCAATACACTCTGACAAAGTGAAGTGAGGATCCAGCCAAGTCAATTATAATTTTGATAAAGAAAAAAAAATCTTATTTCTAGCATGGACGACCATATTAGTAGACTACTGCCTGATCATTTCTAGCAAGTCTTCCCCGGAAAACCAAATCCAACATTCTCGCCATTGTTTAGATGGTATTCTTCCTTTTGGGTTGTTTGTTCCAGAATTTTCGTCTCTGTCTCACCCATCTTCCTATGTCCTGTATTCCACTTTGATGTTTATACATTATTTACCCTTTTGAAAAACTAATTGTCAATCAAAAAAGAGATTTAACAAAAAGTTATTGTTGTATTGTTTCTTTAATATTCTGCAGGTTCAAAACAAACAAAAGTGACTTTAGAATCGTTTTTGGCTTGGAAGAAAAGGAAAATTCAAGAAAAGAAGGACCAACTTCAAAAGGATGAGGATAAGAAACGTAACGAATTCAAAGCTGGCAGACAAGTCGGTTTATCTGGTAGAGAAATGTTTAGCTTTAATCCTGAATTAGCGAAAGATAACGATATGGAAGACGGAGATGAATTATTTGATTCTTCAGCTTACCCTAACGAAGAAGAAAATATTGTTTACAAAGAAATCGATTTAGGTATTTTGGGCGGTGAAGGACAAGAAGTATGTAAATATATTTAATAATCGAATAATCTGAATATTTGTTTAAAAAATTTTTCAGGCTGATGGAACTGGAACTGTAGCTACAGAAGATAGATTTAAAGATACATCGGCTAGTGAGAAAGCCATAGAAGGCGCGGCGGCAGTTCCCATTAACGAAAATCTGTTCCTCGAAGCAGACCTAGATGAGTTAGATGAAGAGCTAGAGGGTTTAGATCTAGAGGAATAATAATTGGGGTTCAGTACTTTTACCAACCCTATCGGATTTGTTTTATTAATTCGCAATGTTATAAAAGTGTAAATATCATTTTAGTGACTTTCATTTTATCTTTATGAAATTTATCTAAAAGAATCCTGTACGCCAGTAAGCAATGTATTTTATACAAATTGTCGAAAAAAAATTTTGGGATCCACTCTAAACTGCAAGTCGAAAAAGTACAAAATATTATTATGAATTCGCCAACTGATATAGACCATGAAGCCGGTCCTGTTCTAATATCGAAGCTAAAATTGCCGGATTCGCTAGATGTTTTTTATTTTGTAAGATCTATTTACCTTTCTTGTGACTATTTCTATGTAGAAGATTTCTAAGAAGACCACTATAATCACCTAGAATGTGATTATAGTGTATAAAAAACGAGAGTCTAGCAGCTGTAATTCAGTCAAAAATCTGATGAGAGTGACAAGTGTATTATCTAGTTTTTTGTGATATAATTTGAACTTAGGTTTCACTCTTTTCTAATCAAACACACGTTCAAATCTAAACTTTTACTCCTATTTATTTATTATAACAGTATTTTTACGTATTATTTCAAAGTTCCAAAAATCTATTGCACACCATCACACCCACTTGAAATCACCAAAGGCCGATCGGACGATTTGGCTTGAACCTTTTGACGAATTAGGATATGATTCCTAACCAGCAGACAAAAAAACTAGATGTGGATTTTTTCCTTTGTCAGATAGCCCTAGTCACCGCGTCAATGAAATCCTGCAGCTGTTCTTGCATAAATCTGGTATCGAATTGTCCCGCTTGAATCAAGACCAGCTGCAGATTCAATTCTTCCTCTGATTCAGAGCTCTACTGCAAGTGCAGTTTTATGATTTTTGGAGCCAACTTGTTCTATGGAGGTAGAACCAGGAGTTTTTGACCTCATAAAGGCTTCGGGTTGGAAATCCTGGATAGAGGAGGGTTGGAGGTCGAGGTAACCGTAGGATCCGGGACCTTATAGCCTTCCTTCTCCTTTTTTTCTTTCGTCAAGTTTCCCGCAGATATTGTTTCTGACACCTGAATAGGTTTCAGGTACCATTCATTCCTCGGAACAATTGTTTTGGTCTTAAATTAATTCCATAAAAATGAGCGGTACTTTGTACTGACCCACCTTTTTATGCTTACTCAGGCGCGACTGCTGGTCCCCTTCACCAAAGTCAAGATCCCTCTTTGAAGTGGAAATTCAATATTAGTGAATAGTTAAAAGTGTTAGTGTATAAATAAATTCAGTAAGTATAAATTCATAACATTATATAAATAAGAAAAACATTACAATATCACACACATTGATATATTTAAAAAAAAATGGTTGATTTAGATAAAAGCCTTTGATGCATGTGCATGAGTAAAAAAAACGATAATAGGTTTCAAAAAGTTTATATTTTGGTACCGATCTTATATCTTCTATATAGTTTTCACTACTTTTGTATAAAAAAAAAAAAAAAAAAAACAAATATGGTTATGAAAAAATTGTCTTGTTTCTATAATACCTCTGCCATTATACTGTAATACCATGTTCCAATTATACCTAACTTCCTACATTATCAAATATTTTTGTATGTAGAACATATGAAACAACTAATTTTCAACCTGATACAACTTTTTGGACGAAATTTTTGGAAATAATTGAAATAATAATCAATATTTTAAAACTGAACTACGAATAATATTTTTCTATGGTATTAGGTTATTTCTTTGAATGACTCACTATCTTCTTTTTTTATTCATTGTGGTCGTATATCACTTGTCAAAAAGTTCGATAAAATTCCCTTCGCGACTATTGTTAAATATTTAATTTAATTCAACATCTATTAAAAGGATATTGATTCAAAATCATTATTCAATTAGTGTAACATCTATTTCAAAACAAATATGAAAATGATTTATTTTGTTTTATGAGCAATATATCGATTTTAATATATTTTTTCTTTCCCCTTTTTGATATTTATATATGAGTTTGATGTAAATATATTCATTATTTTTTCAAGAAAAATTTGGAAAATGTCTTAGTTTATTATATACATTTTACGTAGAAAATTTTTTTTTAAATTTATTTTCATTGATACTGCCGTAGACAATACATTTTTATTATCAGGTCTTTCATGGAAAAGAGAAGAAGAAGCGCTCCATTTTGTGGATTTTTAATTTAGCGGTTAAGTAGCAAAATAAAAATACAGTTCGTTATTTTAATTTTTAAATGACCTCAACAGGTAATCCTTTATACGCTAATAACGTATGAAACAAACTCTTCCCGACTACTTCAATCCATTTTAATTTTTTAGATAGCGAAAATGATTACACCTCGGAAGAATCAGCGAAAGAAGATGAAATAGCGTATTTTGAAGAATCTTCGGAAAGTGAACCTGAGATTGAATGCGATTTATGGGATCAAGATTGCAAGGTGATAACTAGTACACCTTCAAGTCTAATTGGATGTAAGTACATTCTATATATTTAAATTTATTTAGTTGAAAAGTGTATTCAGAAACATTTTATCGAAGTTATAGATGGAAACTATTACAATATTCACTAAATTATCCACTAAGACTTAATTATTTACTAACCTAATTTATTTAAATTCACTTTTTTCCTTTGCTATTCCTATCTGTCCACTATGACATCCAATTATTGACTAACTTATTCTCGCATCTATTTATACACAACAGATTTCTCGATAGTTCGGATTCTAAAATGCGAACAAACAAAAACGCCTTCTTAGAAAGTGATTCTATAAAAACGCTCATTACATAATGTAAACAGGTTATAAAAACCATTGAACCATTTGCTGCTTTATAACCATTCTTGGAAATTTTTATCAGACGCATCCACCATAGTTCACATTCTATTGGCACAATCGAACAGGACCGGCTTCGCGGTCCATGTCGTGGACGAAGTCGTAACAATATGTATATACTGGGAATAACAGCTTTTTTATTTATATTTATTTTTATGTAATTTTCTAGATTAATTTATTTCTATTATTCCTTTATGTGTTCTCTGTTTTTGGTTTCAGCAGCATTGATATTATCTTAATTTATTTGCTTTTAGTGTGGATTTTCTTGGTATTTTATTAAAATTGCCGTATTAGGTTAATATATAATGTCATAAGAAATCATTTTTGATCCTAATCGAATTAATTTCATAAAATAATTACTATTGGAATTTTGTTTATATATTTATTTTTTAGATCATTTACTGCCCACTTGCAGTAGAGATCCGGAAGTAATACCAAGAAAGAAATCAAAAATATTGCCAGAGATAAATAATAAATTGCTAGACTGTAATTTTTTAAAAACCCTACAAGAGCATTGGAACAAAAACGAAAAATTCTTGAATGCAGATATAGAATTAATTGCAGAACCTTTTAAAGTTTGCGTCATACATAATTTTCTCAATAATGGAGATGTATTAAATGACGTTAGACAAGAGTTTAATGAATTAGACTGGAATATGAGAAATATGGATCTTTATGAATTTTTCCAATCAAAAGATTTGAAATATTTGAATTCAGAATATATCAATATCATTTTCAATTTTTTAAAAACTGATGTGATGGAATGGGTAAGTATTTCAATAATCTGACTTTAATCAAACACAAAATATGTTTATGAAGAAAATAATGAACTTACTTTACTTTTTAGATTTATACTTGCCATTTTATACCTTGTAAGAACCCAAAAAAATGTTTACTATTTATAAATTTTATTTTACAGGTATCAAATCTTATGGGATACCCATTGACACATATATCAGCAACTTGTAGTCTGTACAGTAATACTGATTATCTTTTAGTACATGACGATCAAAGAGAGGATAGGATGGTTGCTTTTGTTTTGTATTTGACCGGTAAAAGTGGTTGGAACCAAAGTAAAGGTGGAGCTTTACAGTTGTTGAATAAAGATGAAAAAAGCCAACCTAACGAAATTGTTAGAGATATATTTCCAGCAAACAATCAATTGGTTTTATTTCCAGTTACAAATGATTCATATCATCAGGTGAGTAATAATATACAACTATATTGTATTTGCAACCTACTGCAGCCTCACTATAATTATCGCTCTCTTAAGATGAAATTCCCAATCTTTATGAGGTGTATATGTGTAACACAAAATTACCGTAACTTATAAACCAATGGAGCACCAAAGTAAATTACATTCTGGATGTTAAAATTTTAAAATAATCAACTGAGATAGAAAGTAGTTCAATGAACTATGAAGAGTATGGAATCACATTCTAGCTAAATTATATTCTGGATGTTGAAAACTGAAAATAATATACTGGAATTCCAAGTAGTTCAAATGAACCATAAAATGTATGGGTTTTTAGTTGAATTACATTTTGGATGTTCAAAATTAGGAATAATCAATTGGGATATCATAGTTCAAATGAACCTGCAACTTAAAGAGTCGTGTTGTTAATTTACATTGTGGATACATGAAATTATAAAAAATACTGTTGACTAAGATATACAGTAATTCAAAAGAAATAGAACGTTCTCAGAACCAAATTTTTGTTTAATTACATAATAAAAAAAACTAGAAAATTATGAATAATTAAGTAAAAAGTATTGTGTTGACTGAGGAAGAACAATGTTCAATGTGGCTTGATAATCAATATTTTAAAGACTTTTCATACAAAATGCTTGACTTTTATTTCGTGTAAACTTTCCACATCAAATGCTTTATCGATTAACGAAAACTAAATGAAAATCCTTTTAATTGTTTTTATTTTATAATATCTAGAGATAAATTTTAGGTAGCAGAAGTGACATGTATAGATGATTGTAGACTCAGTATAAACGGTTGGTTTCATGTAAAATCTCCACCGGTTTTTAAACAACCTATTTACCTTCCATTGAATGATGGTTTATATAGTAGAAATTATATTAAAGCTAAAGAAGTAGATATAGATTTGGAATCGTGGATATCGGAAGAATATCTGAATCCAAAATCGGTAAAATTGATTCAAAGACATATAGAAGAGAATTCCGAAATTTCTTTAAGGAAATTTTTCAAAATGGAATGTTTTTCAGAAATATCGCACACTTTGGAAAGTTACGGTATGAAATATTTTCAATAAATCTCGTTTAAACAAATTATTTTATTCTATTTTTAGATATAATATGGACGCCTGTGGGACCTCCAAACAGATACCATTATGAAAAAATAAACCTTTGTAATCTGCCTCACATACTCGAAAGGTTTTTAGATTTATTTCAATCGAGGATGATGTTCTCCCTCTTGCAACAGTATACAGATTTAGAATTAACAACTTCGAATGCCTCTATGAAATTCGAGTTACAGAGATGGTCCTGCGGTAACTATTGCGTAAGTATCTGATACAAAAATCAAAATGAAACTAATTTTTCGTTCAAATTATATTTTAGCTTCTATCAGATTTTGATTGGAATGAAAAAAACGAACTGGATTTAGTTATATATTTCGGCTGCAGTAAAAGTGCAGACGTTATAGGAGCAAGAACCCAGTATGTAACCATCGAAGATGAAATACAAAACGCACTCATCACATTGGAACCAGAGGAAAATAATTTAAATATCGTGTATAGAGATTCTGCTAGATTTACCAAATATTTTAGCAAACAAAGTAGATGTAAAAAGTTTTTTGCGTTAGTTTGTTCATATGCTGAATAAAACTTGATGTACAAATAGTGTTTGTCATTAATTTGTATGTTACCATCACTGCAGTTGTAAACTGGGGTTGGAAATCGTCGGTATCATCGAAAGGAGGAGATATACCCTTATATTCCTGAAATTGCAGTTCATATTAGGGACAAATATAAATAAGGCTTGATATACCTGATTAAGGTGTTGATGAGACCCTAAAAAATAAAAAACGTGTCGTGACAATTTTATTGGTTACTGCTGGTGGGTTAATATTTACACAAATCAAAAAGCAGCACTGACTGGTATTGAATACAATTCATTTTCAAATTAGGAGATATTACACTGTTCTAAAGTGATTCAAAAAGATGAAAACCGATTTATACAATTGAGAAACAATATAGAAAGAATCGATTGACGTCAGATTCTTTAAGGATACGTAATACAAAAATATTGGACGCATCTCGTATGATTATGTAATTTTATATTATCGGCGACTATCTCTCAATATACCGACGTTCTAAATTTGTATATGACGAAGTTATTACACTGTTCTGACCAGATGCAAACATATTCAAACCTGTCTACAATATTGTGGGACGTAATTCAATGTTCGTCGCGGCACACGGCACTAGAAACTATTCAAAAAAATACTAGATATAGATAGATAATACCTCGTATTAACATGAAACTTTATTTATGTACAAGTATGGTTTTATATTTTGGATTTGAAATTGGAAGTTGATTTATGGGTTTCAAAAACAGAACGTATTACATTATGATGAAGAGATCCAAAAATATCAAAATCGGTTCATGCATTACACTGTTTGCATTTGCAATCCATTAGAAATATTACGTTTTTTAAAGGAAATGTAATTTAATATTCGTCGTGGCATATAAAAAGGAAAGTCGTTTGTTTTTCCTTCGAAGAATTATAGGATTAGGTGAAAAAAAAACAACTTAGGTATTCAACATAATATCTATATATTTTTAAAATATGTAGAGAAGTACTTTACAGCTGTTATAAAAATAATGCGTTACAAAAATGCGTAAAAGAACAAAAAAAAATAAAAAGTAACAAAAATAATAAAATATACATTAGAGGGGGTTAAACGTGAAAATGAAAAATTTCCAAATAAAATTATCTGGAAGATGTAAGCGACCTTTTTTATTTTGAGAGTCGATTTTATTTTTTCTCCCTTCGTCTCATCATTAATTTAATATCTAAACAATTGAGAAGGAGTCCGAATATTTAAAACTCTGGATAAACTGATTTCAGTTCAAACTCCAATTATTTATAGATTTGAGGTTACCCTGGTACCGTTAACTAATTTTGAAAAAAGGGTTTTAATTTATAGATAGACCATATATAACTATCACCACAACATATATTCAAAATGTTACCCTGCTTTTGTCTCTAATAACCCTCAGTGACATAGTGCTTTTGACTAGATTTCACATCAGTCTATCAATAAGGTATTAGAAGAACAAATCTTAGTAATTGAAAAAATAAACGGAAACACCTTCACCGTTTCTATAGTGAAGGACTGTCCTTACAAAGGAGTCCTATCACCTATACTGTGGTCACTGGAATCACAGTCCTAAACCACTCCGATGAAACAAGCATGAAGATAAAACACTACCAGGATGCAAACTGCTCTAAATACAATTAAAAATTGAGGTGATGAGAAGAAATGCTATTTTAAAAGGAGAAGAAAGGCATTACAAGGAAAGAAGGAGCTCAACTAATACTTTCCAATGGAGTAAAGTATCTAAATAAGGGCAAAATGTTTAATTGGAGATAAGATAATCTCCACAGCTACTGTGTAATCGCAGGGACCATGTAAATGTGTCTCAATTCAGCTTTAGAGGTGCTTCTAGATCTGTTTCTCCTTTACTTTAAAGAGAGATATATTTAACAGGTCTCCTAATCCTTAGAATCCTTATGAGATTTTAGCCATCCGTTGTTGTAACTTCTCTGGTCCCAAACATGTTGTCTTATCTGCTACTGATACTGATACTTTCTTCCTGTTAACTAGTTCTTTCACATTCATGGGGAACGTAAAAGAACTAGTTAAGAGGAAGGAATTACCCTTCATGTGGCTAATAGATTTTGAGGAACCAGACAAGACTTCATGTTTTGGACCAGAGAAGTTACAACAACAAGAATCAGTTTTTCTAGCTAAAAACTCCAAGCCTGAGACACTCCAAAAAGATTCCATAACCATCTCAGCTAAGAAGTTTGAGGGTTGTATCGAAGAATGACTCAGCTGTTGACAGGACCACATTAACACTCTAGGTATGGCAGAAGATAAGCTTGAAATTGTGAATGTCCTAATCATTTCAGAAAAAGGCTTAGGTACTCGAAGACTTAACCTGGGCGATTGGCATGTAGAAGTTATTTTTTATATTTATACGAGGTATAGTTATTAAATAACGAGACTAGCACTGCTACAAAAGTGTCTGTTAGTTGTTTAACCTCTTTCGAATGACATGTCTATCGTGTCTGTTGACAAACCAGTATAGCCGTTGCCTTCTTTTGTATAAAGGCTGTAATATTAACCGAGTAAAAGGTCCTTTTTTGGATGCTTTAAGTACGAAAAGATAATTAAAAGTTTTATTTCAGAAACGAGTAACCGATCAAAATTTTTCAACATAAACACTTCTCTGTGTACACATATATAACTGTTAAGAAGTTCTAGAAAATAAAATTTCAACCTTGTATTTACATATTATCATTAATTATCAGTCTTAACAATTAACCTGACCATCACAGCCTTTCAGTACTTCCCCGGGATCCTAATGCCAATTATTCACAATATATTTAGTACCGTCGTTGTTGATATTAGGCGTAAAATTGACGTTAATGGTAACAGGATGTAGTATATGTAAAGGTACCACTTCCAAAAGGTCGTAACTTTGTAAAAACGGAACTAGAGTTTTGTAATCTATAGTAAGAGGTATGTAATAGGATCCTTTGGCGTGTAAAACGAATATCGGTACGTTGAAATTTTTCGTATCGGGTGTTTTGTTGTTCGGCGAGTACCTTTGTATAACGTCGGTTCTTGGTGGTTCTAATTTAGGACCGATGTGCACCGACGACGTACTATCCGAGGGAGATCTTCTATGACCATGATCGCTATCGGAGATTCTTGTATACGGTTCGCTACTTGGAGGAGAACTGTGGCTGGAACTTATCGAATAACAAACATTAATATCGAAAAATCGGATATTTCAACGTTTTTTGATCGAAATAAGTAACAAAATTTCCAACTAGACGGGCTCGAGGTAAATTAGAGGCTTATTTTGCTCCGGTATAAAAATGTAACCAATTGTGAGTTGTATAATAGCAAGACGCTGAGTTCTACCAAAATATTAGATCCAACGTGAATTTGGTTATAAAATCAAGTAGTTTAAAAAGGCACTTGTTAACACGAAGGTTGAGATATGGCAACACTGATGTCAAAAGTCAAATCTGACATTACCATCATAGAGTTTGACATGACTAATGGTGAACGAATTAAATCGTGATTGAAATAGCGCGGCGCTGCTATCTAGAGATGCTTGGGTCACGTGGGTAGGGCATTGATGAAAATTTTGACATAAAACATATGACAAATGACTAAATATCGTGCTACTTCCAGACAAAAAGGTACAAACTGTATCTTCGGTTCGTAGTATAGTAGCTCGTTAGCTAGGTTCCGATCACGACCAGATAAATATTTAATAGCAGTGCTTTGAGAAGAAAATTTGAAGAAAAACACTTTGGAAGACATCTTCTAGTAGGTGATAGGAGATACGTCTTGACAAAATTGGAAAACGTGAATACAAACACCGATAATTTACTTGAGATACTTTAGAGATCGCTCCACTTTAAAAACTAAGTTAAATAGCCCTTTAATCCAAAGGAACCTTCAATTTAAGTGCCAGTTAGGGTGGGTGGTCATTAATGTGCAGTTGGTTTTAACCGAGACCGAAATAATCACGTACAAAGGAGGGGTTGAACTAACAGTTTAAGTTGAACGCGTTTTTTTTTCAACCTCCGATCGCTCCGTACAGACGCTACGCGGGCATGCGCTGTTAAGCTCTCGCACTACATCCTCCACCATTATTAACATTCAGTCGGCGTTTTCTACAAGCTAAAGGCCATAGTGCTGCAGAAATCTATCGGAGAATGAGTCGCGTGTATGAGGAAAACTTGATAATTGATGGTGTCGAAAGTTTGTCGTAATGATGTGCATGATGAAGGGGGACAAGGACGTAAATCTGTCGTTTCAGATGTCCTGGTTCAACGAGTTGACAGAATGGTTAAAGAAAACCGTAGAATCAACATTACTGCGGAATTTTCAGAAATTTTAACTCTTTGAAGACGATATTGAAAAGCTTGTACATAGATATGACAAATGTCTCAATATTTTCGGTGATAATGTCGTGTACCAATCTTTTGGTACTAAAAATATTGTTTTATACGAACTTGTCTTTTATTTATAGCCTATCGGAGGTTGATAAAAAAACGGCCGTCGTATATTATGACATGCTCGTTATATTGATATTATTTTACATAAAATAGCCTTATTATGTTAATAACATTCTTAAATATCTCTTATTTAATAAATATGTTATTGTTAATTTGACCTTGCTTCGCCTTAATCTCCTACTCTTTCTTATATTTTCAACAAAATCGAACTAATAAATATTTTCAGTACGACGAGATAATTTTTGTAAAGATACTAGTAACCTAGAAACGTCGCGTCGATCGTCGTGACTAAAGAACGTGTTTATACAAATGATAAGAATTTTATACGAAATTATAAATAACTTTGTTTTTCTCAAATATCCAGATAATACACTCGTGATCAAAAAAAGTCGCACGCTCGAGGTCAAAAGTTTCCACAACAAAATCTGTAGCTTCCATTATTTTTCCGATTCCACCATCTCAAAGTCATTAATCCCAGCTTTATAATTAGTGGTCTATGTTGTTATTGAGTCATTTTTTCGGTAATCGTGAACAAGATTCAAATCCGGGCTACGCGCTTGCCATTTCATTAGAATGTTCCTTAAATTGAGTTTTTGCTTCCATTGAAATGTTCGCCCAAATCATCCAGGAACTTCCTCCAAAAACCACGTTTTCTTTTACACAACATCGAGCTAATCATTCTCCAGGTCTTCTGTAGACTCGTCCTCTCCTATGGACACCATGTAGTACATTCTGGTTTCGTTTTAGAAAAGAACGGAGCCCCATTGTTCGTTAGTCCAATCGTAGACGGAATGGGGTTAATTTGGGGCTAGTAACTGGTCTTTTTTGCTCAAGGCAGTGTTCTTCTAACAGTGTTAACAGCCGCTCATCGCGTTTTTCTAAGGAGTAGTGAGGGTCCAATTTTTCAGCGATGTATTCTGACAATGAATCTGTAATGCACCTTTTTCTTTCTGAACCGCGTCTCCCATCAAAGTTACCAGTCTTTTGGTAATAACGACAGTAAACTGACTAATGTTCAGCGTATTGGCCACTTCTTGCTGACTTTGGCCTTGAGTAGCTCTGTCACTTCTTGTGTCCATTTTCAGGTTTGATGGCCAACTGATAGTAGCGGGTGAAAGGGAGAGAGAGATTCGTTGGATATATTTTGGGCGGAATGAGGAAATTTGGAAATGGAAGAGGCACTGATATGGGATCTGCTCCTTTGCAGGGCTAGGGTTGTGGTGATTTGTGATTGCGTTGCTCCGAGGTGCGTTTGAAGAAAGAAGAAAAAAAGGAAAGTTCAGTCTAACAGTCTAAAAAAACTGCTGCGGCCTCATTATTCCCTAGATCGATTCATAACGAGGGAATCCAAATAACCGAGCGCATTTTTTTCTTTCAAGTGCATGGAAATCGCAAGTACCTGTCCTGACATAACCAAACCTAACTTAAACCGCCTCAAGAACCCGCCCATCTCCTTGAAGTACACCAAATGATTTACGCTCGTAAGATAAACAATTCGATAAATAATTTGAGAAGAAAAACGTCGAATTATTGTCTATATTCACCCGATTTATCGCCTGTTGACTTTTTCTTCTTCCCCAATGTCAAACAGAAGATGCGCGGACATTAATTATCTAAAGAAACTTTCGAAGAATTTCGAAACTATGTTTCCGAAAATACTTTTAGAATAAACCTCGTATACAAAACATATAAAATATAAAGATTGCTAAATAAGAAATTTGATTAATGGACAAAGAGGATTATAAATTTTACCTTTGATTTTCAAGGCTCGTTATAGAATTCCTGCGACCGTTTTCCATTTTTTGCGTTTTCGTAGGATCTTGATTAACCCCGTTACTATCTTGATTGAATCTTAATTTGATATTCGTTTTATATTTGTAAGATATGGCGTGAGTTTCGGGATGATCCATATGTTTTTCGTATTCGGTAGGATCTGTCGTTATTTGATTAGTTTGACTGACAATATAGGAACTGTTGTTGTTATTCGGTTCCGGATCTACTTTAGGTATTGAATAACTTACTACTTTAGCAGATATATCACTTGAAACTAGAATCAAACACAACCGAACATTCATTTTTCCAAAGTGCAAACGATATCACCCTGTATTTAATATCTATCGATTACAGTATGTTCAAAAATAATTAAATAAATATTCCATACGAACTCGCCATTTACTTTAAATACAAATGTTATCACCCTGTATTTAATATCTATCGTTTACAGTGTGTTCAGTTTCCATTTTCATTGAGTGCGATTCATACCGCCATGAATCCTGTAAAACCAAATTTAAATTTCTAAATAAACTCTCGAAATTTATTAAAACGAATCGGTACCTCGCAGATCATCTCCGTCGTGCTCTTCGTGTTCAGCGATCTCGAAAACCCCCAGATTGTATATATTTGACCAAATTCATAACGAATTTCCACAGGGCTCCAGGAGAAACGCAAAAACCAGGTTTCCCGAGCACCAGGTACCTCGTAGATCATCTCCGTCGTGATCATCGTGTTCAGCGATCTCGAAAACCTCCAGATTGTATATATTTGGCCAAATTCATAACGAATTTCCACAGGGCTCCAGGAGAAACGCAAAAACCAGGTTTCCCGAGCACTAGGTACTTCGTAGATCATCTCCGTCGTGATCATCGTGTTCAGCGATCTCGAAAACCTCCAGATTGTATATATTTGGCCAAATTCATAACGAATTTCCACAGGGCTCCAGGAGAAACGCAAAAACCAGGTTTCCCGAGCACCAGGTACCTCGTAGATCATCTCCGTCGTGCTCTTCGTGTTCAGCGATCTCGAAAACCCCCAGATTGTATATATTTGACCAAATTCATAACGAATTTCCACAGGGCTCCAGGAGAAACGCAAAAACCAGGTTTCCCGAGCACCAGGTACCTCGTAGATCATCTCCGTCGTGATCATCGTGTTCAACGATCTTGAAAACCCTCAAGACATATACTTTCGACAAATTCCGAAACAAATTTCTATAGGGATCTAGGAGACAACGTATACACCAGCCATCTTGGCACCAGGTACCTCGCAGATCATCTTCGTCGTGATCTTCGTGTTCTGCGATCTCAAAAACCCCCCGAATAGTAAAATTGAACTCATTTCCGGCAATATTTTTCGAGTTATAATATAATTTTTGAACCATTCGAGTAATTTTCCTTTCTTATTCATAGTTTTTTTACAGAAAAGTTCCTGAATGGTGTATTTCTCTCAGTAAGAAAATAATTCCTTGAATGGATTTTTAACAAGGAAACTTCGAACAAAAAAGGTTCGGCAACGTTGCATATCTCCAAGAAATGTACCGCTAACCACTGACAGATTCACTAAAAATCAATATTTAACACTTACACAATTAAAAAAACTACAACTGAAGTACTATGGAGCGATCGACGGTAGTGGTCTCGCGCGTGACGTCTCAGTAACAACAACGTCGAAAAAGGGAACGAAATCTGGCGCGGTTAGAATCGGTATGAAGTCGCAACAACGCGAAAAGTACCACAAATTTTGACAAGACACATGTAAAGTTATGTCACAAACAACATAATGATCCGAGCAATAATATTGTTACGAACTCGTCCACTACATCGACCGCGAAGCCGGTCCTGTTCGATTATATTAATATAATCTAAAATTTTGTAGACATGCCGGATACAAGTTTACAAAAAATAAAGCGGGCAACGTTTAAATTTTTTTTATAGTATATCGAGATTATAGAATCAATTTCTAGGCAGGTTTTTTTGTTTTTGTTTACATTCTAGAGCCGATTCATCGAGAAATCCGTTTTGCATAAATAGTCGCTTGATTATCTGTGAGTAAGTCGATAAATGTATCAAAATATTTAAAAATAAAAACGATTAATTTAAATAAATTAGTCAATAGTTAAGTCTTAAGGAATAAGTTTAGTGAATAGCGAGTAGTTTAGTGTAAGAATGAAACACCACCGCGAAAAATAGTTTAAATAAAAAAGAAAAACATTATAATATGGTCCAGAGTTTAGTCGACACAAATTACTTTTTGAACACACTATAATTTTTTTTTAAATTTTAAATGGTGCGATATTAATTACCTGGTTCATTTATATTAGGTACTGGTACGATGTGTTCCGTTAATAATGACGTATGATGATTGGTGTCGAATGTTGAAGCGCGAGAAATTGCCTCGCCGTGTTTCTGTAAATGATTCAATAATCTTACGCAAATCGGTTCTCGAGGAAAATGTCCTTCTACTTCGACCATAAATCGCATCGCTTCAGACATACATTCTTGATAACCTAACCTAAAATTAACGAAAGATTTTCGTATGTTTCAGTCATTAGATTTTACCTAACCTCTACCTATAATGTTCTGTCGAATGTCCCTGTTCCTGTTGTAAATATTTCATATGTTTAATAGCCATTTCGATGATTTCTGTTTTTTCAATTCTTCCACGTCCTTTTTTCAAATATTCTGTCGGTATTAAACGCGATAAATCGGCTAGACAATTGTTCATTCTGTCCCTTCTCCTTTTTTCGATAATTCGATGGGACATTGGATCTTGCTATTAACAAAATATACCTTCAAAGTCTTTTTTTTTATTTTAATTCCCACCACAAATTGTTAAGCTAAAATCATCGTCTACTAAATATCGCTACAAAGCTAAAATAATTTACACAAATAACAGTGAGACAATCTTTATAAAACACACAAGATATTGTCTTAATATTATTAATTTGAATCCACTATTCAAGAAGAATACGTTCGGCAACGTTGTGACATACAATGACAAGTGACAGGCAACAATATGCGCGGTTTGTTTGTTTCCTTATAATTGACGTATGACACGCAATGCGGTGTAATGACCGACTGCTCATCTTATAGTGAGAAATATCTTCACAATGTAAATATCCATTAGGAAACTATTCACGAAGAACACGTTCGGCAACGTTATTAAACAACAATGACAGGTGACTTTATGCGCGGTTTGTTTGTTTAGGAAACTATTGGCGACGAATGGTTGAGCAATGTTGTTAAACAACGATGAATGACAGGTGACAGATGGATTAGTGACAGTTACAAGCGTCCCTAAAACGCTAGTTTGACTGTAAAAAACTAGGATAGTGAAAATCAACCGTAGTTACAACGAAGTAACACATAAATAACAAATTAAAGCGATTAAGAATAATAATTTTAGCATAATAAATGACAAGTACGACTATTACAGGATGTATTATTTATAATATACAGGGGGGCCCATGAATAATATGGTTTTTCATATGTGAAAATTTCTTAAACGTATCGTAACTTATTAAGACTAATATCTCTAATTCTATGAAGAGTTTCTTATTTTTCAATCACCCTCTTTTTGTTTATTGACAATGCAGTACGTTTATTTCAAAGACATTATTAGAAAGAGAAGCTTAAAGCAGCTGTGGCAGCAAGGAAAATATGTCTCAAAGAGCTGGTTTTACTAAAGTCTCAAAGAGCTGGGTTAGTTCATAGTTGTGGGCGACCTGAGAGCCGTTGAGAACATCAGGCCTTCAGATAGGCCCGTCGTGCCCCACTTGACCGATGTCCTTTGAGAAGCCAATCAGTCGCTTTGACTTGAACTCTTTCATGTTATTAGACAATCAGTGAGGTTTCCTCAAGTGTTTAAATCGGTCTCGTATGTGTGTAGGACACTCACAGATAACGTGGTCTCCTCCATGCACCAACGGATCGTCCGGCCCATAGCCATAGCAGTATCCGGTTAAAAGTCCAGTCACTAGTCGGATTTCGCGCCTGTTTAGTTGGAGCAGTTGATTGGTGTAAGACGCACGAAGGTAACGCTTTTGGCCTCACCAAGAATGGGTTCCGGGTCTATCAGAGTGAGTCCTTTGCTTTGGTTCCCAAGGGACTGGGCAAAGATCTGGGTCAATACCGTTAGTTGCCGGCCGAGAAGACAATAAAACGGCGCGACAATAGAATTTCGGTCCTATTTAAGTGGAGTTGTTGATGGGTAACGGAAAGAATTTGTTTGTATCATAGCAGGTGTTTTCATCCATGCGAGCTAATTATTAAGATATGTAATGGGTACAGTTTTAGCTAGTTTTGCCAATTTTAGTACCACCAGGGCTTTGAGGGAAATTTCTACGGCGCCTCTTAGCTCCTATTCAAATCTATACGAAAAAGGGCAGAGGATATAATGAAACAACCTTTCTTCTTCTTTTCTAGAACTCCTTATGCCTTTTCAACCATTAGACTATTAGGATTTTAGTTTTCATTATCCTTTCATCCTTTTTTTGCATTATTTCCGATCCATTTAGGTATCTCTAACCACAATTCAGGCAATAAAGATTTTAGATCGGTTTTAAACTGTCTTGTCTTTATCTGTAGTCGCTGATTCTCGTCCTCGTCAAAAGTTTTTGTTGAAACGAGATAATTCCATTCTGGTATTCCATTCTACCAAGTAAGTTTTGCACCTCTGTTACCGAATGACCAAGCACTCAAACGACCTGGAACCTTGCGCCAATTCATGTAGATTTTTTTCGTTTTTTAGCACAACGTTTCGGCCGTAAATCTCTGGTTGAGCTCCAAAATTAAAGACGAATCCTTACCAAAGGACTTTTTATACGTTTAATGGTGTTAATATCGGAATTGGAAAAAAAAAATAGTGATTGTCATACTCACCCGGGCAACTTTATTTTTTTTATAGGGTCCGTATTCGCAATCGTCTTCGCTACAAGTGGCCGTGGAAAAATTTAAGTTTCTGAAATGAAAATAAAATACTTCCACTATAGGTAAAGATAAGGTAAGAAAGGTAAATAAAAAAAAAGGTAAAAAGCCACAGAATTATCGTCGTCTTCATATAGTGGAGCAAAGGGCACTTGTCGCTGTTTCAGCACCTCAGATTCGTTGTTTTGTTTCTGGTTTTAACTATCTTTGTAGATCTCTTTTTCGATAGTTCTCCATTTTCTTACAGATCGGCTTCTTTTTCTTTCGCCAGTTATATTACGAGTGCTAATGTCTGGTTAAGTTTATTTCTGGTTTCCATAGCGTTTCATCTATCCATTATTACGTCTCATTTCTCTTCTTCAGTTGTATTTATCACTGTACCCAAGATGGATGCCGCGTTTGCTCACAATGGACACAAGCAGCGTCGTGAAGATGTTTCCATCGAATTTTTGGCAGAAAAAAGCCTTGTCATAACCTTGGATGAAAGGTGAGTCCATCACTTCACATCCGAAACAAAAGATCAATCAAAACAATGGACTGAAAACGGAGAATCGGCTCCAAAGAAGTCAAAGACCGTTCCATCTGCAGACAAGGTCATGGCGTCGGTTTTTTGGGATGCGCGTGGGATAATTTTCTTATTGCGACGTTTGAGCGAAGAAATCAAGCAAAAACGGCTAAGAAGAAATGTTGTTTCTTGAAATGAAATGAATTAAAGTTTGAATTGCACCCTATTCTCCAGATTTAGCCCAATCGGATTACTTTCTGTTCCCAGATTTGAAAAAATGGTTCGGCGGTCAATTATTTTCCAACAATGAAATAGTGATTGATGTCTGCAGTTGATGGCTATCTTCCAAAATGAACCGTCCTTGTAAACCAGTGATTTTACTTGACCTATCAGGAACATTTCTCGCCTAATTTTGATTGGAATAAAATATTTTCTACTTACGTATCACAACAATTGTATACTGGTCTTTCATCTTTCATCCTCGAAGTGTCGTCATGGGAGGTACAGCTGTAACAAACGTTAAATTCAATCGAACAAGTAAAAAAGTCGTCGCACTCTTCGTGCGAGAGACTGTGAAGCATTTTCTACCATTTATTTTTGAAAAATACGTTAAAAAATTATCTTTTACCCAACTCAATAATGACATTTTCAATCGATAAATTTTAAAACGCCATCTTAGACTGAGAATAGTTATTTATTTACTCCGCCGGTATAGTAGATTCCGTTTTCCGGGTAAAAATCGTTAATACTGTTGACTATGAGACAAAATGTCCTCTGATAAGTTTACAATTTATCTGATTATGTCAAACGATTAAGAATCGAGTCAAAAATTTCCGTTATATAGATTTATGTATAAATACGGAAAGTGGAGATGATAAAAAATGAAAAAAAAATTGATGGATGAAATCCGAAACCGAAGGAAAATCGGAATAGGATTTTGACATATTTACTTGGTTACTATATGTTTTTAATAGTACATAAATTACTTATTAAACGAACAATGATTATTATGGTGCACTACAGGCTAAAATTGCGGTGAATAAATATCTAAGGATGATACAGAAAAAGAATCATAAATAGGTAATAATTCTTTTGACGCAACCCCCGTACATGTTGATTTAGTATAATATATTTTTTATGTTTCTAAATGTTCTTGGTTTTAGGTCTCTTCTATTTCAAAATTAGTTTTATTAATAATTTTTCAGAGATTGGTACAAAATTGACGTTTGGATTTTTCTTTAAGTCTTTATCAAAATATTTTGACAAAAGTCGAAACTTAAATATATCAAAAGGTCTAAGAAATAAAAGAAATATCATTTTTTTTGATAAATAAACGTTTGAAAACGATTCAAAACAATTAATAAGCTTCGATCATAAATAATAATATATAATGATAATAATAATCGCGAAAAACTCATTTATGACCTTGAATAAAAAATTTTTCATATAGGGGCACTATATTTTGAAAGTTTTCACCTATTTTCAACTTGTAAATTTATGTAACTTCGCTAAATTAAGTTTGTTTTGGTCTAATTTGACCGGTTAAATTTTTTGTTAATATATTTGTTACGTTTATTGGTCGTAGTTTATAAACCGCCTCTGCTTTTGTGATAGTTTAGGTTTGTAGACCTTTTTATATTTGCGATGCGTGTTTATAAGAGTATTTACCTTATCTACGTAACGTGACACACGTGTGGGAGTGACCTTGCAATGAACTCTAACCAAAAATTATAATATTAATATAAAATGAGCCAAAAGTGTGTTGTTTTATTCTGTTAATTACTAACCGATCGAGGGAAATCGTGATAAACATGAGTTTTATTTATAAACTATACGGTCTTAAATTATCTTTTTGACATATAGGCCGAGCTTTGGAACGTTTTTTCTTGACGGAAATACTGACAGCGGTAATTTCATAGTATCGTATTTCGAAAATCCGATTTTCATTTAAAATCTTCGTTTTTACGACTGATTTTCGAAACAAATATTTTAACCTTTTCACTGCTTGTATTATTTTATCTACATCACCTCAAATTCATTAGAATCCGTTTATGGGCCTATTTTAGAAGGTTGAAGCTGTCAAATGTTGAAAATCTCGTGCCTAGCTTCGTCTAGATATACTAAAATGGGGGAAAGCCGGGAAACCTCACTTTTGAACCCTTTTATGTCGTTAGGCAGGTTGTGGGGTTTGTCCAGGTGCTTAAACCGCGCCCGTGTGAATGCAAGGCACTCACAGATTACCTAGTCTGTAGTTTCGTCCTCCTCCATGCACCAGCGGCCCTCCGGATTATCCGTGATTGTCATGGTGTGAAGGAAATGTCTTAGATCGGTTAGAAGACCGTTGAGAGACGTGATGGTAACGCTTTTGGCCACACCAAGGATGGGTTCTGGGCCCACGTTTTCATTCAAGCTTGATACTAATTCTCAAAATTCATCTTTTTGTTTTATAATAATCAGAACTAACCCATAAATGATTTTAACTATTTAGAACTTTATAAAATATTAAAATGGACATGCACGATTCAAAAAAAGTTATTTATGTTGTTTCTGCAACAAGGGCAAAGATTTAAATTCAAAAATAAATGAATAATGGAAAGGAATCAATAATGAACGTTATCAGTTAATTTGTAAACATGGAAAAAAATTGGTCATCGTTATTTGATACAAAACTTAAGCCTAAGACTCCTCCTTCGTTATCAACAGTAAAATATTGGTCAGCAAAGTTTAGACGAGACCGTACGACTTGCGCGAAGACCAGCATCGCGGAGTGGTTAACCAAATGAGGTGACGACTCCAGTCTTCTTTGTAAAAACAGCAGCTTGGGTCTTTGCTGCATTAGTCTCGATCAGATTGCTTCCACCCCAGTCCAGAAAGTTTCCAAGATCGGTTTTGACGGTGGTGATCTGTTACTGCGTACGGATTTGGGTGCTTATAGATCGAGTTTGTTGTTTTGTCGAGTATATCGTTGATGTACAAGAGAAATATGTATCCATCGAACCTTTCTGAGGTGTATCCATCGATAATGACCTGGATGGATTGGTCTTTAAGAAAACTACTAAGCCAGTCGATGATTGAGGACGACAAACCGTACGATCTTGATTTATTTGAAATTTTAAAATAAAAAAAAAAATATTTTTTGTGTTATTGAAAGATAATTTCTTAGTCTCTTATTCTGTATGCACGTGTATTAAATAATATTTGTTTTATAGTCTTATCAAATTACGTCTTGTAATAATAGACATTACACTAATTATAGACACAATATCTAATTGGATTGTGCCACGTGTGTACCTTGTTTCATAAATTAATTCGTGTATTGCAACTCAGCACTACACCTCGAGTCCAAAATCACACGATTCCGAGAACACTTACATTTTAATTAAGTAATAATTGATTGAACTATAATTACGTAAGTTTGTAATTAAATATTGTTATTAATGACTGTAAATGTCAGAACTAGTATGATCCTTAAATTAAAAATGGTACGTCACTGTTGTTGATATTCAAAATTCAAAAACTTCTAAAATCTCTAGGATCATTTAAATGGTACTAATTTTTAAAAATTTTTTAGTACTGTTAACTATTATACACCATTTTCTTTTCTTCCATTACAATCTTTACCTAAAGCTTGTTTTTAACTATTAAGGATATGGAATTTTGGCTTTTGGCCCAGACTAATACGAGTATGAACCCATAAGTGCCAAGCCGGATTAGAGATGGCGGTAGTTACTTGAAAACTACCATTGTATTAGACCACAAAGCGAAAACAATGGACTGAAAATGGAGAATCGACTCCAAAGGAGGCAAAGATCGTTCCGTCTGCAGGTAAAGTCATGGCGTCGGTTTTTTGAGATAATTTTCATTGAGTATCTTGAAAAATGAAAAACTATCAACGGCAAGTATTATGTGAAATTATTGCGACGTTTGGGCAAAGAAATCAAGCAAAAACAACCTCATATGGTGTTGTTTAATCAAGACAATTCACCAGCTCACACATCCGTTATAAAAATGCCCAAAATTAACGAATTAAACTTCGAATTTCTACCTCATGCACCATATTCGCCAGATTTAGCCCACTCGGATTATTTCCTGTACCCAGACTTGAGAAAAAGGCTCGGTGGTCTAAAATTTTTAATAATGAAGAAAAAGAACGTTGAATAACTTCTGGGACCATCCTCGTAGATCGATTTCAAAATATTTGTTCCTAGAATCTTTCGATTCTCTATCGAATGCAGTGGCGTGCCCAGAATTTTGCTCTGGGGGGAGTCAGAAAGACCTCCCGCACTGTTTCGAAGAATTGAACATTCGATTGGGGCGACGTAGCGATATAGGAGGGTAATAATAAATAAATATACTTAATATTAATTTATAACCAGTCTCGTTATTTAATACACACCTCGATATTTTGGGTCCTAAAATATACAATTCAGAAACTGGATATTCTTAATGATTCACCCTATATACGTCAAACTGTTTGTTTATTCCAATTAAAAAAGTTTTATCTGTACAACGCATTAATGTCAAATTGTCCTTGACACTGCAAAATCGAAATAAAAAACAGAAACTATTTTTCATTCAAACAAATATCATATCAATACTAACTATTTAACTAAATAGTTTTTACTACGTCACGAAAATAGAAACTCGAGATTTTTAATTTAGTAATTTTTTCTCTAATAATATTCAGAAATATATTTTTGAAAATCTGTGAAGAAGTGAATATACTAAAGATACAAAATTCGGCCTTGACATCATCTATATCGAACCAAATATACATTCAATTGGATAATTCCATGTTTATTGTTTGTTTTTATTTTTACCGATAGTGATCGGAGTATGCGAAAATATTCCAATAAAATACGTGCATTAACTTAGCTAATGTCAGACCCATATTTCACTCATAAAAATTCATCACTGTGTTAAAAACTGTGGCAGATATATATGTTGCAATTTCGTAAATAAATTGAATCAAGTTATTAATAGACTTGCGTTTGGTTTAGAAATCTAAGTTGATAAATATGAAAATCTAATATACCGTAGAATATTTACGTCATCGATATAATATTTTATCTACGAAAACAAGATTTAAGACGTGTAAAATAATAAGTTTAATCTCACCTTTCGTATTTAACTCTTTGTATGTTAGAATTTTCCTCCCAATAAGTCGGTGTCATATCCATTTTGAAAACAACTTTTTATTTTAAAACACACAGTCACCACTAAACAACACGACACCTCATAAGTTTGCTAGGTAGTATTTACGAATTCAAATAAAACTCGATTCGTAATAAATACGGATATTTTGACAGGTGTCGGTAAGAGCACTTGTTGTTACTACTGCTTCTTACTACAGTCGGCTGGGCACTGCACTGATAGATAGCAACCGACAAACACGCTAGAGTACACGTGAGTCGTGAGATTAATCTCAGACGCATTTTAATCGTCCGTCTCTTTCCTACTAGTAAGATTCGGTACGTGACAAATAACATTCATTTATTTTTTTCAATAACTTTAGGTAGTTTTAGAGATAATAATAATACTTATGGTTATTTTAAGGTACAATTAAGCCTTTTTATCAAATTTATTAGATAACTATTGATACGTATTTCTAAATTTATTAATAATTCCACTGAACATGATCTAAATTAAAGATCACGTTTATCGTAACGTGGTGAAGTCGCGTTGACCACGTGATTTCGCATTCGCTCTTTTTACCCATCAATGATTATGACTCGCCATTTTTTATTTCACAGGAATACAGAATAAAATGAAAGTGTCATTGAATATCGTTATATAAGAAAGTTTATTTTACGTGTTTTACATTTTTACATCACTATCATGAAAGTTGCTAAAGAGTGCATATTATTGAGTAAATAATATACTTGTAAACAAAAAGTTTAAAAAATTTCAACCTTTACAGTATTATAAAATTGGGGTAGTAAAATGTATTGTTCCGTTTGACTAATTCATTTAATTAATATCACAATAATAATAACAAGATATTTACTTGCGAAAAAGACCAGTGTAACAGTCACAAATCAAACGTCACGTTGGTTACGATAATATCTTTAATCGGACGTCAAATCTATTCATAGAATTACAATGTTTGATTGTAAATATTGACTACCTCTAATATACGTTTTCAAATAATTGATCTAAAAATAAACGTTTCGAAAAAAACAATCAAAATTTCCAGTTTAATAATAACTTTTCATTTATTTGCAATTATTGAAGCAGTGTTGCCAAACTTTTTGACGAGTAGACTGGGTAACCGACACGACAATCCATTTTACAAAAAAAAATTTGTCGAAAGACAGGGTCAAGTACCCAAAAAAAGATTTGCTTATTGTTATATGAAGTTCAAAGTGAAGTAGAAATATTGTAATCAATAGTATACTAACCTACCTTTTTTGAAATTTTGCATACTTACTTCTGATGACAATACATGATGAATCAATTAAAAAACCTTACAACTAATTAAATAGTCAATTAGTATTAATTAATTCAGTATTTTCTTTGACAGAGAAATCGCTACATTGCTATATTGCATATGACAGATATAAAAAAATCGGAAGTACTGGGGGCGAAAGTAGTTCGACAAACCAGTCAGATTTTTGAAGAGTATATAGATTATTTCTTGTCGTAAGTAAGTGCAAGTACAGCTGCAGCTGTATTGTCCCATGCTATCGGCTATTTGGTTAGCGAATAGGTTCACCAAGTTATAGAAAACCCTGCAACATCTCAATACATCCGTCTGGTGAATACCTAAAAGCTGTTTGGTTCGTCAAGCCATTTATCAAATTAATTCCACGGGCTAAGATAACCCGACATACACACGGTGAGCGAGTGCAATACGAAAGGAAAACATCCAAAAATCAATCCAATCCTAATCTACCAAAAAATGTCCCTGTCTCCCCCAATAAAGTAACCGCAACGTGCTTTTCTCTTTCTCTCTCTTTCGTGATGATGGTATGTGTGTACAGAAAATCAAACCACTGTTGCTTTGTATTTATTAAAAAGAAAAATGAAGTTAATATCATATCACAAAAAAAAACTTTTTATAAAAATCATTTTATAAGTTTCGAATGTGCAGTTGGAATTAAAAAATTAATGATAGAATAGAGGTCGTGGCAGACAAGGTTGGTATGTATGACATCAGAAATTGGAAATTCGATTTTACACCATATATCAGCTGGATCAGTTGAAAAAACATGTGATAGATCACATGTTTTTGTTAGCACCAGAATGAAGCACGTTTGTAGGTTGACACAGTATAAACCAGCGCCGTTAATTGTACAGGTGATAAAAGAAAATCTACGTTATTGAGTATACTGATAATAAATACTGTATACTGATTAATAAAAAAATCAGTCACCTTAATCCGATTTCGTTCGAATATACAAGTGCAATATTAACCACATATGTGTGAATAGATTATAAATATAATTGAGAATAATAATAATCCAGTTTACAATTCTGAAATTAAAAAAATATCGTTTTCAGAGGCATATCAAAAATGTGTTTTATTTCAACAGTTTTTTTTTGTATTTGATTTTGTACGCTTGTAGAATAGTGTGGAAACCTAGTAATTCAATTGATTAATTACTCACTCTTCTTAAGAAAGTGTTAATTATTTATTACACAACACTTTTATAATTATTATTCGATAACGACTTTTAAATTAATTTTATTTTTTAAACTTGTATTATAATGAATTTGATAAAACTTCAACATAACCTCTAATTAGTAACAGACATCAATTTTTATTTTTTCGTTTCATCTATATGAAATTTTTTATTGAATAAGGACGATTTTTGTCTAAATGCATATATTCAAAAATTGACATTTTGGTAGTGAACTTTTTGCGCGCGCATGCAAATTTAGTGTCTCGAATGTTAAAATGTGAGGTTGTAGTAACAAAACAATGAAAAACAATATTTATAACGATAAAAATAATAAGAGGGTGTCAAAGTGATTAGTAATATTTTTCATTAAAAAAATATACGGCAATTAAAAACACATACAAAGGATATAATTTGAGGTATGATTGACAAATAAGCTGTTTAAAAATAGTTGTTGATAACTGCCAGTATTATTTTTCAATGCCAATGAAATAACCCTGTGTAGGATAATATTTAAAGATTAGAATAAGTCCTGAATATATAATTTGTTATCTTATCTCCATAATTAGAATATCCAAAAATATCACCATCAAATATTATATCATATAACAGAAGAATTAAAAGTTTATGTTATGTTAATTTAGTTGTGGTTAAGTTTCGAATTATATGAGACGTAATTACGTAGATTAGTTTGGTTATATTTTTTCTATAACAATTTATTTTAATTGCGTTCACAACTAACAGTAAGTGGACAATTTTTATTTTTAAGGTTAGAATAAAAAATTTAATTCAGTTAATTTTCTGAGAAATATTTCAGATTAATTAAATATGTGTGAAATAGTAATATAAAAGTAGATTTTCGGCAGCCATGATTGTGTTAAAAAGTACACGGCATTTCGAGAATTTGAAAGCTCATATATGTACTGTAAGCATTGTATACGAGGTTTGTTCTAAAAGTACCGATAAAACTTTTGAATTTACCTTTGTGGGACATTACTAGTGAATCTTCACCAACATGTTGATGTGCTCAGTTACTTATTGGATGTGTTAGTTCGTGAACGGTGTTTATCTCAGGCGTATATTAAGCTGCGTCGTACGTGTGTGTGTGTGTGTGATGATTAGTAGAATTCGTATATTTGCGTTTATATATACAGGGTGTCCGCAGAAAAACTAATGAAGAGCAAATGCGTTCTATGATCATATAGCAGTAAGACTCGTTTATTTTTGGACGTAAGCCTCTCTTAATCATGAAGCTGTCCATGGCTCGTTGAATTTTATACAATTTTTTGTGTCAGTGTTAGTATTACCGTACGTATTGGTTAGGTTAGGTTAGGTTATGTCGGTAAATCTGACTTGAATACAAGTCTTCTAGTTTAGCTCCAAGGTTTGATTGTCTCTTCCAATTCGGTTATCATGTTCCAGATATTTGTAGGGTGTTAAGTATTTGATTTTTTTCCTTCTTTATGTGAAAAGCAAGCATAAGAAGTTGGTGGTCTATTTCGAGTGGTGCCGTGTGGAGATGCCTGTAGATATTGATAGGTTGTAGTGTCTTGTAGCTGATTCCACGAGTTCTGGGCGTCTGCAGCCGTACTCGGTGTTCATGAACTACGTCTTGTAAATACTGCTCTAGATGGGATTATGTTGGACATCTCAGAAGAGCATCTGTCGTGGTAATATCGGTAAAACAGAATACCTTTTTTCTATGTTTTAAGCTGTCCACTGGTTTTAATCGTGAGATAATCTTAGATGGTTTAGGTTTTCTCGAATCACTTTTTTGTTTTTAGTGGAGTATTGGGGAGATTAAAATATGACAATTGAGGGCAATTTAGTTTATAAAGGTCGCTTCATTTAACACTTTCTTGTTGAAACTAAATTCTAAAATATTTTTTTTTTTGTAGAAAGAACAATGTCCGTTATAAAATTTGGAATACTCACAGTTAGCGACACGTGTTACAAAGATCCTACTAAAGATACTTCCGGTCAAAATTTGAAAGATATTATATCAAAATGGAGCCGATCAAGCGAAGTAACGTCACGGAAAATCGTCCCCGACGAAATAGACGAAATAAAATCCGTTCTTATAAAATGGAGCGACGAAAAAATTTGTGACGTCATTTTGACAACCGGCGGTACCGGTTTCGCTAAAAGAGACGTAACACCCGAAGCAACGCGTACAGTTATAGAAAAAGAAGCTCCTGGACTTAGTTACGCTATGATATCGAATAGTTTAGCGATAACGCACACGGCGATGCTTTCGAGGGCTGTATGTGGAATAAGATCACAAACTTTAATAATTAATTTACCGGGTAGTCGAAAAGGAGCAGCCGAATGTTTCGAATTCGTAAAAGACGCCATACCGCACGCGGTAGCTTTATTAAAAGACGAAAAAGTACTGGTAACGTTATTACACAAAACAGTCCAACACAAAGGAGCCGGAGACGGATCTGTACGTAGTAGAGTAAAAGTCAATAACGTGGCGTCGAGAATAAGACAATCGCCTTATCCTTTAATAGAAGTTGCTAAAGCCACGCAGATCGTTTTCGAGAATTGTGTACCGATTGAAGAATCAGAAACTGTTTCATTTGATGAATCAATCAACAGGATATTAGCGGAAGACGTTTACGCTTTAGAACCGGTTCCGTTATTTAGAGCTTCGATTAAAGACGGATACGCCGTTATCGCAGAAGACGGCGCCGGGTTAAGAAACATCAAAGAAGTAACGGCGGCCGGCGACGCTCCGCTCGATCAAAAATTAAAACCCGGCGAGGCTGTAAGAATATCTACGGGGGCTCCTCTACCACCAGGTGCGAACGCCGTTGTACAAGTAGAAGATACCACATTGGTAAAAGCCTCCCCCGATGGTACCGTGGAAGTTACCATTGAAATAAAAGTACCGCCGAAATTGAATCAAGATATAAGAGAAATAGGCAGCGATGTACCTCAGAATTCACTAGTTTTGAACAAATACGATCGGATTAAACCAGCCGATATCGGGGTAATGGCGATGTTGGGTAAAACGAAAATTAACGTTTTCAAACGAGCTTCCGTCGGGGTTATATCGACTGGAAACGAATTAATAGATCCTAGAGGGGTAGCGGAAGTATTACCCCCCGGAAAAATACGAGACGCTAATAAATTTACTTTGACGCAAATACTTGGAAAATACAGTTACGATCCGATGGATTGCGGTATCGTTAGAGACGATCCGGATTCGGTGAAATCGGCATTAGAAAAAGCGTTTTCTAGTAACGACGTGGTGATCAGTAGCGGGGGTTTATCGATGGGGGAATTCGACGTTCTCAAACAAGTTCTCGTCGAAGATTTCGGCGCTAAAATACATTTCGCTAGAGTTAATATGAAACCTGGTAAACCGACGACGTTCGCCACGTTGGTTTATAAAGAAAAACGAAAAATTTATTTCGGTTTACCGGGTAATCCGGTATCGTGCGGAGTGACTTGTTTGTTGTACGTTGTACCGGCGTTGAAATACATGGAACGTTCTTCTAATTACAAATTTCCTATAATCCGAGTCGGCGGATTAGAATTGGTTAATAACGATCCGAGGCCCGAATATCACCGAGTACGGGTCAGCGTGGATCCGATTTCGGGCGAATTTAAAATGCGTTCGACCGGAAATCAGATAAGCAGTAGACTTAATAGTCTCGTAGGCGCGAACGGTTTGGCCGTAGTTAAGAAGGGCGTCAAAACGAGTACTTATAACGTTATGTTGTTTGATGATCTGTTATAACTTGTCTTTGTTTGAGGAAATAAAGATCTGTTTTGAACGTTATTTCACTATTTCGGGCAATAGAGTCCAATATCTCAGACCCCACGGTGTTTTTTTACGTCCACGATTCACCCTTTAAGCCGTACCGGCTCAAGCTGCATGACAATGGCCACTATTATATTAGTAAAGGCTGTTTAAACTCTGTCGAAAGAAAGTTTTTCAACAATCGATACAAACACTACGACCAAAACGATTCTAACAGAAAATCTCAAAAAAATCCGATTCAATTGAAAAATAGAAACCATCGCAACTCTAGACCCCTCCATTTTGTTGAAATCTAACATCACTCGGTGTTAGTTCACTTGTTTTTCTTTAATCATTTTCTCGAATTCTGACCGCTCTTTCTATCCTTTCTTAAAAAACAAACAGGTCCAGTTTTCATTCAAATTTTTCTCATCGTCAAGTTTTTATTGTGAAATTTGAGAGCCCGTAGTGCCCACTTGACATAACCGAAGGCCGATGTCTTTTGAGAAACCGATCAGACGTTTTGGCTTGGACCTTCTGATGTCATTAGGCAAGCCAAGTGTTTGAAACGTGCTCGTGAGAGAGTAAATGACGTGGTCTGAAGTTTCATCCTTTCTCAGGTACCAGCAGCACTCCGGATAGTCCGTGATGCCCATGAAGGCGTCATGGATGACCGTGTCCGGTTAAAACTCTAGTCACTAGTCGCATTTCGCGCGTATTTAATTGGAGCAGTTGTTTGATAAGAGATGCGGAAGGTTCATCTATGTGCGTCTTCGTTTGTCTCATACCAGGTGCCTCTATCCATCTCCGCCGAGTCCGTCTTATAAGCAGACCGTTGAGAGACGCGTTAGCAACACTTTTGGGTACATTTTGCACACAAATGAGCTGAATCTTACAGCCATCAATCACCAGTAAAACTTTCTTGCACTCCCTTTCGGCTTGCAGATCGAAATTAGGGCGTTCCTGTAGCGTAATGCACGTTCAAAACGGATACATCGTTTAGGTAGCGATAAAGATTCGCTTATTTTGGTGTGTGTCCTGCGCAAAATCCTGCTTTGGTCAAGCCATTCATCCTGGTCCCACTTGTGTACCAAGTCTTATTATTTGGACATTCACTCGCGTCTAGATTTTTACATGACCAGTTGGTCTAGCGTGTAAACATTCAGCTTCTACGCTGTCCTCTTGGTTTAGAATTGTATCGCTAGATACAAAGGTGGAAGACACATGCGATACCTGTGATACCGAGACACGTGAGGCGGACGACGGTTCCATACGTGAGATTCTCTTGATTCGAATATTCTAAAGCTAAAATGCGTTGTTTGGACCGTCTGATTGGAGTGCTACTATTTGGTTTAGACTTATAGGAACGGATAATTACATTGGAAAATATTTCAGTATTTCGCCGGCTTATAATCATAATAAAAACACGTCATTTTGGCGTTTTCAAGTTCGCGGAATCCATTTATCGAGGTTCCACTAGTCAGAAGTTAGTGGATGGGTTGATTTTCCGGTTCAGCTTTTCGAATTGGATTAATGATGATAGTTTCTTTTGATTATAAATAAATTTTCATTTTCCCAAGTTATCGATCAATTAAGACAACATAACCTAATCGATGATATGAAGAACCTAACCTAACCACCAAATGGAACCGTTCAAAAACGTGAACGCCAATTGTTTTTGATATTTTCATTGTTGTAAGTCTTTTCTTTATTCAGTTAAGCCACTGTTTTCTGAAAATCCCAAAATGAAACGTCTCGTTTAATTTATAAATCCAGTTGAAAAAGCCGAATAATGATAAATGGATTTTACGATTTCGAAAACGCTAAACTAACTTGTCGTTATGAGTCTGAACCGGCGGATACAGAAGTATAGAGGTTGTATTGTTATTTAAATAAAACTATTTTCGATTTCTACAATTTTTCTATATATTTTTCATCAATTTGATATTTACATCATTTTTAAATCACTGCTTTCGAAATAATCATACATACAAAATGAAAAAAAAAAAAAATAATTATAGAACACTAACGTTCACTTTATAAGCGAAACAAGTGCTAAAACGCTTAATAAAAAAGAAGCCCCGTTTATCAAATATGTCTTCCTAAAAACAAAAAGTCTGATTAATTGTATTCACGAAATAAAAAATAATTTTCTGATAACAATCAGTGATACAGGTGCAACTCCTTTAAATTTTTTTACCACCCTATAGAGAAAAAGAATAAAACGAAAAATTGAAGCATGGACAGTTGTCATTAAATTAATTGAAGAATGTCTAACAGACAAGGAAGTTATAATGAAATGTACACGTGATCATTTTATCAATATCGTGCAGTCAGTTTAAAAAAAAATATTTAAAAAATTAAAAAGACAATCGAGTTTCCATATTATATAGGGTGTTCCGCATAAGCACCGAGCGGAAGTGCCAAAAATATGACAATTGGGGGCAATTTACTTCGACATCAAGTTGCTTTTCTGATGAACTATAGGGTCTCAAAGTTGAAAAAAAAACAAATAATTCCTCCACTGTACACTGTATGAGACTACCAAGGGCATGGTAAGTACAAGACTCATTACGGGTGACCTAACCTCAAAAGTTTCTTGTTTGTTAGTTAATTTAAAAAATTTCATTCCAATACCATGGGAATTTTGATTTTGAAACTCTTACTATTATGTAATGTTTCATGAAACTTTGTCATCAAAGTTTTAAATTTAAAAAGTTACAGAAAAAGTTTTTATGCGAAAAAAACTACAAGAATAAAAAAGGGTTTTGAAATAAAATCGTCTATGGTTTCAAAACTAACAAATAAAAAACGTTTAAGATTAGGTCACCACTAATCAACCCCCCCAGAATAGTTCGAAGGTATTTCATGAACACCCTTATTGATGTAAATTAATATAGAGCCCCCAATTCGTCATATTTCGGGCTCCCCTATACACCACTACTTTGTATCGGGACACCCTATATAAGAATTGATTTGAACCACGTTGCTGGAATTTGCAAATAGTATCAGTTTATTTAGATACAAATAATAAACAAATTAGCTAGAAATAATATTTTTAATAAATTATTAAATTGTTTTTAATTATTTTTCTAAAAAAAAAATTATAAAATACCGTTTACACAATTAGAGAACCAAAATACCTGAAAGTACATTCGATAATGTTCGAATGTTTATCCTAATCTTCATTTTCCGAATACTTCTGACTCAATTTAGACCCGTGACTTTCTGCAATAAATTCGTACACTGTTACCAACGAGAAATAAATATTCCCCATACATTTTTTTTTCAATAGACGAGGGCTGTCCAAAAAGTAATCAACTAAACTATTTTTTTACACAATTATAACTGATATAGACAGTGAAACCAGTCCTGTTCTAAGTTTGGCGAATGCGCCAGTTATTCTTTGTTATTACGGCAAATTAGAGATTTTCTGGAAATCGAAGATTCTGAAATGTGTATATATATATATAAACAGGTGGGTCAAGATAACAATTTGATACCATCGGGATGGTAAAAAATAAACCGAACGATGTATTTAAATAAATTAGATGAAAAGTGTAAGTGAATAGTTTAGTACGTAAGTGTTAGTGAATTTACATTTTGTGATTAAAAACTGTTAAATATAAACTGTACTTTACTGATTCACAGTTAAATTTCATATTGCATATTAACGATAAAATGGCGATGCTAGCTACATATTACTTTTTGTACAACCTTCGTACATTAATAAATAAAAATAATCGATTTAAGATGGGAAAAAAACGTTAAGAGATTTATCAATTTCCATAGACTTTTGTTTTTCTAAGTTTTATCATTTTCATTTTTCAACATGTTCATTTTATAGCTACTTTAACCTTTTCAACCCTTCTAAATGATATTTTCCCTCTTTTTTCTCAAAATTGACGTATTTTCATCCACGATAACGTCCTGGTCTAACGAAAATCTCCCTGCTACAAGCAAAACTTTGAGGTTAGGAACGTCAATGGAATCCAGATCTGGTGGCGAAACTTAAAGGTTAGAAACGTCAATGGAATCCAGATCTGGTGAATATAGAGGGTGCTCAACCGATATTGTGAAGTCAGATTTTGTGGCACTAACTTCGCATAGACTTTGTGTGTGATTCCTCGTGTAATATTTTTCTTTATCGGCGTTTACACCCTCGGCAATAATCCGGATGCTCATTCGACGATCTGCACGCACAATTTGGTTGATTTTGGTCACAGTTTCCGGAACAGTCACAGGGCGACCTGGACGTTGGTCATTTCAGTGCTCGATATGGAGAACTGTCCCCGTAGGCCTCTTGCAACAATTTATACCACTCGGTCGGAATGTTTTTCAATTTAACGTCAAATTTTAGATCGATACGTTGTTCCCGCCGATATCTAGATACCCAACGCCCTATTCGTTTTTTGCCCCAGCCGTCTAGGGCGCCCTCTAGGCGCGCAGTCTCGTTATTTAATAGCCAGACCTCGTATATACCTTGTGCCAAGATTTTTTCGATTTAGGACTTCTATTGAATGAAAATATAAACAACGAAAAAAAATTTTTTTTCTTAACACCTCGTATTTAAAAAAAAAAAAATAAAATTACTACAATAATTTATATTTATTGCGATTAACTTACTTTCTGCGGCTCTCTCTTCGGCCCTGGCTTTCATGCGAGTGATGAAAGCGGCTCCCTTGTTTTTCCTAAAGTTCTCGTAAGGGTCGTTCAAGTTGCACCCCACCCCCTTAAATTGGTCCTGTCTATCGCGAACGTCACCACCCGAAATCGGAGTGTCTATACCTTGTTCGTTAGCACCTAAACCACTCCCGCCCCAACCCATTTTCTTCAGCATTTGATGACCTTTGTTAGACGAATCCAATTCTTGTATTGTATTATGTAATAAATTAAGGTTACTAGAACGATAAAAACGTGATGAAACATCTTAGAATCACTTCGATCATAATAGAACATACTGTATATATAAAAATTCAATAATATAGAATAGCTGTAAACGCAAAAAAAAAACTAGACATAATTAACAGGAAATTACGGTGAAAACTGATTAACTCAAATTATTTCTAGGTTATGTTCGTAACCTATTTTTTTTTGTTATATTTTGGTATAGTTTTACTTAAAAATAAATGATAAAAATTCATTTTTCATTATATGTTCTTAACTGTTTAAGATGATAATCTAGATTGGAATAATATTATACAAAAGGAAGGAGACATTAATCAAATGTCAATAATAACGTTAATATTTTTATTTGGCTTTCTAGTAATAACAAAACTAGCTCCTTGATTATATCACTTTAATGTTGTCTAGGAACTAATAGTGAAAAATCACAGATAAAACATCACAGTTCAGTTCAATCATAGATAAAAAAATCACAGTAAAGTGTCATATGTACCATCACAATTAAGTTGAATCACGGTTAAAACATCACAGATAAATTACCGATAATTTAAATCATAGTTACGTTGAATTATAGTGAACTCAGTTAAGTTAAATCACATTTAAACAACACTATTAAGTTGAATCATAGTTAAAACTTCACAATTACGTCGAATCTCAATAAAGTGACAGATAAAACTTCACAATTAAGTTAAATCACGGTTAAAACTTCACAGTTAACATATATCACAGATAAAATATCACATTTAATTTAAATCACGTTTAAAACATCAGTGTTAAGTTAAATCACGGTTAAAACATCACAATTAAGTTAAATCACAGATAAAATATCACCTTTGAGTTGAATCATAGATAAAACATCAAAAATAAAACAAACATGACATTTCAGTTAAATGAAATCACGTTTAAAACATCACTGTTAAGTTAAATGACGGTTAAAACTTCACAGTTAAGCTAAATCAAGTTGAATCACGGTTAAAACATCACAATTAAGTTAAAACACAGATAAAATATCACCTTTGAGTTGAATCATAGATAAAACATCAAAAATAAAACAAACATGACATTTCAGTTAAATGAAATCACGTTTAAAACATCACTGTTAAGTTAAATGACGGTTAAAACTTCACAGTTAAGCTAAATCAAGTTGAATCACGGTTAAAACATCACTGTTAAGTTAAATGACGGTTAAAACTTCACAGTTAAGCTAAATCAAGTTGAATCACGGTTAAAACATCACAATTAAGTTAAATCACAGATAAAATATCACCTTTGAGTTGAATCATAGATAAAACATCAAAAATAAAACAAACATGACATTTCAGTTAAATGAAATCACGTTTAAAACATCACTGTTAAGTTAAATGACGGTTAAAACTTCACAGTTAAGCTAAATCAAGTTGAATCACGGTCAAAACATCACAATTAAGTTAAATCACAGATAAAATATCACCGATAAGTTAAATCATAGATAAAACATCAAAAATAAAACAAACATGACATTTCAGTTAAATGAAATCACGTTTAAAACATCACTGTTAAGTTAAATGACGGTTAAAACTTCACAGTTAAGCTAAATCAAGTTGAATCACGGTCAAAACATCACAATTAAGTTAAATCACAGATAAAATATCACCGATAAGTTAAATCATAGATAAAACATCAAAAATAAAACAAACATTACATTTCAGTTAAATGAAATCATGTTTAAAACATCACTGTTAAGTTAAATGACGGTTAAAACTTCACAGTTAAGCTAAATCAAGTTGAATCACGGTTAAAACATTACAGTTAAATTAAATCACAGATAAACTATCACCGATAAGTTAAATCATAGATAAAACATCAAAAATAAAACAAACATGACATTTCAGTTAAATGAAATCACGTTTAAAACATCACTGTTAAGTTAAATGACGGTTAAAACTTCACAGTTAAGCTAAATCAAGTTGAATCACGGTTAAAACATTACAGTTAAATTAAATCACAGATAAACTATCACCGATAAATTAAATCATAGATAAAACGTGACAGTTACGTTGAATCTCAATAAAGTGACAGATAAAACATCACAATTTAGTTAAATCACGTTTAAAACATCACAAATAAAACAAACATAACATTTCAGTTAAACCAGAGTTAAATTTAATCACTGTTAAAACTTGACAGTTATGTTAAATCACTGTTAAAACTTGACAGTTATGTTAAATCACTGTCAAAACTTGACAGTTATGTTAAATAACTGTTAAAACTTGACAGTTACGTTGAATCACAGTGAAGTGATAGATAAAACATAACATTTAAGTTAAATCATGAAAAAAATCATGAAAAAAAATTACGAAGAATCTTTCAGAAATATACGGGGTGTGTTTGACGAGAAAATGAAAAAGTACTGAAAACGACAAATTAAAAAATGAAAAAAAAAAGATGGATCTTTGATTTATTTATATTAATGAATTAGTTGACTTACCCAAAACTAGGTACAGTTGGGGAAATGGATCTTCTAATAGGAGATCTCGATTTCGACCTCGATCTTGTCCTACTCCTCCGTCTCCTTTCTCTTCTCGATTCTCTGTCGTTCCTCGAGTCTCTATCACTTCTCGAATCTCTGTCTCTGTCGTTTCTAGAATCTCTATCTCTATCACTCCTATCTCTATATCTTCTCCTCGGGCTTCTAGATCTACTTTTCGATCTAGATCTACTCCTCGATCTTCTGGTGGTGCGGTGTAAGTGTGGTTGGGGCGTCGGTGATTTACTCTGATACCTCCTTTTTGGAGGCGTCGGATCTTTTTCGGAAGGCAATACTACCGGACTCGGGCTCCTCGACTTTTGCCTCAGTCCCGCTTGTATAAGTTCGTCTTTTTCTTTTTTGGCAATATTTTTTGCCTTGTAGTATTCATACAAACCTAGTTTTTCCCAACCTTCGCTGTTTACACATACGAGACAATTTATGAGATATAAAATGATGAATAAATATTTTTTTAAAATGTACATTTTATTAAAAAAAAAAAAATAAATAAAATCGGCTCTCTTTCGTATTGAAAATAAGGAGTTCCAATGTGATACGACGGGGGTGGTTTTTCGTATCGTAATCTGATTCATCGGAAACAAATTGGAGAAAAATATTCGTTGGAAAAAATTGGAGAAAATAAAAGAAAGAAAAACAAACCGGGAGAATTAATTAGATCCTGTCGAAATGTAGTAGTTGAACTGGAAATAATTTTATAGTAAAAAAACTCAACGAATGCGAATTTACATACAGGTTGTCCCAAAAGTAACAAATAAAGTTATAGTAACAGAAGGATCTGATTAGAATTTGAGGGGTCACACAAGCAAAAAGAGGTTATAATGGAAAATATTAAAATTTTTTAGGAAATAAACATTACAGATAATGAAATACGGGTTGTGCCAGAAAAATAGTTTTTGAGAAATTGAAATTTGTTAATTTTCTCAATTTTTTCAAAAAATGTAACTTTTAAAAGTGATATACCGGTTGTCCCAGGAATAAGAACTTGATGAATTATACGGAAGACCCATTGCAACATCTATAATGAATCCATTAAGAAAAACAGAAAATAAGGAGAATTTTTTATTGAATTCGAAAATATTTTGAGTAGTTTTTGAGAAATTTTAGGTTAGAATCAGAATTTGAGGGGTCACACTGTATAAGGCTGATGAGCAGACACACCAATATCGAAAAAATTGTGTGGATGAAACTGGATATTGAAAAATTTTACTAAAACCAAAAAAAAAACACATTTCTTTATTGGGTTCGAGGATATTTTGGGTAGTTTTTGAGAAATGTTAGGTTAGAATGAGAATTTGAGAGCTCACACTGTATAAGGCTGATGAGCAGATACACTAATATCGAAAAAATTGTGTGGATGAAACTGGATAATGAAAAATTTTACTAAAACCCAAAAAAATACATTTATTTAATGGGTTCGAGGATATTTTGGGTAGTTTTTGAGAAATGTTAGGTTAGAATGAGAATTTGAGAGCTCACACTGTATAAGGCTGATGAGCAGATACACTAATATCGAAAAAATTGTGTGGATGAAACTGGATAATGAAAAATTTTGCTAAAACCAAAAAAAATACATTTCTTTATTGGGTTCGAGGATATTTTGGGTAGTTTTTGAGAAATGTTAGGTTAGAATGAGAATTTGAGAGCTCACACTGTATAAGGCTGATGAGCAGAGACACCAATATCGAAAAAATTGTTTGGATGAAAGTGGATATTGAAAAATTTTGCTAAAACCAAAAAAAATACATTTTTTTATTGGGTTCGAGAATATTTTGGGTACTTTTTGAGAAATATTAGGTTAGAAACAGAATTTGAGAGCTCACACTGTATAAGGCTGATGAGCAGATACACTAATATCGAAAAAATTGTGTGGATGAAACTGGATAATGAAAAATTTTGTTAAAACCAAAAAAAATACATTTCTTTAATGGGGTCGAGGATATTTTGGGTAGTTTTTGAGAAATGTTAGGTTAGACTCAGAATTCGAGGGCTGACACCAACATTTCCAGCATCAAAACAATTGTGTAGATGGAATTGGATAAAAAAATTGTACTGAAACCAAAAAAAAATGTTCATAACAGAGAAACATTAAATTTTGTTACAATAAACATTTCCGATACTATAAAATGAGTCAAAAACTGTATAAAAAATATCAAGTCAATATCGAAACTAATTTAGATACAAGTTGTCCCAAAAGTAAGAGCTCAACGAATGATATGGGGGCCTCATTGTAATATTTATAATAAATTTATTAAAAACAAAAAGCAAATTAAAACATTGTTTTGGGTACCACTTGGGAAATGTTAGGACAAAATCAGAATTAGAGGGTGAGTAAAGTCACCAAAAATAAAATGTAAAAAATGAGTAGAATTTCTAAAAAAACTTGAACAAACATTTCCTAACACCATAAAAAAAATATAATTACATAAGATGGGTAGAAAATCGTATAAAAAATATTAAGGAACGATCGAAACGAATTTAGATACGGGTTGTCCCAGGAATAAGAACAAATCGAATGTTATGAAAGCCCTACTGTAACATTATACAAACAAGATGAATCGGATACAAGATTTTTGAAATAGAAAATTTAATGGCTGACAAGAAAACTTATATTGGACTAATGGAACTAACCTAAAAGGCTCTCCATAACCGACCTAGAAGGTATTTTGAATCCCCAGAAGAATTTTTCTGTCGCAGTGGAATATGTATACCAAGTTTGATATCGATAAATTTGTTTATAAATCAGTGAAAGTGAATAACTCGAATCCGTGCTTTGTTTAAAATAAAATCTTCAAGTAATAATGTGGATTATTTAAAAATTGATATTATCTACTATGGAACTCCTTGTGATAGTATAATGTGATAAGGAGAGCTGTGAATAACCTATTTTTACCTGTCTCTAGGCCTTTCGTGGCTTGGTAAAGAGTAGAAGGCTTCTACTGCCGCTAGAAGACGATCACTAGGTGGCGCTGGTGGAGGCAACCTAATATCTTTAGGATCTAATGGTTTATATGACGTTTCTTCCAACTAGAATAAGTGTGTCAAAATACCATTACGTAATTCAGTATAAAGATAAACAAATACAAGGAAAATAGAGAGGTTTATATCGTTTTTAAGTTGAAAAAGAACATTAAAAAACATTTCCTACAAAGGAATCTGCTTTTTTTAGTCGTTTAACTGCATTTATATCCAAAAATTAACATATTTACAATGAAAAGTGTTTGGAAAAGGATTTTCGTCTTTTGGAAAAACATTTAACGAGGTTATCAAAGTTATATGTAAATTTCATTATTTCAGATGATATTTATTTCTTCGATAAATTTTTAACCAGTTTTATAAAAGGAATAGTGTAGAATTGAATCGCCATATAACACCCGATAACCTCATGGAAACAATAATTGAGATCAAAAGGAATTTAGTTGTAGTACGAATTATGTTAAAGAACATCCTGTCCAAGAAGGTGAGAAACGAATTAAATAGAATAAGAGAAAATAATTTACAGGTCCCGAACCCCTAATCATCATTCATGAAAGGGGATCTACTAAGTTAGACGCCATTGAAGATGTTAAGTTTTAGTATTTTTAAATATGTGACACTCCTTCATTTTTATTTACAGTATTTTTTGAGTTTATTTTATTAACAACGGCAACGCCGCATTTTTGGAGAATCAAAAACTTTCAGTAACAGTGAAAAATCCAAAAATCAACCAATCTACGTCGGAACTCTATTTTTAGATGGTGTTTCACTTTGTACTTTTGCAGAATTTTTATATATATACACTTTGATTTTCCACTAACAACTTCCTAACAGAAAAAAGAATCCCTCGACTCCTGATTGACAAATACCTGACCCAGGGAATTCCTAGTTAAATTATTTTCGAAATCCCAAATCCCTTACAATCGATAACCTCTTTAATGTCCAAATAGCATACAATTAACTCAATCCTGTCCGATATACTTGGTACACGTTTTATGAAAAACCAACATAGCTACATCCCTCTACCTGGCGGAGCTACGCTGCTCTTAGAGATTCGATACGCGCGCGCACTTCGTTTAATATTACGTTTGATTATTGTATTCCTCTCCACTATCTTTCTACGACTAGTGTAGTGTAATGAAAAAATTAGAAGACTTCGAAGATAGTTTTCAAGAAACTACAGTGATTTCTATCGATGTGTTTCAAGAATTTGATAAAGAACAAAATAATATTGAAAATATTAGAGGAAAATTTATTTTCGAATGTATTTTCTTTTCTATAAATAGAAAATTAAAAGCAGTCAAAAATAATTTTTTTTAATGTTCTTCCTAACTTCAAATGGTATTTTACTTCAAATAAAAGACCAGTTTTCTATATTTTAATACTTGTATCGACAAAATAAAAAACTTTATAACTCAAAAAAAATTGATCAACACAATTCGGTATCAGTCTTTCTAAAAAGTTTTCTATTCGCTTATCGCACAGACAATGATTAACGTACCTTAACAAGTGGAACCATAAGTCCTGCAGGTAAATCATAATAAGGTGCAGTTGGCATCAGTTCCTCTAATTGCGGTTCTGGTATCACCGGAAATCCCGGTGGCGGTTTGGAAAAGTCAGGAAACATTCCGGGCGGAGGTAAATATCCAGGAGGTGGTTGGGTAAACGTTATACTTTCTATTCCGTTTTGTGAGGAAGGTCCGAGCGGGGGTGGTTGTTGACACAAATCTGGTGTTGATGGAAAAACCGGAATGTTGGCATTGCTGGAATTGAAGCTGTGATTTAGAGAATTTTGTACAATACTGGGAGGCGGTACTGAAATATTCATTTCCATGTAGTTATCATTATGATGTGACGAACTTATCGTCTGTATTGGAAAGGCTTGAGTATTCGCTGTAGAAACTTGACTAAGGCTCTGTATATTTTGTTGCATACTTTCTAGAACCATTGGATTTGGACCAGCTAAAATATAATAATATCATTGATTGAATATAAGAGTGTTTTAGAAAAATACCTGCATTAACTGGTGGTTGAATCTGTGGTTGTGACATAGTCTGTTCCAAATTTTGCTTCTGTTGTTGCAAATCCATTATTTGTTGCATTGCGTGACACACAAAAGCTTGATGCTGAGCTTGATACCCATCGAAAGTATCCTTTGTTTGTTGTGCTAAAGCCGCTACTTCCGTTGTATATTTCGCTACTTGGTCAGCTTGATACTGTTGATAACTGATTAATGGACTTCGCATTTGTTCCAACGTCTCCGGTTTCAAATAATTTGTTTTAGATTCCCATAATTTCAATAATTTGTCTAGTTTTTGTCTTTGGTCTTCCCTTGCAGATATACTAGCGTTACAGAACATTGGAACTACTACCCTTTCTAAGGCATCTTTTAAATCAATCGCGTTCTTTCTAGCACTGTAAAAATCAATATTTAAACTTACAGATTCATAATTAAACATAAACCGGTATCTTACCTATGGTGTAACAGATCATTAACTAAATAAATTACATGTAATTTCTGAGAAAAAACGCCTGTCTGCAAAACCCTGGAAGTAATTTTAACATATATAAGATTTTCCTTGCATTAATTAATTAATTTCTATTATACCCGATAGTTAAATCCATGAAAAAATTATATAATGCGGTTCCATATGTATGGAATAAATTCAATGAAATGTGAATGTGAAAAAAAACCTGGAACTGGTCGATTTTTTTTTAAATAAAATCGGTCTGATTTTCATGATGAAATCGTCAAAATGTTCTATGGATATTGTTACCAACTTCGCCCTAGAGCCGGTCCTGCTTGGATATAGTAGAATTCTAAAATTCGGCGAAGGCGCCACCGTATATGAAATACCCGGAATTCGTTTGATATTTGTTTATATATCAAGTTTTTATAGCAGGTGGTCTATTTATTTATTTGTTTTGTTTCTTTTTTGAATTTTCAAAGACCATTGTTGCAAAATATATGATTAGTAATTGAAATTATATGTTTAAGCAAACTTATGTTCTAACAAAAATTAACTCATATGCTGCAAACAATAAACCATCCCCGTAATGGTAAACATTTTAGCAAACCATTTTTCAAAACACTTTTAACAATACAAAAAATTATTGCAAATTGATTTTAAGAACAAACTTTTTAAAATCTATTTGTCACCCTACCAACCTCTTTTCATAAAATTAAGAACAGGCAGAAAATCAGCGTATAGAATATTCCAAAAAATTCAGTTTCTATTGAGGAATACATGATAAAATAATAGAAAAAAGAGAAAAAAACAAAAAAAAATATGAAAACATTCTGTAAATCTCAATATTTAAATGAAAGTATCTAAGTTGCAGGACAAATTATAAAATCCAAGATTTTTTAGGTTTTCCAGGACCTTTTCCAAAGTCTAGGTTTTCCAGCATAAGTAGGAGCTCAGAACGAGATGCAATGCCATGCATCAAATATATTTTTAGGTACAGGCTCAGGGCAGCTGAAAAGCCAAAACGACGCGCCAAAAAAATATAAAACTACTTTTTTTTACATTATTTATTTTCAAGTCAAAATAGTCTTTACACTACTAGCACAGAAGGTCATAACCAAGGACACTATGGCGCACAGTTCAGAGTTTTCATCTGCAGCTTTACCAATACACGAATCTTCAACTTTCTGCCTCGAAATAGGTGTAAAAGATGCATACTTACTTTCGATCGAGGTATAAATAAAAATATATTTTTCCTAGCTAAAATTTATATATCATTGTACTTACTTATGTAATAAACATTCTACTATACATTGCGCCTTTTCCTTTGTAGTAGCATGTTGAAGAAACCACGATTTACCATTACTTATGCTATCTTTAGTACAACTATCTATTATGGGTTGTAAGATGTTGTGGATTTCCGTAAGGGATACATCGCATGTGTCAGCTTCTTTTTGTAAATCTGCAGTCTCACATTTTTTAACTGTCTGTTCAACTTGTGTCTGCTGTTGTTGGAGTAGCACGGAATGTTGGGCAGTTAAATTTTGTTCACTTTGTTTTATTTGTTCTCTTAGAGAATCTTGTTGTTTAGAAATCTGTTCGATTTCTGCTGAATGCTGCATTTGAGGTGGTGGAGTATTCCAAGAGTTTTCTTGATCAGTAATAGTTACTCCTTGTTGCTGTTGTTGTTTAAAAACTGAAAATAATATTAATTAAGAATGATAAATGATAGAAATCCTATTATGTTTTTACTAGCTTGTTCTGTTGAAACTTTGTATTGATAATAATTATAATATTCTCCACCGTATAAGAATTGAAATTTAGGATTTCCTTTTTGTTTATTTTTGGTCATTAACTCGAATTCCGGGCCATTTCTAGCAACAAATTGCGCTAATTTATCAATAATATTTCGAAGTTCAGTATCTAAAAACATAACCTCAAATTATTTTAATATCGAAATTTGAAAAATAATGCACATACGGACCTTGTGGAGGCTGCGGTAAATCCATATTTAAAAAATGATCATAATTCAAATAATAGTCACTTCTTCAAGTAATAATTATTGTGCTATAATATACTTTCCTCAAATAGATAATTTCGTAAACGAGTTATGTTTGAAATCGAACACACATGCACGACTCAAAATTCCAAATTATTTTTAATTTCAGATTTAGTTGTATCATGAAATACAATACTAGTATTTATAGTGTGATTTGGTTTAGTATAATTATAAATTCTAATAATTATTGGTATAAATCTCAGACTGGCGTTAGAATATACTTAACTAAATATAGGAATGCGATCCACAAATTGCAGTGTTCACTAACGTTGCCAAATTGTATAAATATTGGTACTACAACGGAATGTTATTGAATGTAAGTAGTTGATTAGCGCAATTGTCGTTTGCAATAAAATGTTTATCTAAAAACAAAAAGAATTCTACTATATACCTATAATAAGCGAAAAGAAAAACTACCTACTGTTATGTTTCCATAATCAATATTCGTATAAACCATAGAACTACGCTATAAACAAATATTTTTTTTCAATTTTATATATTTGTAGTTCTACTTATTATAGTTTTAATTGAAAAAAAGTAGTAATGTAAATATGTTTCAATTTATCATATTATATGTATTAAAAATAGAGGTAATACTATCAAAAACTTAATTCACAAAATTTGGAGGATTCTAATATCATTCTTCTTCTCTTTTCATGTAACATACATTTTAAGGGGCGTTTACACTGTTCGAGTGAGTTGATTATTTCAGTTTATTCAAAATGGCGACAATAGTTGTAAATTAATCTATTCTCGAAATAGATTTAGTTCTAGCAAACATTGTGCGTAAGAAGAAATAAAAGAGGAAGGGAATTTGAGTTAAAGAGTAGATTACTCGCAAAGGGGCACAAAGATCTTCAAATAACACTCTGTGTGAATTGAAAATGGAACATTACGAAAATTTTCTTCGTATGAATGAATAACAGTTTTACTACTTAATAGAACAAATTGCATTTAAATTTAGTAAACAAGATACTTTAATGAATGAAGCTCTTTTACTCCACATAAAACTAGAAATAACCTTATTTACTTAAAAAATTTAAAATACATGTACAGTGTACAAAAGTCACTTTTTCTCTTCTTTTATCATCACATTTCGCCCATTTTATCATCACAACATATTCAATTTAGTCGATCAAATGAGGGTTTACATGTTAAATTCGTTTTCATGAATTCATTTGACTTGATCAACTCCTTTATCAGTGTAAACGCCCCTTTACTGACACTGAATAAGAATTATTTATTTATACTTTTATGAAACAAATTTTCATATAAAAATTTGGAAGATATGAGAATATCTCTTTGGAAGAAATAAAACTACTTCTCAAATGCTTCATGTTATATTTAATTATTTATAATAAATATTATCGCATCGTTATAAAATGTATTTTACAAATGTGTTAAATGGATCCAAGATTATGGAAAGAAATAATTCTGAAACAAAAATAAATTAGAGAGACGATTAGAAATGAAGATAGTATCATTTGTAACATACTGGAGGGTCATCATTGTATATACACATAGCTATTTCAGCGGAACCAAGACATTTGTCACTTTTGTTTTTCATTGCATCTTTACAATTTTTAATGCTTGCAGCGGCAGTAGCGGCTATATGTGGCGGAGCATTTGCTTTAACGGTAGCAATTCCTCCTTCCCAATCAAAAGATCCATCAGATTTTATCTAAAAATTCATTTAAAAATATGTGTAATGTTTTCTTACTTTAGATTAATTAATAGTTGAGTTACTTTTATGTAGATGGCAGTAGTATATGTATTTTTGAAATTAATAATGGCGTCTCTTTGTTAGGTTGAGTAGTTACATTTTTAAAATAAAAGTTTTGTTATTATACATACGTGCAACAGTTTCGAAGTGGTATATTAATAAAAATTATTTCTAGATATAATTACGTAGTCATCATAATGTTTTTTTATATCGTATACGAGGGTTGTCACAATTATGTATACAAAATTTTTTTTATCTTACGAAACTTACCAATTTATACGTATTCATAATGCAGAGGATGTAGCACTAAAATCAAAACAAAAAACTGGGTTAATACAACATCCCAGTTGTCATTCAAATCGACTGTATATTTCAGAACTTTTTTTAATATAACATTTTGTTATTGAAAAATAAGTAGTGTTTCAAAATAAAGTGTATCGTAGGTTTTGAGGTTATGAGTTCCAAACTAACGGTTTTGGTTACTTTGGAGGTTATGTTTCTTTTTGCTTGCATAATACTACTCTCGCTTTTTTTTTAAAGTTATGACCATCCACAATAAACACTTTGAGATAGACATATCTACTTGGCACTTCTTCTTTTTTATTCTCCGAGTACTAATATGAACAAACATCTAATAAGCGTAAATATTCAGCGACTTATACATTACGGTCCCTTAAAAATGATTCGAAAATATAATAATTACCTGTCCATTACTGAAATCTCCTTTATGCATTGCATCTACCACTTCTAAAAAAGAAGAATATATTCCTCAAATAATTAACAAAGAAATGGGTATGCCAAAATAATGATTATTATGTTAATTATAAATGGAAATCAATTAGTTGATATAAGGGTATCGTCTCATTAGTTTCTAATAATATTTCGATTAAATAACTTCTATTAAATTAAACGTGGCAACTCTGTAATTTACTCTATGACAGCGAAAATCTTGTCTAAGCTCGACAGTTGAAATAGTTTTGGCGGGAATTACAAAATTTAAACAAAAGATATTGGTAATTAATTTGGTTATTTAAAAATAAAACGTTTATAAATTAGCTTAAAGAACATAATCGTATGTCATTGTTTTTACTCACCAGGAGCAACTTTCGTTTTGGTAGTACACGAATTTCGTACCAATTTTTTCGTTGCGTTCAATTGTTTTTCCGTTATCTAGAGCGATATTTTAGTTAAATCTTTTTTTTTCTTTCAATTTATACAACTTACCGCACACCATCCATCTAGCGTAACAAAATATAAACATAGTCCAATTACTAACCACTTCATAATTGGAAATATGAATTAACAACAGTTTTCTAACCGTTTTATATTGTCGCAAGTAATTAATATTTTTCTATTATACAAAAGATCATAACAAAAGGCGGGGAATGTAGTAGGCCATAAAAAATAAATTTCGTACCTTGCGTGTTTGAATTTATCGGGATTTTAAAATTTTTGAGGTTATTTATTTGAGATAAGTTTTCTCTTAATTAAAAAAATGAAACAGTAAATTCGGAAGTAATATAATTTAATTACGTTATTTGTATTTGTACCTGAACACAACCTCAAGATACTAATACATTTATTTAATTATAATACGATTTTAGTATTCAATATCACTTAATTTTGGTTTGCTGCAAAAAGCATTACACACGTCAAAAATAATAACAAAATTTTTAGGTTAACGGCAGCAACGTAAGTTTATCAATACGGTGTAGAATTTGCTATGAACGTCAAACGTCACCCGCGGATGGCAAAAGGAAAATCAAGTTTATGAATCGGCCTTTAAGAGTAGAATTATCATTAATGATAATTATTATTCCGTAGTGCTTGGAATCTGATATATTTGAATAGAAAATGCATTTTTTGTTTTAGTGTAGTAAAATAAAATTAGTTCAGCATTCCGCAAGATGACGAATTTTCTAGTAAAATATGTTATTCAATATTTCATAAAATAATCTCTTTAATATAGGTTATAAACAATACAAAAATATCATTGTTTCAATTTATTAATATAAAACTAATTAAAAGAAAGTAGTAGGCAATAATATCAACGTTGATATTAAATTTTGAGAGTTACTTTGAATAATAAAATAAATTTTCTGTTGTTGTTTCAAGTAGTATTTTTGGAAGATCCACAATAGGAGTTATTTTTCATAATGGTTGGCATGTGGGTGGGTTCTTTGTTGAGAAATGATGAAGTCCAAAGTTGACAAAATGTTCAGTTTATTGAAAAAGGTCGATGTACACAAAAATCAGTATCTAACTTTTACAATTTTAATAAGAAAAATATTCAGGACTTTATATAAAAGCAACTTATTTGTTTGTTTACAATTATGTGAAATAAAATTAATGAACGAAGTTTTGGCATGTGACGACACGATTTAAATACAAAAATAAAGCTTAATTTGATACGAAACGAACATACCTTTTGAATCGTTTGACAATACTTGTTTTGATTAACAAAACTCTTGCTAAACAATCGTCGGATTGTTGCTCAATACTTAAGAATTCTTGAAATTGCAAATTGGAGCAAGTTAGCCTGTCACTTGAACATATCAAAGAGTGCCAACTTAACTAAATTAAAATTAACATCAACATGATTACCAACTTTGACTCTATATAAAACAAAATAGTGTGAGGTGAGGATAGGGTCAAGGTTGGGATAGGTCGGGTCAGCTGTCAATTTGATCAATTCTCAACATGTATTCAGGTACTTGTAGTTATAAACAGCTAACTTCGTAGATATTGATGAAAGCGCCACTGGTAGGCGGAAAATGAATTATAAATTCTGCAATTTTTCAGACAATCTAACCTACAGAGTTAATATTAAAGACAGGGAAATCTAATTAGAATTGTAGTATTGGAAGTGAGAAAGAGCGTGACCGGACTTCTAACTGAGCACTGCCTTCTCCACACTATAGGCATAACGGACGCAGACCACGTCATCTGTGAGTGTCCTGTACTCATACGAGCGCGGTTTAAATACTTAAGGAAGCCTCCCAGCTTGCCTAATAACATCAAAGGCTCAAATCAAAACACCTGATCGGTCATTTGGGGGCTAATCTGAAGGCTTAATGTGCTTAACGATCCCTTGACCGTCTACAATGTAACTATGACGACGAGAAAGAAAATTGGCAGATGGAATGTGTCAAAATTTTTAATAGAAAATTACAGTTTCATTAAACGAACAAGTAGCATTTTATTTTGTTAATATGTAATTAATTAGGACGAGTTGCAAATGGACGCCTATGAGTAATTTACCTTATTGCATGAATGAACTTTTTCATTAAGGAGTAGAATCAAAAATTCCACCACTCAATTATCAATTGAATAAAAACCTAACGACCGATGTAATTTGCTAAAAGTAAATGATAGACTACAACGGAACTTATTAATAATTATTTATTAACTTTATAAACATTTAAATGCTATTTACAGAACAATTAAACATATATTATTATAACCAGCTCTTCTTTCCGTGGTTATATTTTAAGACGTGAACCCTGATCGACGTAGAAATTTCCGAAGCTGTCCTATTTTGACCGTAATAATCAACAAAATTACCATCTGGATTTACCAGATACATTATTATTGTGTGGTCAACCTAAAATTCGCGAATTCCATAAATGACTGTGATATAGAATCCATAATCAAAATTAACTTTCATTTAACATTTTTAACTACAAAAAATGAAGATTTCCAAGTGAAATATCTCATATCCACAGTTATTGTGGCACCCCTGATTCTAATTGAGCAATCATTCATCCTGTCACTATCACATGATTATTATTTGAGGTTTGTTCTTGATAGCTCCACTGGAACAGAGAGCAATGGAGCATTTGCCGATTGTTGTATTAAAGGTTATTTGATGTGATTCATACCTTGTAGACAGTGCAAGCAGTTCAGTGAACTGGATGAACTAATTCTCTTACGCTGCTACTAAGAACAGCGATACTAGCGCTGGTTCTGCTACAAAGAACGCTTTAATGTACACTTTCTGAACTAGTTCTGCCAGTGCAGCTACTAAGAACAAACCTTTGATCTAGTTTCAATAAATACAAGCCCTTCACATAACCAGCGTCTTTTCCAATCAATCTGCTATAATGTCATTATTCCTAGAAAAGTTCTCACCTCATCAACATTTCTTAGTATTTCCTTATACTCAACGATATGCCCAAGAAATGAAACACGAGTTTATAAGAAACTACATATAATCTTGTTTAGATGCAAATCAAATTTTGCCATACGTTCCAGGAAAAGTCTCTATTAAAACTCGTCAACTGTGGCGCCACGACAAATAATATCATCAAAATAATCATGGCATTTAGGCAATTCGTGCGAAATCCGGTAAAATACTTTGTTAAACTCAGAAAAATCTGCCAGTAGTTTCTCCGGTATTCTTTTGGTGGTAATTCACTGGATGTCATCCAGTGAGCCTATTAGTAACATTGTTTAGCTCATCTTTGTTTAGTGAAAGCCTTTTGGAACCAATTGGTAGAATAAGAATAAGAATTCTCTTCAATTATCTTAAACTTGGAGTCTTAATGCAAGCATTGATTTTGTCTTGTTTTCTAACTTTATTTACAACCATGACTTTCTGACAAATCTGAAAAGGAATTAACATTCCTTTCTTCACCATAGTATCAGCTTCTTCATGGCCATGCATTCCTAGCTGTCTAGGTACTTGTATCAAAGGAACTTTGTTGTTTACTCCCAATGAGTCCAAAGATTGTGCAGTCAGGTACTTAGAGCCCAAAGGGGAAAGTCAATTAGGTTATTGGGAGATATATTTCAGCCCCTACTTGTCCATTTTTGACCTATCAGTACAGAATACCAATGAGCCTCCTGAGAATACATCTTTGTATGCTGTTGACTTGTTATTGGGTCTTCAAAGCACAATTTGGAATACATGGCATCCATAATCATATCAATTGACACCTTACTCTCTTTTAGAGTGTTTAAATGTCCTATCAGGTTTCCAGAATTTGTGTTCTGATCCTCTTATGCATTATTTACTGCTTCCCTTTCTATAGAGGTCTTCAAAAAAACTGCCTTGTGATTTTATCATAAAATATGTCATAAGAATGACAAACTAATACCACTAATTTCAAATAAATGAATTTATGTATATATTTTAAGTGATAGAACTATGGGGGTTGATATGATTGCTGTTAAAATACTTACAATATAATCACTATCAGTGTCTTTTGGACCAGCACTGAAATAAACCCTGTAAGCTTTACAAGCTTGTGCAACTTGTTGTTCTGAACCAGTTAAACCTAATAATCGCGGGGTAAATTCTTTACAGTATTCACCAACTAATTTCGGAGTATCTCTATTGGGGTCCACTGATATAAATATAGGTTGTATTTGTGGCATATCGTCTGATTTATCTAAAATATCAATGACACCCGCCATTTTTTCTAATTCATCAGGACACACGTCAGGACAATGTGTGAAACCAAAATAAATCAACATCCATTTCCCAAGAAATTCATCGCTGTTCCTGAGTTTTCCACTGCTGTCAATTAGTTCGAATTTTCCACCTATAGCTGTTTTACCAAGCATTCGTTGTCTCTCTTTCATTTGGGCTTAAAAATATTCTAGTATTATTAAAAAATTGGTGGAATCACCGAAATATATTCTTGAATCAATAAATAATGAAAGATGATGATGTAGTATGCCAAATATCATGCCAATATATGAAAAAGGTCATAGAAAAAGCCACAAAAGATTTCATAAAGCTTGCTCAAAATTAAGCCGAATAGAAATTGTTGTTAAAATTAACAAACAAAATGATTTATAAAAAAACTATATGGAAAGAAACATGTTTTTCTGTTACCTTCCTCTTTTTCTTTTTTTATATACCACATAAAAGCCAACAAACTTCCTCCTAAAACTGAGGTGATTGCAAGATTTTTCCATGTTACAGGTCCAATACCTGTTCCTGGAAGTTTCGGTTTAGGGAAAGGTGCTTTATTACTGTATTTCCTGGCATTAATTTTTATTATACATGGCAACAAAATCTATAAATAAAAAAACTTTATATTCAAAAACTATAGTTATAATAAAACTACCTCATTTCTTTGAAAATAGTTAATATTTCTTCGTAAATATTGAGTATTTAACGTCCTAATTACTTTGTAAGAAGACATTGTCGTCGGTAATTTTTTTAGGTTATTATTGACATACTATGTATAGTTCGATGACCTAATCAATCGACTACACTCAATTATAAAACAACAAGTCATATAAATTATCAAAATAGATAACTAATCTTTCACGTCCAAAGTATGACTGGTTTATTGTGAAAATGTACACATTTAATCCGGTGGTAGAAAATGAACGCAATTATAATTTTGTCATATGTCAAATCACGAATGTTGGAAATAAAACCATTTAGTTTATTGAATAGTGGAATACAAGTCGTATGTCAATTTCAGTTTTTGTATTTTCTTGGAGGGAATTTCTTTGAAAACCGAGGGATCGTAGTTAAAATGGAAAACTGAGATTCGAAAGTTAAATCAGCTGAATTAAAATGTCTAATGTATTACGGCCGGTAGATGTAAATGTTGATAGATCACCTCTACGGTAAGTAAAAACGTGATATAATTACTGAAATTCGCTTAAATTTCAATTATTTAGTAAACGTGCAAGATACGATGAAGATGTAGATGATCTTAATAAAAATGAGAGATGGAGTTTACACAAAAATGAAGTAGTTTTACACGAAATTTTTGATCACGGCGTAGGACGTTTAGATTGTGATGATGAAGAAATTTTCACAGATGATGATACTATATTTTGTAAAACCGAACCTGGTGCTATAGACGTCTCGTGTGCTTCTATGACACCAAATACAAGAGATAAACAGGTAATTATATTTTTTAATTTAATGTATATATAGGTGATATATTTGTTGTTAAATGTCCAGAATGAATGTTGATTATTTGTAGTTATCAATATTGGAGTCAACTTTAACTAAGGAATCACTAGATAAGTTAAGTCTTGGTGAATGGGATTCGATTTTAGTAACAAAACCAATTATTAAACCTACAGATAAAACAAGTATGTATATTTCAAGCCTTAAATTTCGATAATTCCAATTTCCAATATCCAATTTTTGTTTATATTTTTTCTTAAGAATTATTTGATTAAGTTCGTATACTTTTTAGATTATTTCGATTTATTATCAGATGAAGTGATTCTATATATACTAAGATGGTTACCAAAAACTTATTTAATGGATATAGCATTAGTTTGTAAGAGATTTCATAGACTTACTCAGGATGAGAGCTTGTGGACAAGAATGGATGTTTCGAATAGACATCTCCAAGCTGGAGAATTAGGGAAAATAATGAGTAAACAAGTTGTTGTTTTAAGGTTGGCAAGATCATCCGTAAGTAGTTGTTATTAATTTAATTCCAATTCCTCATTAGAATTTGTCCACTGTTTATTAATTAGATTCAATTATATTTTTAATCTAACATATATGATTTGCTCAACTATATTTGCAAATAAAAGAATTTGTATTTGAATTAATTTTTCACTTATCATTTCATGTATGATGTTTTTATCCCACTTGCTTTTACAGTTTATTATTGAGGTAAAGTTCTTCTCAAAGCTACACTTTTTTGATGTAACGTCCTGAGGCATGTCCCAGGATTGGTCATTATTTAGGAACAGGTTTTTTTTGGTGATTCCATCTCTGAAAAGTTTAAGTGATGTTTTCTCTGCCACACTTTCCAATACTATGTGAAGATTTAGAATTACTTCTAGTGCAGCTGTTGTACACAATTTCATGACCCTGATATACGTATATAGGGGGTTAATAATAAAAAATGATAACTATGATAATGTGGTTTATTGTAATAGAAAATAAACTTAATCTATTCTGACAGAAATCAAAATCTAAGTGTGTTTTTAACATTAGACCATTTAAAAAATGTCTATATGATTGAAAAATTTTTAATACATCTTTTCCCCTTTTAGCAAAATGTTTGGATTTGTTGTTAAACCAAGTATTTGCTCTTATTTCCTCATTTTCATCATTTATATTGTTAATAAGGCACAGATATCTATGATCAAATGACACTTATTTGCCACCTTTGAATTCAACAACAGCAAATTGTCTTTCAGTTTTTTACATTAACTGGTTCAAGTCCTTCAAACTCTTTTCTACCTTTTCTTGCTTCTCTCCTGCCTTTGGGAAAGGTAATAACATTTAGCAATGAGGACAACATTGTTTCCTTTGAGCTAGCAACTGGCTTCACAATATCTTTCTGGGGTGCTAAACTTACCCCACTAGCTATTGGTCTCACAGATTCGTGTCTTTTGGAGTCCTTATATATTTTCTGTTAGATTTTTGGTCTCATTTTCAGCCACTTTCCGGTTATGTTAGGAGCATCGAATACTGATCCCAATGGGTGTGTATTGCATTTTCTTCACTTTCAATAAGGATACAGTAGAAGGCAAAAAATTATTATCCTTAAAAATGTAAGAATTTAATGGGAACAATCGAGTATTTTTACAGCTGCTTATGATATTTGTGGACCTCATAGCTATTAGAAAAGCTTTTCCAATATTAGAAGAAAGGTCATAAATACAGATCGCCATCTGACATAATTCTGTAAAGTGTCCTAATCCTCCCTGTTCTGGGGTGGTTAAGGATAGTGTTAGAGGAGATTTATGATATAAAATAAAATCAATTAAAACTACTAAAAATTTAATATTTTTACATTATTATTATATATACTGAAATTTAACAATAATTTTGATTATATATATCTGAAAAATTCATAAGATTTTCCTTTCAGGAAATTTTTTTCTATTAAGTCCTCTTGTGTTGCTTAATTTTTATTGTATAGTTTGCTATAGTTTTCCTAGAGGTATGGCTTTGTTCCTTGTGTTATTTTAAAAAGACTGTATTTCTTTAGTATTGTTTTACTTCATTAGTTGAGTTCTCTTGAATTAAAGACCTTCTAACATAACAAAGTACGAGTTGTTGGCCTTATCATTGATACTCTATTTGAGTATTCTTCATGGGTTAGGCTGCCCATGACAGTTACCAAAGAACTGATCATCGCCAAAAGAAGTTCTGTTACAACTAGATGAAGTTGATGGCTCTATCAAAGTTTTATTGAGACTCGCATTTGATTATTCTTCATGGTATGGGCGATCTGTGACAGAGCTATCAAGCAACAGATCTTCGATCAATATGTCTGTTATATAATGAAGGATATGTCTGTAAGAAGGTTTTAGAGACTGTCCCATACCTCCTTACAGAAGTTGACTCAAACTTCTTAAGTTAGATTAAAAGTTATTCTTAAAATCATAACCTAAAAAGGTATCAATTTTATCAACTCCAGACTTTTCATGTTAAATTTACTTGTTTTAGATAAATTTAAACAAACTCCCATTGTTGTTTTGGAGGAATCAACTTCTTGCAACCTAACCCTACAAAATAAATCATCTCAACCCTCCACAATTATAAAAATTGGGACACAGTCTTTCCAATATGGTATTATTTTATAATTATGGGGCACTTTTGTGTGTTGTAATATTTTATAAATATGTCAAATTTGATCTGCTGCTTAATAATGAATCCCTTTAAAACATTTTAGCAGATGCTGTAACCTTTTTTTGCTTTGAAACTTTTCCTTGTAACTTATGGGTGCTTAAGTCTTTTTCATTCTATAGGTAAAATATCCACCCATTTTGCCGGGTGTTAAGGCTGCTTTACCAGACTTCAAATCAAGACTGCTCTATTTAGATTTAAGTATGGCATATATTTCTCCTCAAAGTCTGACTATATTGTTAAGTAAATGTAGGCGCCTTAAGAAACTCAGTTTGGAAAACGTTCAAGTTAATGATGAGGTCTTGATAGCGTTATCGGCCAATAAAGACATTGAAGTTATTAATTTTGCAATGGCCGCGGGGATGATGGAGGATGGATTTAAATATTTATTAGCTAATTGTAGAAAGTAAGTAACATTCATTTACTTGAAAAATATAAAGTTTTGAAGCATACTATTATTATTATATAAATGGATAGTTCAGGGCTCCTAGAGGTGACTAAAATTCGATTATTTGCTATTAAAATCGAGCTAGGGGGACTATTTTCACGTTAAAGTGGCTTAAAAGCTACATTTTTATGATAATGCTGACTACCTTAGTTAAAATGGAAACTGTAAACTTTTAAATGAAGAAAAATTGTTGTATCAATAAAGTACAGTAACATTATGTTGCAGCATACAATTACATATAACACATCACTCAATAAGTCATGTGACTAAAAAAAAACATTTTTTATACAAGGGTTTTTTACATTTTTTAAATGCTTACAACTTATAGAAAAAATTTGAAAGTATTTTTAAAATTTCTGAATTCATACCTTCAATAATTTTGATAAAATATTACTTTACTTCTTCTTATTCTTCTGCTACCTATCCACCATTATTGGTTTTTGGCGATTACATTTTCTTAGGCTGCTCTGTTTGCTACTGTGTGAACCAGATCTCCTTTATTTCTCAGGCCCTGTCCACTCTCTTATTTTCCTCAGCCAAGACTTTCCGTTTACCATCCTACCCTCAACTATGAGTTGAAGAAGTCAGTACTTTGGGATTCTAAGTATGTGATGCATATATGCTGTTTTTGTTCATTTTATATTTAGGAGAATTTTTCTGTCTTTTCCCATTCTTTTCGTATCTCTTCATTTGTCATTTTATTAGTCCATTTTACTCCTAGCATTCAATGGTGGGTCAAATACTTCCAATATATTTATCTCTGATTTTTGAATAAAGCAATACCGACTATATGTAACATATTAGTTTCAAGTTAATATCTTTGTTGGTAAGGATGTTCTCAAGTTTCGGGCCAATTAAATTCTTATTCTGATCTTATATTTATTTAAAAACAAGACATAATCGATTTGAATGACTCTTATTTCCTAATATAGAGATGTATCGTTTTGTATTTCGAGTTGTTCTTCTATATTTTTTGAATAACATGATTGTGCGTAGTTTATGTCATATTATATTAATTCTACCAACTTTTTTAGAATTCGAGAATTGAATTTAGCTTGGACGTATTTGAATACTCCTTCTATCCAATATATTTGTAAAAATTTGCCGTCCACAATGGATAGACTTAATTTATCTGGTTGTAGGAAATTATTGACTGATAAACGTAAGTGATAATTAATTAATAATATAAATAATACAATTAACTAATTTTCAAGGCTTGAATAAACTAAATTCTCGAATAATATATTGATTTTCATGTATCATACATTTTCAGATGTATTTGATCTAGTTTCGAGTTGTCCAAGACTAAGAGAATTAGATTTATCTGATTGTACTTCTATAACTGGAGAAGCGGTCGAACGACTAACAGTATTAGAAGAATTAAATTTTTTAGCACTTTCACGATGCTATTTAATTCCATACAAATCATTACTGTAAGTATGACTCCATATCGGTTATCGGTTTGTATAAGATAATTTAAAATAAATCATATTTGTTCATTACTACAATTTTTTGAAAATTATTAGATTAGAATGATTCTATAATTTAACCAAACCGTTTGAGTATTGCAATTGTTGGTTGTGGGAAAGTATGTTTAAAATTATCAGTATAAAAAGAGTATAAGCCATATCTCCTAAAAACATCTAAATGAATAATTATAGAATACAAAAAACTTTATTAAGAGTAGTAAAAGGGAGAGAGCGAAAAAAAAGAAATACCAAAGAAAAAATATATGAAGGATTGTTCTGACATAATAATTTCCTATTTAAAATTAGACAACATTGCACAAATACAAACAGAGATACAAACTCTTGTGTGTAAGTTATTTCACCACTCCTGATGGGAACCATTAGGATCTGTTGATCATATAGTTAAGTGATTCCAAGTGACCCTTGGACACAAGTTCCTAATGACGATTAAGAATTGTCAAGAATGGCAAGGTTGTAAGCCGTGGTTTGTAGCCGAAAGGGAGATAGGAAAATTTTCTCTTGAGTAACATTTTAGTTTCATATACTATAAAAGTGTGTTTTTTTTTGGTTTTTTTAAACTATATTTTTGTGTTTGCTTTCATAAATTGTAAGAGCACTTATATAGCAGAGTCGCATGTCATCCTCCTCATTGTTGTCTTGGATATTTTTCTTTTTTTGATAATAATTATTGGTTGCGACATTTTTTCCACAGCTTCAAAACAATGATTCAATAATGAGACTCATTGATTAAAAATTGTGTCACTATATAAATTCAAATTAAAATTTGAAAAGTATAATTTTCTTAATCAATCTAGTGTAAATACAAACAGTTATAATTGATTTTTTGATAAAAAGATTTCTTAATTGAATTATCTTTTTGCAGATATCTGAAAAAAATTTATAATCTTTCTTACTTGGACATCCACGGGGGTTACAACGACGCAGACGAATTAAGGACGATACAAGAAGGATTGGGGGCCAAAGTTCAAATAAACAAATTCAAATTTAGTTCGATAGCTAGACCTACTGTGGGTATGCGGAGATCTAGTATATGGAATATGCGAGTACGAGACTGATTATGTCCCATTTAACGTATTAAAATGCTGATTTGTGATTTAATTTATAATTAAGTTTATATCGTTATTAAATGTGAATGGTCTCAGTATAAACGTCGTTGTTTGACATAACTTGGAAAGTTAAAAAATTTAAATAAGTAGGTTCGTTAGAAGAAAAAGGGTATTTTTATTATTGGTTATTGATTAAGTCATTTTGTTGAAATTTTGATACCTTTATGGTAAAAATGTTGATTGCTATATAGATTTTGACATATTATAAGGATTCCGTTATACTGATATTTTCTTCCTATTTTATCGTTATATCTAATTTAAATAAAAAAATACAAATGTAATTAACAAAGTTATTCAACATTTAAAAGCAAATTTCTGCAATAATTTTTGATATTCCTGGATTGATTCGTAAAATTTTCCTAATTTGGTTATGGGAACTATTTTTTTTTGTTTCAAACAATTTCTCTTTTAGATAATTTAATTGGAAAATGTGAAATGGTAAATTGAACTATATTTTTCATATTTCGGTTTTTTTTTCAACTTATCGATGAACTATAAATGAAAATTTCTAAAATATTTGTTGTAACACCATAACAATTAAAATGTAAATGACCTGAAAGTTATTTTCATATTAACTACACTTCTCAGGGAAATTAATACATATTTTACCAAAAAATATAAAAAAGAGGGTTTGAAACACAATTTAAAAAAGCAACTTGAGTTCAAATCTCATTTTACAAGGTAATTTTGGATAAAGGGAGCGATTTAATCTCTGAGCATTTAGGTGACCTGTTCCAATGATCACCCTATCAACATGTCACCCTCTATCGTTACTGATCTGTTTCGATATGCATACCTTGATCGCATGCAAAACTTTTCTGCTCGTCTGTAAACTGGAAAGTTTATCATTGCCAAATCTGGACAATATTGGGTTGGCGATAAAGTAATTTCGGTTTTGTATTATAAAATAAAACTTTTTTTAATCAGTTATATATTTTCCATTTTGCTCAATAACCTTTTGCCATCTTTCTTTCAACTTCATGATTACCCGTTCGTAAAATTTCCAGACCTTATCAGCAAAAAACTGAACCAGGTATGATTGAAGGTCATCGTCATTCGAACTTCGAAATAAATGGTAATCAGATGGTGCCAGATCAGGGCTGTATGGAGTATGTGGCATCACTTCCCAGCCAAGCTCAAATAGTTTCCCACGAGTTGCCAAAAATGTGTGAGGCCTTGCATTATCAACCTTTCCGATTTGACAATTCTGGCAGTTTTTCTATGATTGCTTCATCCAATTTCATTAATTGTTGACAGTAAACATCGGAATTGATCGTTTGGTTCTTGGGAAGTAGCTCAAAAAAACCCAATGTGACCAAGTATTACGTGTCAAACGGCAAAGTATAGCACTAATATATAAGTTATTCAAAAAATAAGTTGCCAACCTTATATTTCTTCCTAGTCCAAATCATATCCTATTTTCAATCATTTTGCTGGAGTATGCATTTGCGTTTGAATATATTCAATCAGTACCCTGAATATCTTTTATCATTCAAAATATTTTATTTTCTCTTTGATTCAATATAAATGTTGTTCCAAATTGGATATTTTTGAGTATTAGTCAATTCGCAGAATTTGGGTTTAAAATAAAACAATTGATCATGTTTTGAATTATAGGATTTATTACAAAGTTTATCCTACTTTTGCATCTATTTGGATGTTTTTAAAGCCTGTGTGAATGAATAGCACATTCCCAGCGGTGTTTCCCTGAAACTTCCTTCTTTTTGTCAGCGTATCGATATTTGTAAACAAGGAAGAACTAAAACTCGAGCTACCAAAGCTGTTGCTGTTTTATCCCGATTGTTTCACACATTCTTCTCAATAGATCAACGTAGTTTTATTTGGTGATAGTGTTACCTTTCTGAGCATTTTAACTATCGAACAATTTCAAAACACTGTCTTCACCCTTTTGGTCTTTGAGATACAAAATTCTTCCATACATTTGTTTCGAGATCATAACCTTAAAATTCCTCACCTGTAAAAATCTAGTTTTCCAAGATTATAAGTTGATTTAATTTTACCATCGAGATACGACTTGATACTTTTGGGACAAACATCTTTTTTGTATAAAAGATAATCCAATTTGAAGCAAGTTATTCTTTGTTGTTGGTTCCAAATAAATTCACTTTTTTTTATATTTTGTGTTCAAAAATAGGATGTAAGTATTGGATAGTACCTCATTTAGTTATTGCCGGGTATTACAAATAAGCTTTTCAAGTAGTTGGAAAATTATTAATAAGAAAATGTTTTATTACAGTCATATTCATTTTCCTCCATTTTTTCGTTCGATTAATTGTTATTGCACATTAAAATTTGGACTTACCGGCTGTTAATATATTCGAAATATTGTTACGATTATATATAATTACGACAGAAAGTGCCTTAATAAATTTGTATAAAACAATTATTATTTTAATTTACCATAACCCATATATTACTTTGTTGCTTGGACTGCAGAGATACTATTATGGATGAAATTCAACCCATATAAAGCGTGATTAGTTCAGTTTTATAAGACAGTCAGTTGGATACTGGCTTTATCTCACTGCGTCCAGGATACAATCCGTTAGTATGCGACCATCTACCAACTTGCAGTGCGGATTTACATTAAGAGATCTACACCATTCAGCGGGGAACCTTCCTTATGGCAGGTAAATTCTTTCTCAAAGATAAACTTTTTCGGTATTTCATTCTGAAGCATATACCAGGTTTGATTATTTTTTTAAAAACGTTTTGGTTCTCCCATAGTAGGTAACCCATGTCAGTTAGTCCGCATAAGAGTTTGTCTTCTACAGGTTCTAATTAAATGGGGGATGCAAATCCCCCTTGGGGATGTCTTACTTCCATTAGATTTAATCAATTTATAGAATTTGGTGGGAAATGAAATTAAATAGGTCGGTTTGTAAAAAAATCGGTCTTTATTTATAAGAAATTAAAGCACACTTGGTACATAAATTTCCATCTTTATTTTTTACACAACGCCGACATGCTTGTAGTAAAAAAAACTGATGTCTCAAGTTGTAACCAAATTTTTTTTTATTAACAATATTGATATAATTTCTGCTCATATTTATAACCAAATCGGTATAGTCTAAAACAGGAGGGGAAAAATGCCATACCGAGTCAATTATAACATATACAGCATGTCTCACCATATATATATACATAACGATTTTGAAAGATTGTTTTCACATCACAATTTACTTTATTCATCATCGAATTTCTTGCACTTCTTTTCACAATATTTCAATTTTTTTGAAAAAATATGTAAAATATATAACAATACTATTTGATTTTTGATGAGACATTCTATATAAATAAAAAAAATGGCACTCACAGCAAAATCAGCCATGAAAATATATTTTGGATACAAAACGTCCCAAATAAATTATACAAGGTGATTCATATAAAGATAGGCATTGAGAACAATAATGATTTGAAATTCAAGAAATCAGATTACGATATTGAAATTGGGAACTTGACAAAGATGCTACCACCTCAAAAAAAAAATTAACAAATCAGTACGGAAGTTTCATAAAAAATATTATGAGTCAGGATTCAATTTATTTGAAATATATGAGTAGGTAGTCAACGAGTAATTTAAGGATATTAAAAATAAAGAAACTGTTCCAATTCTTCATTTACCAACTAGAATCATCGAAGCCATAATCATCTAGGTGTTTTATCCCTGTACAAATTTCACATTTTTATTCGCTTTTACTTATTGGAGAACTAAATTTCATCTGGATTTTTGACTCTTTTATTACTTATCAAAATATTTGGGAAAAAAATGAAACCTAAAGACTGTATTAAATTTTTCTTCGATGAACTGAAAGATACCCAGAAATTATTATTGTGGAGGACTTTTTTCTGAATAAATAAAATTAAAGGTTTTAAAATGAAGGAAAGAAGCAACGTAAATAAAATTAAAATTGCTTAATCACTGATTCATGTTTTAATTACTAGATGGGGTATATCTTGTGGGAAAATCCTAATAATCCCGCTTAACGTTTCTCTTTCAGAGTTAACTGCGTTAAAAGGGAATTAAAACTTGTTTAATTTACATGGGGCAATTATGTATTAAATTTTTAATTTTTTTTGGTATAAATCGATTGGAAATTGATGGTACTGTTAAAGTACATTAATAAATGCCTTAAAATAAATCTTAGAAAAAAAAAACAATACTCCAATCTGTAGGGGCAAACTACAATATTATAAAGGTTTTGTTTGCATTCATACTTATTATCACATACATTTATCTCAAAAATTCTCACCCAACATTTGCTACCCTGAGTGTTGGAAGTGACAAATACCAAATTTTATTATTACAAAAAGCACTGGGAGTCACGATCTGTATTACTACATACAGGAAATACATACGTAAAAATGACAAAAAAAAGTAATGGTTGCAGAAATTCTAAATAAGATGAAAACATGTAAAAAGTACTGTAATTTTACGGACAAAGTTTATTCACTAGTTACATCATTTTTTTGGATGATAAAATCGAATGTCATGGTACACACACTGTTTTTCGCATAATTCACTTCCGATAAAACGCACAGTTTTTGAAAATATCAAGATAACAGAATATCCTGCAACCAATTTTGAATATGTATATGGATGTTGAAATTTCTTTTACATAAATATTAAAAGTTGTAATTAACATAAATAAAATTTTGTATTTTATCGAATAAATAATTTTTTAATTAAAATAGAATTAACATTAAAATTATTAATTCGATAAAATGTTTTTAACGTTTAGAAAAATAAATATATAAATATTAAGAAATTAAATAATTGCATTTGTCATTTTTGACGTATGTATATCGTATTGATACAAGCATTAATTTGGTATTTGATTGAAAACGCGCCCTGTTTGGATACCACTCTTATCATATGGAAACTTCCACCCTTGAGCATTACAAAATCTTAAAAAAATATCCAAACTTATATAGGATTCTTAGAATACAAATGGACTGTCAGTACGTAAGCGGGGTATCGATGGACCCCTAGGGCAATTTCTAAGCCCAATTTCATGTTCCATATCTCACTGAAATGAAAGCAGGTACGGCGTTCTACAGTCTATAGTGCGACTAAATCGCACATCAGATGCTTATTTATTATCACAAATCGTAGACTGATTACAATCTACTTTTAACACATACAAAAGTATTAAAAATTCAAGCGAGATAGTTTATATTATATATATATATATATATATATATATATATATATATATATATATATATATATATATATATATATATATATATATATATTTATATATCTAGGCCACAGCTGAACCATCAATTCATATTAAGGCATTATATAGTTGAACATGGCCCGATTGATTCATAACTTTACCACAGAATTAAACTACCAAAAAACAATCCTCTATATGTATATTGCTCATCAGGTTTTCATTATACCACATATTTCATATATAAACATTGTTATTAACACTTAAAATCAACCTTTTAATTATTTGATTTAAAGTTTATGGGTTTTCTACTTCTTTTTTTGTATCTACAACTCTACAGTGTTCCAGTATCGCCCTCTACCTCCTATTACTTCATTCATAGAAAAAATTAAATGAAGAAACCAAACATAAAATATAATAAGTAACATCAAGATATTTATTAACAATTCAAGACCGATTAGTTGGTTCCCAGCTTCATCGAAATAAAGAAACTGATCACCTGACTACAACTTTTTATAGGTTTCCACAGTAGGATATCAAAACATGGAGAAAGACCCCAGGTCTGATACAATCGAAGAGATTTACTATTTATTCTACTAACCGGATCCAAAAGTTCTTTTCATCAAACAAAGAAGAGAGTTACTGGACACTGTCAGGTGAAGTATCACCTGGAAAGCATTGTCGCAAGGAACTAAAGCAAACAATGTAACCTTCTATGCAAGTAAGAGGTTGTCCATCGACAAATCTTCATTGTTTCATTCAATTTTCTTAAAACAAGTAAAAAGTCAGTTGTAGAGTGCCCAGATTAGTTTCATTGGTTCATTAAACAGACTGTAGCTATGGAAAGTTAAAAATACTGTCAGGTGAAATATCACCTGGAAAGCATTGTAACAAGGAACCAAAGCTAACAGTGGAACCCCTCTGCAAGTACAATATTGTCCATCGACAAATGTTATTTCGTTTTTATTCAATCTTCTTAAAACTAGAAGAAGAAAGCTGCAGAGTGTCCAGATTAGTAGCTCGTTTGGATACTAATTGGTTCATTGAACAAACGGTAGCTATGGAGAGTTACTGGACACTGTTAGGTGAAGTACCACCTGAAGAATATCAGATATACTTTCAACTGCTCTTATCGTATTTGCAAGGTACCAAAGCGAACAGTGCGAATACGAGGTTGTCCATCGATAAATGCTACCATATATACATTCAATCTTACATCTATAGAGGATTTTTGAAACTAGATATTTGGTTGTATGTACAATTATTTATGTTAGTAAGATTGTCAAGTTCAATAGAAATGAGTAGAGAAACTCTTCAATTAATAATAGCTGCTCTAGCATTAGTTTTCATAAAAAAAAATAATTAGCCTCAAATAAGTTTCTATAATAAAATGTGGTTGTTAAAAACTTTAAAATTGAAGACATTTTTTGGCAGTAATTCTTTAGTTGTGTCCCCTTGTTTATAGTACATTGTAACATGCCATTCGGCTTCAAACATTCCTTTATTCCCAAGTATTGTGGCACAATAATCCCCCAATTCTTTAGACAAATTGAATAGAACCTCGGAATCTATGTTAAATCGTCCTCTATTTACCTACATTTTAAACCAAAGTAAATTAGGGGTGATTTTATTCTTTATATTCGCTGGTAAGTTTTTTAAATATCGAAATTAATTTATACGAAAACTAAAATACAAAATTTGCTCAAATCAAAATCAAATCTATAGAAATAACTGGAATTTTGTGAGCACTATAATAAAAAAACAAAGTTGAAAAAATATTTGAAAAACTTATCAGCGAATATAAAGAATAAAAGCTTTGATTTAAAGTATTGGTAGATAGAGGACGATTTAGCATAGATTCCGAGGTATTATTGAATTTCTCGAAAGAAGAGGGGGGTTGATAACAAATCAATTTCTTCAAATCTCGATTCTTAGAATAAATAAATCGGAAGTGATTATTGTGCCACAATACAAAAACAAAAGAATGTTTGAATAAAAAAGTAACAAATCGAATGGTATGTTACAACATGTATTGCCTCGAGACGCTATAAATGTACGATTTAATAAGAATCATATAATAATAATAATAATAATCGAGACACTATAATTATTATTAAAATTTTGTTAAGACTGTTTCCTTTTTTTTAAAACCCCCCATTTTATCGGACTACAATTTCAAGCTAGTTGTACGCAACCGCACCCGTTATCAAGCGAAACTCCATCTACAGCATAATTTCGAAATAACTAGCCTCTCGATAGCCTTAAATATTTTACACCTTAACCCTAATTACTTACTAAAAGTATGGTACTGTAGACAAAATTAATCTAATTAATGAGGCGTTTAATTTTTTTTTGTTGTACTTATAAAGTACTTCAAATCCCTAAATTTATTTTTCACCTGAACTGAGATATATATATATATTTTTCAACCCTGTTAGAAATGTTTATTCGATGGGATAATAAATATACCGCATCGCCCCTACCTGTATAATGTAAATTAATGTCGAGTTGGCGAAATGATATTTTTTTTTAAACAAATATATACCAACACTACATCTACTGTACAAGAAAAATTTATTGTAATATTCGAACAATGAAAAAAATTTTTTTTGCACGAATATTCGAAATGGTATCAACTCAATTATGCGTGAGATTTTATTCAAATTCATGCTCTGATATTGGTAACAATTGAAAAAAAATCATAATTGGGTCAGGAGTTGATAATTATAATAATGATTGGTAAAATCATTTACGAAATCTATTAGAATGGGTTTAAGGGACTATTTTAATCATTTGTAGAAATCAGATGTTGAAAATCTTGCGTTCCACTTTTTGGATGGTCCGCAAGCACACAACATTCGTCTGGACCTACTAAAATGGGGCAAAGCAGGGGAAGCTTCACTGGTTTTCGACTATAGAAGGGCGTCGCAGTGAAAAGCTTAGTTACATTATAAATTTTTGTATTTATTAATCATTTTATTTATATCATTTATCTATCTATCTATTTTTTGGGGATAATTTTTTTAAAAAAAGTAGTGGTGGCTATGTTATATAAACTCCTGAACCAATTATACAATGTGAATGAATTTATTTTTCAAATTGTTTTCGGCATGAATTTGTCCAACCACTAATTAATAATTTGCAAAAGTAATTCAATCAACTGTATATTAGCGTCGTTATTTTTTTTTAATTATTGTCATACTCAAGTAATTTTTATGTTGTTTATGACCCGCACTAAATTAACTTTAAGGTTCTCACGCCGACATGTAAATTCGTTGTTGGTGGTGGGATCCTCTTTGTTGGTTTATAAATGCCTCAATATCATGATCCATTCAGCTTTACAATAGAAAAATACAAAATGAAAACAAACAGTAACTTGTCGCATCATGTTGATAGTATCGAACACAACGCGAATATAAACTGAATTATCTCTTTAAGAATGCCAAAAAAAAAAAATAGAGTAAATTGAAAAAAATTAAATTTCAAAAATTTCAAACACGTTTTTGTTTTCGAAGAGATGGGCAACATCAACCGCTTGGACTGGGTATGGCTGGCGCCGGCGCTGGCATTAAAATCTGACAGGACCCACCTTTGATACGCCTGCGCATAAGATTACTTTCGCTCGGTGGACTTAAACCGAATAATTTGGCCGACGCGCATGTCTTCAACGGTCTTTTATCGGGCGCGTAGATATTCGGTCTTTCCAAATAATCCAATTTCATACTGAAATGTTGTTGCACCACCCTATTCACAGCCATTGCAGACTCCGCAAACTGGGATAGTTCTAAAACGGAGTTGTTTTTCTTGATGACAGCCGGGGTCGTGAGAGCGGCTGTATCACTCGCGAATTGAAGCCATGGATGCTTCAATACCTTTTCGGCGCTTATGCGTTCTCTAGCGTTCTTTATTAAAAGAGAGGAAATTAGATCTTTAGCTTCATCTGATATGGTATCCCATTCAGGTTCCGGGAAATCGTACCTGCCTTCTTGGATGCTTTGGAATAACAATTCCTGGCAAGCGTTGCAATTATCTCCACGCTCCCAACCGCAATCTCTGCCGCATTTTCCGTAAAAGGGCGGATATCCGCACAGTAGGATGTACATGATGACGCCCAATGACCATAAATCGCATCTTTTATCGTAGGACGTGGTTTCGGATTCACCGATGAATGCTTCCACTACTTCCGGCGCCATAAACTCCGCACTACCCACCTGCAAAATCATTTTTCCATTATACAAGAACACTATGTCACAATAAAAATAAATAAACAAACATAATTGAAAATAATTTCATATTTTTTTTTGTTTGGTAAAAACGTTCGGTTGGATATGTATGAAACACAATATTTGGAGATTGTTAAACGGCATGAATTATAGTATTCACCAGAAATGTACAAGCCAGGACAAGAAAACACATTAATAACCATATTCCAAGAAGTTAAGTACCTGGATATTACAAGAAGAAGAGCTATTTGTGGCTAATGTCACTTTGTGATGATATTTCACTAGTACTGATATGAGAACTTTGAATAACGGATAGCAATGCATCATTTTTTCTTTTTATTTGTTAATGCTTTTCTTGTTTTTCTGTATTTTTCATACACCACTGATCCAAGGCAACTAAGACTAACTATTTATAGAGCTTCCCCATAACTATATCCAACTTCTGGAACCGTTGATGATATTCATATTAAACACACTGTTTACACTACACCAACACTCACGATTACACTGTCTGAAACGCATTCCGATAACCAAATTATCATCTTCAGACACTAAAGATGAACAATTGACCTTTTTGTAAATATTCATAGACTTTATATCGAAGAAGAAGACTAAAAAGTTGACAGAGGTGGTCTACGGACTTCCAAAATGCATTTGGCGATTACAAACTACAGAAATTGGATACATTTACTAAATCAAAAGGCTGAATCGATTCCTAGTGAACCCATCATCAACATAAATCGGATTTAAACTTGGAAGAAATGCAGCTCCATTGATTTGGTCATATTAGTATAACGCAAAAATCGAATTATCCACGATTAGTTGAACAAATACGACATTGGAGGGTTTATATCCAAGAAGAAGACGACCAAATCGACAGATGTGGTCCACGGATCCCCAAAACGCTTTAGTATACTGCAAGCTGTAAAAATTGGATACATTCACAAGATCTAAGTACTGAATCGATTCCTAGAGAACCCATCAGATCGACCTTCAACATAAATCGTATCTAAACGTTCAAGAAATGCAGTCCTATCGGTTTGGTAATCTTAGTACAACGTAGAAATCGAATTATCCACGATTAGTTGAACAAACACGACATTGGAGGGTTTATATCCAAGAAGAAGACGGCCAAATCGACAGATGTGGTCCACGGATCCCCAAAACGCTTTAGTATACTGCAAGCTGTAAAAATTGGATACATTCACAAGATCTAAGTACTGAATCGATTCCTAGTGAACCCATCAGATCGACCTTCAACATAAATCGTATCTAAACGTTCAAGAAATGCAGTCCTATCGGTTTGGTAATCTTAGTACAACGTAGAAATCGAATTATCCACGATTAGTTGAAGAAACACGACATTGGAGGGTTTATATCCAAGAAGAAGACGACCAAATCGACAGATGTGGTCCACGGATCCCCAAAACGCTTTAGTATACTGCAAGCTGTAAAAATTGGATACATTCACAAGATCTAAGTACTGAATCGATTCCTAGTGAACCCATCAGATCGACCTTCAACATAAATCGTATCTAAACGTTCAAGAAATGCAGTCCTATCGGTTTGGTAATCTTAGTACAACGTAGAAATCGAATTATCCACGATTAGTTGAACAAACACGACATTGGAGGGTTTATATCCAAGAAGAAGACGACCAAATCGACAGATGTGGTCCACGGATCCCCAAAACGCTTTAGTATACTGCAAGCTGTAAAAATTGGATACATTCACAAGATCTAAGTACTGAATCGATTCCTAGTGAACCCATCAGATCGACCTTCAACATATATCGTATCTAAACGTTCAAGAAACGCAGTCCCATCGGTTTGGTAATCTTAGTACAACGTAGAAATCGAATTATCCACGATTAGTTGAAGAAACACGACATTGGAGGGTATGTATCCAAGAAGAAGACGACCAAATCGACAGATGTGGTCCACGGATCCCCAAAACGCTTTAGTAGATTGCAAGCTGTAAAAATTGGATACATTCACAAGATCTAAGTACTGAATCGATTCCATCAGATCGACTTTCAACATATTGTGTACCTAAACGTTCAAGAAATACAGTCAGTCCAATGGTTTGGTCGTCTTAGTTCAATGTAGTAATGAATTTATCCACGATTTTCTCAAGAAATATAACAGAAGTGGAGTGGATAATGTCAAGAACAGCTAGGGAGTTGACTAGAGCCAAACAAGATCCCGTGGTTTTAACTGGAAGTTAGTTGATCCAAGGTTTACACACCTCAAAGTTTCGAGAAAGTTATTGGTGAATCGAATACTGTGCCGTTGACGATGTGAAGCTGAAAAATTGTGTAACTTACCGGTGTTAATAATTGTGGTGTAGCTAAAGGGCTGGATACGCTCGATTGAAAGCGGATACCGGATCCCAAATCAAAATCGCAAATTTTGATAGGACACAGTCGATCGCTGTGTACACAGAGTATGTTTTCCGGTTTTAAATCTCTGTGCGCTATTCCTTTAGCGTGCATAAATTGCAACGCCGAAGCAACTTCTCTAATGATTTCCGCTGCGGCGGCCTCGCTGAAATATTTGTATTCCTGAATTCTCCTCAGGAGCTGACCTCCATTAATCTGTAAAAGAAACGACGAACATCGAAATTTGCATCGAAAATATTTGTTGCATCGAATTCGTTTACCTTTTCAAAAACCAAATAAAACTTTTCTTCGTCCTCAAAAAATTCCGTCAACTGAATAATGTTTGGATGACCTTGACAATGATGGAAAGTTTCGACTTCTCGAAAAACTCTGGCTCTGGCATGACCAGGAACCTTATCGATTATTTTTACTGCAAATTCTTGTTCGGTGAACAAACTAACGCAAGCTTGGACACAGGCATAGGCACCCTCCCCCAAAACTTCACCGGTCAATTTATATAGATCTGAAATAATGGGAATACCAACTTATATCTACTTATTTAATTTCAATATTATATTATATAAACATTCAAGTTGTTTTTGTAGAATATTTATATCCAGAAATAGACGCACTGATAAAATATTTATCTACGGAAAATTTTTTTTTATGTAAGTTAATTATTTGTACTAAATACGTAACCTTAACATCCTTGATAAGCGTACACACTTGCACGCCATCTAACGGCACTAGTCATAATGTAATAAACCATAGAGATGGCACGGCATCTAAGATTAGATACGTAAGATTTGAACATCCTGTATATTAGTACATTTTTGAAATCTACGTAAAAATTAGTATACTTTTGTTTAAAAACTTTTTTCGCAAAATGCATACTTTTCGAGTTATTTATTAATTTTTGTGTAAAAAATTTGACAATTGACAGACCCTTATAAATTATTTTTTTACGAAGATACCCTTAAAGATATAAGAATGGTTTTCTATTCGTTTGCTTTTAGCAAGATCAGACGTATTTGAATCTATGTGGAAAAATGTTTCATTTTATACAGGGTGTCTATAAAAAGTGTTCAAAGTTTAACTTCATAAATATCAAATTTCTTTATTTTTTTAAAATAGAACCACACGTTTTTTTCTATTTTAATGCATTCAGGATTAGTGAATATGATTTTTTTACAGACTGAATGCATTAAAATAGAAAAAAACGTGTGATTCCATTTCAAAAAAATAAAGAAATTTGATATTTATGAAGTTAAACTTTGAACACTTTTTATACACACCTTGTATAAAATGAAAAATTGTTTCCTATAGATTCAAATACGTCTGATCTTGCTAAAAGAAACCGAACAGAAACGAATTTCATATCTTTAAGGGTTTGTTCGTAAAAAAATGATTTATAAGGGTCTGCAACGGTAAAATTTTTTACAAAAAAATTAATTACTCAAAAATGATGCCATTTTTCGAAAAAAGTCTTTAGACAAAAGTATACTAAAATTTTACGTAGATTTTAAAAATGTATTAATATACAGGGTGTTTTATTTAAAATAACAAAGTTACAGTCGATTTCCGGTACAACCGGAAGTTGTCCACTTTTGAAAATATTTTAGTTAAAAAGATCGTATCCGAAAACCGAAACGTAGAAGATGACATGGAGTATTATACGTCAGTTGGGTGCTTGAATGTGAAAAAAAATCATATTTTTTATGAAAAAACTAAACTTTTATCTATATTATATATTTCGATTAGGAAGGACTTTATCATGAAAATTTGTCACTGGCTCCTGGACTATAATTGACTAGATCCTGGACTAGAATTGAAATTAAAAGTATGTAATTTTGGCGATCGATACTTTTATTTATCCCCGATAACTAAAAAAAGTTTCAGTTTTTAAGTTTGAGCCCGATTTAGTCCAGTTTCGAAAGAAACTAAATTTAGAAATTTTTTTTTTACCTTGAAAACATGATGATACCAATGATGATCCGGTACGTTTCTTCTTGCGGCGTCTCCTTTTTGCCTCTTCCTTGCGACGGGCTAGTTCCCTTTCGCGGGTATCAGCGTCCATCTGATCCCCGCTGTCGGAAGCACTGCCACCTCCGCCGCCTCCATTACAGCCTCTGATGCTGTCACCGTTGCTACTGATCACGATGCCGTTACAATCTTTAAAAAGAAAATGATAATTCTTTTAACTGGGTCACACTTTCAATTTATTGAAATTTCATTTTTTTCATTAGTGCATTCATCATACAGGACGTCCCTAAAAGATTGCAACACGGCATACTATATCTGAGATCGACTTATCGAGTTGGTACAAGGCTATAAAGTAAATCAAAAATTACTGATTATCATCTAAACTATCTCAAAACGTGACCATGTCAAAAACTGTAAAAATCGAATATTTTTGGCTTTTTTTACACCCAATCTCTTCTTTATTATATAAAACATAGAACAAACAATGATATAGGAAAGTTTTCCTCTGCAGAGCAGATCCAAACGTCATGAAAAACTTTTTATTGTATAATTCTTGTAGTTCTAGTTGAAGCTTGGGTTAAATGATGTTAAAATTATAAAAATTTCTTCGATACCCATAATTATGACAAAGTACGCTCAAATACTTTCATTTTTATAATGTAAAATGTATATAACTGTAATTAGTAAGTATTTGAATATATCTTGTGATATAAAGTAATCCCGAATGGTCAAAAATAAAATCATAGGGAGGAAAATCTGAAAAAATAAGGTGGCTGAGCTTTAATCGAAGAAAACGATAAGTATCGCATCACTTTGACGTGTTTTTTCGTTTTAGGATTATTCTTGAAGCTCCATTTTGATTTAATTCCATTGCAAATACAAAATTCAAAGCAAATTCTTTCCTTTATTTGTTTTGCACAGTCAATAGTGCCATGTATATTAAGTTGAGGCAGCTTTTTTACGGTTCACGAGAAACGCGACAATTTATTGCTGAAAGATAGGATGGGTCTCGGATCCCGAAAACCACCCCCAAGACTCGAACTAGCTCATCCCCTAGCGGTCTTAAGCTACGGCAGCCCGGAAACGCTATCTCGGCAACGAAAATAGTTACGGACGCGCGTTCTTCGGGGTAATTTATTACTAATTAATTGCTGAAAGATGGCATGGGTCCCGGATACCGAAAACCACCCCCAAGACTCGAACTCGACAACCCTTCGGCGGTCTTAAGCTACGGCAGCCCGGAAACGCTATCTCGGCAACGAAAATAGTTACGGACGCGCGTTCTTCGGGGTAATTTATTACTAATTAATTGCTGAAAGATGGCATGGGTCCCGGATACCGAAAACCACCCCCAAGACTCGAACTCGACAACCCTTCGGCGGTCTTAAGCTACGGCAGCCCGGAAACGCTATCTCGGCAACGAAAATAGTTACGGACGCGCGTTCTTCGGGGTAATTTATTACTAATTAATTGCTGAAAGATGGCATGGGTCCCGGATACCGAAAACCACCCCCAAGACTCGAACTCGACAACCCTTCGGCGGTCTTAAGCTACGGCAGCCCGGAAACGCTATCTCGGCACCGAAAATAGTTACGGACGCGCGTTCTTCGGGGTAATTTATTACTAATTAATTGCTGAAAGATGGCATGGGTCCCGGATACCGAAAACCACCCCCAAGACTCGAACTCGACAACCCTTCGGCGGTCTTAAGCTACGGCAGCCCGGAAACGCTATCTCGGCAACGAAAATAGTTACGGACGCGCGTTCTTCGGGGTAATTTATTACTAATTAATTGCTGAAAGATGGCATGGGTCCCGGATACCGAAAACCACCCCCAAGACTCGAACTCGACAACCCTTCGGCGGTCTTAAGCTACGGCAGCCCGGAAACGCTATCTCGGCACCGAAAATAGTTACGGACGCGCGTTCTTCGGGGTAATTTATTACTAATTAATTGCTGAAAGATGATACCTGAAGAAGCGATTGATGCCTTCAAATCACATGTTTTGGAGGTACTTCAATCGAAATAGAAAAAAAATACTCCGACAATTAGTTTAAACATACCCAAAAGAATATTTTGAAAAACTTTCCCACAAACCCACGACACTAATCTTTAAACGTTTTTGATGAATTGTTTATCGTTTTATTACTCTCTCATTCATAATAATAGACTATAATGGAGCGGAGTGTGAGATCCCGGACTATTTTTGTAAAAGCTACAACGTAGATTTTATTATTAAAAACTCACCGTTACAATAATAATTCAACGAATCGCTTTTTCTTTTACATAACATCGTCATTTAATTTTAATTAATATCAATATTTTGAAACAACAAACTGAAACACAAATTTGATTATACCACTTTTGAAAAGTACGCGTTATTTGTAATGCCGGCCGGCTGTTCACCAAAATACTGAATAACTATATCGCCACATGTTTTATTTATTTTTAGAAACTTGTCCGATATTTAACTTGCTTGGCAACATTTCAATAAATAAAAGCCTGTTAATGAATACCCATTAATTTCTAATAGCGGGTTTTTAAAGAAACCAACATAATGTACTAAGTAAAAAATATTTATTATTACATAATAATAATAATAATAATAATGATAAATTTATGTTGACATTTTAAAAATAGTCAAAAATATACTTATAAAATGAAGCCTATCAAGGTAGCAACGTCAAATTAGAAAAAATCAATTAAGCAGTTCGCGAAAAATTGCAATTACTACAAAATTCATATAAAGTTATCATCAAATTTCGATAAATCCAATAAATATCGAGTCAACTAGTGAACCAAAATTTGTTGCTGCAAGTAAGTTTTACCGAAAATTATCCAAAAAAAGCAAAAGTAATTTTCTTGACACATGCTAGCTTGAACTCGACTCGTTAGACAAAAAATGGAGAGAAATTTTAGCTGCTACATTGAAGAATGTTCAAATGAACCTAAAGAATAAGCAACAAAATCGATTTCCAAATATGGTTCTTTTGAAATAATTTTTAAACGGGATCGATTCCAAAAACTTATCAGTCCCCAGTCTCGTCGAAATTAGATGATTTGTTTGAGAGTTATCGTTGGAGAAATAAAAACCGAAAATAAGGTTTTTTTTAACTTTCCGCTAAGAAAAATAAAAATTTTCAAATATCCGGAAGTAATTGTTTCCCCCTCGTTGTTTTTCGAAAATAGTTTCCATCAGATCTCGACGTTTTAAGGTCCTAGGAAACTTCTTTGAATATTTCCGCGATGATGTCCGTATCTTTGTATTGTATGTACTCAAAAAACATTTTTTTCAATTGTGGTTTTTTTGAAATAACTTTCAAACGGCTTTATCGATCGACTCCAAAAGTTTTTCAGCTCTCAACCTCAAAAAACCACGTCGATCGTCCCCAGTCTCGTCGAAATTAGTTGATTTGTTTGTGAGTTACCGTTGGAGAAATAAAAACCGAAAATAAGGTTTTTTTTAACTTTCCGCTAAGAAAAATAAAAATTTTCAAATATCCGGAAGTAATTGTTTCCCCCTCGTTGTTTTTCGAAAATAGTTTCCATCAGATCTCGACGTTTTAAGGTCCTAGAAAACTTCTTTGAATATTTCCGCGATGATGTCCGTATGTCTGTATTGTATGTACTCAAAACATTTTTTTTTTCAAATGTGGTTTTTTTGAAATAACTTTCAAACGACTTTATCGATCTATTCCAAAAACTTATCAGCTCCTAACCTCAAAAAACCACGTCGATCGTCCCCAGTCTCGTCGAAATTAGTTGATTTGTTTGTGAGTTATCGTTGGAGAAATAAAAACCAAAAATAAGTTTTTTTTCAACTTTCCGCTAAGAAAAATGAAAATTTTCAAATATTGGGAAGTTATTGTTTCCCCCCCGTTTTTTTTTTCGAAAATAGTTTCCCTCAGATCTCGATGTTTTAAGGTCCTAGGAAACTTCCCTGAATATTTCCGCGATGATGTCCGTACATCTGTATTGTATGTACTCAAAAAAAATTTTTTTTAAATGTGGTTTTTTTGAAATAACTTTTAAACGACTTTATCGATCGCCTTCAAAAGTTTATCGGCTCATAACCTCAAAAAACCACGTGGATTGCCGCTAATCAGGTCAAAATCGGTTGATTCGTTCGAGAGATATCGCGAACAAAAGAAAATCGAAAAAAGTTTTTTTTCTACATAACTTTGACATTTCTTTTCGGATCGTTTCGACGAACAGAAATAATTATTAGAGGTATTGCCGCCAAAAACGTGAGAATGAGTTGATTGGTTCGAAATATTTGGGAACAAAATTTCTTTTCGGATCGTTTTTGAATGAAATACAACAATTAATAGAGCGTAAAAAACCACGTAGAGTGCTACCAAGATCATAAAAATTGGTTTATTGATTTCAAGCTAGCAAATACTCAAAAAAAATCTTGCGAGATCGAAAGGATCTTCCGATTTTTAGTTTCCATTTTGTTGATTATTCTTTAGGCTCATTTGAACATCTCTCCATTTTCTGTTTCGCGAAAATGTCTTCGGTCGACTGGACGAAACGTTTCGGATTCCAGGAAATTAAATTCGGGATGAGTACGAACTGATTCGTTCGTATCGTAATTTGACGCTAGATAGCTACACCATAAATGCATTTGTGGGATTGGATGAGAAATATAAACGCTAGAATTTTTATAAATACATTTATTCACCTACTGTATAATGTTCGGTATCACGTGGTTAACATAGATTACCGGTTTTTTGTGTCACATGGTGTTGTTCGATCATTTCACAGTCCTGGCTAGAAAAATCTAAAATTCCGTACCAATTTTTGTAAAAATTGTCTTATCGTCGACGAAATAATTCAGCAAATTGGCCGAATCAGTGGCTCATGAAATTATTATAAAGTATTTACTTTATTTACGCATGATTTCCGTCAGTTTTGTTTTAAATGCGGAATTAACCAACCTTGACGATAATATTTATTAGTACTACGTTTAACAACAAATGTTTTCTACAATTTACAAAACGGTAGACAAGCACGAATTTAGATAATTTCATTTACCTCGTATTCAGACGTATTCTCAAAAATTATTATCCATAAAGGCACGCAATTGCAAGGAGAGGGTTGTAACTACCGATTTAACATTTTTGCGTCTCATCAGAGCGGCATAACAATTTCTTATATTTCTAGTAATTATTCAGATACAGATACAGTTGTAATTCTAGCTAAAATGTCCACTTCAAATATTCAATTGTTGTGGGTTTGTGGCAATGGAATAGTAAAATATATTTCGATCTTTCCAATAACTATGTAATCATCATCGGAGAGGTTTATATATAAAGTTCCGTTTAGATGTAAATATTGAAAAAAACTTGGTACGAACTCGTCCACGATACGGACTATGAGGCCGGTCCTGTTCGGTTAAAAAAGTCTAAAATTTGGGGAATTCCAGAAATTCCTTTTTGATATATATTCGAGTTTGTTTCGAGGTTATTGGTTTCACTCTGTTTGTCGAAAATCAAGTTTACCTCAGATCTTGACGTTTTGAGGTCCTAGGAAACTTCCCTGAATATTTCCGCGATGATGTCCGTATGTATGTAATAAAAAAAACTACAAAAATTTTTTTTCATATGTGATTTTTTTGAAATAACTTTCAAACGGCTTTATCGATCGTCTCCAAAAACTTATCAGCTCTTAACCTCAAAAAACCCTGTCGAACGCCGCCAGTCTCGTCGAAATTAGTTGATTTGTTTGTGAGTTATCGTTGGAGAAATAAAAACCGAAAATAAGTTTTCTTTTAACTTTACGCTAAGAAAAATGAATTTTTAAATATCGGGAAGTTATTGTTTCCACCCCGTTGTTTTTCAAAAATAGTTTCCCTCAGATCTGGACGTTTTAAGGTCCTAGAAAACTTCCCTGAATATTTCCGCAATGATGTCTGTACGTCTGTATTGTATGAACTCAAAATATTTTTTTTCCAAATGTGGTTTTTTTGAAATAACTTTTAAACGACTTTATCGATCGACTCCAAAAGTTTATCGGCTCATAAACTCAAAAAACCCAGTCGATCGCCGCCAGTCTCGTCGAAATTGGTTGATTTGTTTGTGAGTTATCATTATTGTGGGGTTGTGGCATTGAAATACGAACTCGTCCACGATACGGACTGTGAGGCCGGTCCTGTTCGGTTGAGAAAGTCTAAAATTTGGGGAATTCGCTTGATGAACTGTTTGGCTAGGTTTGGCTTGTACGACGATGATACAAAATTTTCCAGGCAAATCCTCGTAGAATTTAGCAGCGGATAAATCATAATGAACAATCCGGTACATCCGTACTACTTTTACTTTTATTATCAAAATATGGGCCACTGGGTATAAGAGAAATTTTATATCTCTATATATTTGCGAACTCAAATAAATTGTTTAACCGTCAGATATATATTTGTTTAACGAGGACACGTTGTTGAAAAACTGTTTTCTGATAATGTTTGTTCAAATTATTTGTTTATAGTATGAGTCACCTTTTTAAATAATTAAATGTTACTGGGAGATGATAAAATCTAAGATCGAAACAAATCAAAAATAATAGTGTCTCTAAATACTAAGCTTTGAATTATTCCTTTCGGCGTTTATGATTGTAGTTTAGTCCCAGTTAGCCCTATGAGACTCAAGAACGTGCTGAGATTTATACTTTTTGGATCAAGACATTTTTTGGTGAAGTTCGTAACGAAATGTTTTCATTTTGTGCAAGTTCAGACTTGTAGTTTTAAAATAGATAAAACCAAGGAACTAACTGTTGAAACTCTTGCATTAAACGCGAGGCTTCATCATCTAGGAAAAAATTTAGTTACCACGAGCTTTGACAGCCTCGAAAAAGCACAACCGTTGAAGATAAACTTATTGTATTGATCAGGTATCAAGATCGAAGACTAGCGGGTCCAGAGATTGCAGCTCAGATCAATGAATCTAGGAATGTATGAAGAAAAATTGTTATCATTACCACATAATAACTGGGACGAAAACACAGAGAAATAACAATATTTATTTTGATGTATCTACCAAGATTTAGTTAAATACCTTTCATGTATGTTTGTATCTTCTCTGTCAAAAGGATTTTATTCTACAGGGTTGGGCTGTTCAAAATTCGCATATAAAAGGTGAACGTTTTTTAATAATTATCGTTTGACGTCTGATTCTAGTAAATTCCATTGTAATTATTATTATTAAACTACAACGTACGTTTTTTTGTTTTTGTGACAAAAAAAATATCGATGAAAGGGTTCATTCAAAGGTCAAGTCAATGAATTTAATCGGCGATACAAAATATTTCATGTACAATGGTTACGGATTGCTTATCGCGTTGCCTTCATTTTAATCAAACAAGATAATTATAAACTAACAGATTTCATTTTTATTAATCACAAAATTATAAAACTAATTATATGTTCGGAAAATATAAAGGTTAGATAAACTCTAAAATCCCTAAATGTCTCTAAAGCCCCAATCAAAAATCCCTTAACTCGTTCATCAGCTTTGCGAAAATAATCGAACGGAACTAGATCAGTACTATATGGTGGTAAGCGCAAACTTCGAATGGTTTTTCTACGCCAATAATTTTTGAATAAACTGATTTAGTAAGTCAGATTAATCCTCGGTTATACTTGATTATTCAAAGTCAACCAAAAAAATACCCTCGCAGTTCCAAAATCTTGTACTTTTTGGAGCTTGCTCTCAAGTTAGGTCTTTGCTATGCCTGATTGGTTATATCTATTATACGGTTCCACAAAAAAATCCTCACGAGTTAGGTCTGGAGGTCTGGGTGGGCAAATAAATAAATTTCCATGTCCTATCCTCCTAGCAGGGTATGTATGATATATTAGCCGACTTATTATTAAAGAAAAGCCCCAGTTTTTTGTCCATACCACACATATACAGACCAACGACCCCGATGTTGGATCTTCTGCATTCAGCATCCAACCAGGGATTCGTTTCCGACCAGGAGTGCATATTATGGCGAAAAATTCTACCCGTTTACATATTTCTCAAGATATATCGAAACGTAAAAAAGATATCGATATGCGGATTTCGATATTTCTACGTTAATTCAGTTTACTTTTGAAAGATCCACTCAAATTTTTATCCTTCGCGCCCTCTAGCACTCACGTTGCTAATTAAATTGCTTAGAATTGCCAGGGGTCCACGGGAGATTCGACGAGGGTCTACGTTGGGGGTGATAAGGAATGGGGGTCCACAAAACGGGGAAACTGATATCTGGCAGAGGTGACATTGCACGGCCGCCTAGAAGTTCGGATCTAACACCACCGGATTTTTTTTTGTGGGGAGTCCAATCCAATAACCCAACCCGCTTAATCAGCTGAAGAACAGTAATTATTGCCCGCGCGATGTGCCAGCGAGTTTTTATCAATTTGAGACCTAGATTCGAGCAATTTTGCACACCTGGATGACGTTCTTATTAAGAAATGAATTTCCTAGATGTATATTTCGAAAATTGTATGTGGATTATATTTAGTTTTTTTTTTCTGGTCCATCCTGTACAAGAATTAACCCTATCAAGCAACATTTTTTTCGAAAACTGTTCATTAGTAGTTGAAACTGAGTCACGGCGCAAAATCTTTCGAAATTGGTAGTAATAATCAAAATTTGTCGAAGAATCCGTTTATAGTATATAAATATATTATCAAATACGCCCTCTAGTGGTAAAACGTGTTTCTTAAGGCCACTTTTGTTATATTTTTTTCTCCATTAACCTATAATAGATTTCAAAGATAGAACTGACCATTATTAACCAGTATCATCCACGATGAATCATTTTCTTATCATAATTTTACGATTAGAAAATCGATCGATTGTCACGTTGAAGTCATACAATCAAACTGCCATACTTGTACAATTCTCAATGGTATTTCTAACTTTCAAACAAAGATAAATGTTGATAATGCCTTCCACCTACGATGCATTTATCTTGTCCAGGATGTAACGTATGTACAATCACCTATATTAGCATGATGACGAGTTGGTTTCGTTTAGGTCAACGCTCGACGAAACTAGACTTTCTTCTTTTGTTTATTTACACTCCTTGTTTTTATGACGATATCATATACACAGTGTACTTACTGTACGGATGATAATCTAGTAGCTCAAAATAATTGAAGGGAAAGTGCAGTCCAATCCGATAATCACTTTTGAATAAATATAACATGTGTGGTAAAAGATGGAGTATTAAATATTTCGGTAGATTTTGGCAAAAAATAAATCTTGGACTGATCCCCTGATGTTGAAAACCAAAAAAGTGAGACTTTTACATAATGGAGGCGATTGCTTCTTTGAGGTAAGGAGATAGGGGGACCAGACCTTGGGGAAACGATGGGTGGTCGACCAATTAGAGCATTTTAGCCATGGCGATCACCGAACTATGTGAGGTGCGTTTTTCTAAAAGAAAAACATTTTTTCTTCATTTTCTGTCCCTTTTTTTGAAACTTCTCCCTTTAAATTCAAGCCATGTTGCGTAATACTATCCAGTTATTGGTTTTTTATGAACATAACCCCGCGACTGTTTCGAAATATGATCTTAATCACTTTTCCAGTCTTTGCCTTTTTCGGAATAGATTCGCATTTTGTAAACCATTGTTTTGACTAAATCTTTGCCTCTGGAAATGTGGATTCGAATGCGCTTTTGGTACATAGCATAATTCACCAGTTAGTATACGAAAAATGAGTTGCCGATAACCTCTTCTATCACGAATCATGGCACGGAGTCTTCTTACAATATGTCTAACTTCTATTTAATTTGCGTAGGCGTATTGCCTTTCAAAACCAAATTATTAATGACAACTTTTTCTTCGAAACAAATTCTTCCAAGTCATATGAAACTGTCTTCCAGTAATTGGATGGCAATCTTAAGAGGCTTTTGGTGTGGCGAATGCCGATGGTTTCCAGCTTCAAAACTGTCTCAACTTTGAGAAATTTGGAAGACCGGTAGCGTCTCTTAACACCACTTTTGTACCATCTTAGCGATTATAACCAACGACCCGACTAACTCGAGGGTTTCTCGGCTGTTCCATTTGAAAAATTGTGACTAATTGGTCGAACCTCATATTTTTCTCAGTTCTTCGTCTATCGCTACTTAAAGCTTCTCTTTCCCACCGTTTTAGACGCATCTGTATCACTTTGGAGTTAAATTAATGATTTTCAATATGGTCGGACCCCTAGGGGTGCACGTGGTACTTGAACGAATATCGACGTCTTCTATTAAATCTGATTTTTATTTTTTTTAACTAGGTAGCAGAAAGGGCCTCCAACGAAATTAAAAATGAAAAAAACCCAGAAAATTGTAGAAAAAAATAGTTTCATATTTTTTTTAATCAGTTTATGAGCCTAGTCTCATTAACTCGATTAATAAAACTACCAATCAAGTTCATGTGATTGATGAAATTATAGTTGATTATTACATCCCTCGTATATTATATATGTTCAATAAAAAATTGGAGTTTCTTATGAATTTTAATTGATAATTGATTATTACATCCCTCATATATTATATTTCTTCAATCAAATATTGGAGTTTATTATGAAATTAAATTGATAATTGATTAGTACACCCCTCGTATATTATATATCTTCAATTAAAAATTGGAGTTTCTTATAAAATTAAATCCCTCGTATATTATATATCTTCAAATAAAAATTGAAGTTTCTTATGAATTTTAATTGATTATTACATCCCTCGTATATTATATATCTTCAATTAAAAATTGGAGTTTCCTATGAATTTTAATTGATAATCGATTGGTACATCCCTCGTATATTTGTTAGTGAGTATTTCTTATTAACAAGGTACATATCTATACGATGACCTATTCACAAAAACGTTATTATTAAAAACTTAAAAATTATAACAATTGAACTATTAACAAAAGTTTGTTTATATAAAATACGAAGAAAACCAGTCTATCTGGTTATAACAGCTATCACCCAGCGCCTTCCGAGAAACCGACATAAACACAAAGGACAGCTGATTTTTTATCGTAAAATATTACGTAAATCTAAGGGCATTTAATAATTCCCTTATAAACACTTGTTAGGAACTACGCAATATCTTTTTATTTACTACGTTTTAGTCAATAAAGCCGGTATTATTACTAATTAATTATTCAAACAGTCGAACAAATGTTAACGTATACTAGAATTAATTAAAAAGTAATTAGAAAAATATTTTGTCTTTTTTATAACCACGACTTGTGAAAAATGCGTTAACAGATTATATCTCCATATTACGGAATTTTTAAAATATGTGTTACTAGATTACGACATCTATACGTGTTAAAAAAGGGGTGCATATATTTTCTATTTCAGAGAACAAAGAAACCAACTACTCCGCAACAGATTAGCCACAAACAAAACAATCTATAAATAGGTACCTAGGTCAGTACCAATTGAATCAAACAGTAGTCCGTGCCTCTTTAATAAACAACTCAGAAACGAAAAACTCACCATAATTTTCAGATTCTTCTATAATCCTTTCGACCATATTTGTTGATGTTTTTCAAAAAAGAGTTAGACCCAAAAAAAAACCTTTCGGTTTAAACTAAACTGTTGAAAATTAAGGTGAATAAAGAGGAAAAAACGGCCGGTCACGTCTACTTTAGGCACAAAGAAAAGATTCGTTGGTTCACACTATCTTCCCATCGTTATACTTCTACACTCCGTTGATGTTAAATTCCGACTAGCTGGAACTCGGCGTCATTTCGCCTACTTCATCTTGGATCTGTTGGTCACGTACACCGTCTTTTGCGTCTGCGTACGGTTGCGCTTACGTGGATCGTATGATATTTGTTTATTTGAATAAACAGCGATGCCAGGTATTTCGTTTAATCCTCGACGTGATCTGATGTTTTTTACAGTCATGGAAATTTCCTACCGTTTACCAGAAACTCATGAACTATATTATTGGATGGATCGCTTGAAATATATAAAAAATGAATTGACCAATATATTAATCAATTGAACCATTACGTACTATGAAAATGACGTTTTTATTAGAAATTAAAGTTGAACTATCATGCAAGTTATCAAATACTGTACATATTTCAGAGTATGTCAACTTAATTGAAGATGCGTATATTATTACAATTTCGACGAGACTTTCATCTTAAATCAAGATTAAATGTAAAACCCACTTCAATCCAATTTTTTGAATTCTTTAGAGACAAAAAGAATCTTAGCCATGTCAACCAATCATCCTGAATAAAAAGAAAAAATGTACAAATTCCAGATTATAAATTAGCAGGATACTTAAACGAAATAAACAATTATTGTTTATAACAATTATAAACTATTAAGGTGATATAATGATTACCTAGTAGCATTACCCAATATACTTATTGTTCAAAAATAATGCAAATAATCAAAACTTAGGACAATAAACAACTTTGTGTTTTTTAAATAACCTCGACACAGTATACGTGGCAACACCGCTTTGTATATGTTTACCGAGGGGTACACGATGAGTTTACTACTCGAACGTTTTATTTTTCTCGATGATTCTATACGTTTAAGGAAATTTTGTACGATTAGATTGATAATATTTAAAAAAAAAACAACTTCTCACGGAAAACACTCATTTACGTTGTTAACGGATTGTTTTCTGATGAAATTATCGAACGGTATTGTATTATAGAATATATGATTAAAATAGAAAACACGGGAAAACAAATAATAGGTTAAATCAGTTTGATTTTAACAATGTATTATAATATAACCAAGTTATATTTTTGTGAATACAATGAAACTGAAACAGCTGGACAGTAAATCCAATTTATGGTGTCGTGAAACAAAAAATATCGAATTGTATTGTGACGTCATAGACGAAAAGAAGAAAAAGATAAAGGTTAATATCTAAAAGGTGTGTATTATACGTATGATGAAAATAGCTACAAAATACACGGAGAATTGAAAATTGTCACAAAATGATGCAAACTTTTATTAAAATTAGTAACAAATTAAATGAATCACATTAGGTTTTCTGATATTACATCATCTTACGAACGATTTCAACTTTGCCAGATTGAGGACGTTAAGCGAAGCATCAAATACACGCGATCCCTTTTCGTGGAATTTTCCATAGCCGACAGCTACATTCACCCCAACTATAAAACCAAATGCTCTGTGAATACCTCAGAGGGTGAAATTATAGGATATTTCCGCATCAGTTGCAGATGGAAATTTTCGAACTTCATCGAACAAAATTTAGAGAAAAAGCTTACTTGAAAAAAATGCATAAACAGATTTAAGAGTTTAATTATTTTTTGAGCATTTGGTACAAAGTAAAATTATTTTCATTATTAAATAAATTAGTTGTTTTGGGACTTCATTTACGAGGGGGGATGAATATTCAGTCTAAATAAATATCTGGCCTGAATAAATAATTTGTTATTCCTTTCATTACTGTTAACCATTTTTAATTGTACAATTTTAAATATACACTGGGCGAATTTATTATCGTTCCTGTTGACTTGTCTACGGCGCAGGCGCATTAAACTTTCAGGGGTCTACGTTGGCTGAACTGTAGTAATTTTACGATAGAAAAATCAACGTCATTAATGACGTATTTGTATCGGAATTATTATACAAGTGCATTTTCCCTATAGACTAAATAAAGTAATTTGTAAAATAAACGAGTAAAACAACATATCAGCAATTTATAGTTTTATTTATATAATTTTTATTACGATAATTATATTATTATTGTATTCATTTAACATACTCACCAAATTATCAATTCGAAATAAACAAATTGTTATGTAAATTGTTTTTAAGATACATTTGCGTTAATTGTTGCGTAATTTTAATAAACAGATCTATATACGAGGGTCGCTCTACATATTTTTGGATACCACAAAACTAAAGGAGCTATAGAATTTTCAAAAACCATCATCAAGTGATGGATGTGGTCCAATCGGATCCAGGCGACGTAAATTGTCACTAGGGGTTTCAAGAAGTTTCGTCGCTGTGTTGATACGTCCGCTTTCCAGGGTGGGAAAAACTAACAGTTTCACGTCCGAGTCATTAGGGAAGACATATCTTACCAGCGGAAATCTCGAGCGATCAGAATTCGATGTTATGTGGTTTAAAACAACGATCCAAATAACAACAATTTTTTTTGCTTCTTATACAGACCTTCCAACCTTGCAAATGTAGACAAGAAGTTGTCACGATGTTGATCTTAACCTTCGGCGTTGAGATTCGTGCTTCTGTACGGCTTTCGGGATGTGGCTGCACCGTAGTATCCTTGATTCGATTTAAAAACGAAGAGGCAACGGCAAACAACGTCAATTATTTGAATTAATTAAGAAGTTTTGTGTTTAGAATGATGGTTTTAGTAACCCCGCTTAACCCTACGGGTTGAGCGCGCCTGCGAAGATGAATAAAAAAAATTAATGTTACGCGTTTTGAAGGAGTGTTTCACTACACCGCTAAGGCTTTAACGGCGTAAAAGCGCAAGACACCACGTTACGCAATAATAAAGTCTATTTATAGATCGGGCGAATGAAATTGAAATAATTGTTTACTTTAGTCGAAGAAATCCTTGTTTAGAAAACGTAATAGACATAAAGACATGATTCCCATTCCTCTTGGCACTTCTTTGATTCAAAAAATCTGTAACGAAGGTACGATCAGTGCCGGATTAAGCTAGGGGCTTGGGGGGGCTATAGCCCCGGGCCCCAGGTCCAAGAGGGCCCATCATTTGGAAATCATTCTGTATTTTTTGATGTGTTGATACCACAAATCTAACGTATTGATATTATGTTGTGAATTTTTCCGGGTTTCCGAATTCCTTACGAGAGCTCTGTCATTATTTTAGCCCCGGGCCTTATAAATCTTAATCCGGCCCTGGGATCGGAATCGATTAGCATTAAAACAAGAGAGGTTAGATGTTTATATACAGTGTCCACAAAATGTGAATTGATTGAATCCAGAAAATTTATTTGATACACAGTACATCAAAAAAATGTTTTGGCAAACATTATCTACGGAAATTCTAACTAATATTTATGTACACGCTCAAAAGTTAAATTATTAAATGATATTTTTATTCCCTTATCACTATTCTATGACATCAAATCGTTGACTAATTCACTGCTGCTAAATTACCGTTTTATATATTAAAATCACATTCTAGATCCCTCCATTTCTGGAAATCTTTAATTTGTCGTAAACGAACAAAAAGACCTCTCTAAAAATTATCTCTATGAATAAGAACGCTTCTAATATCAATATCAATCTATAAAACTTCACAAACGATTTTGAAAACGGATGTCAAAATCTTAATGTTGTTTTGAATATTCAAATACAAAGAAGGACTTTGCTCCCACTGCCTTAGGACTTTGGTCGCACGGCCTTGGGACTTACTTTGCTCCCACTGTCTTAGGACTTTGGTCGCACGGCCTTGGGACTTTGCTCCCACTGCCTTAGGACTTTGGTCGCACGGCCTTGGGACTTACTTTGCTCCCACTGCCTTAGGACTTTGGTCGCACGGCCTTGGGACTTACTTTGCTCCCACTGCCTTAGGACTTTGGTCGCACGGCCTTGGGACTTTGCTCCCACTGCCTTAGGACTTTGGTCGCACGGCCTTGGGACTTACTTTGCTCCCACTGTCTTAGGACTTTGGTCGCACGGCCTTGGGACTTTGCTCCCACTGCCTTAGGACTTTGGTCGCACGGCCTTGGGACTTACTTTGCTCCCACTGTCTTAGGACTTTGGTCGCACGGCCTTGGGACTTTGCTCCCACTGCCTTAGGACTTTGGTCGCACGGCCTTGGGACTTACTTTGCTCGCACGACGATTTGAAGCTAGCAACATTGGACCTCCCCCCTCCCTTGTCGACGCCCTTGGTAGTAGGATATGTACTGCATTAAGAAAGAAGAAGAAAGAAACACCCGATACAAAAAAGAGAAACGGTTCTCAGGTATTAGAGATATATTTTTTGTTATTTGTTTTTTTTGGTATCTTTTTTGTTTATTTAGTTAAGTGGGTAGTTGGCTGGTGAATCGGTTCACCAGGTTACTGGAAAACCGCCAAAAACCTGCAACACCGATGATATCGGTTGGAAAAAAAAATAAATACGAACAAAAAGTCTGCGCATCCGCCAAAATTTAGTTTCGATAACATATTAGAACATGACCGGCTTCACGGTCTATATCAGTGGACGAATTCGTAACAATATTTCGAGATATGCTTCTAAATATTCTTGATTTTAGGTCTCTTTTGATTGAAAATTAGTTTGTTTTATAATTTATAATTTTTTAAAGATAGATCAATTTGACGTGTGGACTTCTTTTAAACCAAACGAAATCTAAAATCCAGATGATGAGGTCCTATGGATGGAGGGTTTAACCATCCCTAATTTAACACGTCAGTCTGCTATTTTTTTTCCTCCACTCCAGTTCGTTTCAGAACTTTATTTTTCTTAATAAGTTCATTCAACTTCTACAGGCATTTCTAGACTCAATTTTAGTGAAACAACATTTGAATTAACTAAGGATTCTATTGAATGTAAACAATATTCGACAGGAATTGTTCAAACTGTGTCCTATTCACAGTTCAGTTTTTATTTTCCTTGTTTTAGTTGAAAATAAGTGTCCCAATTCATAAAACTGGATGGAAATGAATAACATAAAATACAGTAGATATTCTAGAATTTTGAATTTAAATGAACCGCGTAAATATACTAGTTCTGCCACGTACCATCGACGGCACTGGCATCGAAAATCCGCCATGTTATTTCCACTGACCAACAACCATATATCTATACTGCGCATGCTTGAGAATGCTCAGAACCACTTCCGCTTTTAGAAACAGCCTGACTCCGAATCTTTTTCCATATATTCAAAAACTTATTTCATTTTTTATGAATTCTCTCGGTTTTTTCTCGTGTTGACGTGTTTTTGCATTAACCATGTACAATATTCCACGTCCACGTCTTTGGTTGTATTTATAATTAATTATTATTCTCATGGAACGTTCTAGGAAGGTGCAACGGCATTATAACAGGTGTCATTGAACATGTTTTTCTATAACAGATTACTTAACAAACACTTACAATTTAATAATAAATTTACTAAGCATAAGATCATACAATTACGCATTAGTTGATTTTTTCATTTTAAATAAATATTTTCATTGATTTATAACTGTATGGTGTTATTTATAGTTTAGGACAACATTATGTATCAGTGGCGTAGCGATTAATTTATTGTGAAATAAAATATCGGTTTCGGTGGATTTAAATAATTGTTCGAATAGATCGTGTTTCATAACAAAGGATTCTACATGTTTTTTGACTCATATTCAGTATATCATCCACCTCGTATCCTGATGGAACACAAGCAGGTGTTTAAAAAGAGGTGTTCCCGTCTCTAGGATACATATAAAACTGATAAATATTTGAGGTTTATATGTACACATTTTTTACGATTTTGCAGCAACTACTGGCAACACTGTATTGAAATTTTGAACGAATATGTTTTGGAAACTAATACATCCAATGAATTCTCTCTCATAGAGTTATGGATAATTGGTAAAACAACGTGTTTTTTAATAAAAATAATATCTAAATTTTTAAAATTGTTATTTATTTTTACATGTAGTGGTAGGTACTTAGAATTGCATTCCCTAACCTAACCTAACCTCAAAAACTTTTCCCTCCATTGTTTTCCATCCGTTTGTCTACTTAACGTTGGTCCATTCATATTGAAAAAGAGCGTGAGAAAACTAGTTTGAGCTAGACAAAACTAGTTACAAAGCATAGAGAATGTATTTGATGATTTTGTACAATCACAAGCTAAGAAAATCTCTTTATTACATCGAATACTTTGGATGTAGGCGTTTTCAACATCTATTTCGCCATGGATCTTGTTAAATAGTAATCTGGGGCTGCTAGATCTGGCCTAAGTGCTGGATGTGATAGGAGTTCAATGCCACCAAGTTCTTTGATCTTATTCTACGTAATTTTCATTGTATTTGGTAAGAGAGGTTGAGTGGATGTTTGCTCTGTGAAAAATTATCATCTTTTTTAGCTCTTAATTTTTTTGGAGCACCTCAGTGTTTATATACTAGTATTTTCTTGAAGTTAGACTTCATAGAATCAATTCTAAACCAAAAAAAAAACATAGAATCAGCTGATTTATTTATTTATTGTTGAATATTTACAAGATAACCAAATCAGTCGTATGAAAATATTATTTATGCTGCGTTCTTCCGCTTCAACATTATCAAAGTAATCATGTTATCTCTTGAGTACATATACTTGACTCAAAAGACCCTGTATATCTTTTATTATTGATTTATTACATAAGAATCGTGCATCCTACAGTTAATTAGGCCTTTGAACTTGATGCATTTCATTGATTAGTTGAACGGCTGTTTCCGGTATTGTTTTAATGTATTATTAGATTTTTATTGGTTCCATTAAATATGTCGCATAAAAATAATTGAGAAAATAAGGGGGATGTAACAAAATGATGTACAAGAATTGATTTTAGAACGTATTGTATGACATCGTGTTCCATTTTGAATGGAATATACTTTATACAAAATGGCTGAACGAAAATGTACTGGAAGAAACAACTGTCAAAACAGAACAAAACTTGGAACGCGGAGTTTCTGCTAATAATTCATATGAAAAATCATGTATTCTCATGTATGAGTACAAACTTATGTTGGAATAAAGCAAAACCAACTGAATCTAGACCATTTTAGAACATTCTACAACATTCTGGATTGATTCTGTTCTATATCTAATCCATGAAGAAGATTCCAGTTCGTACTAGAATGGTGCGATTTTGAAGATTCACGAGTAGTGAGTTTTACCAACAAGAAGGGAGTGCAAGAGTAATTCAGGACAATCTGACTATTCTTCTGTCTCTAGTTCATGTTGAAGGTTCCAATTTGTATTCAAGGGCGTGCTTTTTAAGATATAAGTGCTGGAAGGTTCGCTTTCTGGTAATTTCGTGAAGAAAATGAAATATTTCAGGGTATTCGAAAACATTCTGGACTGTTTGTCCATGGAGAAGCTTTCAGTTTGGACTTGAATAGCAAGTTTCACTCACAAGAAAGTTTTAGAACAATCTAAAGCGTTCTAGAGCATTTCATAGCATTCTGGACTGTTTTTCTATCTCTAGTCCATGAAGAAGGTTCCAATTTGTATTCAAGGGCGTGCTTTTGAAGATATAAGTGCTGGAAGGTTCGCTTTCTTGTAATTTCGTGAAGAAAATGAAATTCTAGTCCATGGAGAAGCTTTCAGTTTGGACTTGAATAGCAAGTTTCACTAACAAGAAATTTTTAGAACAATCTAGAGCGTTCTAGAGCATTTCATAACATTCTGGATTGTTTTTCTATCTCTAGTCCACGAAGAAGGTTCCAATTTGTATTCAAGGGCGTGCTTTTGAAGATATAAGTGCTGGAAGGTTCGCTTTCTGGTAATTTCGTGAAGAAAATGAAATTCTAGTCCATGGAGAAGCTTTCAGTTTGGACTTGAATAGCAAGTTTCACTCACAATAAATTTTTAGAACAATCTAGAGCGTTCTAGAGCATTTCATAGCATTCTGGATTGTTTTTCTATCTCTAGTCCACGAAGAAGGTTCCAATTTGTATTCAATGGCGTGCTTTTGAAGATATAAGTGCTGGAAGGTTCGCTTTCTGGTAATTTCGTGAAGAAAATGAAATTCTAGTCCATGGAGAAGCTTTCAGTTTGGACTTGAATAGCAAGTTTCACTCACAAGAAATTTTTAGAACAATCTAAAGCGTTCTAGAGCATTTCATAACATTCTGGACTGTTTTTCTATCTCTAGTCCACGAAGAAGGTTCCAATTTGTATTCAATGGCGTGCTTTTGAAGATATAAGTGCTGGAAGGTTCGCTTTCTGGTAATTTCGTGAAGAAAATGAAATTCTAGTCCATGGAGAAGCTTTCAGTTTGGACTTGAATAGCAAGTTTCACACACAAGAAAGTTTTAGAACAATCTAGAGCGATCTAGAGCATTTCATAGCATTCTGGATTGTTTTTCTATCTCTAGTCCACGAAGAAGGTTCCAATTTGTATTCAAGGGCGTGCTTTTGAAGATATAAGTGCTGGAAGGTTCGCTTTCTTGTAATTTCGTGAAGAAAATGAAATTCTAGTCCATGGAGAAGCTTTCAGTTTGGACTTGAATAGCAAGTTTCACTCACAAGAAAGTTTTAGAACAATCTAGAGCGTTCTAGAGCATTTCATAACATTCTGGACTGTTTTTCTATCTCTAGTCCACGAAGAAGGTTCCAATTTGTATTCAAGGGCGTGCTTTTGAAGATATAAGTGCTGGAAGGTTCGCTTTCTGGTAATTTCGTGAAGAAAATGAAATTCTAGTCCATGGAGAAGCTTTCAGTTTGGACTTGAATAGCAAGTTTCACTCACAAGAAATTTTTAGAACAATCTAGAGCGTTCTAGAGCATTTCATAGCATTCTGGACTGTTTTTCTATCTCTAGTCCATGAAGAAGGTTCCAATTTGTATTCAAGGGCGTGCTTTTGAAGATATAAGTGCTGGAAGGTTCGCTTTCTTGTAATTTCGTGAAGAAAATGAAATTCTAGTCCATGGAGAAGCTTTCAGTTTGGACTTGAATAGCAAGTTTCACTAACAAGAAATTTTTAGAACAATCTAGAGCGTTCTAGAGCATTTCATAACATTCTGGATTGTTTTTCTATCTCTAGTCCACGAAGAAGGTTCCAATTTGTATTCAAGGGCGTGCTTTTGAAGATATAAGTGCTGGAAGGTTCGCTTTCTGGTAATTTCGTGAAGAAAATGAAATTCTAGTCCATGGAGAAGCTTTCAGTTTGGACTTGAATAGCAAGTTTCACTCACAATAAATTTTTAGAACAATCTAGAGCGTTCTAGAGCATTTCATAGCATTCTGGACTGTTTTTCTATCTCTAGTCCATGAAGAAGGTTCCAATTTGTATTCAAGGGCGTGCTTTTGAAGATATAAGTGCTGGAAGGTTCGCTTTCTTGTAATTTCGTGAAGAAAATGAAATTCTAGTCCATGGAGAAGCTTTCAGTTTGGACTTGAATAGCAAGTTTCACACACAAGAAAGTTTTAGAACAATCTAGAGCGATCTAGAGCATTTCATAGCATTCTGGATTGTTTTTCTATCTCTAGTCCACGAAGAAGGTTTCAATTTGTATTCAAGGGCGTGCTTTTGAAGATATAAGTGCTGGAAGGTTCGCTTTCTGGTAATTTCGTGAAGAAAATGAAATTCTAGTCCATGGAGAAGCTTTCAGTTTGGACTTGAATAGCAAGTTTCACTCACAAGAAAGTTTTAGAACAATCTAAAGCGTTCTAGAGCATTTCATAGCATTCTGGACTGTTTTTCTATCTCTAGTCCATGAAGAAGGTTCCAATTTCTACCTTAAGTTCGTGCTTATGAAGATATTTCCCCTCTATGGTAAATTTTAGAACAGATTAAAACATTCGAGAAGTTATTGTATATTTTAGTCTATGGAGAAGGTTTCAATTTGTACTCAAGGGCGTGTTTTTGAGGATATAATGACTGGAAGTTTCACCACTAGTCTACGAAGAGAGTCCCAGAATGGGATTTGCAACACACGAACAGAATAGACTTAAATATTTGATAATATTCTTGATTATAATTTTTTCTTCAATCTATGAAGAAGGTTACAATTTGTATTTGAATGGCGTGCTTTTGAAGACATACAAACAGGACGTTTTATCCTTAAAAAATTTCCAAAACAGAGCATTCCATGATATTCAAGGACGATGTTCTATTTTTAAAATCAACATTTTGGAATGTTAAATATCAAACATGTGTCATATGTACAATAAAACAGACACATCCACATTATACTACAAGGAACGATAATTCACCTTTCGTCCCGTGTAGTGTATACGATTTTTCTTCGTATTCGGTCGAACTTTAGTTCTTTTCGGAAACCATGACGCGCAGAGCTAAATTCAACGTAACATTTAGAAAGAAAATTATTAATAACATTTTTATTAACTGGAAACGGTCGAATTATATTAAAAAATGCTTGTAGGTTCTTTATTCTCGCCGAAATATTACTACAAATCATGTTGCGCACTTCTGAAATTCTAATTCGAACTTTTTTTTTAACCTTTCCGTTCGAATAAAAAAGATTTAAATAAATGTGTTGAGATTTAGCGTCAATAAACTTTCAAAAAGCGTTAAAGTCCAGTCTGTTTTAATTATAGAATCTGTTATTTCTGGCACTTTTACGCGGAAATAATTGCAGTATCACGCCAGTGGGAGAGGACTTTCAAACATTATGACAATTTCGAATATGTTTGCGTTAAAAGTAATGATTATACAGTACGAAACGGCCGTATGGAATAAATCCGTTAATAATAAATAAGAACGTCGCGGGAAACTTGTTTAAATACCCATTTTTTTTGGAAAAAACAATTTATACAGGTTGTATCATGTCACAGTGGCTAATACCAACTTTTTTACTTCAAATGCAACTCTCTGTATATTTTTTCGTATTTTCCAGAAGATTTTAACTCTTTAACTGTTTCGGAAATGTCAAGGAAATACACTACGACACAAAAAAATATTGTAGTCAATGTATAAGATGGTCAAAATGTTCGGGAACGTCTGTAAATTTGACCGTTTTCTTATAAGGGATAAAACCCTTCATATGCTCCGAATCTTGCGGTATCAGCTACAGAACAATAGAAAAAGCACTAGAAAAGATAGTAGATAGGTGCAAAATCAAATATTGGGACAACCTACAAGGATTGAGACAGGTAAAGACTCTTCTGGGAAACTATAACCAGAGTAGATCAGCAAAATGTATCGATCTAAGTAAGAACAAACTTCGACTACTTAGAGGAATTCTGAAGACGCTAGATCTAGCAGATAATGAGGCGTGCAGGTTTTATTGCATAGAGGACGACGTCTCTATCCACATTATCTCGAAGGAACTCCAGAGCACTACACTTGGTAGCGTATGAAATACAAGACGAAGGCAATTAAAGCCATCCCATATTCCAGACTTATTGGAGTTGGATTGATGGATCAGTTGTAAACACCGGGGTTCTCCAGTATCGTAACAAGTAAATTTTGTGTATACGAAATCCCAAATCTATAGTATATGGGATAATCCCATCGTTTAGTGTGACTGTGAGTTTGTTTATCTTCTTATAGGACAAGAATCAAATGGATGGTTTACCTTTATGAATATTAGAAACTTCACGATGACTAGTTGTGACGGTGATTAACGAATTTTATACTTCAGCTCCTCTCAATGCATTATTGCCTCAATGTCCCACTTTTATTTTACTGCTTGCATAATTTTAATTATTATACTGTATTGTCGTATGGATAATGAATATATATGTATACAGGGTGTCCCACGACGAGTTAAAACTGTATATCGCAAAATACTGATTGTAAAATCAGGAAAATATCTACGTTTCGGTTTTCGGATACGGAACACCCTATATATTAATATATTTTGAAATCTACGTAAAATTTTAGTATATTTTTGTCTAAAAACATTTTTCGAAAAATGCGTATTTTTTGAGTTTTCAATTTTTTTTTTCAATGCAGAATCTTATAAATTATTTTTTTACAAGGTTACCCTTGAACATATGAAAATAGTTTCTTTTCGGTTGTTATTAGCAAGATCAGATGTATTTGAATATATGTTGAAAATTTTTTCATTTTATACGGGGTGTGTATTAAAAATGTTCAAATATCAAATTGCTGCATCTCTAAAAATTTACAGAAAACATTTAATATCTGGAGGTTTAGGAAAGTATACATCAATTTGCCTTATTTTTTACCCTTGAATGCATTAAAATAGAAAAAACCGGGTGGTTCTATTTAAAAAAATAAAGAAATTTCATATTTATGAAGTTAAACTTTGAACACTTTTTATACACACCCTGTATGAAATCAGAAATTTTTCAACATGGATTCAAATACGTCTGACATTGCTAAAAGTAACCGAACAAAAACTATTTTTATATGTTTAAGGGTGACCTTGTAAAAAAATAATTTATAAGGGTCTGCAAAGGTCAAATTTTTTACAAAAAAATTAATAACTCAAAAAGTAAGCATTTTTCGAAAAAAGTTTTTAAACAAAATAATACTAATTTTTTATGTGAATTTCAAAAATGTGCTAATATACAGGGCGTTACATTTAAAATAACAAAGTTACAGTGGACTTCCGGTAGAACCGGAAGTCGGCCATCTTTGAAAATATTTTAGTTAAAAAGATCGTATCCGAAAACCCAAACGTAGAAATTTTCATGATTTTACTATAAGCATTTTACCATATACAGTTAGTTTTAACTCGTCGTGGGACACCCTATATATAAAAAAAAGGTTACGCTTTATTTTCATTAATCTAATCCGCCTTCAAATTAACAAATATACATAAACTGATTATATACTGTTTCCTTTATCAGTTTTTTTTGTTTCTATTTTTAAACGTGAACAAATTACTACGCAGCGAAGCTTTTAAAAATGTCCATGCATTTCGTACCAATGGAAATTGAAATGAAATTGTACTTGTACTATACAGCATGTTTCTAAATTCATGAGACAAAATTCAAGAGGTGATTGCTCGCTAACAAAATTTCCTCAGTTCACCCCTTTCCGATATATCACCCTTAAAAGGTGGTGACTATTATTGAGTTTCAATTTTTTTATTCTAAAATTTCAGTAATGCTCGAAATTCGTTAACCCACTACGATTATTTTTTTAATATATATTACACAGGGGTTAAATTAGCAACCCTTACTTTATTACATATAAAACTTTTTTCAAGATGAAGTTTCATCACTTAATACGTCGTGTGACTGACACACAGATGGCACTGTCACTGTCAAATCCATATGACGTTTATAAAGAACCTAACCTAACCAAATTTTACGACATTTTGAGTCTTGATGAAAAAAAAAACTGTACAAGCTCATCAATAACTTCAAAAGTGTTATATTCTCCATCGAAAATAACAATTTGTTATTGGGTGAGATAGCTGAGGTCATAGAGATACATTTGACCATGAGAAAGCTTCTTCCAAAGTGGGTGCCGTTTTTTCTCACAGTTGATGATTCAGAGCAATGTTTGGCCATGTTTACACGTGATAAATCAGACTTTTTGACTCGATATGTGATAATGTATGAAACATGGATCCATCACTTTACTCTCGAATCAAAACGATCATCATTTAAGTGGACTGCAGCCGGTGAACCAGGTTCGAAGAGTCCAAAGGCACAACAGACAGCTGGGAAGGTTATGGCTTCAGTATGTTGGAATGCACATGGAATATTGCCCATGGACAATCTCCAAAAGGAAGTGACAATCGATAGCGAATACTACATAGAGTTATTGGATCGTTTGAATGTAAAAATAAGGGAAAACGGCCTAATGAAATTATATCCGAGGAATTTGAAGTTCTTCTACATTAATTACCAAATACTTACCATTCCTGATGGTCTTTCTCCATGGATTGCTGTCTGCCTCCTAGAAAAATTAAAGTTAGTTCATAGTTCAAAATAATATTTATGTTTACGAACGATATTATATGACTCGTAATTATTTATACTCTTTTTATGAATCAATACATTTATAATAATTCACTTTCACTACGACTATTTATTTAAAACTAATCTAAACTGCATTTACACAAATCATTTATATACCTAAATAACATTCTACAAAGTTCTAGAAAAAAAATGTGATAAATAAGACTTTCCTAGAAATTTTTAAAAAGAAATACTGTAAATAAACCACCTGCTACTAAATTATATACAAATAAACATCAAACGAGTTCCGCAATTTATGAAAAAATGTGTAAGGTGTTGCTCGAATTCGCCGAATTTTTAAAATTTCGTAGTAACTGAAAAGAGGCGGGCCTAGAGAACCATTTTGCGAACTTGTTCGTAACATTATTAAGGGAAAATTAAAATTCGAGTCAAAAATAAAAATGAGCAAATACTAGAATAAAACTCATTTGGTCGACCACTGCGTTGCTGATCTTCCTATTTCGTACGGTCTCGTCTAAACTTTGCTACCCAAGAATAGAATCTAGTTCAGCTTTTATATTGGTTGGGTTAAGGCTTTTCAAATAAAAGTTTTGTATCAGATAACGATGACCAATTTTTGCCATGGCTGTCAAACAAATACTAAACAACGTGGAGCCTTCAAACTTGAAATATATATCGTATAGATGGTGTGGTATGTTTCAAATAACTACCGCCATCTATAAGTCAAGCCAGGTACACTCTCGTACACCACAGGGGCAGAAGTTTGAGATTTCTACCCTAGTAGTGTTATAGACAACTTGGAAAAAATTTCATATTTTTGTTAGTACTGTCCAAGAAACTCCAAAATTTTGAAAGGCTCATTGAATATCTAAAAATATTTCCACAGTCTTAGTTCCACAACTTTAGTAATGAAAAAAAGGTGCAAAAATTTATTTTTTTATTTGCCCACCCGTTATACAATGAAACGCAATTGATCTAAGACGCAGTTGTCACGTTACCTTCAATTTTATCATATAACAAAAAAGATTTATAGTAGTTTGAGTACCTACGGTAAGTAATTATTGTTGTTTTTCATTCTTTGAATTGCTCTATCAACGGAACATTAATTATTAAATTGATTATAGAAATAAAAATATTTGTTTTCTCGGACGCATTAAAATTTAAAAACTTTCGTTAATTTTATAATTTATTAGGATATTGCATTGTATTTATTCCTAACCTCAAAATTTTCACATTAAAATGGTTTATACACTCAAAAATATTTTGAATCGCGAATAACTCGAAAACTATGAGGATTTCGAAAAAACTGTCGTAAGAAAAAATGTAGAGTACAAAATTCTCTACAAAAAAGTATGTCAGGTATTTATTCCTAACCTCAAAATTTTCACCTTAAAATGGTTTATACAATCAAAAATATTTTGAATCGCGAATAACTCGAAAACTATGAGGATTTCGAAAAAACTGTCGTAAGAAAAAATGTAGAGTACAAAATTCTCTACAAAAAAGTATGTCAGGTATTTATTCCTAACCTCAAAATTTTCACCTTAAAATGGTTTATACGCTCAAAAATATTTTGAATCGCGAATAACTCGAAAACTATGAGGATTTCGAAAAAACTGTCGTAAGAAAAAATGTAGAGTACAAAATTCTCTACAAAAAAGTATGTCAGGTATTTATTCCTAACCTCAAAATTTTCACCTTAAAATGGTTTATACAATCAAAAATATTTTGAATCGCGAATAACTCGAAAACTATGCGGATTTCGAAAAAACTGTCGTAAGAAAAAATGTAGAGTACAAAATTCTCTACACAAATGTATGTCAGGTATTTATTCCTAACCTCAAAATTTTCACCTTAAAATAGGTTTATACAATCAAAAATATTTTGAATCGCGAATAACTCGAAAACTATGCGGATTTCGAAAAAACTGTCGTAAGAAAAAATGTAGAGTACAAAATTCTCTACAAAAAAGTATGTCAGGTATTTATTCCTAACCTCAAAATTTTCACCTTAAAATGGTTTATACAATCAAAAATATTTTGAATCGCGAATAACTCGAAAACTATGAGGATTTCGAAAAAAATGTCGTAAGAAAAAATGTAGAGTACAAAATTCTCTACAAAAAAGTATGTCAGGTATTTATTCCTAACCTCAAAATTTTCACCTTAAAATGGTTTATACGCTCAAAAATATTTTGAATCGCGAATAACTCGAAAACTATGAGGATTTCGAAAAAACTGTCGTAAGAAAAAATGTAGAGTACAAAATTCTCTACAAAAAAGTATTTCAGGTATTTATTCCTAACCTCAAAATTTTCACCTTAAAATAGGTTTATACACTCAAAAATATTTTGAATCGCGAATAACTCGAAAACTATGAGGATTTCGAAAAAACTGTCGTAAGAAAAAATGTAGAGTACAAAATTCTCTACAAAAAAGTATGTCAGGTATTTATTCCTAACCTCAAAATTTTCACCTTAAAATGGTTTATACAATCAAAAATATTTTGAATCGCGAATAACTCGAAAACTATGCGGATTTCGAAAAAACTGTCGTAAGAAAAAATGTAGAGTACAAAATTCTCTACAAAAAAGTATGTCAGGTATTTATTCCTAACCTCAAAATTTTCACCTTAAAATGGTTTATACAATCAAAAATATTTTGAATCGCGAATAACTCGAAAACTATGAGGATTTCGAAAAAAATGTCGTAAGAAAAAATGTAGAGTACAAAATTCTCTACAAAAAAGTATGTCAGGTATTTATTCCTAACCTCAAAATTTTCACCTTAAAATAGGTTTATACAATCAAAAATATTTTGAATCGCGAATAACTCGAAAACTACGTGGAATTCCAAAAAAATGGCTGAAGCACAAAATTCTCTATAAATTCAAGCATTCTTTCCTAACCTCAAAATTTTCACTGTAAAATGGGTTGATGTACTTAAAAACATTTGGAATTGCGGATAACTCGAAAAATATCAGGATATCGAGACAAACTGCCAAAACAAAAAATGGAGTACAACATTATGTACAAAAAAGGTTTCAATTTTTTCCTAACCTCAAAATTGTCACCTTAAAAAGGTTTATACGCTCAAAAATATTTTGAATCGCGAATAACTCGAAAACTACGTGGAATTCCAAAAAAATGGCTGAAGCACAAAATTCTCTATAAATTCAAGCATTCTTTCCTAACCTCAAAATTTTCACTGTAAAATGGGTTGATGTACTTAAAAACATTTGGAATTGCGGATAACTCGAAAAATATCAGGATATCGAGACAAACTGCCAAAACAAAAAATGGAGTACAACATTATGTACAAAAAAGGTTTCAATTTTTTCCTAACCTCAAAATTGTCACCACAAAATAGGTTTATACGCTCAAAAATATTTTGAATCGCGAATAACTCGAAAACTACGTGGAATTCCAAAAAAAGTGCTGGAGTAAAAAATGTTCAGCACAAAATTCTCTACAGACTGGGTTCGAAGCATTTTTTTCTAACCTCAAAATTTTCATCGTAAAATGGGTTCATGTACTCAAAAACATTTTGAATTACGGGTAACTTGAAAACTATGGGAATTTCGATACAAACTGTCGAGACAAAGAATGTGGAACACAATATTTTGTACAAAAAAGTTGTAATTTTTCCTAACCTCAAAATATCCATTATAAAATGGGTTTGAACGCTCAAAAATATTTTGTATCGCGAATAACTCGAAACATACGAGGGATTCCAAAAAAGTGCTGAAGCAAAAAATGTTTCGAACAAAATTCTCTATAAATTCAAGCATTTTTCATAACCTCAAAATTTTCAGCTTAAAATGGGTTCATGTAATCAAATACATTTTGAATTGCGGATAACTAATTCTTAATTCTGTACAAAAAAGGTTTAAATTTTCTCCTAATTTCAAAATTTCCACTTTAAAATGTATTTGAACGCTCAAAAATATTTAAAATCGCGAATAACTAAATACGTAGAATTCGAAATATAGTGCAGGAGCCAAAGCTGTAAAGCACAAAATGAGTACCCATATTTTTGTGAAAAAGAAACTATTAAGAAATCTGTGAATATTGAAATAATAATCAACCGAGAACGAAGATAGTGTTCATAATCGCGTTTTTTAAAAGTTAGTTTATTTGAAACCAAGAAGTAGTTCATGAAAATATTTCAACTTTCAACTCGCAAAATTTTCGAAAATTTCCCAAGTTGAAAATTACGCTAACTTACCCGAATAGAAACTAGATATCTTAACCATCAAGATACATTTTGATTTTTTGAAAACGAAGTAGCTTTTCAAGAGTTAGAGCACTGGTTGGAATTCGCGAGCGGCTTTCGGCGTTGAGTGAGATTTACTCAGAAATAGTGACTCCAACGAAAAAATGACTAGAAATCTTTTTTCTATAAAATTTTGTGCTCTACATTTTTTATTCGGGTAATTTTTTTCAAATTCCTCTTAGTTTTTGAGTTAATCGCGTTTCAAACATTTTTTTAGTTACAAGTTCCAAAATTTCGAAAACCTGGACCCGTAATTTTGTTAAGAGATGCTAAGCTTATTCAGTAACCGAAAAACGAAAAAATTTATGTTTCAAAAATGCTAAAACTTGTCTAAACATGGTACATTTGTTGCTATAAAAACTTTTTTTTCATCATACTTTATATTCTAAATAGAGGAAGCTGTAAGGATTTGGTGGAAGGATAACAGGTTTCGACGACGACCCATGTAAAGTTAGTTGACTCATAAGGAAGCAAAAGGTTTATTTACATATATCCAATGACTAATCGTTAATGTATATATTCTTTGAAATAACATTTTTTCTTAAAGCTACGTCATGGGCGTCTATGGTCAGTAGGCAACTTCAGGAAACAAGTCTTTCTACTACTGTCCGTCTACTTTGTAGCGCTTGGCTGTTTGATCTTACTTTCATATATTATAAAACATTCAATTTGAAATAGTTTTAGTTTAAATGAAACTATAAAACACGCTATTCACAGTGTTTGTCTACGTTACCAGTATCGAGACTACTGGCACTGATTAAAGGCCGGGACACACCTTCCGATTCGACTATGATCTGAGAGGGAAATCATACTAGAGCCTGTTCGTGTCGATTCAAATATGTGATATTTTTGAGTTTTTTAAATTAGCAATAGTTTCGGGTATAAAACTGTAAGAGTTTATTGAAGAAATGAGGAAATATCCAGCACAGTCCTACGGATCTTCTTTTCCAAGCAGAAGTACCCGAAATCTGCGTTTTTCTCTGTTCTCCATGAAATATCTCCTGTTTTCTTTATCCTTCATCTTTCAAACAAAGTGCTACCATGTCTAAATCGCAGTTGCTGAAATTTTTGAGCTTTTTGCTCACTGAACCTTTCGCGATTTTAATTGAATCGAGACTGGCGAATGTATCGATCCGATCCCGCACCGATCCGTTCTTTGGAGCAAAATCGGATCGGATTGGTGTATGACGGCCTTAATTTGCTTATAAAATCAGACGTTAATGACCGCGTCAAATTTTATTTTGTTTTCAATATCTTTTATTGTATAATTGGGTAACTTTTTCTTTTAATTTAGTTTTTTTTTTAAATTTCTCTAGAATGTTCGTTATTACGACAGTTTATTTCGTCATATATCGTTATTTATAGATAACTATTTACATATACTAGAATGATTTGAATCAATTACATTAATATTTACATTTACAATTGATTCAATAAACAAATATGCACATAATTATGATCGGCATTGAAATTTTACTTATCTTAAACTGAACCTGCCGATGTACATTACTGTATTTATAATTGACAACTGACAACCTCACACACTTGTCAAATGCAAACGACAATGTAATAATTCAATCGAAATATCACAATTCACCAGCAACTTTGGCAGCTTAGCCACCAAGTTCGTTTGCAGACGCCTGAAGTCCTTAGAGAAGTGCTAGCTTGTGAAATCAGCTTTAGCAGGTCTTTCCCAAACACTACGACGTACAGAAGTTGAAGATCAATGTCCACAAGCGTCTCCAAACGGCTAGTACCACTAGAACTTCTCGAATGTAATAGGTTTTATCCTCTGGTGCTTTTAATCCTCAACAAGACTCAAATTCGTTCATTTTTGGTGTATTAGCAGGTCTTTCCCAAACACTACAACCTATTGAAGTTGAAGATCGATGTCCAAAAGCGTCTCCAAACGGCTAGTACCCCTAGAACTTCTCGAGTGTAATAGGTTTTATCCTCTGGTGCTTTTAATCCTCAACAAGACTCAATTTCGTTCATTTTTGATGTATTAGCAGGTCTTTCCCAAACACTACAACCTACAGAAGTTGAAGATCGATGTCCAAAAGCATCTCCAAACGGCTAGTACCCCTAGAACTTCTCGAGTATAATAGGTTTTATCCTCTGGTGCTTTTAATCCTCAACAAGACTCAAATTCGTTCATTTTTGGTGTATTAGCAGGTCTTTCCCAAACACTACAACGTACAGAAGTGGAAGATCGATGTCCACAAGCGTCTCTAAACGGCTAGTACCACTAGAACTTCTGGAGTGTAATAAGTTTTATCCTCTGGAGCTTTTGATCCTCAACAAGACTCAAATTCGTTCATCCTTGGAGTATTGCTCGTACATTTGGAGCTCGGCTCGATACAGAAGTGAACTGTTAGACTTATAAGCGATCCAGAGTTTACCAGAAACTCAAACAATTTACAGAGTTGTATAACATAATCTCACCTAGAGCAGTATCTCCGAGACCTTCTCGACAAACAGACGTGGCTCACGAACACCAAGGTCGTTTGCAAACGCCTGAACTCCTTGGAGAAGTGCTAGCTTGTGAAATCAGCTTTAGCACGTCTTTCCCAAACACTACGACGTACAGAAGTTGAAGATCAATGTCCACAAGCGTCTCCAAACGGCTAGTACCCCTAGAACTTCTCGAGTGTAATAGGGTTTATCCTCTGGTGCTTTTAATCCTCAACAAGACTCAAATTCGTTCATCCTTGGAGTATTGCTCGTACATTTGGAGCTCGGCTCGATACAGAAGTGAACTGTTAGACTTATAAGCGATCCAGAGTTTACCAGAAACTCGTCAGTTTACAGAGTTGTATAACATAATCTCACCTAGAGCAGTATCTGCAAGACCTTCTCGACAAACAGACGTGGCTCACGAACACCAAGGTCGTTTGCAAACGCCTGAACTCCTTGGAGAAGTGCTAGCTTGTGAAATCAGCTTTAGCACGTCTTTCCCAAACACTACAACCTACAGAAGTTGAAGATCAATGTCCACAAGCGTCTCCAAACGGCTAGTACCCCTAGAACTTCTCGAGTGTAATAGGGTTTATCCTCTGGTGCTTTTAATCCTCAACAAGACTCAAATTCGTTCATTTTTGGTGTATTAGCAGGTCTTTCCCAAACACTACAACCTACAGAAGTTGAAGATCGATGTCCAAAAGCATCTCCAAACGGCTAGTACCCCTAGAACTTCTCGAGTATAATAGGTTTTACCCTCTGGTGCTTTTAATCCTCAACAAGACTCAAATTCGTTCATTTTTGGTGTATTAGCAGGTCTTTCCCAAACACTACAACCTACAGAAGTGGAAGATCAATGTCCACAAGCGTCTCTAAACGGCTAGTACCACTAGAACTTCTGGAGTGTAATAAGTTTTATCCTCTGGAGCTTTTGATCCTCAACAAGACTCAAATTCGTTCATCTTTGGTGTATTGCTCGTACATTTGGAGCTCGGCTCGATACAGAAGTGAACTGTTAGACTTATAAGCGATCCAGAGTTTACCAGAAACTCAAACAGTTTACAGAGTTGTATAACATAATCTCACCTAGAGCAGTATCTCCGAGACCTTCTCGACAAACAGACGTGGCTCTCGGGTTTGATCTAGCAGTTGAAAAACACTGATTCCAAGTATGGAGAAGAATTTTGAAGAAACTTCAAGATTAGAATTCTTTAAAGCAGATATTTCTTTTTTTTTTCGAGAATTTCCAGCTTAATTATGGTTTCAGGCGTTTTCGTAAAAGTGTTTTAGCTTCCATTTGACGTAAAATTTTCAAATTTTTTGTTTTTATTTATATATACGAAATTTAAGAATTGTAACCGATTGTTATTTTAGAAATAAAGCGTATGAATGATTCTTTATGTACATTTTTTGACAAATATTTGATTTGACTGTAATATAAACTTTTCTTTCGATAAGATGCAGTTTATAAAAAAATGCCAAATTAAATAAAGACACGTATACAAATGGTACCCCGTCTACATCTATATTTAGTCTGTTGAATATGTATATTTGATAGTGATAACGCATTCTTATGTATATTTTCCAAAAAACGATAAGTTTCACAAGGTACTGTTGTTATGCCTAAAAACTGCGTCTTAAAATATACATAAATATAGTTTCGGAGATAACTTATGACATAAAAAGTTATCTTAAATTATTATCATTAAAAACCATTGTCTGGTTTAAATATATGTATTTATTCCAAAACCCGAACTACTTGGAGATAATTATATTTAAATATTTCCAAATTAGTTGAACGATCATTAATAAATTCGACAGCTGTCACTTCAAAACACATTTTCAGCCATTGAGAAGACTCCGACTTCCTAAGGCCCTTTGTATCAAAAAAATATTGAAAAAACAATCAGTTGAGGTGTGCGTGGCTCCATAGAGATCGAACACCCACCATATAGCGCTGATCTGGTCCCTTCCGACTATTATACGTGACATTCTGAAAGCGAGTAACACATCAAGCGTTTTTCAAGCAGAAATTTAAGCTCCAATATCATAAAATCGAATCTAGTTTGGACATATTTATAAAAATTAAAAGAGCTAGACAAGAAAAATAAATTAACACCCTGTAGTAGATTCCGGGACCTACTGGAGGACCAATTATTTGGATATCCTACAGGTTTTTCCCAATTGGAAGACGTGGAACAATCGAATGGTCGGCTAGATCAACCGATTTGACTCCTTTCGATTACTTCTTATGAGGTTAAAAGACGTCCAGTAGTTTTTGAGTTAGGAACGTATATACAAAAACCGAAGTGCGGCATAGATTTTTGTTTTATAATAAGTGATTATTTTCACTAATCTCCACGATATCTTGACATATAATACACCAAAATCTTCCTCGTGAATCATTCTTTATATTGGTTGAAACTACGCGAAAATCCGTCCAGTAATTTTTGAGTTAGAAACGTATATACAAAAACCGAAGTTGCAGCATAGATCATTGTTTTATAATAAGTGATTATTTTCATTAATCCGCATGAAATCTTGACAAATAAAACACCAAAATCTTCCTCGTGAATCATTCTTTCTATTAGTTGAAATTACGCGAAAATCCGTCCAGTAGTTTTTGAGTTAGGAACGTATATACAAAAAACGAAGTTGCAGTATAGATCTTTGTTTAATAATATGTGATTATTTTAACTAATCCGCATAAAACCTTGACATATAATACACCAAAATCTTCCTCGTGAATCATTCTTTCTATTAGTTGAAACTACGCGAAAATCCGTCCTGCACTTTTTGAGTTAGGAACGTATATACAAAAACCGAAGTGCGGCATAGATTTTTGTTTTATAATAAGTGATTATTTTCACTAATCTCCACGATATCTTGACATATAATACACCAAAATCTTCCTCGTGAATCATTCTTTATATTGGTTGAAACTACGCGAAAATCCGTCCAGTAATTTTTGAGTTAGAAACGTATATACAAAAACCGAAGTTGCAGCATAGATCATTGTTTTATAATAAGTGATTATTTTCATTAATCCGCATGAAATCTTGACAAATAAAACACCAAAATCTTCCTCGTGAATCATTCTTTCTATTAGTTGAAATTACGCGAAAATCCGTCCAGTAGTTTTTGAGTTAGGAACGTATATACAAAAAACGAAGTTGCAGTATAGATCTTTGTTTAATAATATGTGATTATTTTAACTAATCCGCATAAAACCTTGACATATAATACACCAAAATCTTCCTCGTGAATCATTCTTTCTATTAGTTGAAACTACGCGAAAATCCGTCCTGCACTTTTTGAGTTAGGAACGTATATACAAAAACCGAAGTGCGGCATAGATTTTTGTTTTATAATAAGTGATTATTTTCACTAATCTCCACGATATCTTGACATATAATACACCAAAATCTTCCTCGTGAATCATTCTTTATATTGGTTGAAACTACGCGAAAATCCGTCCAGTAATTTTTGAGTTAGAAACGTATATACAAAAACCGAAGTTGCAGCATAGATCATTGTTTTATAATAAGTGATTATTTTCATTAATCCGCATGAAATCTTGACAAATAAAACACCAAAATCTTCCTCGTGAATCATTCTTTCTATTAGTTGAAATTACGCGAAAATCCGTCCAGTAGTTTTTGAGTTAGGAACGTATATACAAAAAACGAAGTTGCAGTATAGATCTTTGTTTAATAATATGTGATTATTTTAACTAATCCGCATAAAACCTTGACATATAATACACCAAAATCTTCCTCGTGAATCATTCTTTCTATTAGTTGAAACTACGCGAAAATCCGTCCTGCACTTTTTGAGTTAGGAACGTATATACAAAAACCGAAGTGCGGCATAGATTTTTGTTTTATAATAAGTGATTATTTTCACTAATCTCCACGATATCTTGACATATAATACACCAAAATCTTCCTCGTGAATCATTCTTTATATTGGTTGAAACTACGCGAAAATCCGTCCAGTAATTTTTGAGTTAGAAACGTATATACAAAAACCGAAGTTGCAGCATAGATCATTGTTTTATAATAAGTGATTATTTTCATTAATCCGCATGAAATCTTGACAAATAAAACACCAAAATCTTCCTCGTGAATCATTCTTTCTATTAGTTGAAATTACGCGAAAATCCGTCCAGTAGTTTTTGAGTTAGGAACGTATATACAAAAAACGAAGTTGCAGTATAGATCTTTGTTTAATAATATGTGATTATTTTAACTAATCCGCATAAAACCTTGACATATAATACACCAAAATCTTCCTCGTGAATCATTCTTTCTATTAGTTGAAACTACGCGAAAATCCGTCCTGCACTTTTTGAGTTAGGAACGTATATACAAAAACCGAAGTTGCAGCATAGATCATTGTTTTATAATAAGTGATTATTTTCATTAATCCGCATGAAATCTTGACATATAATACACCAAAATCTTCCTCGTGAATATTTCTTTCTATTAGTCGAAACTACGCGAAAATCCGTCAAGCACTTTTTGAGTTAGGAACTTATATACAAAAAACAAAGTTGCAGCATAGATTTTTGTTTTATAATAAGTGATTATTTCCACTAATCCGCATGAAATCTTGACATATAATACACCAAAATCTTCCTCGTGAATCATTCTTTCTATTAGTTGAAATTACGCGAAAATCCGTCCAGCACTTTTTGAGTTAAGAACGTATATACCAAAACCCAAATTGCAGTATAGATCTTTGTTTAATAATAAGTGATTATTTCCATTAATCCGCATGAAATCTTGACATATAATACACCAAAATCTTCCTCGTGAATCATTCTTTCTATTGGTTGAAACTACGCGAAAATCCGTCCAGCACTTTTTGAGTTAAGAACGTATATACAAAAAACGAAGTTGCAGTATAGATCTTTGTTTAATAATAAGTGATTATTTCCATTAATCCGCATGAAATCTTGACATATAATACACCAAAATCTTCCTCGTGAATCATTCTTTCTATTGGTTGAAACTACGCGAAAATCCGTCCAGTAGTTTTTGAGTTAGAAACACATATTTACAAAAAACGAAGTTGCAACATAAATTTTTGTTTTATAATACGTGATTATTTTCACTAATTTGCATTAAATCTTGACATATAATACACCAAAAGTTGGGACGCGACCCCCTTGTCAATTTAAGAACCAAAATCGAACTGTTTCAGGTTTTTTCACGCTGAATTTATTCCATTAATATGGACGGCATTGTATGAGTATCTAACCGATATTGAGAACATTACATATTTAACTTTTGTTAGGTCAAGTATTAAAAGATTTGAATTAACTATTTTTATACAGGTTCGACATAAATATATACGTTGAAAAGTAATACCGAATCGTTGAGAAAACATAAATGTTTGTTTTCATACTGATACGTAGGTGATAAATAAACTGGCAAGTTGAACAACAACATCGTTATGTGGCACTCGTTTTATCTAGTATGTACTTAGAAAATTCATTATTTCTAAACCAATAAATGTATTATTTTGCGTAGTTGGCTATAATGTTATGTGTGTGTTCGCAAGATACTTAAGAATACGCGCACATTTATCTCAAGTAGCAATAACTAACAGTACTTGTCATTACTGTACCTACTAGTATTTTTATAATTTGAATTTCAATTTATTTTGACGAATAAAAATGATCGAGAAATTACGGAAATGTAGAGAATTTTTTATGAAAACACACTTCATTTAATATGCACTAAATCATAAAATTTAGGCATCAATATTGGCACAATTGAACCGGAAGTTAGTGCTTCAATACATCAAATTATTTCTCATGAATCACTCTATTAGTTGAAATTACGCGAAAATCCGTCCAGTAGTTTTTGAGTTAAGAACGTATATACCAAAACCCAAATTGCAGCCTAGATCTTTGTTTTACAATAAGTGATTATTTCCACTAATCCGCATGAAACCTTGACATATAATACATCAAAATCTTCCTCGTGAATCATTCTTTCTCTTAGTTGAAACTACGCGAAAATCCGTCCAGTAATTTTTGAGTTAGAAACGTATATACACAAAACGAAGTTGCAGTATAGATCTTTGTTTAATAATAAGTGATTATTTCCACTAATCCGCATGAAATCTTGACAAATAATACACTAAAATCTTCCTCGTGAATCATTCTTTATATTGATTGAAACTACGCGAAAATCCGTCCAGTAATTTTTGAGTTAAGAACGTATATACAAAAAACGAAGTTGCAGCATAGATCTCTGTTTTATGATAAGTGATTATTTCCACTAATCCGCATGAAATCTTGACATATAATACACCAAAATGTTTCTCGTGAATCATTCTTTCTATTAGTTTAAACTACGCGAAAATCCGTCCAGCACTTTTTGAGTTAGGAACGTATATACATAAACCGAAGTTGCAGCATAGATCTCTGTTTTATAATAAGTGATTATTTCCACTAATCCGCATGAAATCTTGACATATAATACACCAAAATGTTCCTCGTGAATCATTCTTTCTATTGGTTGAAACTACGCGAAAATCCGTCCTGCACTTTTTGAGTTAGGAACGTATATACATAAACCGAAGTTGCAGCATAGATCTCTGTTTTATGATAAGTGATTATTTCCACTAATCCGCATGAAATCTTGACATATAATACACCAAAATGTTTCTCGTGAATCATTCTTTCTATTAGTTTAAACTACGCGAAAATCCGTTCAGCACTTTTTGAGTTAGGAACGTATATACATAAACCGAAGTTGCAGCATAGATCTCTGTTTTATAATAAGTGATTATTTCCACTAATCCGCATGAAATCTTGACATATAATACACCAAAATGTTCCTCGTGAATCATTCTTTCTATTGGTTGAAACTACGCGAAAATCCGTCCAGCACTTTTTGAGTTTGAGTTGAGAAGCTTCTCACCTCTGCTCGGACATCATCGCTATTGAGCGTTTGCCATCTAATTGTTTCATTAGCTCAAGACAGAGGTAATATTCGCATGACTGAACCTGGAATTGGACAGGACGGTGCACCCAAATTTCTTCAAAACCTTTGACCAGCGACGTGGGATCGAGCGTTGTCGCCAGTCGTTCTTTCCGGCGATTCAGGATTGCTTGCAAAACTTTGACAACATCTCTATGCGTTTATTAACGTCTTAGGTTGCATTATATCTTCGAAAACTTCTTTTGTGTGCATTGTACCATGGGAATGCGTTCAACAAGTCATGGAAAAAAATGTTTCGTTATTAGTTGTTTTCAGACAAGCCTCGTACATTTTTTAAAGTAAATGACTACCTACGAACACGCAGTATATAATGTGGAAAAATTTAATGTATCGAACAAGTCGTTTAAGAATTATTTTTGTGGAAAACTGACTGTTTTATTGATGGTTTGGTTGAACCAATTTGTTTTTATCATCATACGGATAATTCCTAATGAAACACCGCGTATATCGACTTGATCTGCATAGATCCGAAGCATTCTTATTCAAATCTTGTGATTAAGTTATTTTATCAGTCATTTATGTTGAGAAAATGAAATAACAACGAACTAAAATCGTTCGTTATTACAAAACGTCAAATTACGTAATCGAGGATACGAAGCTGGTTTAAATTAGGCAACGTTTAAGGTGAATGAACATGTAACCTTATAAAATCACAACCTACTCGTTTCGATAGGTATAATATACGATAGCCGAGCCGCTGTTATGCACTAAAAAGAAAAAAAGAAACGTCGACAATTAATAAATCATACGAGGTCCACCTAATTGAAAATAACAATTTAAACGCATTTTTCAGCATATGAATTAATTTTTTCAAAAGTTTTTTTCATTCTTAGACGCTTTTGAGATAAAAAAATAACTTTTTCAACACTTTGTATGGCCAATAAAAAATGCAAAACTATTAATTCTCCGATTTAGTTTTCAAAATTGTTGCTTTTATTTATTAATTTTCGAAGAATGTCTTTTTTGGTACACCAGTTCTTCAGTCGCTTTTCAATTTAAAATAAACAGAAAAAAACACAAAATTTTCAAAAAATCATCTAAAAATTCGAAAATTAAAAAGAAATAATTAAAATTCCTCAAAAAAACCGAGAAAAGTCGTTTTTGGTTACAAGCTTTATTTTCGTTTTTTTCTGGCCAAAATCTCCCTTCAGAAATAAACAAACACTACGTCAGCAATGCAGAGGAGCTATTCCTATGTCGGGGCCAACAAAACAAAACTGAACAATTTGAAAACAAAGCCAATTTTTATTAAATATTGAAAAATTTAGTAATTGTATATAGTTTAACCCTCGCAGCTCCGATGACCTTGAAAATTTGGTTTCAGTCGCTTTTCAATTTAAAATAAACAGAAAAAAACACAAAACTTTCAAAAAATCAACCAAAAATTCGAAAATCAAAAAGAAATAATTAATATTCCTCAAAAAAAAACGAGAAGAGTCGTTTTTGCTTACAAGCTTTATTTTCGTTTTTTTCTGGCCAAAATCTCCCTTCAGAAATAAACAAACACTACGTCAGCAATGCAGAGGAGCTATTCCTATGTCGGGGCCAACAAAACAAAACTGAACAATTTGAAAACAAAGCCAATTTTTATTAAATATTGAAAATTTTGGTAATTGTATATAGTTTAACCCTCACAGCTCCGATGACCTTGAAAATTTGGTTTCAGTCGCTTTTCAATTTAAAATAAACAGAAAAAAACACAAAATTTTCAAAAAATCATCTAAAAATTCGAAAATTAAAAAGAAATAATTGAAATTCCTCAAAAAAACCGAGAAAAGTCGTTTTTGGTTACAAGCTTTATTTTCGTTTTTTTCTGGCCAAAATCTCCCTTCAGAAATAAACAAACACAACCTCAGCAATGCAGAGGAGCTATTCCTATGTCGGGGCCAACAAAACAATTTGAAAACAAAGCCAATTTTTATTAAATATTGAAAATTTTGGTAATTGTATATAGTTTAACCCTCACAGCTCCGATGACCTTGAAAATTTGGTTTCAGTCGCTTTTCAATTTAAAATAAACAGAAAAAAACACAAAATTTTCAAAAAATCATCTAAAAATTCGAAAATTAAAAAGAAATAATTGAAATTCCTCAAAAAAACCGAGAAAAGTCGTTTTTGGTTACAAGCTTTATTTTCGTTTTTTTCTGGCCAAAATCTCCCTTCAGAAATAAACAAACACAACCTCAGCAATGCAGAGGAGCTATTCCTATGTCGGGGCCAACAAAACAATTTGAAAACAAAGCCAATTTTTATTAAATATTGAAAATTTTGGTAATTGTATATAGTTTAACCCTCACAGCTCCGATGACCTTGAAAATTTGGTATTTTGTAGAGATGATCATGTTGATTAATTTGATAAGCATGAATGGGGCGTAGAAATAATATGTTTACAAAGTTTTTCCATGTTAAAAATTGAATCAATACACTGATTTCTTCCTATGCAATATTTCTCAAAAACGGTTTATCCAATCAAGGTCCCCTCGATTTTTGGCTCTAGAAAATCGAAAAATCATCCGATTTCCATTAATTTTTTTTAAATCTTCGTATTCAAGGCGGATTTAAGGAAAAAAATATGGAAAATATCTCACCTGGAGATTTTATATAGTTTAAACGCACTTCTTCGCATATAATCGTTCATAACTTTTTTACGAAGCGTCAAACGCATTTTATATATATATTTTTTTCTTAATCTACACAAAAAAACGTACATTCTAGAAAAAAAAATCGAAAAATGTTTGTTTATTCATTTTTTATGTCACTTAAAAGTTTCATGTGGTTTTCTGATTTAAATCTTATCATAATCGCTCTAGAAAATCGAATCGAATCCGACTACGATGAATTTTTTTCAAAAATCTTCGTTTTTTTGGCGAATTTGTGTGAAAAAATATATGAAATATCTCACTTGAAGATTTTATGACTTAAAATGTGGTCTTAAATGCACTTCTTAAGATATAATCGTTAATAACTTTTGTGCCAAGCATCAAACGAAGTTCATATGTTTTTTTTTGTTAATCTACACAAAAAAATGGATATTTACAAAAAAAATTATGTACAACTGATGATTCTTGAATGTTAGATAACTCAAAATAATATTTATGAATTCAAAACTTGATATTTTCATGTTTAATGGCAAAAAAATATAGGAGAAACTTCTACCGAACATGATAAAAAAAAATAATTTTTGAATTCCCCAATTCCATTTTAAAATTGTTGATTTTTTATACTTTAATTTTTTATACGTTTCCAGGGCCAGTACTTTGAAAGTATGATGGGAGACTATATTTGGGGGTAAATAGGAGAAACTTCTACCGAACATGACGAAAAAAATCATTTTTGAATCCCCCAATTCCATTTTAAAATTGTTGATTTTTTATACTTTAATTTTTTATACGTTTCCAGGGCCAGTACTTTGAAAGTATGATGGGAGACTATATTTGGGGGTAAATAGGAGAAACTTCTACCGAACATGACGAAAAAAATCTTTTTTGAATCCCCCAATTTCATTTTAAAATTGTTGATTTTTTTACTTTAATTTTTTATACGTTTCCAGGGCCAGTACTTTGAAAGTATGATGGGAGACTATATTTGGGGGTAAATAGGAGAAACTTCTACCGAACATGACGAAAAAAATCATTTTTGAATCCCCCAATTCCATTTTAAAATTGTTGATTTTTTATACTTTAATTTTTTATACGTTTCCAGGGCCAGTACTTTGAAAGTATGATGGGAGACTATATTTGGGGGTAAATAGGAGAAACTTCTACCGAACATGACGAAAAAAATCTTTTTTGAATCCCCCAATTTCATTTTAAAATTGTTGATTTTTTTACTTTAATTTTTTATACGTTTCCAGGGCCAGTACTTTGAAAGTATGATGGGAGACTATATTTGGGGGTAAATAGGAGAAACTTCTCCCGAACATGACGAAAAAAATCATTTTTAAATTTCTCTTTGTGGATTTTCTATGTACTTTCATCGATTTTATATTCATAAAAACAAACAACGTATAACCCGTGCGCAAAAATGTAGACGGTGAATAAAAGAACGATTAGTGATGTTGATATATCGATAGGACCCAAGCACCGATACTATTTAAGTGTATCTAGAAAAATTAAAATAAAACTCGAAGTAGGTATTATAATTTTATTTTCAGTTTTCACGCGTTTTATTTTTACTTCCGTACGCAGTATTCCCCGAATTGCGTCTGATCTATTCACACGTGTCCGTATTTTTTACGGAAATTGATAATCAGACAGATTATTTACATCGAATTGATTACTATACACATAGCTATACAATAAGTTCTGTCGTTCAATAATAGATGGCGATATTAGATTTATTTTTCTATAAAAACGATCAATTTAAACCGGTTGTTGTAGGCGACGCTGTTTGACGTTATCTCAAGCCCGAACGAGGCGTTTTAAACTGCTCTGATGAGACGTAATAAAATCGAAACTAGTCACTAGTTACACTCTCTCGCAACTGCGAGCCATTGGGGATGTTAATATCGACAAAAGTGTCGATTTACATCACGCTATTCAGAGGGGTTGTTTTTTTTTCAACCTCCGATCGCTCCGTGCAGACGCTACGCGGATAGAAAAAAGCGAAGCTCTCGCCATTGTTGACATTCAGGCGTCAGTCGGCGTTGTGCTACAGCCATGTAAGTAAGTAAGTGTGAATTGCGAAGTATGCTTCGTTTTCTACAGGCTAAAAGCCATAGTTCTGCAGAAATCCAGTCTTGTGGTGGTGTTGAGCGTGTATGGTGTAGAAAGTCAGGATGAAGGAGGCCAAATTTGTCGTTTCAGATGACTTGGTTCAACGAGTTGAAAGAATAGTTAAATAAAACCGCAGATTCACTATTACTGCGAAATTTCCAAAAGTTTCAACGTCTCTGAAGACGATATTGAAAAGCTTGTCCACAGATATGACAAATGTCTTAATCTATTCGGTGATTACATAGAAAAGTGAACCAATCTTTTGGTAATAAAATTATTGTTTCATACGAGCTGATCTGATCTGATGGTGCCTCGCTTTTGGTGCTTGATTGACAGATTGGTTGTTACGCCAAATGTAACCAGACTTCTCATTAGAATTGCGGTTTGTACATAATAAAAATGGCACCAAATCGATAATGTTGCAAGTGAGAGATCTCCGATGAAGCTGGACTTCATTTACGCAGGCTTTTGATCAAGTTGCACGTTGTATTGCATCACGTTAAGCACCTTAACTAATTTTTATTTCTGATTCTGTATCATTATTGAGTAGTTTTTGGTAATATTCATTCTAGTGTAGTTTAGCAATTCTTCGATGTTATAATTATTTCTTTCTTCTTCAAATATCGTGTCTACATTTTCAGTATTATCCTCCAGAAGATACGAAGAAAAAGGGGAAATATTAGAATAACTTGTTGCTTTTGAATTTTGATTAATGATGTATGAATGTTCGCGTTCAATTTAGTCGAATTAGTTCCGAAGAATAATTTTTTAATCGTTTTTTCATTAAAGCGTAACACCGCTATTGAAATACTCAAGACGTTTTTGTCGACACCACATCCTAGTAAATAAAACAGGAAATCGAATTCAATAAAGTGAACGTTGTGTATTTGATTTAAGGACACGATTTGACCCAAATAACTTTTATACTCTAAATAATATTGTAGTCTATAACTTTTCCCATCTTTCTGGTAATTTGTGGATCCCATCCCACAAGAACTGCGCCGATTTGGCAGCCAAGAATGAATCAAAACAATTTTTGAATCTTGCTCTGAACCGTATTCCAGTGAAGGTGTTCTGAATCGACCGGAACAGATTGTAGTCAAAAGGGGCAAGGTCTGGGCTTTAAGGAGGATGAGGTAAAACTTCCCATCCACTATTTTTCAAATAGTTCTTAACCGGAATAGCCGGTTAAGCTATGTTGTTACGATGGAACATTATTGCCTCGTGTCTGGGCTACTACTCTCTTTAAACGGATTAATTGTGTTCGGTATCGTTCTTCATTGATGATTTCACCCTGATTTAGCAGCTCATAATACAGCACACCCTTCTGAACCCACCAAATAGAGAGCAATACCTTCGCTCCATGGGTATTCGGCTTCGCCGTTGAATTGGTTGGTTGGTCGGATTTAACAAATACTTTTTGCACTTGGGGTTGTCGTAATGGATCCATTTTTCATCACCAGTAACAATCCGATGCAAAAATTACGTTCTAGCAGCATTTCGGACATGCAAAACCGCCTGTCGACGTCTTTCGGCTTGAGTTCATATGGAACCCAATTTCCGTACTTTTGAACGTTTTGAAATGGCTGTTTTAGTGACACCCAAAGATTCTGCGAGCTCTTCTTTTGTTTGGGAACAATCTTCATCGAGTAATTCTTCCAGTTCTTCATCTTCAAACTTTTTTGGCTGTCCAGGACTTTCATGGTCTTCCAAGCCGGAATCACCACTTTTAAATCGTGCAAAGTACTTTTGGCACGTTCGCCCAAAATGACTTTCGGCAGCATTTTTCTTCATATTAAAATAATGAAGAAGAACTCCCCGCAAAAACACTTTTTCAGGAACAAATTTCGACATATTTGAGGGAAAAAAAAATGATTGTTGTTAACTGAAAAGACAGTAGCTTTCCAACGCAGATTCGGAATAATGGAACGACAAGAGCCCAAGAATTTACTGATTTTAAATGATTAGGGGATGATTTGGAGGGGTTGCATGATCTTCAAACTTCATTTTACCCGGAACGTGCGTGAAATCTGAGATTTTAACATTTTTTGCATTAAGAGGTAGTTTACAACCCTCAAAATATAAAGAATCCGGTTCGGCACAGGGAATATTTCGTAGTAGGGGGTATTACTACCCTAAAAGGATGGTCTTTAGAGGGGTTGGAGTCCGATTAATCATAAACTTGTTTTAGAATCTCAACAAATCTATGAATAATTCTGTATTCAGATTAAATACATGCTAAAATCGAGGATTTTTAAATTTTTTACGATAAGGGGTAGTTTTCACCACTAAAAAATAAAAAGCACTCTTAAGGTAGATTTTGAATAAGGGGAAAGTGGAGCTTGAATTCAAATTTTCATAAAAATCTACGTTGTTTAACAAACTTCCACAGTTTTAACGTTTTTTACCACCATAAAATTTTAGGATATTTTTTTAAGTCTACTTAAAATCCAAGGTAAAATATAAATTAGTTACGCAACGATGCACCAGGTTTTTTCGGGCAAGTTCAAGGTTTTCATGATTAAATAAAATTAAATTGCGCGTAATTTCCAATCTCACATAAAATTGTTTTTTAGATTTAACAGCTCAGACAACAGACATTTGATATTTAAAAAAAAAATTGTCCCAAATACATCCTTGCCTTGCCAATACTTTTTAAATGTCATTATCAACTTCAAAATACACAACGTTTCGACCTTCTCCTCGATATTTTTAATCGTCGTAAGTAATTGCAACGAAAATTAAGAATGTTTAGACTTTCCATTGAGATCCATGTCTTTTGGCAACTTTTGTCGATCCCCGATTCGACAGGAGCCAAATATTGCCACGCGTTGGTTGGATTCCAATCGCCCAGTTCGATTCAAAACGTTCCACATGGATAAACTTACAATTAGTGTTGTCGGATGTCTGAAACGCCGCCATAGCGAATTGTACCCCTCTGTCTTCTCAGCCAAGAACCACAGAACATACAAATTTCAGAAACACAAATTTAGTTCTGCCCCTTACCACTCGTGGCGCTTATGTAATAAAAATGCGTCATTACTGTCAAAGTCAATTGTCAGGAGACGTGTTCTGTGTTTTCTCTTCCATTTTCCTCATCTTGGTATTAAATTATTTTCACTGAATTTATACACCCTCTCCCCAATTTTACTTTAGAGGTAGCCTGATGGCTATAACCTCTCTAGTTTCACTATGAAGTTTTTCCCTGCGTATATTAATCCATACTTGACATCTTTTTGCTATACCACTGAATAGAGTCTTGATTTTTTTGCACTATTACACCGTAAAATAACAATGTGCGCGTTCCACCAATCCCCGATTCGACGGGAGCCAAATTTTGCCACACGTTGGTGGGATTCCAGTGACCCCGTTTGAATCAAAACGTTTCATATGGATAAATTTAGTGTTGTCGGATGTTGGAAACGCCGCCATAGTGAATTTTTCCCCTCTGTCATCTCAAGAACCACAGAACGTACAGAATAAGAAGGTAGACTTGCATCTAAACGTCAGAAACACAAATTTAGTTCTGCCACTTACCAAGCGTGGCGCTAATGTAATAGAAATGTGTCATTACTGTCAATGTCAATTGTCAGATAAATAATCATTTGTTGAAATAACCCAAACGAATTCTGATTTGTGTTCTACAGGGGAAGAATTTTGTAAAATTCAATGCGTCAAATAATTGATGAAAATCATTTTCTGGAAAGATATTTTACAAATTTGCCGAAATAACCTCTAACCTATATGGTTTTAAACGTAATTGTATTTAAAAAAGGTGGTAATTGACTTTGTACTTACAAATATCAAGAATAAAACTTCGGCCAGTTCAGAACATATTCTGAACGAAGAATGCGCATTTGGCACGTCCAGAAGATACTCGAAATACATTCGGAACGTGTCCAAATTATCTACTGCGATATTTTACCAAATATTACTTTTTATAATATTTATTTACATGATTTCTAATTATCTTTGAGTTTATTTTGGGTTTTTTTTGTATTTTTTGTTAGGATCAACTTCATTTCTCCAAAAAGGTCTTTAGAATTTTCTTTAATTAGATTATTTGTAATCGTATGTTTTATAGCAGAAAATTTTTTAATGAAAACATTCCTGATATCCGTTGCATATGAAATTCCGAATAAAGAAAACCAATTTAAAAATACGTAAGCTTTCCATAAAAATATTTGGATGTTTACCAACGTTGTTCATTTTTTATAAATTATGTTTTAATAAAAACTGCTGCGCAAAAAAACTCGCAAATTAAGATCAAACAATATATTTAGCACAGTTCTTGAACATAAAAAATGTTATTAATTATGTCACAATTGATATAGAATTATGAAAGCTTATTTTTTGTTAAAACTACGAACAATGAACTGTTGATTTTTTGCTTAAGGCTTGTTAAGTTTTTCTTCAAATATTTTGAATATTCCTTTATTCACCTATTGTGGCACATTAGTCACTTCTAATTTATTCCAACAATCGAGTTTTTGAAGAAATTAATTTGTTATCTACCTCCCACTTCGAGGAATTCAACAAAACCTCGGAATCCATGCTTAATCGTCCTCTATCTACCAATACTTTAGAAAATTTGTGGTGATTTTTTTTATTGTGCTCATTATTTTATTAATTTTTAACGTCGTTCGTTAAAAAGCTGATTGCGTCCAATTTAATATTAATTGTTTACCCCATCTAATTACCAGTTATTTAAATAATTTAACTGATGCCGAATCCCACTTCCTAAGGAAGAGTCTCCTGCCAGGGAATTAATTATTTATTGGGGGTTAACTCATCTAAAACTAACTCTCTCTTTAATATGATCAGTCTAATATAAAATATCCAATGAACATCACTGAGGGTATGAAATCCCTTGCTTAGATTGCCCCTGTTTCTACATTGGTCAGACAAATCGACCTATTTCCGTCGGGGCAAAGGAACACTAATTTCGATAAGTCCAGAATAATCTCAGAAGCTATCGAAACGTTCAAAATGTCTGAAACATTAACTTGGAAACATCTTCATCCACTTTTTCCCGATGCCTGCTCCAGTTTCAACGATAACTTTTTTTCTAAAACTCCACGAGAATATTTATTACCCCTTTCGCTAATAATATACTTCCCTCGTGTCCCAAAAACAAAGAAAAACTCGCCAATAATTCCAAGGTCCAGATAACCAGGTAGCTCAAGACCAGCAGTGATTGTGTGCACGGTAAGTGTATTACATTTTATATTTTTTTTTGGTTTAGCTTTTCATTTTCTCGAATAACCACTCTATCCCCACTTCAAAGTGGTTAACTTTCAAAATTCTAACGCTGTACCTTCAACAACATGACAGAATTTATTTATCACAAAATATCTCCATTGAACGGCCTAATTTATAGGCATATAGTGGACCGAAGAAATTTCGGTAAGTTAACCCGCCAAATCGTCTCACGATTCGTCTGGTCTATTGGATATTTCGCCTCGTCCAAGGTCAAAAATGGATCCTCTGCGATGTAACGTAAAATTCTACAGGCCAAGGTTAATAAAAAGGGGGTGACTAAACTATAGGAGTCATATTCATTCGTTAGGAACGTAATGAATTTCATTATACAATTGTTTCTTTTCGTTTTTTATTCTACAAACAATAATTACATGATGTAATAATTTAATAGTGTGTATAAGCATGTAAATATGCAAATTGTGAACCTGTAGTGGTTTTGTTTAATTTATTATTTCAGTCAACATTAATGAGAAATAAAATTCTTTATCCTGAGTGAGATAATTGCAAGTGTTTAAAATTAAATAAAAGATTCGCTAATTAAATTGCTCCTATTGGCGCCTTATTTATTTCTCCTCTGTCATCCGTCATCGTTCACTGTCAACGGGAGCCGATGGCCTCGATTGTGAGAAAGACTAGCCAACTTTGGCTAGTAGCGTCCTGATTTTAGAAGCGAACGATACATTCCAAAAAAATTTTTCCCAACTGGAAACTACTTTGTAAGGTAGAACTGGATAGATTAGAATTAGAATTTAGAAAGTTGGGGGGATTTGTTTTATGGGGTTTTATCATTCATTCTATTTTACAAAGATCCAAACAGTGTAGAGTTTAAAAAGTTTTAAAACAAGCACTACATAAACCTTGAGTGAGATACCTGGAAGTGTCTGAAATTAAAAAAAGATCGCTTACTAAATTGGGGGGTTATGGGGGCCTTATTTTTTTCTCCTCTGTCAACTGTCAACGGGAGCTGATGGCCTCGATTGTGAGAGAGACTAGCCAACATTGGCTGGTAGCTTCCTGATTTTAAAAGCGGACGAAACATTCCAAAAAAATTTTTCTCAACTGGAAACTATTTTGTAAGATGGAACTAGATAGATTAGATGAGAATTTAGAAAGTTGGGGGAATTTGTTTTATGTGTTCACTCCGAACACACTGACGCGCGTTTCGACAGCCAATTTATCATCTTCAGAGACTGAAGGTAAAGTTTAGAGAACTGAGTCCTATTAATATGAAATACAAATTTCCGGATTGAGACCACATTTGAATGAAAATTTGTAAATTTGAATGGTCGTTTTTAATATATTACTTGACATTTCTCAAAGTCGACATAATTTTAAAAAAAAATTTATTTCGCACGTTACTACTTCGATCTAAATGAGATGTTCAGAGGTATCTACACGTGTCTTGCCCATTTTTTATTTTCGTAATAAGAATTTTATAAAAAAATTTTTATTCTCGTCGTTTTTCAAGGTTTCAATAATTCGTAGCTATCATTATAATTTCATTCCATTGACGTATAAACATAAAGATTCGCCCTCGTAAATTTAAAAAATTGATATGTGACCGAATTTTTGATTATTGATATTACGAGACGAAAATATCTTCGAATACGTCGCGCTGTCGTAATCAACACAAATTTTGGCCGACGAAACAGGAAATGGAGATTTAGAATCATAGGATATTTTCGCAAGGATACATTTTTCATTGGAAATCATAAAATATCGTCATAAATATAAAGGAAAAACAATATTTAAACTTTGAAACGAACTTTCTGTAGTACGATCCTGAATCGAGCTACTACATCACGTATTTTGATCTAGAGAATTCACATCCGTTGATATAGAAGATACTATGAATCTATCCCTTCCAATAAATGACAATTCACCATTGAAATCGCTCAAGGTTCATCAACAACCAAATTTATAGTGGATAAACAGCAAATTAGATTGTATTAAACCTTTGGAGGACCAAGAGCCGAAGCTCCTACTGCCAGTACTGAGCAGTAACTGACCCTATCACCAAAACAACCTACGATTAAGTTTCCAATAAGGTCAAAGCTAGAAGAAGATGTGGGCACAAAAAGACAAGTAATGGAGAATACAGAGGATTTTAAAAATCATTTATTTCTTTAAATAGAATACCAAATATACTTTGAAAACATTGGATACTACAAAAATAGACGAGTAAGGGCAGGAATATAAAGCTCCGGAACTAAGCTCGCTGTTGGGGATCAGAACCCCCCTTGAAGCAGTGAATTCTTATAAAATTGAGCTAGTATGAGGCTGCACCCAATCTTTGAACTCACTGGGAGCAAACAACAAAGTTATTCTGATGTGGATACCTGGCCACACCATCCATAGTACCATAATCTTCCAAAGAAACTGTTCGGGGTTCACAAAAGATGAATAGGACACAGTGTAAGCGGCTTTTACTCCTGCCAACGACGCGGCTGCCAGTAACTGATGATATCTCACCAGAACAACATAAGAAGTGGAATAACGTAGAAGAAGAGTTTATGTGATCATAATAGCTGTCAAAACTGTCATTTTTTACCAATCATACAGGTAGGTAAGAATTCTGAACCTCAACATACAAAACAGGACCCCAAATTTCAACTTAATCGGCATTTGTGGTCGTGAATCAAATTTGAAAAGGGGGATTTTAATTTTGAGACACCTTGTATATAGTCACGTACGTTATATTTTATCGACCACTAATTTAATTTTAGACCTACACCAAAAAATAGGTGGAAGCGATAGTTTGGAAAATGACGATTTTCATTAGTTTCATTCTGAGTCGTACTGTATAAACAAATAGATTTTTATTTAGAAAAAATAGTGAAAACGCTAATCAATTGACATATTTTTAATAATTAAATTGAAATATTAAATTAGAAAATTGTTATAATATTTTTTTTTCATTTTTTCACTATTCAAACTACTTCGTTCGAAAGTTGATACATAGATGGCGCTATTGGTAATAAACCCATTTTCAGTTAACCGTTAAAAAGACACGTATATAAACATGACAGCTGTTTTACTATTACTTTGTAGCATTTTAAGTAAAGAAAGAAAGGAATTTTGTATATTAATAAACCACTGTTTTCCTTAATAAGCAATATTCGTACTACAAAAATTGAGAAGTGGTTTGTCCTTAATCCTTTCATTAAATTTCAAAATACACTAGCGTAAATTTTATTCTTCATATCGTAAAGTTAAGATCAAAAACGGTATTTTACAAACCTAAATTAAGTGATCGTTATTTGTGTATTTTATACGAGGGCATGTTTATATTTAGTCGTCAAATACGACATTTATGATTGTAGTTTAGTCCTAGTGAGATTTAAGAACGTGCTGTGTTCAAATTAGTGGATTACAACGTCAAAAAATATGTATCCACCAGGACCTTTGGCGAGAAAAAAACGTTCAGAAGCTCAAATCAGTGATTCTGATTCTCGAAATCTACCTTTGAGTATTTCTACAGTGAAAAGGAGACTTAGAGAGGAGTTTTATCGAGTTATGATTAGTAAAAGTTTGAGGTGTAGTAAAAATTAATTTCTATATGGTTTTATATTATTCCAAAACAGCACGTACAAGACAAGGAACGCTAATCCATTTCTTAGATTTACGGAAAATCCATTTACCTCTACGATAATTTTAGATGTTAGTTACTTGAAACAGTGCCAGTTGAATTTCTGATACTTTGTTGCGTTCTATATTTTTAGAAATGTCCTCATCGTTTCCGTGATTATTACTTATATCTCTTTTTAAATTCTACCACCAGACATTCATACAAACAAATGACCCGAAAATGCCGAATAAATACCTTAAATTCACCCAAAAAAAAAACATAAAACCTGCAGAAAATTAGTTTATGAATTTGACTTTGTAAAGTGGTTTTAATAATTTGACCACTGTACTCATTGGATGTCAAGACTATTAAGAACACTCTATGCGTGTACATGCTCACTTAAATACTAAACTATACAAAAGTTATAATTAATTATATATATGGACGTTAGAGTCACATCAATAAAAAATTGATGGAACTTCAATTGTCTAAGGGACATATGGGAACGCTTGGGGGTGGAAAACAACCGCGGAAATCGATAGAGCATCAAATTTCAAGCAAAAATTGTTCTAAACATTTCTTTTGAAGAATCAATGGTTTTTTAGTTATTTGCGATTGAAAATTTAACCTTTTCTCGAAATAAACCACGTTTTTGATCGATTTTTGATGAATAACTCAAAAACTTTTGATTTTATCAAAAAAAGTGTAATGAGCAAAAATGAAGCTTATAAAAAAAGGAAAAGATTGGTGGTTTTTAATTGGTTATAGACCCAATACAAACCGAGTTACGATTTATTGAAAGTGAAGTACATTCGAATGGAAATTTTTTAAAATTACGAAAAAACAGTCAATTTTTCGAAAAAATTGCACGTAAACTTTTTGAAAGTACTTTTAAAAGGCTTCAAAATGAGGGTTATTAGAACTCTCTAGCATAAAAACTAAGAGAGCTATCACCGAAAGAAAATCGATTTATTTTTTTTTTTTGTAGAAAAAAAAATTAAATTTCACCCTTAGTAATAGTAACCAAATTTCAATAAAAAAATAATTTATTTGCGTACTAACAATGTTATCTGGGAGTTTGAACGATTTAGAATGCATAATTTCGAAAAAAATTATGTTAAAAGTCGAAAAATTGGATTCGAAATTTTTAAAATTTTTTTCTTTTTCGCAAAATGTTGGAAAAACTTTTGGACAAAACGTAAATATCAGTAGAGAACAAAAAGTTGCATAATTTCGAAAAAAATTATGTTAAAAGTCGAAAAATGGGTTTCGAAATTTTTAAAATTTTTTTTTTTCGCAAAAAGTTGGAAAAACTTTTGGACAATACGTAAATATCAGTAGAGAACAAAAAGTTGCATAATTTCCAAAAAAATTATGTTAAAAGTCGAAAAACTGGTTACGAAATTTTTTTCTTTTTCACAAAATGTTGGAAAAACTTTTGGACAATACGTAAATATCAGTAGAGAACAAAAAGTTGCATAATTTCGAAAAAAATTATGTTGAAAGTCGAAAAATGGGTTTCGAAATTTTTAAAATTTTTTTCTTTTTCGCAAAAAGTTGGAAAAACTTTTGGACAAAACGTAAATATCAGTAGAGAACAAAAAGTTGCATAATTTCCAAAAAAATTATGTTAAAAGTCGAAGTAAGTAATTTGTCAAGTTGATGTAACTTTAATTGTCTAATGGACATATGGAACCGCTTAACTACGACGTTGGTTCCCATCAGGGAACTTATATAATAGTAAGTAGAAGTTAAATGGGTAGATTTATGATTCTTCACAGTTACATTAATATAACTAACTACACAGAGTGTTATCTGTATCTGTATCGTCGCAACTAAAATATGAAACCAAGTACACTGCTGACCGTTAGCATTAATATACGAGGTGCTTTACTGAGTCAGCTGTAATAATTTGAAATCTATATATAAACTTAATTATTTCAAATTGAAAACATTTCATGTTTTCGAATAAACATATTCGTATAGTAAATAGAATAATTTGAATTTTGTAGTAAACACATAAACCCGGAAGGGATTCTAATGGTAAACTAGTAGTTCGCACGTAAACACCATTACGTAAGTAGGTGGATATCAGAGGGACAAATTCTATTTACCTTTACATGTACAGCATAATATTTTTATCCGTTAATTTCTTGTTAATGAGTTGAATAAACATTATTTGTGCAAGAGTTTTTTTTTGTATTTATATCAATTGACCTTTGTAGTAACAACAAAAACACGCTAGTACTCAGTAGTTCATTAATATTACAAAGAAGTTTTTATTTTTTCCTTCAAATTCAATCAATCGAATTATGGTCTAAGTGGAGTGTATTTTTTCCTTCTACCCCAATTATGGGGTGAAAATTTTTATGTGGAACCGCGGAAATCGATAGAGAAATGTTAAGCAAAAATTGTTCTGAGTATTTCTTTTGAAAAATCAACAGTTTTTGGTCGATTTTTCATGAATCATTCAAAAACTTTTGATTTTATCAAAAAAGTGTATGAAGTAAAAATGAAGCTTATAAAAAAAGGAAAAGATTGGTGGTTTTTAATTGGTTATAGGTCCAATACAAACCGAGTTACGATTTATTGAAAGTGGAATACATTCGAACGAAAATTTTTTAAAATTACGAAAAAACAGTCAATTTTTCGAAAAAATACGGAAACTTTATCAAGGTACTTCTGAAATGAAAAATCAACAGTTTTTGAGTTGTGACCGAATGAAAATTTGAATTTTTCTCGAAATAAACCACGTTTTTGATCGATTTTTCATGAATAACTCAAAAACTTTTTATTTTATCAAAAAAGTGTATGAAGCAAAAATGAAGCTTATAAAAAAAGGAAAAGATTGGTGGTTTTTAATTGGTTATAGGCCCAATACAAACCGAGTTACGATTTATTGAAAGTGGAATACATTCGAACGAAAATTTTTTAAAATTACGAAAAAACAGTCAATTTTTCGAAAAAATACGGAAACTTTATCAAGGTACTTCTGAAATGAAAAATCAACAGTTTTTGAGTTGTGACCGAATGAAAATTTGAATTTTTCTCGAAATAAACCACGTTTTTGATCGATTTTTCATGAATAACTCAAAAACTTTTGATTTTATCAAAAAAAGTGTATGAAGCAAAAATGAAGCTTATAAAAAAAGGAAAAGATTGGTGGTTTTTAATTGGTTATAGGCCCAATACAGACCGAGTTACGTTTTATTGAAAGTAGAATACATTCGAACGAAATTTTTTAAAATTACGAAAAAACAGTCAATTTTTCGAAAAAATTGCACGAAAACTTTTTCAAAGTACTTTTAAAAAGCTTCAAAATGAAAGTTAGTACAACTCTCTAGCATGAAAACTAAGCGAGTTATCACCGACAGAAAAAAAAATCAATTTCACCCTTAGAAATAAACCACGTTTTTGATCGATTTTTCATGAATAACTCAAAAAATTTTGATTTTATCAAAAAAAGTGTATGAAGCAAAAATGAAGCTTATAAAAAAAGGAAAAGATTGGTGGTTTTTAATTGGTTATAGGCCCAATACAGACCGAGTTACGTTTTATTGAAAGTAGAATACATTCGAACGAAATTTTTTAAAATTACGAAAAAACAGTCAATTTTTCGAAAAAATTGCACGAAAACTTTTTCAAAGTACTTTTAAAAAGCTTCAAAATGAAAGTTAGTACAACTCTCTAGCATGAAAACTAAGCGAGTTATCACCGACAGAAAAAAAAATCAATTTCACCCTTAGAAATAAACCACGTTTTTGATCGATTTTTCATGAATAACTCAAAAAATTTTGATTTTATCAAAAAAAGTGTATGAAGCAAAAATGAAGCTTATAAAAAAAGGAAAAGATTGGTGGTTTTTAATTGGTTATAGTCCCAATACAAACCGAGTTACGATTTATTGAAAGTGGAATACATTCGAACGAAAATTTTTTAAAATTACGAAAAAACAGTCAATTTTTCGAAAAAATACGGAAACTTTATCAAGGTACCTCTGAAATGAAAAATCAACAGTTTTTGAGTTGTGACCGAATGAAAATTTGAATTTTTCTCGAAATAAACCACGTTTTTGATCGATTTTTCATGAATAACTCAAAAACTTTTGATTTTATCAAAAAAAGTGTATGAAGCAAAAATGAAGCTTATAAAAAAAGGAAAAGATTGGTGGTTTTTAATTGGTTATAGGCCCAATACAGACCGAGTTACGTTTTATTGAAAGTAGAATACATTCGAACGAAATTTTTTAAAATTACGAAAAAACAGTCAATTTTTTCGAAAAATACGGAAACTTTATCAAGGTACTTCTGAAATGAAAAATCAACAGTTTTTGAGTTGTGAGCGAATGAAAATTTAAATTTTTCTCGAAATAAACCACGTTTTTGATCGATTTTTCATGAATAACTCAAAAACTTTTTATTTTATCAAAAAAGTGTATGAAGCAAAAATGAAGCTTATAAAAAAAGGAAAAGATTGGTGGTTTTTAATTGGTTATAGGTCCAATACAAACCGAGTTACGATTTATTGAAAGTGGAATACATTCGAACGAAATTTTTTTAAAATTACAAAAAAACAGTCAATTTTTCGAAAAAATACGGAAACTTTATCAAGGTACTTCTGAAATGAAAAATCAACAGTTTTTGAGTTGTGACCGAATGAAAATTTGAATTTTTCTCGAAATAAACCACGTTTTTGATCGATTTTTCATGAATAACTCAAAAACTTTTGATTTTATCAAAAAAAGTGTATGAAGCAAAAATGAAGCTTATAAAAAAAGGAAAAGATTGGTGGTTTTTAATTGGTTATAGGCCCAATACAGACCGAGTTACGTTTTATTGAAAGTAGAATACATTCGAACGAAATTTTTTAAAATTACGAAAAAACAGTCAATTTTTTCGAAAAATACGGAAACTTTATCAAGGTACTTCTGAAATGAAAAATCAACAGTTTTTGAGTTGTGAGCGAATGAAAATTTAAATTTTTCTCGAAATAAACCACGTTTTTGATCGATTTTTGATGAATAACTCAAAAACTTTTGATTTTATCAAAAAAATGTATGAAGCAAAAATGAAGCTTATAAAAAAAGGAAAAGATTGGTGGTTTTTAATTGGTTATAGGTCCAATACAGACCGAGTTACGATTTATTGAAAGTGGAATACATTCGAACGAAAATTTTTTAAAATTACGAAAAAACAGTCAATTTTTCGAAAAAATTGCACGAAAACTTTTTCAAAGTACTTTTAAAAAGCTTCAAAATGAAAGTTAGTACAACTCTCTAGCATGAAAACTAAGCGAGTTATCACTGAAAGAAAAAAAAATCAATTTCACCCTTAGCAATAGTACCCAAATTATTTACGTACTAACAATGATTTCTGGGAGTTTGAACGGTTTAGAATACATAATTTCGAAAAAATCATGTTCAAAGTCGAAGAATTAATTTCTTTTTTACAAGATTTTGGAAAAACTTTTGGATAATACGTGAAAATCAATAGAGAAAAAAATACACACGAAGTTAAAACAGATAAAACAATGTTAATGCGAAATAAATCAAAACATTCTTCAGTCTATTGATAAATTTCAAAGAATTTTTGACTGATTTGATGGGCTTTATACTTAATCATTTGTCGATTATTATTGAAATTAAAATTGTTTATTTGCTTCGTTACTTTTGATATTTCCGTGTATGATAAATAAATAAATTTCTGTGCTACATAAACCTGATAATAAACTTTATTTTTCTGAGGAAATGGCTAATAATAAGAATGTCGTATTAGACGTATATTTTCAAAGTTATCAATTTTTAACCGCAGACTCAAAGTAAAAAATACGTGAACTCAATTCATACATAAGGTTAATACCCTATTGAAAATGAAAATTACATTTTCTTGGCATAGTTACAACTCACTTAAACTAATTCTTATACACTGAAATAATAAGATTAATTAAAAAAAAATATTTTACAGGTAATTTCGTTAGTTGGCAATTTAAATGTGCTAAGTATTCCAGGAAAACATCGTAAAAAAGTATTTTCGGGATTAAACTAATCAGCTATTAAAAGGATTCATCTGAAATTCATAATTTTCTGTATTGAAATTTCAAACTGAAGAAAAATATCTAATTTTTCATGAATAACTCAAAAACTTTTGATTTTATCAAAAAAGTGTATCAAGCAAAAATGAAGCTTATAAAAAAAGGAAAAAATTGGTGGTTTTTAATTGGATATAGGCCCAATACGGACCGAATTACAATTTATTGAAAGTTGAATACATTCGAACGAAAATTTGTTAAAATTCAACGACGAATAACAGAAAAACTGTCAATTTTTCAAAAAAATTGCACGGAAACTTTTTCAAAGTACTTTTTAAAAGCTTCAAAATGAGGGTTAGTACAACTCTCTAGCAAAAAAACTAAGAGAGTTATCACCGAAATAAAATCGATTTATATTTTTTTTTGTAGAAAAAAAAAATAATTTCACCCTTAGCAATAGTACCCAAATTGCAATAAAAAAATAAATTACTGTCGATTTACTTTATTTACGTACTAACAATGTTATCTGGGAGTTTGAACGATTTAGAATGCATAATTTCTAAAAAAATTATGTTCAAAGTTGAAGAAGAATTCCAGGAAAACCTCGTAGAAAAAAAAGTCAATCGAGAGTTTAAACATGTCAAAAGGTAATTTTAAATATGTGTGCCTAAGAACGTGTAGATCAACAGTTAATTAATTAAATAGAACCACTTTACACTACAATACAGTGTGACTTACATTTTTCGAATCGCTTTATCCACCACACCACTAAAATCGGTTTCGTTTTCGTTTAATCACGTTTTACAAACAATGTAATCGCTATTTCCTTCAAAATTATGAAAAATATAATTTTGTTTGCTTAAAATAGCTTCAACGCTAATTATACAAGTCTACGTGACATTAGTACGAATAAACATCGTCATCAAACAGTAACCCTGACCAAAATTAATTGTTTATTTTATTTTATTTATTACCAATAAATAAAAATAGTTACAAATAGAACTGTTAGGTAACTGGCAGTTTTTGCATTTCACTAATTCGTTGTAGTCAAAATTAACAAGAAATGTGGGATTATATTAAATAAAACCATTTTAATTTCTAACACACCTTGTATACGTACTTTAACAATTGACATTATCAGAATATTAACAAATAAAAAAATATAACTTTAGTGACTGTCATTTTGTTTAACTAGTGTATATATGTAGTAGTTTTCCTAACCCCATTTTTAATTACCAAAATATTTATTACTTTCCAAGGTCATAAAAACAAAACGTTGCTAAAAAAGGAATTATGTTAAAACGCGAGACGCAATTTCAATAATTTTCCTTTGTAAACAAATCCACAAATTCAATAACATAAACAAAAAACATGCCGTGCAAAAGTCAGATGATTCTCACTTTTACTTTCAATAGTATTTAAGCAACGAGAAATTTGAAAATCGAAATAAGTTTTAACAACAAAGTACATATCGGCGGAAGATGATATTATTATCATCAATAAAATATCAGGTTATCTAATATAATAGGATGATTAACTGTTATATAAATATCAATATTTCGGGTAGATAAGTATTTAAAACTTACCGACTCAGACAACAGTGTCACCCCAGCCATCTTGCCACTACTTACTGCGCAAACTCGTGCGTTTTGTAATCATCAATTTATTGTATAAGATATATTAAAAAAGCAAAATAAATTATCAATTTTTGAGATTAAATAATACTCATTTGTAATTTGGAAATAATTTATTATAATCAGTTTATATAGGCAACCAGCATTACTGGATAGGTTAAAATTGGTTGTATAACTTAATAAGAAAGTGAAAACATTTTAAAAACAGCGCTAGACTATATACTTTTTTGTGTGAAGAATTTTTAAGGTTATAACTACCAAATTATTTTTGACTACGTAAATAGTTGAGATATTAAATATCGCAAATTTCTCAACTACACAAATCAAGTAAAATATTGAATTTTCAAATCCAACACACTAGTAAATTCATATCATTTCCACTTGTTACACTAGCGCTATTTTGGTGAGTATTAGAACAATAATTTGCTGTTTACAGATGGACACTTTTGCGACCATAAGATAGACTGCTTTTTACCTCTACAATCCATATTAGAATCGCCATATAATAAAATAGACACTATTTGTTTACAATTTATAAAATTGTCAATTTCAATATATGTCAAAAGTGCGTCTGCGATTTGACCAATCAGGAATCTACAGAATTGCCAACTTAAATTCGAATAAGTTCTCCTATGGTACATTTCATTAAGCGTTCACGGCGTTTCTTTTGGGCGTTCCACATAGCGACTATCATCGATGTGGTCGCGGCGAGAAAGTAACTTATGACGTCATGACTAACGGTCACGACTACCCGAATCAATTTTATCATTTGATGCGGTATGGGATATTATAAGTATTTTTGAAGCATTCTTGTAATGCACCACCAAATTTTTTACTTTAATAACCTACAAATTATGACATAACCTCTTAAAACTTTCCCTTTATTTTTTCTGTTTTGCCATTCCACTTGAATTTAATATAATAACGTTTTGGACTAAGTGGAAATGGAAGGATCGTGATTGTAGTGAGTGCTCAGTGGAATCGAAATTAATGAATTATTTATAAAATTTTAATGACACAAAACAAAGCTATATCAATAAAATGAAAGAGGATATTAATATTTTCAACAATATCAAGTAGGAAATTACGAAAATGTAAAATGATGTATACGAGGCATGTCTAAAAAGTTTGATTATTTTGGTTTAACTGGTATATAAACTTGTTGGCTAGATACACAGGAAATTCAGTCTGTTCCGATATTCTAAGGATAGGTGCAAATTGGGAGATGTGACACGACTCGTACGTGTTGTGTTGTCGCTTATCGAGACACGCGCTTTGGCAGTTCGCGACTAATTGGGATCAAAAAATGTCTAACATTTTTGAAAATCGAACAAATCCTCTTAACGAGGTAGAAATCATTACAAATACTACTACCTAACCTAACCAAAAATACGATTCTTCAGTTTTTTAGAATAGACCATGGTCTATTCTTTATTGATTCCTATAAATAAAAATTAAAAAATGTTTTTTTTTGTTACTAATTGAAATGCGATAAAAATAGGAATGGATGAATTGAAATTCATGAATGAATGGAATTGAAATAAAAAAAATAACCAAATTGAACATCTCCACTGATTGATTTTAGTCCTACTACATATTTTGTCACTTTTCTTTTTGGCGGAAGAATAGAAAAAGTAGCAGTTCATGTATGGTTTAACCTTAACCTTTATGGTGATTCCGTTCTAATTTGCACAATTAAACTGAAACTTCTGACCCTCAATTTTTCCAACTAATAATTGGGTGTGCGGAGATTCAACTTGTTTTAATTTATGTTAGTAGTCAATATATTTTGTAAATATTTCACTTTTCATAACTTGTTACCTCAATGAATTTGATTTTATATGTAAAAATTAGAAAAATCTTATTATCTCAGAGCTGATAGTATCATACCATCTTCCCTATAGCAATTTATTTCAAGGTGAAAATAACAATGAATTCTCTTTTTAAAAATATATATGCAATCGAAAAAACGTTAAAAAACATTTTATTTTTTCTTTTTCTTTTTCTTTGGACTAGAGTCCAGTGGCTCTAACTTTCTTTTAAATACTTTTATTTCATCATTTACTTCTTCGCTGTGTGCTATATCTTTTTTGTTTTTACTAATTTTTTGTTTTTTCTGTTTCTGATCTTCGGTTTTAAAAAGATCAGCAATAAAGGAATAATCATCGTTTTCCTGTTTGATCTTCTTTGTCTTCTTTGTTGATGAAATTGAACTCAAATCAAAACTAAAATCATTAGTTAGCGAAACATCTGGTAATAGTGTACTATGACCCATAGCGTTATTTGCTTTTTCGACTTTCTTATGTTTTTTGCTCTTGGAAGGTTTAAGTAAATTCTTCAATGCTTCATCTAGTTTCTCCTCAATTGTTTCATCTAATTGTATTCTATCTTCATAATTAGACCCAAACAACGGATGACGGTTTTTCAAGTGACTTGGTAGAGGCACTATAAATTTTTCTTTCGATGGTATCTTAGGTTCTTTATTAGCCTTTATATATTTTTCCAATACAAGATTTTTTTTGAAATGTAATATTTCTGTCTTATTATTCAACACAAGAGTTGGGTCGGGTACGTTGGATGTCGGTTTAATTGTATAACTGTCACCATCTATGTTAACCCTACAGCTTTCTTCCAGATTTATTTCTGAATTCAATAAGTTTTCTGGATTCACACTTTTAGGCACGTGCAGTAAATAAACATCAACTGAATCTTTCACTTTCATTTTAGTATGTAAATCAATTTTCCTTAATTTGGGGTATAATTCATTGAGCTGCTCCTGGGTAGTTAGGTCCTAAAAATATATTAAATTTAATCAAGTACACTATTTATAAGATTTTAGTTGGATTTTTGTGTAGAAAAATATGATCGATGGTGACTGTAGATTACCCAGTTTATGAAGGTTCACCGGAATAAAACTACAACTATCAAAAGCGAATATTTTGCTAGTTAATTATTAGAAGAATTTTCACAGTACATGTCAAGTGAAAAAATCAAACAGAAAAGGTCAATAGTCAATCAAAACAACACCAGACACAATATAAACAAAGTAGATTATGGAAAATCCAAAAGTAGAACAAAAAAGAGATCTCACCACTATAATGGAAAATCGAAAAAGTTCGAAGAAAATGATAAGACAAACAAAGTATCATTGAAATATGGCATCACCTATAATTTACAGAGCTTTATCACACCTCTGATGTCAAAATTCCCGTTCACACAAATTGTCTACTAACTAACAGAATGAACCATGTAAAGTTTGGAATGTTTTTTTGGTCCACAGTAGCCAACTTCCTATGAAAACTTTTTGTATGATACATTTACCATATTTAGCTGAGGTTACTGTAAGCTTCTCTTCATCTGTACTCTTCTAATTTCTTTTATTTCATGATCTACCTTCTCATTACCTATGACTTTTTACCCTATAAGTTTTTTATTCCAAAAATGAGTTCCTGATTAGAAATATTTCTTTGAGACCCTTCAATAGCTTGTAAGACTGATTTTGAGTCTGTCACTATAACAACAGTTTGAACTGAATTTATAAGGCACCATAGCACCACCAAGCATTGTTTTATTGATAATGCTCCAACATAGTAAACAGAAAAAATGCTGCTCCTGTTCCATCATCACATTCGAACCTGTCTGTGAACTTCATCCTAATTAGTATTAATAAAGACCCCTACCAAGGGAAGTAATGGTTTTATTCTCCAGTAAGGTACCATACGATTTTTTCTCAGCTAAAAATTATTCCCACACACATTTTTAAGGCTTAAAATTTGTTTTAGATGTTGCCCCATAAAATATCCAACCGTTACTACTGATGATGATAAGAGTAATATTTACCTTTACTGGAATGAGCCTGATATCCTGTAATAGATGAATTTTTTTTTCCACCGAAGACACAACTACAAAAAAAAATACATTTAACTAAGTATTAGTTTATTACTGTTAGTTGTTGTTTTTAGTAATCTGTTAAAACTGCTTTAGAACCATTGGTATGAGTCATATGGAGATCATGACATAATTATAAAATAATATTGTTGTAAATGCTGACAGAGCAGTTCCCTCATTATTTGTAGTATAAGAGAACATGGAAAAATATTTGGCTCTTTTAGGCAAGAACTAACATTATTTGGCAATTTGCTACAAACTCGTTTTGCATTTCAACCATGTAGAAGATTTACCAATTCCAACTACATAATTACTAATTAAATTAGGATCAAACATAAGTCAAATTATATAACTATAAATATTTTATTTTCACTATACTAGGTGAGGAGTCCTTATGGTAATTTGCATTAAATAACTGTGATTTGGCCTGTAATCACATAGCCAACATATAGGTTCATTCAATTTAAATTATATGGGTCCTTATATACAACCAAAGGCAAAAGGAGACTTTTGTTTCAGTAAAATGTGGATAAAATCGATTCATACAATTGTACTATGTTTTTTTTATTTTAAAATTTGAAAAAAACATATATTATAGTTAGGTATAAATGTTCAAATAAAAAAAACTTTTATTTTAATCAAAATTCTATATACTCACTGTTTTCATCTTCCTGTTCTTGATTAATGTAAGTCACTCCATCATTTCCGTTTAGGCATTCCTCATTAGTATCAACATATTGTGCTTCATTAGAATCTACAGAATATTCTTCTTCGATTTCACTTTTAATATTGGCTAATACTTTCATAGAAACAGCATCATTCTGTAAATCTTGATTCTTATGTTTTGATGATTTTTTCGATTTATTTTTTAAAACCTTTTCTTTAGTCTCGTTTAGTAATAATGCTATAGTGGACTCTCTTTCATTATCACTAATAACAGTATTATCTTTCTGTTTGTTTTTTGATTTAGACTTTTTTTTAGATTTTGGAGAAACATCTTCGCTTTCACTACGTTCAGAAGGATTTTCCACTTTAATATTTGGCAATATCCCATTCGGGTTCAAGCTTAAACCCCTATCAAATAGCTTTGTTTTAGACATTAAATTTGCTGTTTGAATGTACGACTGATTTATTGAATTAGATTTCTTTGTAGATTTAACCTCGCCGTTATCACTACTACTATCATTTTTTCGTTTAGTCATAGCTTAAAATATAAACTAATTCAAATTATTCTTTAAAATATTCTAATTTATAAAAACAAATTAAATTTTGGTTAATATTGCAGCACGACATAACCCATTCCACATGTTAAAAATTATGTATAATAATATTATGTAGTTATAAACCAGTGTTCCCAACACTCAAAAATTCATCTCCCTAAAACCCCTAAAATACCCACAATTACTATAGATTCCTTCTAATAAAACTTTTATTTTTTATAAAATAAATAGTTGAATAGTTTCAAGTAAATGAGATTAAAAATATCATTAAACAAGTAATAAATTTCAAATATAAATAAATAATTTCATTCAGCAACATCAGTTTTTAAATTCTATATTCATAAATAATCGAAAAATTCAATTAACAAATCATTTTCGTAAGATTCTGGTTTTTTAAAATCATATATATTGACTTAAATAATTTCCCAGGCCTTTATTTTACTTAATTTGAAATAAAAAAAATATTTGAAGTTAAAAAAAATACCCCTAAAAACATTCCATCCCACATTATTCTCCCTAAATTAGGGGAAAAAACCCTTAAGCTGGGAACCCTGTTATATATAAATATCGGAAATCTGATGCATGAGACACCGGCTTTAGGTATTCCCGACGACGATCCTATTGGTCAAAAATTTTGGCGCGTATTTTCATCCGAAAATTATTAATAATCCATCCAACGTAGGAAAAATTGAGTTTTGTTAAACTTATTACGAAATCGGACGGTTTTTAGATTAATTTTTCAATATATTATTGTTTTGTTTGGTAATTTCGAGTTGGCATATCAGCAATTGAAATAAATATGGATTATCCACAACTGCAGCTCTGTCAAAGTTATATACGTAATGAGAATAACGTATTACTTATCTTTATAAAACAGAAAAGGGCTTAAGTACAAAGACCCCGAAGATTGTGGGTGAGAAATATTTTTAAAAGTGCGCAAAATGGATACACGAGTCACGCAAAACATTTTTTGCTCAATCTTACCTCGTAAATCAAATACATGGGACACCGACATTATACGCTTTGTTAATTATAAAGATAATAAATGCTCAATATTAGCACGATGAGGGGACGTTTCATATAAAATTTATATAAAAATATCAATCTTTCGAATTCATCTTTTTGAATCGCTTTTGTTTATATTGTTTTTTGTTTAATCAGTAGACGTATCAAAAAAGTTAAATTTTTCGAGTGATTAAACTCCCAAGAATATTACTAACTAACCAGTAACCATTTGGTAAGTTTTGTTTATATAATTATATTCTGTTGACAAAAAAATAGAATTTGATATTGTGATTTAAATTATGAACATATTATAAATCTAAAGTGTTGTAATATTAACAACGGTCAATATTTTCTGGTACAATCAATTGAAATGACACATTTGACGGATTTTTTAGTTGGCAACACTTGCGTGAAGGTATTATTTATTTATTGGTAATACGTAAAAATGGAGGATTCGCATAAAAGTATGTTGTTTAAAAACATGAAATCATTATTAAGAGTACAGTAATATAATGTTTAATATTTTTTCATTAATAAACAAAAACTTGCATTATTTAAATAATTTTTTTAGATTCTACTGAAGATAATCGGAGACCAGGAGTATTGCAACCTCCCATTATAATGAAGATAGATGGACCTGAAGAATCTAACGATAAAGGTAAATTTAAATGTATAATCACATCTGGTGAATAATTTGATAGAGAGTATAGGTATTTTAACAGTTTTTTAATAATTTCAGAAACTGAAGAAAACGACAAGAACATGCAAAAGTTAAAAGATGGGGAATTCAAAATGTGTAGCCCGTCGTTAAAACCTTCGTTATTAAGTTCAAATCCTTTTGCATCTTCTCAAAATAAAGTATCAAGAGGGATTCTAAAACCACCACAATTTAATATTAACAGTAATAATGTTACTCCTCCTATATTAAAACCCAGTTTGCTTAATCCGTTTTCTAAAAACTCTAGTGTTAAGGTCAATAATAGTGAACAAATTGAAAATAGTGATACGAAAGTAAATGGAGAAATGCTGAAGTTTGTGCCTTTGGTAGTACCTGACAAAACAATACACAATGGTAAGATTTTTAATGATATATATTTATGTTATTAATTATCAAGTTGCAGATTCAAAAACACAATCCCTCGATCCCAAAGTATCAAGTAGTTCGTTTGTATTTGGTGAAAACTTGAAAGAAAGAGTAATTGCTGCAGAAAATCAAGAACTAAAGGCATCTACAAGTGTAGAGTCCAATGGTACTTCTAATATGTTATTTAGTAGTGCTATTAAAACTGAATTAAAAGGTAATCACTCACAATATTTTTCATTTATATACTTCAAGTTTATTTTTACAGTAGATCGAGGAGATTCTCTCACAAAAGATAAAGACACAAAATCCTTGAGCGAATCTGCTAAAGAATATGAGGAATCTAGAGCTGTTAAGAGGAAATATGAAGAAGTTGAAGTTATAACCGGCGAGGAAAATGAAACAAATATTTTAAATATTTCTTGCAAATTATTTTCCTTCAATAAGGTTTCTAGTAATTGGTTAGAACTGGGGAGGGGTACATTAAGACTCAATGATTTATGCGGGGATTACAGCTTGGGTTATTTGGGAAGTAGGTTGGTTTTCAGAACATTCGGAAGTTTGAGAGTCGTTTTAAATACAAAGGTGCGTTTATTAATTCTCTAATAATCTCAAAATGCATTGAAAATTTAAATTTTTCTTATTAGATTTGGCCAGAAATGGTTGTAGATAAGGCAAGCGAAAAAAGTATTAGAATAACTGCGGTGGATGTAAATGGAGAAATTAAAGTTTTCTTAGTTATGGTAAGTTTAATATGTTACATCATAAAAGTTGATACGATTTTATTAGAAAATGAGGTAATTTTATACTAATGTAGTCACCTCACACCTTGTATAGAGTTTCAAGCAAACTGATTAAAAGTCTTAATGGGGCACAAAACCCCCTAACCCACTAAAACTACTCCTGAAGACTCCAAGGGTACCATAAGTAGTGAGGTTTCGGTCAATTTTCCTGAAACTTTTTGTTGAGAGTTTCAGGAAAAGCATAATGCATTAATACTTTCTAAATTTTTTTCTGTGAAAATTATAGGTTTTACAAAAAAGGTGTAGGGGGCCTTTTTATCGAGGAAAATACCCTACAACGTAGTATTCTTTTTTTCTTCTATCTCCATCACAGACGGGAAATTTTGAAAATCAAAATGATTCTCCAAATTTTTTTTATGTCTGAGAAATTGATAGACCTCTGTAGTTTTTTTTATAACAATTAGCCTATTTTAAAGTACTTGTAAAAAATTTTAACTTGTACCTGTAGCCTCCAGTAACTGGGCTATAACAAATTTTGACCAGAACCAAACTGTAGTTTTGGCCTTAGCTTTTCTGCGTTTGACTGATTCCTATCTCCACTAGTTTTTCAACTCCTTAAAATTATTTGTTCATTTCTGTTTAACCATTAGTACTTTAGTAAACTAAATGTTTGTGTTCACAATTATTAAACCCAGTTATCTGTGGAGGTTTGATTACTATTAATTATAACCAAACAGTTGACATACTTAACAATGACTTTTTTGTTTTAGAGTAATATAGAAGATACCAATAAATTATACACGCATCTGCAGAATAGATTGGAGAAGGAGATTGCAGCACAAAAACGCAAAAAAAACGATGAAGCTGCACCAGAAAAGAATTAATGTACATACAAAAAAACAACAACAGATTTTAAGATTTAAAAAACCGATTTTTACTGATAAATGTGATTGATACATTGAAGAGAAAAATTCTTTTCTATACTTTTACACAAATATATCTATAAATTAGTCTATATGGAAGTAATAACCTCGTTATGGGTGAATCAGAAAGTAGAATGTGTGTATGAGTCTTTTATTTAATATGAATAATAATAATTGAAAAAACAAAATCAGATTTAGAATTCGGTGTTTTATTTCTTTGAATTAAAAATTTCGAAAAAATTACGACAAATTTTCTTACTTATAGAAATGTATAATGAATATTAAATATCTTTTAAATTTGAAATGAATTTTACTAAAAATTGAGAAACCGCATAGGGATGCTAAATAATATAAAAGTTCTTTATCCTACAGCTACAATATAAATTGATAACAATATGTTTAGGAGAACATTTACATGGCAGTGAAATCTACTGATTACACTTGTTGTTTTTGTATAATTAGTACGATAAATGGACTTTACTTAACTTGGGTTTTTGTATTCCCTTGCCTGAGTAACAGGGGTGCGCAAACAATGGCTGGATGATGATCATCGGGAGCTAGGTCTGACAGTCAACCATCTGTTCGACCCCTGGCTAACGTTTATAATACGTAAACTCGCCTTGAATCTCAAACTTCGGTCAACCGGACTTCATAATAACGACCCTAAATCTAAAGATTTAATATTTTTGGTATCCTCCACAGAAGTCTAAAGAGAAAGAGAAACTAGTAGTTTTATTTTTGAGAGGATGTGCCAGTTACTACAGCTTGTAATTCATTACGAAACTGTAAAATATATATATTTAAACTAGTAAATAAATTGACGTTAGGAAGATAAATAATAATACAAAGGCGTGTTTAACAATAATATATTTCAAACTTAGGGAGTATGCCACCAATATATTCATAAAAAAATAACAAGTTTTCATTATTATTTTTTCTTTTATACTTAAACCTTCAAACTACAGTGAAACGCTCTCAGTCTATCCCGAACGCTTTATTCAATTCTTTCAAATCTCTTTTATCGACAAAAGGTTTGAGGTCCCCTCTATTCATCAACGAAACGCACATACGTAAAGTTGACCATATGGTATCCGACATTTGCGACATAGAACCTGAGTTCATCACATCCTTTCCCCTCGCTTGCTGATTTAGAGCAGTTAAAAAGTGCTCGGCAGCTTCCCTACAAAAAAATATATCAATTCAATTCATAAATTAGTGAGAATTAAATAAAATTAAAAATATTACGAAAATAACATACCTATATGCATTTAAATTTATACAAGTAATTCCTACATTGTATCTCGCCCTAATAAAACCAGGAGATAAATTGAGTGCATGGTGGTAAGCATCTACTGCTTCTTCTGGTCGCATCCCATTAGCTAGAGTAGCGCCAAGTCTATTCCAAAGTCTAGCATCCTGCAATATTCATATATATCTAAATCATATATGCAACTGAGGAGATTATAAGTCACTCCTAGTGATAATTGTCTACAATAAACTTACAGGTCAATTCTGCAAAAGTATCGATAATAATTGATTCATAGTAAAATAGTGTGCGGCCAAGGACAGTTAAGCACATAGGTCGTGCCCTACTTGACATTATCTATCTATGGAACCGGAAGACAGGCAAGTGTTAAATTCACTTTAACGGACAATCTGAGTTACGATCGACTTTACCATTTGCTAACCAATATCCTCAATAATAAAAGACGCCGTTGTGCACGTACGTTTTGTATTAAATCTGGATTATGTTTGAGGGTGAAGCTGTTTTTAACGGTTATAATAAGAAAAATTTTAATCAACCGACATAGGTTTAAAAAAATATCTTTGTAGTTATATATATATACTTACGTCGGGTTTAACTGAAAGCGCCGCTGTAAAGCAGTCTGCGGCTTTATTATATTCACTAGTTAAATTAAATAAAACACCTAATCCGCACTGAACTTCATAATCCACATGTTGGGGATTCCTTTGCGCTGCCTTAATGTATAAATCTTGAATTGCCTTATGATCCGTTCTAAATTTATAAAACAATAAAAGTTAATATTAATTTAGTATCATAATTACATAATTGAAAGCTTCTTGGGTTATCAGACACCGACGACGAAAATAACTATTTCTATTTGACGTTTTGCCAACTGAGGCAGTTGCAGCAAACAAATTCTGAAGATGTAAACTGTATTAGTTGACGAAACGTCAAGTATAAACACTTATTTTCGATAAAGGGACCCAATAGCCCAAAAAACATTCAAGCAATTGACCACAGCCTTATACAAATAGATTCTTAGTTTATTTTCACATGTTTCTAAATGTGTTATAAATATATTATGCTAGGAATGTTTAAAAATTAATTTTTGTCAATATGTTGCAATTATTATTGTACCATTTTATTATGTGCCCATAATTATAAAAATGATATAAACCATTTCAGCACTAAGTTAAATTTTGTACCGTAAAAAAACGATTTTTTATTAGACGGCTTTATGGTGGTTGGAGCTTTTTCTCAAGTTATTTCGGCGTTATTGAAATTAATATGCATTTTTTTTATTTTTGTGTGTCAAAAGATAAATTTCATGTATAAGAAGAGAAAAATGTTTGAATGCTACAGAGCAAACTCAGGCTCTGCTAATAATGTGGACTGCAACTTTTCCGCTTCCACGGTTCCTAACAAATCCCACCTTGAAGTACTTAAAATATGTTTTTGGAACTATAACTAGTCATTGTAGAATCATCAAAAAGTAAATATAAGGCAGGAGCCCACATAGTGAAATAAACTGAATTGGTGATCGACTGAAGACAATCTGAGCATTATATTTTATTATATAGTATTGATACTGAAATTTTTAACAATATGGTAAATATTTTATGTATGGTAATGGGAAAATACATAATTTATAAGACAATTTTGAGACCCACCCTGATATACGCCTGCGAAACTTGGGTAATGACAAAACCAAACAGAGATTGGATATCTGGGAGAGAAGATCAAACCATGATATTCATACACTTTTCAATGGGGCACCGATCATCGCATTTATAAAGACAAAAATATTGCAATTGATAAATCGCTTGGGACGAATAGACCAAGACAGAATCTTGAAGCGAGTGTGGAGAGAAAAACATCCAGAGCTGAAGAAAAAAAGCAAGGGACCAAAAAAAGTGGAGAGAAATTACAAGGCTATGAAATTAAATGGTATGCATATAAACCTATATATAATGGGAATACACTCCTACTATAAATATTGTTGTAGGGCTTACTGCATTTTGCTGTTACTAGATTAACATTCAGAATATTATTATATCAATAGCTTTGATTAAAAAAAAAAAGCAGCTTCTCGTTAACATCTATAGTTTTTTTCTCATTGCTTTTTTTACTATTCTATCAATAGTCTCTTCAATTTGTGAGCACTAATAAACTTTCTTTTTATTAATCACAACAATCTTGTTGTTTTGGCTTCTTATCTTCCTGGACTGATAAGTTTACACAAAAAAGTAATTCCTTGAATTTCTTTTTTTCTCCATGGATGGGGGATATAATATGCCATTCGAATTGTTACGTTTTTCTTCAAACATTTTGAATATTTCTTTGTTCACGTATTGTGGCACAGTTGTCACTTCCGATTTGTTCATTCTAACATTCGAGTTTTTGAAGAAATCAGTTTGTTGTTGACCTCTTACTGCATTCGGGAAATTCAATAACACCTCGGAATGTATTCTAAATCGTCCTCTACTTATCTACACTCAAGTGCTAAAATCAAAGTACATTTTAGTAAATTTGAGGTGATATTATTCTTTATATTCGCCGTTCATATACAACAAAAATGAGACAAGACAAAGAATTCATTGTACAATTTTATTATTACAATACTTTTCGAACTGGAGGGTTAGCATCACATCGTCAATTTTTGACAACAATATAGTAAAAATTGTGAATGAATTAATTTAGTTTCCGACAATTTTGAACATCACTTTTACAATTATGGGCCATACGACATATAAAAGAAAAAAATTAAGCAGAAATTCCAGTTTTGTGAAAGTTAGTATACAAAAGAGTCTCAAAGCCAAGCACATTGTTAGAGTCATAAAAAGCAATGTACAAAATGTGTATTGATTTTTATATATTTTTATTTCCTTTAGAGGATTTCGAGAAAAAAAAAATATAAGATTGGATTTTCATCATCCGAAATGACACAACACGGTATGATAATTACATTCAAGGTAGTTATTTATTTATGAATGTTCAACTGGAGAGTGACATCTAGAAAAATCCGAATGAAATTTCATAAATTTTGTTAATTCTACCATTGAGATTAATTAAGTTCATTAAATATTTTGTAAAATTTCTAAAAATAAAGTTTCGAAAGTTAAATATATAATTGGAGTTATAATTGCATAATAGGACAAGATGAATAAAATTTTGATTGTGTAACTATAAATGTCTTTAGTTAATCTTTCATTATATATGGTGGTGAATGGTGAATTGACTGTTACAAAAAAAGTTTCGTATACTTAAACCATGTCAATCATTATATTCTAGTTTTTTTCACAATAACCAATAGTAGAAGAAAAGTTAACCAAAGTGCCTCATATTATTCTAGAAATAAAAAAAATTTCCGCAGCACATGCAACCCTGCACCAATCACTTACTGAACTAACAAACTTGTAACTTGCCCAGATAACTTAAAATTCGGCGGTATTAATTCTTGATATTTTGAATTGTATTTCAACCAATTGAGTAACATCTGACAGGCTTGATTGTAGTAACTTTCGTTCGTATAACTGACAGCTAATGCCATTAGAGCCTTTAAATTTGTTGGTTCTAGTTGGAGGCACTTATTAAGAGCTGATATTGCATTTGGATCCTACAAAAATATATATAAATACATCATAATAGGATAAATTGGAGTTAACAATTTTATTGGTAATTTTTTCAAAATAGGAAATATTGTGATACTTTACTTGTATAACAGATTCCAACACAATTTGACAACCATTTTTGATAATACGATAGTTTTATGTAAAGTTTAATTTTGGTAATTATGATTTATTATGTGAAATCTAATAAATAATAGTTTCAATTTTTGTTATGAAAATTTTCATCTTCGAAATCAACTTTTAATATATAACACAGAAAAAGTATTGAGGGCCATATTTATATAATGTGGTTTACGGCAATTGAAAAAAAGCTTTGTTGAAAATTTTTGTAATTTTCATGTTTGATTTAATGTAATCTTCATATTTTATAATTATTCAAATCTGTTTTACATTCTTCTTTACCTGTTCATTCTCTGCTTGTGTCGTACCAAGTAAAAGCCAAGCCTCGACATTTTCGGGCTCTTGTTTTACTGCTGCTTCAAAACACAATACGGCACTTGGAAAATCTCCTAGATCTAAAAATTCTTTACCTTTTTCTAAAGGTTTTGGTATTTCCAGCATGGGATTTTCGTCACTGAATTCATACTCCTTAAAAAAAGAAGTTAATGATTTAATACAGCTATGAATGTACATGACAAATCAACAATCACTAGAAGACATCTGTGGAATTAAGAGATATTAAAAAAATATTAGAAAAGATAAAAAGTCATAAAACAATGATAAAATCTCTTTTTTAATTCAGAAATTAATGTTTCATATCCAATTAAGGTGTTTATAAACAATTTATTAATACAAAGTGTTGACAACAATAAATAATAAAAAAATAAAAGTTTCTGAAAGTTTTCTGCTGTGCTGTGAGACCACTTTCCAACTAAATAATCAAGCCCAAAAAAGGGGATATTGTCTTCCTGGCATCCAGTTACTAGAAGAACTGCCTTCACTACAGCTATGGAGCTTCTTCTGCCCATTCATGCATTCAAGCTTCACCACCAAGACAAGGTCATGTACTCCCCAGGTGAATGACTACTACAGTCAAACTGAGACTCAACTGGAGGGTCAAGGAGACAAACTTACATACCAGTAAAACCTTGAAAGTCACAAACTACCAGGACAACCGCGCATAAAATGGCAGGACAGGGCTTAAAAGAAATAGGTGTCCAAAATTGGCAAAGGAAAGAAAAACATCGAGAAGAATGGAGGACAGTTGTCCAGGAGGTAAGGTATGTAACTCAATTATTTGAATAAAAAAAATTATTTAGTGTGATTTGTTTCCAAAATTTCCAATTTACCTTTGTATTTGTATTATAATATGAATTGAATTCATCTATCCATGGTTGTGCTGGATCTACATCTGCTTCTGAAACTTTTTTAAATTCCTCCTGTAATTTATTCCAAAATTCCGAATTAAACTCGTCATCTGTAAAATAAATAACAACCTCGTATTTCTTGGTTAAAAAAGTAACTATAACAATAACCTTTGGAAGATTGTGCTTGCTGGTGTTCCTCTGACCACTTTTGAGCCACAGCTGCAGGGCTCTTTTCTTGTCCTTCTGCTTCAAAATATTCTTTAGTCCAATCCGCAGCTTCTTGCTCGGTCAGTTTTCCTTCTTCCATAGTGCCATTACCTTCTTCCTTCATGAATCTCATGAACTAAATGTTAAATTTATCCTTAATTGAATTTTTTAGTAAAAATATTTTTAATAAAAAAAAATACTTCCTATATCAAATTTACCTTTGAATAAACATACTGTGAATTTTCACCTATATCTTCTAGAGCTTCTTCTGGTAGAAACGAGTTTGTTTGCTCTGCAGGGTTATTTAGAATTTCATTAGTCCAGGTATTTGCTATAGCTTCAATACCGTATTCTCTTTGTTCCTGTGAAATAATCTCGGCCCACACATTTTCGTTATTATAAACATCCTGAAAATATTCAAATTAAAAGGATTCACATCCTCAATTTTTTATTAGCAATGTTATAAATACAATAAATGATCGTTAATAAATTTAATACAAATTAGCTTACATTAAATCTTTTTCCATCTTCAATATATTGAAGAGCCCAAGCATTGTCATGTAGTTGATCTTTGACTGTTGAAGCAGGGATGGGAGGTAAAGCTGACCTTTGAGATTCTATTTCATGCATTTCCCTCATCAAATCTATAATTAAATCAATGTAAAATAGGAAGTTGTTTAAATTCTATTAATATCACAATACCGTCCATTCTATACGTCTGAGGTACAGCTCTTGATTCTTGGAGAAATTGCTCGACCAATTGGTCTGAACTACTTTGAAAAACTTGCCCATGATTATCAGAAAATGTATGATCTCGGGTAATATGAGAAGTCAATTTGGACAAAGGATTTGCTTGGCCACATTCCGCTTCTGTTAAAGGTCTAAACGCCATTTTTTAAATATACTGAACTTTGATAAATAGTCACTTGTATAAATTAACATAAACACTACATGTGGATGTGGAACCAAAATTATTATCGTAATGTACCTTATCTACTACGATATCTTATCGTAATGTCTAATGAATGACGTTTCCTTTCCCACAACTTCATGTGTCAAATATGTTAGGCGCGTGGTGCAGTCAAAATCCATCATTTTTCAAATTAAAAATCATTACAACGGCTTCTAAATCAACCAATCAAAAGCCTGGAATTGGTTACGTAATTTATACTGAAAAGGGGGGTTGTACTCCACCTTATCGGATTTTAAATTTAGTATACGAGGTAGAAATAAAATAACTATAAAAAGTAAATGAAAAATGTTTTTTTTTAATTTATAATAAATAAATATTGAAATATCCAGCGAGTTGAATTATTCTTTCAAAATAGTAATAAATTTTAATTTTGCCTTAAAAAATAAATGATTTTCTGTGTTATATGAATTAAATTTTTCACAGAGTATTAATATTAAAAAAATGTGCCGAGGTTATCATAATCATTGAAGGTTATCTTTTTTAAATTAAAATGATGTTGTGTTGCCAAGTTTCACTCTATTTCATAGATGATAGGAAATAACTATTTGAGTAGGAAATATTAATTTTAATGGTAATAAAACATAATTAGTATTTTTCAAACATTCACTCATAAAAAACGATATTTCATTCAAGGATTTAATCAATTTTAAATTTAATAATAGTAATAATTAAATTATAATAATACTAAAAAATATAGAACCGGAATATTTAATACTATTATTTGGATACTTGACAATTGATAATTAAATTTCTTTTAACTCTCATCACCTTTGACGTTCTAGATTTTAAAAACATTATAAGAAAAAAAAACACATTTCAATAAAACTTGTGGTAAATTATAGTAAATTTGACTGTTTGAATTGATTCCTACTTTACTAATTGAATTTAAGACTTGTTTGTGATTTTATTTTCATTGAAATCAATCAGTATCAAAACAAGAGAAGTGTGGCATACCATGAGTTCATTCCACGAGAATTTTTAAGCGATAATTTATTGATTTAAAAAGATTATTTATGAAAAACAAAGAACACATAATTGAATCTAAAAATTTCTATGACTTTTTGCCACAATGAAACGGGAATAAAGTAATAAGAAGTACAAAAGTGGAAAAAAAAGCATCAATTAGTTTAAATCGACATTTATTTCACAATTACATTATAAATAAATACTAATTTAGAATATTATCTAACTATAAACAAAATTTGAACTACAACAATCTGATTAGAAATAAGTTAAGAAATAATAAATTTAGAGGTAATTTAATACCATTTAACGGTTTTGGTTTAGAAAATCGAAAAATTATTCTATTTCAATGAATTTATTTAGTTTTTTACGGTGGATTTACGAGAAAAATTATATGAAATATCTCACTAAAATATTTAATATAGTGTTACGAACAAGTCCGCGATATGGGTCCTGGAGCCGGTCCTGACCAGCTGGAATGGAATTCTAAAATTCGGCGAAGGCGCGGCACGTTTGCTTAACACAGTTAGTTAGTTTATAATAAATAGTAATAGTGAAAAGATTTCGATCGAACAATTAAAGCCCCCAAACTAATTCAAGTTTTCATTTTTATTATTCATATGGTTTTTTTCATAAACATGATGTAAAAAGACTTGAAAAAACTCGATTTTCTATAACCAAAAATAAAGGAATTAAGATATAAAATGACCAATTTCGGTAATGGAAAGAAAGTTCTATGTAAATAATATAAATGAAAATTAGTAATAATAACTAATTATTTATGTTTTTGATAAAAAAATCTATAGAAACGGTGAAATGTATCATAAAATAATATTTTTAGGTATTCTACCATTTAACAAACAAAAATTAGGAAATAAAAACAAACATTCAATTTTTTCAAACTATTTTCACGAGATAAGAAGCCCTTTACCTTATTTAATTGTCCACACTTAAAGTATCCCACATTAAAACGAATGCATCTATTAAAGTATAAAACATATAAATTACCATACCCACTACAATTAATCCAGCGCTAACAGCTATCACAGACAATTTTTTATCTCTGGTTTTTAATTGTACTAATTTCAGTTGGTGTGTAACTAATAATTTTTTAACATCTGATAGTTCTCGTTTGAAATCTTTTTGTTTATGTTTCGGTAAGAAGTGGTTTTTCAATTTCTTCTCTAGAAATTTAATCCTATCATTAGCTGTTTGTATAGATTCCTCTACCTCCGTTAGCTAAAACACGAATTATAGAAAATAATCGAACTTAACAAGTAATTCATACCTCATTTTCAGATTGCATCGTGAATTAATCAAATTTGCGTATTTTTACAGTCATATATGCATTTGTAAAACATATTTATACTGACATTCCATTTTATTCACTTTTATAATATCTATTGTATTTTAAGGATATTGAATTTAACAAATTTTGCTTCTTATTATTTATCTATAATTTTAAAGTTTCAAACATAAACATGTTATGTTGTTTATAGTTTGTCAAGTTTAAATGAACTAATCAATCAATTGTCATTTTTAAAGTTGCAAAGAATTCAAAATTTAAGCCATGAATAAACGCCTAGAATAAAATTGTCAATATGTCAAAACCTCATTTGACATATGATTATATCAATATGAAGTTCGAGACTTTATCCAAATATCAATAAACAGGTGTGCTTTATTATTGTATTTGTATTGACAATCTATTTTATTGATTTTTATAACATCTATTCCATTCTAAATATATTGAATTCCACAAATTTTGATTCTTATTTCATAATTTCATAAATTTCAAACACAAACATGTTATGTTGTTTCTAATTTGTCAGGTTTAATACGCTAATCAATCAATTGTCATTTTTAAAGTTACAAATAATTTAAAATTTGAAGCGTGAATAAATGCCTAAGATAAGCTTGTCAATATGTCAAAACGTCAATTATATTAATGTGAAGTTTGAGAGTTTATCCAAATATCAATAAACAAGTTTGTTGTCATTTCTATTTAAATCATGGGTTGCTGCGGGTCTAGGGAAGAAAATAGAACAGAGGTTTCTGAAAGAAAATGTACCGATGTTTTTTGGTTGTGTTTATTTATTCTTTTCTGGTTTTTAATGGTAAGGTCAATTTATTTATATTATAGTTAATTATGTATAATAAGCAATATTCAATTTAAGTATTACTTGATACGTTTCAAATAGATTCTAAACAGTTTAAATAAGTATTGTTTTAATTAGTGACTCATTAATTATTCTTCAATTAAAGTTTATTGAAGCTCCGAACTAGTAGGTGTTTGTTAATTATTTTCATAAAATGTTTTTTTAACTTTTTGCTACTTTATAAGTCTGTTAGATCTCTTATTAGGATGGGCGTATTAAGCATTGATTTTTATATATTGAAGTTTTCTGGTGTCTCCTAGCAATTTTTATTAGTCTAAAAATAATGCAAATTAGAGTAGGTGAATTTTATTGATGTAATTATTATTATGACGTAATCAACAATATCCTTATTAAATCAGTGTTATTACATTATTTTAAAAATGCCATCGAAAGCATATAGTAGAAATAGAAGATAAATCAAATATAAAATATTTAGTGATCAAAATTTAACTCATATTTAACGATGTTTTAATTCTGATAAATTGGAATATTTTAGATTATTATTGCTGCTTTCTCTTTTGTCTACGGTAATCCTTTACGTATTATTAATGGATATGATTCATTTGGAAATACATGCGGTACCCATCGCAATAAACCTATTGGAAACATGCCTCTTAGTGGCATTGACACCACTAACAAACCTTACTTGCTATTTTATAATATTAATGAATTGAAACAATCTCTCAAGATTTGTGTGGAAAAATGCCCAACATCAAAATTAAATACTGCAACTGATTTTAATAATTATCACCTTCAAGGAATTAACTATTGTAGATATGATTTTAATTATGCTGATTTGAAAAATCAACAATCTGAATTTTTGTTTGGTTCTTTTGGACCCTGTCCCAATTTACCTGTTTATGAAAGGTAAGTGTTTTTCGCACATAGTTGTTTGATGAAAATTATCTTATTGTATATAGTATAATTTTACATTTTTTCTTTTAAGTACTCCTGTACTGAATCGCTGCATTCCAAAACAGGTAACAGAAGTTACAGAAGCAATTGTTAGTAACTTTTATGGTCTCCTCAACAGTTGGAGTGTAGTTGAACAAGTTTTAGGGGATCTTTACAGTACTTGGAAAGAAATCTTAGGATTAACTTTCTTATCCCTTGGTATAACATTTATATTTTTTTTAAGTAGTATATCTTTAGTAATGCTATTTTGTAGTTATATCGCTACTTACCATTGGTATTTTACATTGTTTGGCACACCTAGTATCTTACATCATCATGATAGGCTTCACTATTGCTGGACTAGGCGGTACAGCTTTTTTATGGTACACTTATTTTGATATTAAATATCACCTTAACAAAACTGCCAAGTTTATGCTGCTTTCGGAGTCTGTGAGAAATGAAACTGCTTTTCTTTGGTATTCCATCATTGCTACTATAATTATGGTAAGTCAAAATTGCAAATAATAAAAAAATGTGGTCAATTATTTTGTTGAAAACAATAAAAATAGGTACTTAAAAAATATATTTATTTAAACATTGAATAAATACAAAATTTTCTGGCAGACTTCTTTCCGATTGGACTTCATTTGCTATGTCATGGCCTTTTTAAAGTTGGCACAGTATTAAATTTTGTAAGTAATGAATATGTGGATAGACAGGAAGACTAAAAACTCGTGAATGAATAGTGAATTATAAGATTCGGTTTTGTTATTTATTTATTTATTAGGTTCCTCAACTTTTAACAATTTTGAATTTCAAATGGTTCATACCACCTGCCAAATTGATAATACTAGAAAAAAGTGACAAACTAAATGAACTGAATACATAGCATGGTGGACATAGACTAGCTAACAGTCCGCTGGGGTATACCAGGTAATAAGGAAGCAGACGGTTTTGTCTATAACTTCATATTTTGAGTCAGAGCCCTGCTGTGGTTTCATGAGATGAACAGATAGCTAAAGGAACAGACGAAGTCTTTTTGGGGTAACACTCCATGTCTATACAGTCCAAAAGCGACATTAACCTGGTGGTCGGTTTTTTTGACAGGCCTCTTCCCCTTCAAATACCAACGCCCGAGATTATAGGTAAGGCAGAGGTCGACAACTTCAGATTTTGTGAGCAAACTATAGAGACAGCAGAGTATCTACTCTGCGAATGTCCTGTCCACATCAGTAAAAGGCTTAGGTACCTCAAAAGAGTTCAGCTAACACTTTGAGAAGTATCTACACTTTATGGGAGGCAATACCATGAGATGCAAAGTTATTCATAAAAAATCTTGTTAGGTATGAACACAGAGGGGCTGGAAAGCCAAAACCACTAGCCAAATAATCTAATATAACAATATATCAGATGTCCAGAGATTTGAGACAAAACTTAACTTATTAATGTGTTGTCCAAGATCTATAGTTACGCACAAACCCTGCAAATGAGATCCTGTTGAAATGGTTATTGCAGCATACAAGCCGGAATGGGCTCAAATTTATCACTGTTTGCCTTCGCACATGAGAATAGCTGCTATAAATATTCATTCACTGTATATATTTGGCCAACGACTTGAATCGTTATAATAAAGTTCCTTTTCCAGATTGTGATATTAATTATCATAATTTTCATGAGGAAGCAAGTGGATTTTTTAGCAGATCTATTCCAAGAAACTTCAAAATGTCTAATGCACCTTCCGCAACTGTTCTTTCAACCAATATTAACCTTTTCCATTTTAGTATTGTTCTTTATGTTTTGGCTTTTTGTTGTGGTAAGTAATTAAAAAATATATATTTGAATTTTATTCGATTACAGTATTTTTTTACAGCTCTGTTTAGCCACGGCATCTTTTCCCGAAAAGAATGAAGTTGTACCTGCTATTAATAATTCTACTCATACTGCAATTCAAGCCTCGAGACTAGTTTATCCTACACAGGGTAATCCAAAAAAGGAAATGAACTTGGAAACGTTTGCCGATAAAGTAAAGAGTAAGTTTTAATTGATAACAATAATTAGTTAATGTTTATGGATATTAATAATTGATTAGAATTTTATTTAATGCATCTAATTTTGTATCAAATCACCTGGTACAACTATTATTAGTATAGGTGTCCATACATTATATTATGTAATAGTAAACACACAGAATTTATTTTTTTTTTTAAGAAAAATTTATTCATTTGGAAAGTAATTTTATAAATTTAGTAATTTCGAATTGAAAAATTTTTTAAATCTTCGTTTTCATGGTAAATTTACGAAAAAAGGCACTGGAATAAAAATATTAGTTTATATAAATATAGTCATTCATTCATTAACAACTTTTTTATAAGTAATGGAATGAAATTTTATTATTTTTTTTTCTTTATACAAAAAAACAAAGTAAATAAAAAATATTTGTACAAAAATTTGCCAAACAAAAACAGGAATGTGTTCAGCCAAGTTATTAACCAATTCCCATGTGGTTGTTTCGGTTTACGGGGGTTAGTAGTTAAGTTTTGATATATGTCAACATGTTCCTTGAGGATTAGTGAGATTGTTGATAGGTGAGTAGTGACTGATTATAATAAAAAGCATATCTCCTGGGACAAGCCTAAAATTTCATGAATCCGGTTAGTAGGGCACACACAAATACATTTTAGCCTATATGGGTAGTGACTACGTCATCATTTTAGCAACCATTCCCAATTGTTGTACAGTAAATTTATGTGGCTTCAACCAGCCAACGTATTTGAAGCAATACTTCATGAAATTCCTTTAAATTTTGTCTTTTTATTTATTCAGCTTCTACTGTTTGTGTCAATTGGTTATACAAGCCTATAAGGAAAATAGTTGGGGATAATGACCTTTAAACATAACCTGAAATTTTTTAGGTTATAAATGTTTTTTTGTGTAGATTATCAAAAAATAAATATATGAACCTTGTTTGATGCTTAACAAATAAATTTTGAACGATTATAAACAAAGAGTTGCTTATATGTCAATATTTAAAGCTCCAACGAAGGGACCACGATTTTTATCGATTTATTTTATTTCTTTAGTTTCGGTGGTAGAATATGTAGATGCTTCCTGGGTAAGAGGTATGTGGTGGGTGTACTTTATCGGTTTAATATGGACTTCCGAATTTATAATGGCATGTCAACAGATGGTGATAGCCGGTTCTGTCGCCCATTGGTTTTACAGGCACAAATATAAAGACGACAGTCATTGTTGTTACGCTACAGGAAAATTGATCAAATACCATCTCGGTACTGTTGCTTTAGGTTCGTTAATCATTACGATATTCAAGATTCCCCGATTGATACTTATGTATCTTCACGAAAAGTAAGTACCAATCAAAATTAATTTGTTCTTTATGCCACAATAGGGTATTTGACAATTTAATTTGAAATTCTGGAAGTTATCGTCTTCAGAGACTGTCATCATCGACTGTACCGCGTTCCATGTGAAGTATGAAAAATCCAACGACTTTTCTACTAAGAATAAGACAGTTTACTTAATCAAATCTGTCAAACGTCACAAATTACATGACATTACATTACTTTATAGTAAACAAATAACATAATGTGGTTTCTTTCATGTAAATTTCAGTTTTGTTACAATTTCAAAATTCGGATTTACACTAAAAACAACACAAGATCGACCTGATGTCTTGTAATTGATCCTACAATAAACTCAATTAACTCATATAATACCAGATACCATATAAAACGCTATGTACAGAACTGTTTTTGTCAATATCACCAAAACCAAAGCTTTCATAGGTTGTCTACTCGCTTACTGTAATTTATGACGTCGCAAAATTGTATTATGTGGGGTTAACGAAAGTGTACCATCCTATTCCTTATGGAAGAGCCCTTATTAGAGATCTTCCCAAACTATCTGTCAAGCAACACACATTAATATGTGCTTAACGCTAAAGAATACCGTAAACTGTTTACATACTTACTATATACTGACGTCAGTGCACCGCCATATTGGTATTGAACGTTTTAGCGGGAATTTTAAACTGAAAATTTAAAAACTTGACTTTAAATGTACTAATGGATATGTACAAGACATGATGAAATGACAATGACGAAAAGAGAAGAAGAGGAGTTGAGAATAGTGGAAAGAAAGATAATAAGGAAGGAACGAGGAACTTGGAGAGTAAAATGTAATTAAAAGAACAAAAAAAACAAAGAATAAAATGATTAGTGCATTTGCTGAGAACTTGCGAAGCCGCAGTAGCTAAAATTTGATCCAGAAGATAGTAAATGTAGGGAGAAAGTGATTAAAATAAGTAGAACAGAACCTGAGTAGAATGGGAATCGTTGGAAAGAAAAGATTAAGGTGAAATAAAGTGAAGTTAAGTGAAATAAATAAACAATGGGGATTGATTCACCTCGGAAAAAGGATTTGATGTGATTTTCATGTTCTAATCAGTTTAGTTTTTATTTACTAGACAAAATAAATTCAAATTACAGGTAAATCAGAATACATGAAGTAAAAATAAAAAGTCAAGATGACAGCACTTGAAAATGTCATTAGTAGAACCGCCAACCGCTACAAAAATAAGGGTTATACAACTATATACAGATACAAAGTATTATTGTCGTTTTTTAAAACGAATGAATTCAAATTTTCATAAAATATGTATTATAATTCAAGGCATAGTTTTGTGGGATTGTGGCGAAATCAAACACCAAAGTATACTAACTCTTATATATTTCCGATCTTTCGAATACTTATGTATTCTTCGTTTGGGACTGAAATTACACAACATCCCACTACAATAACGTTCATAAACTAGTTGGCAAAAACTTCAATCATCGTATCTATTTTCATTTTTTTGAATCACAATTACATAGTTATTCGAAAGTTTGGGATATATATTAAGAATAGTACACTTCGGTGTTTGATTGCCACATTCTATCGTGAATCGAACAAAAATGACAAATTATATCCTGAGAGATGTTCGTTTGCATCACACGTTTTCTATGGAGATCATTTTATGGAATATAAATCTATAACCTTGTTTTGGAAAAACGAATTCTATATAAAATTCAACGTCATCAGTAATAAAATAACTTTACTTAACCTATAAAAGTGAACTTCATTCGTTAACGATCTAACCTAACATAATCTAATGTCGTTCATAATCTGACCAATAAAAATTTACAACTATTTGAATAGTAACAAGAATCGACAACAAACTACTTATTATGTTACCTGTAAATGATTTTTGAATCGTATTAGTTTGATAATTGATAATTTCAGTCGTCCATGTTGAACACATAAGTATTGGAAATCTTTAAAATATAATATTAGAAATAGTAATCTTTGGTGTTTGATTACCACATTCCCGCAACTAAAACGTCCATAAAGTGGTTGACAAATAATGAATTGTCACATGCCCTATTCCACTAGTCGATTTGTATTAATCTGTACCGGTATTTTACTAAAATTTTAGATGGAACAGAGGAAAAGACAAAGGAAACGAATGCGCAACTTGTGGTTTGAGATGTTGCATTTGTTGTTTTTATTGTTTGGAAAAATTTATTCGTTATTTGAATCATAACGCTTACACTGTTACCGCTATAGACGGTTCGCATTTTTGCAAAGCTGCTGGAACAGTAGGTTGAATTAATTTTCGATAAACTATCATTAAATAATTTTATTTTTATAGGCTTTTGAAGTATTAACTACGCACGCACTACAAGTAGCGACTATAAACAGTTTGGGAGATTTCATTTTGTTTTTGGGTAAATGTTTCGTAACGGCTCTAACAGGATGCGTCGGTTTAGCGTTGTTCAGAAGAGACGCAGCTTTGACGTTTTACGCAGCACCTACATTAGTTGTATGCGTTTTCTCATTTTTTGTCGCGCACTGCATTCTATCGTTATACGAGGTAAGATGCTATCAAGATATCTTAATGTTATTATTCGCCTTGTACTCGTTCCAGTTTTCGGTTGATAACGACAACAATTATAATAAAATAGAGCTGACACAACTTTATTACATAAATTAAAGGAAATATATAACAGTTCATTGTACCGTACAATATTCTAAATCCCTTTTTGTTTGTGATTCATTGTTCCTCAGACCTTTTAGATAATATGTTATGAATCTTCTGGACTGACCTAGTATTGGACGGTTTCTTTAGTAACATTCCATATGATCCTTTCAGTTCCTTATTGATGTGATATCTCATGAGACCATAGTAAGGCTCTGGTCCTAAGTATATAGTCGTTGCTTCTTTTTGACAAGACTGATGGCCTGGAAACCACGTTAGGGTTACTTTGTTTTTGTCAGATAGTGCTTTTAGGACCTTCAAGGCCGCTTGGTTATCTGGGAGAATGTAGATGGGCTTTTTATTGACCTCGACCTAAAAAATAGTGAGTGATGTTTCTAGAGGTAGTTAATTTCCACATTGAATATCTTTGCCCAATGCCTAGAATCCTTTGGTGACTTGTCAAATTTTCTGGCTTTAGTTTTACTGTCTGGTTTAGACTGTAGACGTCGCTGAATGCCTTTTCCTTAATTATGAAGTGAAGAGGAGGCAGGTTCAGTAGTGCCTCTGAGGCTGCGGGGGAGCAAGTTGACTTTGCTCCTGTATTATCTATACAGATTAGCCTTGGAATCTTTTTTAGTTTTTCAAATAACTTTTTATACAATTTTTCAGACTCTGCAGATTTAAAATGTTTAAAAGTTGATGAGGAATGAGTGCCTGGTGTACAATTACAACAATTACTAATTTTTCTGGTTTGTAGAAACGTGAATTCGATTTTTTCAAAAAATAACATTTCTGTATACACTAATATAAATGTTTTCTTATTTTAGATGGTTCTGGATACGGTTTATTTATGTATGTGTCAAAGCGGAGAAGCACCCGAAGGTATAAAAATGCAAAATCTCGGAGTGACTACAAATGGCAATCAAAATACAGAAACAGGACACTTAAATAATTAATTTATAATAAGTGGACATTCACATTTACATTATATACAGGGTATACCACTATGAGTTACCCATGACTTTGGGCCAATTTTACAACCTACGATAAAACTATAATTTGAACTTTAGCTTAAACCAAGATTGCTCTATTTTACAGGTCATTGTTAAAGAGACATTCTTCTACTGGTTGTCATAAAATTTTTCCGATATTCGATTTATAGTTGACTTGTTTAAAAAAGTTTTATCAACAAAAACAAAAAAAATCATACAATTTCTATGAAGTAGTACTTTTGGTTAACCTTGTGATGTACAAAGAAACAGTTTAATAAAAAAAATTAATACGGTAACTCCAAAGGAAAATGAAAAAAAATTGGGAAGTAAATTTAATGATGAAAATAACAAAAACGATCATGTTTTCTATAGAACCGAAAAAACAATTTTAAAAATAGGTGAGATAATATAAAATTTTTTTTTAGAACGAATAACTTTTTGTTTTCTCAACGCCTGTTGTTGATGATTTCTTGTTCATGATCATCGTCGATTGCATCGGATATAAAGTGCAAAAACTTTTTACAATATCATAAAAATGTAAATAATATGAGGAAACAAGAGTTTAAAAGTTTTCTCACTTCCAACCTTACATTTCCTCAACGTCTGAAAATCCGTGTAATAATGATCGGCAAGGTTTGTATTGAAAGACAAAGATATGGTGCTATGATCACCACGTTTTGCTTACTAAAAACGCATCACCGATACAGCACACCGACGCCCAGCTGTCGTATCAGACCGCTAGATGGCGATCGCGTCACTGAGGGTAAAAACGCAACCCTCATGACTCTTGAATCCCAAGAATTGGACACAACTGTCGAAATAACTAAAAGAAACGGAATCCTTTAGATACAATTATCTAAAATAGGGTTTTTACCTAAAAATTGATTTGGGATACATTTAAAGTATAACTGAAAGTCGGAGACGACAGAATATGATTTAATTGTAACGAAGTAATCAAAATATTTATACCCTGTACATTATTGTAAGTAAGCGTAAAAATGAATTTGTTTGGAATCTATGTGTAAAGTATTTCTTTATTATACAAGTCCACTACCACAAAATATTGTTTAAAAAAATGTTTCTATAAACACCATATAAACAAGATACTGCACTGCCATTTTAAATATATTTCCATCTGTTGTGTCAGTTTCAATAACGTTTAATTTATTTGCTACATTTTTTTCTATAACAAAATAAGGTGACTTGTTTTAATCTAAAGTAACAATGAACACACTATTTATTCTACCACTGCACCAATACTCACAATTACACTGTCCGACGCGCGTTTCGATAACCAAGTTATCGTCTTCAGGGACAGAGGACGAAACGTGGATCAGACAGTGTAATTGTAGATGTTGGTGTAGTGGTAGTGTAAACAGTGTGTTCAGTAGGAATATCGCTAAGACCAATATAAGAACATCCTAATACCGAACTTTTTGAAGTTGACACAATAGTTGAATTTGTTGTTGATTAATGTGTTAAACAAAGTTTAACATTGAGATCACCAATTTGGATGTTGTATTATTCATGTGGAATGTACAAGAACTGTTTTTAGCCTTATATGTATCGTTTATCGATGCTTTTATAGAAGCACAATCGTAAAATGTTTAGCTATCGATGTTAATTGTTTAATACTTTCTTTTACTTTCCGTCCTTCATATTGTATTTGATGTATAATCATAATTTTAGACTATTCACTCAAAACGCAACAGACTGCTCAAAAATATTTTACAATCTAGAATAAAATATGTCGATTTTTTTATAAAATTGCTACTTTGTTATATTTTTATACAGCTATATATATTATTTAATAGATATTTTATGCTTGAATTACCTATTCTGTCTGAATTAACTAAACAAATGTTATACCAGTGGTTCTCGAACTCTTTTTCCTTGTGAACAATATTTCTGGCTTCAATGGACATACTGCTATTACATTTCACCCATATCAAAGCTCATTAACAAATAAATCTAATATCTAAAAATGGAAAAGTTCATTTGGACTACTTTGGAAATCCCTGGTCTAATGATGAAATTTTGTGTAGACCCCTTGAATCTCTTGGAGTTTATTTGGACCAATTTGGGAATTATTGATCTAGCAATATAAATGTGTGTAGATCCCTGTCGAGCCTTCTGTGGACCTCTAAGGATTAACCTGTACCATAGAAAATTGTCTAAACACTCGTCGTCGTGTCTACCTTCTGTATCTCTTGAAGTTCATCTGTACCACTTTGGCATTCCCTGATCTATCTAGGCTTCTGTCAAGCTTTTGGGCCACTTTGGCAATTAGTCATCTAGCGATAGAAATTTGTGTGGACTCCCATCGAGCTTTTCGTGGACCTCCTAGGGTCTTTCCCCTGGATCTCTGGAACTTTACCTGGACCACTGATCTATCGATGGAAATTTATGTAGACTCCTGTCGAGCTTGCCATCTAATGATTGTATAGATTCCTGTTGTTTCTATCCCCTTGATCTCTGGACCACTTTGGGAACCATTGATCTAAATGTGGTACTTTTAGAACACTTTTATCGAGCTTTCCGTAGACCTCTAGGGGTTTACCTGGATCACTTTGGGAATCACTGATTTATATTATTGTCAAATGTTTAGAATTGGTAAGAAAATGTCAACTGATACAAACTATTTCTATTTGTTATAAATTAACAAATTGCCTATTAAAAATTTATTTAAGTGTATTTTTTATTTCATATCCTTTAATTTAGCTAACAGAGGAATTTTATTACTTACTGTCAACATTACCAGACACCTAATAACCAAGAATAATTATCAGTTTGGGCTCAAAATTTTTAGATGGTGACGGAACAACAAAAATTTTCAATGTGTAACCTAGGGGCGAAGAACTATAAAATACTTAATTTCCAATTATAACATAAGACAAAATCCCTAAATTTGGTCTATACCTTCAATTATTTTTCAAACAACGTATCTACAATATTTAGAAAAATTTATCTCAGTGTAGCAATTTGTTCTGTCAATATATTCGATTTTGTAACCCATTTATCTTTATGATTTATCTATTTTCGACCAAATACAAAAATTTTCTCCAAAAAAATTTCAGTTTACGATCAGTTTTTGAAAACGCTGCCTTTGTTATCAAAACGCGCATCTGACAGTATCTGTTATGTATTTATCGCGTTGACCTTGTGTTCAGTACATCCAAACTTTGATATAAACTGCATGTTTTTATAAAATGTGTAATGAGGCAAAAGAGCCCTGACTATTCTTCATTAGTCTAAAGGAAATTACCCATATATATATATATATATATATATATATATATATATATATATATATAATAAAAAAAAAGAAAATATAACTAAAGCTTTATTTTTGAAATATTGTGTATACACCTAAGATTTACTAGATTTGAGAAAACCATTAATTTTCACTTTAATCTTTTTTCCAGCTTTTCCTTTCTTGTCTATTTTATTTTTAGCCTTTTCAATAGGTTTTTTCTTTTTAATTAATTGAACTGTTTTATTAACTTCTTTTATACTTTTCTCTTTTTGTTTAGCTCCAATTTTTACATTTTTAACTTTGTTCTTTTTGGATACACCATCTGTATTTTCACTTGTCATTTTTTCCTTTTCATATTCCTCTACTTTTTCTAATACATCTTCTTGAAATATATCATCTAGAGGTTTTAATTTGTAGCTATCTGTAGGGCGAGTTGCTGCTGCATGTACTTTCTGTTGAATCCTATTCACGTATTTATTTTTAGCAGAAAGTTTTATTTGATTTCTATACTTTGCCGGACTAACGTAATTTGAATTTTCCCATAGAGCCACTCCACTAAAACTACCCGAAAATATTTTCACCTAAACAAAAAAAAAGAAATTGTTAAAATTTTTTCATTAAAACTTGGGTTATAACAAAAATATTGTAAAATTGAGAAAATATACAAAAGTTAAAACAAAGTTGCAATTCAAAAAATCAGAACACCTCTTTTGTTGTACAATTTCGACATCATATATTTCAGAAACTGGCATTCTACAAAGAAGTATTTTAGGATTCAATCTCCATTTTTTGTTTTACATTCTAGATATAGAAGAAATAGTAATAGAGATATTTATAGATGAAATTGTAGTACCAAATACATTCACATCACAATCATTAATGCCTGCTCATTATTGAAATATTATGTAATGGCTTACTGGGTTAAATACAAATCTAGGTCCAACTTCTGCTAAAGCGCCATCTTCTGATAGTATCTGGAAATTTCTGAACCATATCCTATTATCTAAGATTGTAAATGTGTAAACGTGATCAAAAAACGGTTGACTCTTTGGGTGGTGTTTGGGAACCCCAAATGTTTGTGTGAAGATTTCTTTCAACAAAGCATAGTGTGGTTTTTCAGTAAAAACTGGATCAAAACTTAATAGTGGCCTAGAGCCCCTAAGGCAATTACCTGTTAATTTAAGTTCTTCCATAGTATAAACTGAAAATAAATAAAAAATTATTAAAGGTTTTCTTGAGCAAGGAAATTATTAATTACCATTTTCAATTAAAAATTTTACACTTGGTCCATTAGGTACATTGGAAATCCACATGTACAAATCTCTTTTCTTTCTACCTTCGAATAGAATAGCTTTATTACAATTTTTCATTTCGCACATTTCGTTTATTACAGATAACGTTTTTGAGCGTTCCATTTTTGATTCTGGTTTATGATGGGGCATTAATTTTTTAAGATCTTCCATTAGATGGCGATCTCTATGATTAATACCTCGAGATGCAAAAATTAACACCCTTTGTTTATTTATCCATTTTCGCTGAAATTGTATATTTTAATACGTTGTAATTTATACATTAATATTCACAAACCTTTTTTTCTAATGGTTCCTCAGACTTTCTCACTGGAGGAGGCAATACCTGGGCTTCTGGTTCAGTTAATGGAATTTTTCTTTTGCTTTTCTGTACCTTTCCCATACTGTTAACTATACTACACGTGGGTCTTCAATAATAATTGAATATTCGAGTATAATTTATAACCTAGAAATTTTGTTGTGACAAAATCTTCTTTTATATGTATTGAAATAATTTATTTACTTAATCAATGGGTTACTCGAGAAATTCAAATTAATTTATTGTTGAAATAATTAGGTTTGCAGTTTAATTACTCGATATTAAAAAATAATTTTTGATATTAATTTGGGATTCTTAATCACTTTTTATATAATGTTTCAACTATGGAAACGTTGCTAGCTACTTTTTATGTTTGCATTTCAAAAAGAAGAAGATTTCGAACATTTATAACTCATATTTCTATCGTGCATTTATTTAGTTTAAAAGCACATGAATTAAGAATATTTTATTGGATAAAAATTACCATCAATATGAGTTCTAGTGATTCTGAGTTAAGTGATAGCGATTTAGAGGTATTTATAGTGTTTTTACTCATGTTCATAATTTATTGTATATTTATATTGTAGCTTCAACAAGCTTTTGCTGAGGGCCGTCTCAAGCCAGGTTTCAATAAAGTAGAACAGGCTCCTAAACAATTCGTCAACAATATAGTAAGCTCTTGGAAATTGATCAGTATAAATTTTATGGTAACATTTTTATTATTTTTAGAGCGGCTTAAAACAAAAACTCGAAGAAATTAAACTCGATTTAGCATGGATAGAAAGGCTAGATTGTATAAATGCAGAAGCACCGCTAGCTCCAGAACTAGTCGCTGAAATGTTAACACAAGAAGAAAAGAGAAGCAATGAATTGAGAAACAACAAGAAATTACCTCAGTTTTCACCAAAGGAAGATCCAGTTTTAAATGATTTTAAAAGAGAGATGATGTTTCATAGGCAAGCACAGGCGTGTACTTTGGAAGCTATACCTAAATTAAAACAAATGGGTCTCCCTACTAAAAGGTAACCATAATTTTTTTTCATTTTGTATTTTAATTTTATTAATTTCAGACCTGATGATTATTTTGCGGAAATGGCAAAAACTGATGAACATATGCAAAAAATTAGAGAACATTTAATGAAAAAACAACAACAGCAAAAGAGGAGCGAACACGTGAAGCAACTTAGACAGCAAAGAAAAGAAGGAAAAATGCTTCAAGTTCAAACAAAATTACAGAGATCACAAGAAAAGAAAGAAATGCTCGCCCAAGTTAAAAAAGTTAGAAAAGGTTTATCTAAAGATCTGGAATTCCTCGACGGTAAAGGTAAATTATCAGCTAAGAAGTTGGCTGAAAAGAAAAAGATGAAAGATAAGAAGTTTGGATTTGGTGGCAAAAAGAGAGGAATGAAGAGAAATACAAGAGATAGTGCAGGAGACATAAGTGAATTTACAAATCCTGGAAAACCGGGAAAGGAAAGGAAATTTAGTAATAAAGGTAAAGGAAGTAAACAAAAATCTGGAGGTAAAGGGAAATCGGGAGGTAAACAAAGGATGGGTAAGAATAGGAGGATACAAATGAAGGCGAAAGGGAAAAAATAATTTATACATTGAATAAATTTTTTTTTGTAGTTTGATTTTTTTATACAACTGTTTTCATGTCTTTCTTGTACATATCACTCTCCCCAGTAAAATTAACGGATAAATTACTAAATAAAAAACATTTCAACTACTATTGGAGGAAATTTGATGAAAAATATTCAAAATAGGGTTTTAAAAGCAAACTAAAAATAATTTTGATTAATGTCCTATATTTCTCCTCAGATTTCATTTTTGCCAAGAGTATTTCTTATTTCAATAACTCTGAGGTAACTCAAATAAATTGAGAGGTAGCTTTAGTAATGAAATTAGTACTGAAAACACTGGGTTCGCCTGTATAGCAGCAAGAAAGGGGGACTCAATAATTTCTTTCTCTCACAATGTATAAGAGACCCCAAATCTATATATACATACAAACAATGAACTTAGTAAGTGATAGATTTTGATATCTATGTAATTATGAACGATTGTAATGATTTGGAGAAGGGGGTTAATAATAGCCTCAAGTAAGTATAGTTAAAATACCTTAAAACAAAAAACGAGCATTTTCTTGAAATCTAATTTATACTGCAAATTATTCGGTTGGACTATGTTTTGTGACTCACTCTGTATTTATTTTCGAGGTAGAAATAAAACGATATTTTAATAGCAGAAAAAGTATATATTTAGTAATAATAGCATTGTTCATAATTTTAAGACTGTATTCAATAAAACTCCATATTGCTTATTAACTTACTGATTTTTTAAAATTATGAGTTATCCACCTTTATTCCCAGGAAATTGTACATCTTCAATTAAATTCTATTTATTTTTGTGACACTCATTTTATAAATTGAATTTCCAAATTTTTAATTTAATATACACTGTTTTCCAAAAGTATTACATCCTCTTTTATCTTCAACATAACAAAACTTATACAAGTTTCAAGGGCTGAAGTGTAAAGTCTTTTAAGATAACCCAAACAGAGCACACATGGTTTTTTGAAAAATTATTCAATTGATTTTGAGGCATCTACGCCCACTCATCTTAAGTTTTGAATTGTACTGTTAAATAGAGGTTGATAATTATTAATATGAAGCATTCGAGTGAATAATGAAGTTTTATTAATAACACCCATAATTAAATGAAAAGTTCCTAGTGAAGTACCGTTAAACACCATTGTACCCTAAACCACTTAGTTTGGAATTGGTGATTAGTGATGGTAGAATTAACAATTAATATTTTAATTTCGATAACTTGAAAGAAAAAATGTGAAGGTAGGACATACACACAATTCGCCCTATTTTTTATACCCTAATTAAAAGAATTTAATCACATCAACAAGTTAACGAATAGAGCTTGTACTCAAAGGAAATTAATGAAAAATCAATACCAAAATAGCATATTTAGATCAGATGCATAAAGGCACTGAATGCTGGGTTCTAAAAAAAGAAAACTTGATAGAATTTTCTACCAGCTGCAATAGGTCAAAAAACATTTTACCAAAAAAGGTAAAGGTCACTTTTGATATAGAAAATTAGTTAAATAAAATAAATTAAAATTGAAATATAAATTTAACAATAACAATAGACTGGTAAATTGAACCAACTTAGGTATTCCAACATAAATTCATGTCATCCTATGTCACAAAAAAGATCATAAATAGCTGATAAAGCTATCCAACTGCCAGATCCTGAATCCTAGATAATGTAATCAATTAAAAAACTAAACATAAAACATTTTTCCTTATTATATGTAAAAGGACTTTCACAACAACTGTTGAAACACTATGAGTCATAAAAGACACAATACATAATCAATATATTTCATTAAACTCAAATCTAAACACCTAAAAACCAAAGGAGTGATAATATATATTAAATAATGATTGTAACATAGGACAGACATCTCAGTATTTAAAAAATATATTAAAAAGTCATCAATATGATAAAAAAAATTAAGGGTGGTCGATTGGGTGCTCAAATTGTGTAATTGGAAAACGACTATAATCACTAATTGCTACTTTATCTATAGTTTTCACTATATGGTGCAAATTCAATATTCAAAAGTACTGATAACAGACAACGAAAATAAATTTTCAAGTGGATTGAGTATGTAGTTTATCATAACCTTATCCACACATGGAAACGATAAAATATTGAAAAATCAGCCAGGAACAAAAGTACTAAGAGGGTTGGTGTAAACAGTGTGTTCCGTATGGATTTCACAGACGGTTCCAGAAATTTCAACTCCGGAAGAAAAGTATTATATTAGAAATATATATATATATATTTCAAATCTATTACCTATAGTCACAAGTTACAAAAGTAACGTTAGTAGTTCAAATGACCAAGGAAAAGTGGACATGGAATAAATGGTACTAAGTAAATTTTTTGTATATTTAATTGAATTGGAGAGCTTAAGAATATATAGAAACGGAATTTAGTGGGGAATCTAATTTTTAAAGGAAAAATATATCTGGAGAGAAAAAGGCAACTGCAATTTATTTAAATTCACACACATTTCCAATTCCAAATAGGTAATATCAATAAGCAATATGAAAGTATTTGGAAATTGAATCGAATCGATTATCTACATTTCACAATTTTAGTTAAGTCAGACTTATTTTTCTCTTTTTCATATAACAAACTGACAATTTATTACCAATAAAATCTAATACTTCTTTAAATATTTCTTAAAAGATCAACCGTATCCTTCTTAATTCTGTTGATGTAAACGCGCAGGGTCCATCCTACGGTCGGAATTGCAGACAAAATCACTCGGAACTTGAATGAAATACTCATGACAATGAGCCACAGAATAATTCCCATTTACACCGAGTTCAATCTTTTCAACGAGGTGGTAACATTCCTAAAAATTATAATCAAAGTTAATAAAAAATATGGAACTCTACTTTCTTCTATTACTACTACCATTTGGAGGTTTTTTTTATTCCACTACAGGAGTTGTACTAGAATGCTTTGGAATTTGTTATATGACTGATGGCATTTGATATAATTGCAAAACCACCATGGAAGCTAGCTCTGGATCATTTAGATCAACTTACAAGCACAAATTTTAATTATCGAAAGATCTGAGGAAATAAACTTGGCAAAAGCTATCAGAATCCTGAGCCCTCTTAAAGCTGACAAAAGAAGCATGTGGCAATGATAGGATCATTGGAATGGTCATACTGAAGTGTATGACTTTTATCAGTCCGCAGCCTTCATGCTCCCCACTAGATTCAAAAATTATGTGAATCTTAATACAACCAACCTAAATTTCTTCACTAGCTTTTTTAAAAGAAGCACTTAAGGAGGAGAAACAGTTTGCTTGGTTCCAGAATGCTTTGTTACTGAAAGCTTCCAACAAGTAGCCTATACAAACAAATATTTAATATTTTTGAAGCCGGAACAGATACAGGGGTTTGTTAGAGCCCAAAGCTGTAGGTGTTTAAAACAACTTAATAGGTGGCATAATAAATAATTACCAACGTTCATAAATGAGATGAAATGAGGGAAAGGAAACTAATAATAAAGTACAAACACATACATAATTCCATGTTTATAGTACTAATGAATATTTTTATAAAATATCTTCACTTACCATTGTTGGCTGTTGTCAATAAACGGTATAAGTGAGAATTTGGATTTTCCAATTCGTTAGTTTCAATAAAACTCTCATTTTCATTGATAGCTAAATGACAATACTCTCCTTCTTCTTCCAAATTGTAATCCAGCTCACCGCTAATCATATTTTCTACAACTTTATCGAATTCTGTAACGGCATCATTATCGTCTCTTTTTTGATCAATTTTCTCGTTCATTAATTCAATTCCGTTATTATTTTGAGGAATATCTTTAACTTCCTCACTGATTAGTAGTTCACGATGTTTTTTTCTTTGGTGTTGTAATAATTTTGCCTTACTCGCGTACTGCTTGTGACACCATTTACAATTTTGAGGTCTGGTGGTGATACTACCGACCGTTTGGGAAAAAGTGGGATTGGGAAGACCAGAAACTTCTTGAAGGGAACCTTGTTTTCTATTGCTCGGAGGTAACGCTGCGCCGGGATGATTTTTCAAAATATGCGCTTTTCTCTTAGAGCTACTCTTGTAAACTTTCTCGCAATACTGGCAATAATAATCACGGGTAGTTTGCAAAATTGGTAAATTAAGCTCTGGAACCGATTCAGGTCTAATGTCCGGATGTCTCTTAGCTAAGTGGTTTACAAGCATTCCTGAAAAATATAATAGACAGATTTATGTCTAAAAGAAACAGATGTGTTATAGTATTGACTTACCTCTTCGTTTAAATCCAACCATACAACTATGACATTTATATATAAATCTGTGAAAATCTGTAGGTTCAACTTTTGGCATACACTTTTTAATTTGCTTTGTATTTTTATCTTGCGGAATAGTATTCTCCCTCTCCTCGGAATGAATCCTTTTACAATGCTCCTTTAATTTGTCTTTCCTTTTGAATTGTTTTCCGCAATTAGCGCACAAAAATTCTCTGTGATCGGAATGTTTAAGCAAATGCATCCTCAATTTATCCAATGTGGGAAAAACTTTGGTACAATTCGTACATTCGTGAATCCTTTCGCAATGGAATGCCCTTATGTGTTTCCTTATAATACTGTACTTTTTAAAAATTTTATTGCAATGGGGACATGTGAAAGAATTATTTTGACAATGACTGGGAACGTGCAGTTTTAGTTTTAACACGTGGTCGAACGTTTCTTTACATATCGGACATTCGAAAGCTTTCTTTCCAATAAAATGAGTTTTCAAATGACAAGATAAAGCCGAATTAGTTAAGAATCTTTTATTGCACGTTTTACATTGTAGAGGTTTGTTATCGTCCGAACCATGAACAACCATGTGTTTCTGAAACATTTAAAATATTTACTTTCTATAAAATAACTGTTTATTAATCAAATCAAGTAACAATACACAAATAATTCAACAGAAATTAATAACAGTGGATGTGAGTAAGTCCGACCCTGCAGTTTGTTTACGTTGCCGTGTTATGGTGTTGATAATATAAATAAACAGCAGGGTCGGACTAGCTCGGATTCTCTCACAACAACGATAATGTAAAATTTTTTTATACGGATAAAGTAAGATTTTGAGAATATACTGATAAAAAAATTGAAAAAGGCACTTTGGAAAATTAAAAACAATAATAATTTTATTCAATAGGAATGACGAATCAAATATAAGAGATTAATTTGAAGTTGTATCATCGATGTAAGTTCGACCCTGCAGTTTGTTTACGTTGCCATGTTATGGAACATTTGTTAGTAATATAAATAAACAGCAGGGTCGGACTAGCTATGATTCTCTCACAACAACGATAATGTAAAATTTTTTTATACGTATAAACGAAGGTTTTGAAAATATACTAATAAATAAATTGGAAAAGACACTTAAACAATAGTTGAGATGGTTTGGACACATAGTGAGATTGAAGGAGGACAGAACAGGTAAGGGAAACTGAAACAAACAAAAAGAAGAAAAGAAGTAGACTCAAATGGGAATGGAAAAGAGGACTGATCTGGAGATGAGCTAAAAAAGGTAACAGATAAGTAAGATCAAAAATAGATAAGACAAGTAATAAAAAGAAATAGACAAACAAGTATAAAAAATATATGAAATCAAAAACTTATGATAAAATGTAGTTGGGTACATAAGCCCAACTAATATATTTGTTTCATTGCAATTCATTTACTTTAAAGTATCAAAAAGATTCTTTTTCGTTAATTCTACTAAAATAAAAATTATAATACCTGTAATCGTTCGGGTTTCGAAAATATACTGTAACAAATTGAACACTTGTACTTTTTTGGTTGCGGTTTGATTAATATGGCGTGTTGCATGACGTGCAACACTAATTGAGATTGACCAGGAAATTTTTTTTGACAATCCGGACATACATGGTTCGTTTGTTCTTCAGATGTATCGGGATTATGTTTGTAACTGTGAATTTTCAATAAACTTTCAGATCTGAAAGTACTAGTGCATTTGTCACATTTAAAATTGCTGAAACAATAAATATTCATCAAGACAAATCGAATTCGAGGAAATATTATTATATATTACACCTTAGATATATATTCTAAGAATGTATATAATTAAAAATATAGGACTACAGAATAAATGAACTTGCCACTTATATAATTTAAAAAAATCGTTACAAGGAAAACCAAATCAATAACACCAATTGAACCTCCACCCAAATGACCATAACCATAGAGGTTAAACTAAACGTGTGGATCTTCTGTATTGATTCTAGTATCATTAGGGTATGATTGGAAGCCGAGCAGAATCAAGAATTAGAAGCCGTTGTGGAGTATATGTATATAGCTTTTTGGTCTTAAAAAGGGCTCCAACTTTATATTAAATTGTCTTTGCTAATTTGGTCACGTGACTATGTCCTTGGGGAAAACTAACGTTGACCTCAAACCTTCGATAGCGAGCTAGATGGATCGGTCTTTGAGGAAAATACTAAGCCAGTCGGTAAGTGAGGACGACAAACTGTACTATCTTAATTTATTTAGAAGGTTGACATGCCGAACCCTGTCAAAATCCTTCGAGTACAATTGCTCATATTTGTCTAGAGCTTCAGTGTTTAAGCTGGTGACATAGACCAGGAGATCTCTGCTTGATCTATGTTTATGAAAATGGTATTGATGGTCGCTGATGATGTTAATAGACTCAAAAATGATATTGGCAATGAATATGACTAAAGGCATCAGACGGTGGTTGTTCTTTTTTTTGATATAAGTATTACATATTGTTTAATATAGGATTTGTCAACTCGTCATACATGGACAAGGGGTATAGTTGAATATTTGAAAGCAATCTTTGATATCTCCTTTTTCGTTTATGCTGTTATTACTTTCCAATAAAAGTTACTACCAGAAGAAGAAAATAACGTCTCTGGATCAAAAGAAGGTGAGTGGTTGTATGTTACATTTGCTTTACTTCTGTAGTCAAATTTATTACTAGCTAAAAATAAAACGATACGGAATTTGGTTTAACAAAGAAACAAATATTGAATTATTTTTTTAAAACATTCCTAAAACTTTGTGGACAACGAATTCATTAGACAAAATAAAATTAGTTTTGAATAAATAAATTAAAAGACAAGAAACGATGTTATTTCAGCATTGTTGTACTTTATACTTACTTTACTATAGTAAAATATTCCTCTACTGTTCCTTTTGGTAGTTGATGTTTTTGATTGATGTGGAGTTTCAAAAAATTGTAATTGTATTGGAAAAACATCTCGTGACAAATCTGACATTCAACAGTGTCGTTTTGGATCTTTTTATGGAAATATTTCTTTTTTCTGGGTTTGATATTTTCGTCTTTTACTGTATCGTGTGTATCAAGATGGATTTGTAATTCTTCGGAAGTTTCAAATTTTGTTGGACATTCGTAACAATGCCAAGAAAGCTCCTTTATAGGTTGAAATGTAGGTAGATCATAATATTGCGCGTACAGGCTACTGTACCAAACCTTCAACAATTTATTAAAAAAAATTCAATAGAGGTTTTGATAACGTATTAAAGGTATAATTACCTTTAATTCTTGCTTTGGCATAATTGTAGTAGTTGAGGTGAAATAAATACAATTATTTTCTTGTGTTATAATTAAATTTTGTTCTTCAAAAGTCGTCGCCTGCCTTACAAACATCATCCAATTCGAATTATCTAAAATATATGTTTGAATAAAAGCTGATATTCAGAGTAATATTTGACACCTGGTATACTAAAATTTACTTACTTTCATCATTCGTATCTATCTTATAAAGCCCTCCATCAATTTCTATAAAAAATACCAATTTATCTTCTTCTAATTTAGATATATCAGCTGGTACAAGAACGCCTTCAAGAGGACCGAACTGTGTTCTTTTTGGAATAACTTTTTTCGCAAAAACTGCATCTTCTAGAAAAAAAATTTATTATATTATTCAAATGTAACCTAAAATTTTAATATTTACCTTCGGTTGCCTTGCCTAGAACTAAATATGATTCAGGAAGAGATGCTCTGGCTCTTGTCAAAATAGGTTTGTCTATGATACTATAAACACAAGATACTGAAAAATAAATTTAATGTTACATCATCCATTTTCCATAATGTTTATATTACCACTCACAATTACACTGCCCCTAACCTGTGTTTCGATATCATATTCAAAGACTGAAGTTAAACCGTTTAACTTAAGTCTCTGAAAAAGAAAACTTGTTATCGAAACGCGTGTCAGTATAACTATGACCTCAAAGTCTACATATGTACACACGTGAGAAAATACTGCACTAGATGTGATTCTAAATATTCCAACTTTTCATATATTGTGGGCTTACAACCAAAAATGACAAAATCAAAAATTAGCAGTTCAAAGTTGATATAACCAAGTTACTAATAGTGCCATGGCTAAAAATTATTTTAGATTATGACAGAACTAAACTTGGCTGTATCCTCATGTAACTCATCTTCACGTTGGAACCGGAATTTGTTTTTATATCAGTTTGTATTGCAAGTGGCTTATTTACATTCCTACTTTTGTATAATTTCTATGAAAGTCTATTAATTTATTTTGTTTTTTTATTTTCTAGAACTTTTGAGAATGTGTTAACTGATGTTAAGATCAATCAGGAATTTACAGCTATGTTTTGGTATTAAAATGTTTAAATAGACCAACCAGTCGTAGATATTCTTGAGAGACTATTAAAGCTTTCAAACCAGCTAAGTTACTGTATTAATTTTTCAATAATGCAATTATTATTGATTTTTGTAAAAAAATTACAAATCCCAATTCATATAATAAGCAAATAATTTCCATTATACTTACATATGTTATCTTCAGAGTCCACACCATTTCTCTTTGGTCTAGTTACCATTTTATAAGAATTAAGTCTAGGAGATTCATTTGCTTCAGATAAATTATTAATATAATTATTCACAGCTTCGGTATTAACTGTTGCAATATCATTGGGGCATACATCCAAATTATCATTTAATTCTGATTTCAATGTTCTATCGTCGAGCGTCAGGAGATCTGATTCCAATATCGGATCTGGTGCCAAGGATTCTAAAAGTTGATGTTCGTCTTGTAGACAAGGCTCCACCAATAATTCTTGTGCATCGACGCTATAAGATATTCCTGTAAACCCAAATAATATAACACAGATGAGTAACATATTTCAAAAACAGTTCTTATACTATTTTATACTAGTTCAGCAAATTGCACAATATTATCACTTTTACTTTTAATGCCTACTTCAATGACTTTAACTTCACTTCCATTCTATTTCCGATTTTAGCATCTTAAAGCCATTAGTTTTAGTGTTCTATGTTGTTATTGAGTTATTTTTATGGTAAAGAAAAAATATCAAACGAAAAAGAATCCTAAACAATGAAAAAGGGCTATAATTTTGAACAGTAAAAAAATACAAGTTCAAAGTTACCAGTCTCTTGATAACACCAGCAGACTGACTCATGTTCAGTGCACTGGCCACTTCTTGTTGACTCTGGACTTAATGCAATAGGGTGACTGCTTGAGCAGCTTCACCACTTGTTGTGTTCAGTTTCTGATAGACTTCTTGTTTATTGTTAAGGGAGATGTGTTTTGGCTGATGCTTAATTGCTAACTGGTAGTAGTGGGTCAGGTAGATAACCTTTTATAAGGGTCAGTTGTCCCTAACTAGCACTTTTGTAAAAACACATAAAAAGGGTAGTTGCTGATTATAACATATTGTTGAATTGTGAGAACAAGAAACATTACAATATTTTATATCATTTTGAAGCCAATACTCAAGATTTTATTAAGAAAAAACAATTTAGTATTCAGTTTTTTTACCATGAACATTTTAAATAAACATAATTAATTACATATTATATAAACAAACTTAAATTATTATCTTGTAACTAGTATCTTGTATGAGAGCTATCAAAAATAATGAGAAATCCCATAATTGTGGAACAAGACTGTAGAAGAACATACAAATACCAATATAAAAATTTGTTCTAAAATACAATTTGGACATACCTGTTGTTTCGTCAGTTATTAAAAGTTCTACCTTTTGTTCCAATGTTTCGCTATTAGAAGTAGTTACGATATTAGTTTCATTTGAATTAACCATTTGTAGATAATCGCTACTGACTCCTCTAACGTCATTATTACATAAAACTGTAGGTATGGTGTCAATTGAAGAAGTATTCAAGCTACTAATGAACTGTTCGTTTTGTACAGCACCATCTTGAGTTACAAGTTGGTGAATTACTACTGGGTTATACTCCGCTGGGGAATCATTATAAACAGGGCTGTAATTAGCTACAGAACCCATGTTAGGATCAAGAGGACTCACATGAGAATCAAATTCTGAATAAACTTCATTTTGAGAAGTTACTGGTGTATTTGGATCGACAACTTTGTAATCTTTAACATATTCAACCTAAAAAGTAATTTAAATAAGATATTCGATAATTATATTTAAAAAAAAGATTTACTGCTATATATAGAAGTGTTGAATTGTTGACAATTTGTTCTGCTTGCGAAGTCCAACCAGTAGTATCAATAATACTAATGTCTTGTAGTTGACCCTTTTCATCTTGGGGCCCTTCAATAATAGTGTCCATTGTGATTTATTTGTGTTACATAAACAAACATATCTGGAAACAAATTATACTACTGAATTGTTAGTTTATTTTTTTTAAATTCTCAACACAATTTAAAAATATGAATATCTGGAATATACACAGAATCCTAAAGATTCAATCAATGATACAACAAAAGTAATAAGGATATTTCATTTTTTAAAATTGATAATCAATTTATGCTTAATCTCTATTTTATGTTATCAATTCTATTCACTACTGGTTTTTAAAAATTAAAAATTTCCAAAATATTATTATACACCTATCTCACCTTGTCAGACTCCATCTTCTTGTTATATGTCAACTGCCAAATTTGAGTTTTTAACATTTTTTCGCAAGTTCTCTTTTTAAGACCGGTTAATATGAACGACCGTTTGTACTGAATACACTGTTTACACCAACACTCACAATTACACTGTCTGACGCGCGTTACGATAACCAAGTTATCCTCTTCAGAGACTGAAAGTAAACTTTACAGTTTACCTTAACTTGGTTATCGAAACGCGCGTCAGACAGTGTAATTGTGAGTGTTGGTGTAAACAGTCTATTCAGTATGAATATCGTCAACGGTTCCAGAAACTCCAACTTAGTTACGACCGTTTGTTTGTAAACTTCAACATTAATAGTGCTTTGATTTGGTTGCACAAATTTTATTTTTGAGATATATTTAAACAAAATATAGATTATAACTTCCATTGTATTTAGTGTCTGTTTCTATAGTAATAATGTCAAAATATATTTCAGATACGAAAACGCTGCTTTTTATAGGTAAATGGAATACAAACAAAAATAAATAAAATGTCTGAGCATCAAGATATTATATTAGAAGATACGAGGTATTGATATTTTTCACATTAGTGATTTGTTTACAAGCAAATTGTCGTAAAACTAAGTTCCCGAGGAAAATTTTGTTGATCGAAGTCGATAATATCGGTTATAAATTAATTTTTTTATTGATAATAAAAAATATATTAATGATTTCAAATGATTTCTGTTTATTAAAAGTTATATCAGAAAGAGAGTTATCCGATTTTCAAATATTTCTATTTTCAGAGTTTCAGAAAATGAGGATTTTGAAAAAATAAATAAATTACACAATTCTACATGTACTAAAAAATACGCAAAAGTTCTAGATTGGAAAAACGAATTGTTCTGGAAAGATTTACCTAATCCGAAAAATAATAGTTTTAATAAAAAAATTAAAGCTTCGAAATCTGAATATGTCTCTATACAAACTTTGGATTTATTATTTGGAGATGTATTGCCAAAACTTTTAGACAATAAACCAACAACAATGAATTTAAATGATGAAACGAAATATTTATTACAAAAATATTTTGATATATGGAAAAATGCGGTATTATTGAAACGAGACCTCGTTAAAGAAAGAGAAAATGAGCAAAATCAACAATTGAAGTTAGAAGCATTAATAAAAAAATTGAAGAAGCGAAATAGAAAAAATGAAAAATTGAAAAAACTAGAAGATTCCAAATCTGTCGAAAGTTTTCTCGAAAAACCCAAACATATTTTTAAAGAAACTTCCACTATTTACAAAAATAGGTACGACGCACAAAAAACTATCATTCAAATGCAAAAGGCCAAACTTGAAGAACAAAGTAAAATAATACAAGATTTGAAAGTAGGTATAATCAGTGACGATCTACTTAAATCTATAGAAAATACAAAAACTAATATTCGCGAAATATTTGGTAATTGTTCCACAAAAATCAAATACAAAATTCCTTTGATCCTATCAGACGAATCAAGATTTTTAGTAAATTCACATAAAGTCCCGAAAATTGTTCAAAAACTAGAGCACAGAGCTTTAGAACGAGCTCAAAATCGCGAAATGATTTTAGAAAGGAAGCGAATATTTGAAGAAGCCCGACAAAAAATGTTACAAGAAGCAATCGAGAAGAAAAGAGTACTAGAAGAAGAAGAAAAGAGAAGAAGTTTGGAGTTGATGAAAGAGAGACGACAAAAAGAGCTGGAAGCCAAAAAGATTAGACAAGCAAATAAACAAAAATACATGGAAAAATTGAACAAAGCTGTTGGTTTCCACAATAAACTGTTACTCAAACAAAATTTGAGGAATCTTTTTAAAAACATTCTAATTGCTAGAAAGAATAATTTCGTTGCGGTGGAACATTATCAACACAAAACTATGAAAAAATGTTTCGATAATTGGCAAATTTTGGTAGAGAGTACTTACAAATTAAAATATCAAAAGGCCGATGCGCATTTTGAGTATGTACTGTTGAGGACAAGCTTGAAAATCTGGCAGAAGGTAAAGTTCTAGTTTATTATACTCCAATTCTTATTCTTTTTAACGACAGGGTGTAAATTCAATACAAAATTTGATTGTGTCCTTTTGTTTTTTTGTAAAGTTTTTTTTATTAGATTTAGTATGGAATATTTTGAAAACAAATCAATTAAAACGTCAATGGTATACTCCACTAAGCGTTCACAGCGTCTAAAATACTTTTGGGTGTTTCACAGCGTTCACTACGATCGTTGTGGTCGCTGCAAGAACCTTATGACCACCTACGTCAAGAGGTGATCGTTGGAAGAATTATTTGATACAGTAAAGGATATTATGAGTACTTTTCAGGCATTCTTGTTGTGCATCACCAAATGGCAGACGGTTTTTATGTTAATACGATTTGAAAAACATATCTATTTATTAGATTCAAATTTTGTTAAGAGTCATTCCAAGGCTCTCGTATCCATACTTGTTCCTTTATTTTAGGTACGCTTTGAAAGTATAAGAAATATGCAAGTAGCTGAAGATTTTTTTGATTTTCGTTTAACGAGTAACATATTTATCCACTGGAATCGTTACGTTTGTATTCAGTATATGAGAGAGCATAAAAATTTGAAAATAGCCGAGACTCATTTTAAAAGGTACATTTTAAACAGCTAAATTTTTTTTTGGACCCCCTAATTGTGTTTTTCTTTTTAGACGGTTGTTATTCCATTACTTCTACCTCTGGAGATCCTTGAAGACCGTTAATGAGCTTGAAAAAGCTAAAGAACTGAAAAAAGCGAAATGGCGTTCAAAAGTATGGGAGATATTACCAGATTATAAACCTCCAGAAGATTTTTAATTATAGCATTACAATTTTATATCATATTTTTTTATATTATTATTAATATTAAAACCAACATTGTAATTATAAAATCAATACATTTATTTTGAAACAAAATCTGTATCAAAATCATAATTTTCCAATTTATCTTTATCTTTAGTGCCGTTCAATGAAAAATTATCTAATCCTATAGATAATTGTTGGGCCACTTTATCCCTACGTCTCCTATCCTTTTTCTCTTTTTTGAATTGCTTCTTTTTAATTTGATTGAGTTGTTGATTTCCTTCCAGTTCCATTTCGGGATTCACCTTCTTAACTCTTGGGGTACCTTTTTGTTTCTGTTTCTTCTTTGTCGAAACGACATTTGTTGAAGCACTTATCTGAAATCAAGGATATATACAAAACTGGGACGTGAAAATGTAGATACGCAATGGAAATAAAACACCTAAGAAAAAAGAAACAAGAATTGATTAAATAAACAACCGGGTTGGTATGGACAATAAAAAACAAAACAAAAATAAGGATAAAAATATTAAATACAAATAATTAACATTAAATTTTAGATCATGAAAACACCAAAAAGGATAAACTAGAGTTTTTCAGAAATCTGATGAAAAAACAAAGGCTGTTTGGCATGTCTATATACGCCACTATATCCTGCTGTTAAATCTATCTTGTCTTCACCCTATAGTCAGATAATGGCACCCTCAGGATAATTCAGACATTTCTTAATCTTAGTCATGGAATCTGACAGTTCACTTAAAGATTCTAGAAATGATAAAACTAAAAAGAAGTGACAAACTAATGGACCAAATGGTTCGAAACTACATCAAGGAGCTAGCTTGGGCATTATTGGACTCCATACCACTCTTTGAAATAAACAATTGAACTCAGAAGACATTTACATTCTCTCCGATAGCGTAGCAGAGGAGTGTAAACAAACCTTAAAAGCACTCCCTAACTGTCCAGATGTGACTATCATGCCACCAAGAAGCAGCAACATCATATATTAGACCAGAGCCCTACTGTGGTATCATGAGATGAGACATCAACAAAGAAGTGAACTCTAAAGGATTAGATAGTTTTACTGGACAAACTTACTCCAGATTTAAAACACTCTAATATCTGATAAAACTTCTAAGGAACACATCGACATGTCCAGAAACGATGATATGTCTTCTGACAGGTCAGTATCTTGTCAATACCTCCTTAAGATGAACTGAAATGGTGGAACTAAAATAGCCTCCTTCAGGAAAATCTTTATCCTCAACAAATGACGCCAAATGACTCATAATTTAGCTGAAAGGTGATTACAATAAATTTCATTGTACTTTACCAATTTTTTATCATCAACTACATCTTCTTCCATTTCTTCTACAGGATCTTCTATCGAATCTACTGGACCTAAGCTTTCCAACAAAAATGCTTTCGTTTTGGAGTCTGATTCTTTTTCTATCTTATTTAAAACATCAGTTTCCATGGTTTCGAAACTATCTAAGTCAAATTCTTTTGCTATTTCATTAACGATAGAAGCGCTAATGTGAACGTCCTTTTGAGGTTCTTCGGGAGGCAAAGTGTAATATTTGATTTTTCCACTACAATAAAATTATTACATGAAAAATCTGTTCCAAGTCATAAACCTTAGAATTTTGTTTAGAGCTTGTTAACAACAATAGCATTCCAGTACTATAATAAATTTCTTTAAATTTGTCTTCTTAAACTTGAGATGGTCAAGACTCATAATGAGAATGGAGAACAGAATAGTAAAGGCGATATGGGAAACAGAAATAAATGATAAGAGGCAAACTAATAAGAAAATGCAATATGTAAATAACAAATAAACTGAAAAAGAACAAATGGAGAAGAAATGTTACTTCTACATCTATGGTAAAAGGGGTAGTATAAGTATATATGAAATTTGTTTTTTTTATAATGAAAAATACAAACTTATTCCAATCTTCTAATAGACTTCTAGCTGCTGCTACTGCATCTGGTACACCACCTTTCTTAAATCTACCTGTTCTTGCAGCTTTAAGACTATAAAATTCCTAAAAAATAAAATTAGTTCAATTCCATACACTTAAATCAAGTTTTTTTGTTACTATGAGGGTACAATTTGTTTACACAGCTTAGGGAATCAACCAAGTGACATTTTTTAGAAGCTTAAATGTTACAATACCTCTGGAGTACTATATTCAGTAATGTCATACATTTCCATCATTTGCTGCTTGGTAACTCTCTGTAAAATGGCGTTTGCTGGTGTAATAGGATCAGTTAGGGCAGAAATGCGCACAGCATTTCTTAAAGAAGCGCTACTATCATTTCCAGAAGTAAATACAATACCGGGAGAATCTAAAAGTTTGATTTTTGAATCTAGTTGCACTTCTTGCATAGCTCTGAAAAGGAATTATTTATTTTATTGGCGTTATATTTAATATTTTTGTTAATTTTACCTGGTAACACCTGGTGTTGCACCAACGTTACATGCTCTTGATCTTTTTAAACTGTTTATGATTGAACTTTTTCCTACATTTGGTAATCCTACCACTCCTACTCTAATAGAAGTTTTGATACCCTTGTTACGGCAATAATTGGCTAGTAGGGATAACAATAATTCTGCTCCAACACAATTAGAACTTTGTAAAACTTTGCTGTTTTTAGTTAATTTCTTTTGACCTAATTTTTTACTTTGATTTTGAGTAGAAGCTTTGAACGCGATAGCTGGGGTAGTTTTTTTCAAATATTTTAACCACTGATCTAGAATATCTCTAGGTACTAAATCAGCTTTGTTCAAAACTAAAACTAATCTTTTGTTTCCTTTCAAATCTAAAACTGCTTGTTCGACCTGTTTACATCTAGTACCTATAAAGAAATTTTATTCAAATGATATATAAAAAATATAATATTCTCTGAATATAAATCTACTAAAACAAGTGAAATGTTGCTTACCTAGTGGATCTCTAGCGTCTACTACTTCAAGAATAACATCAGCAGCTTCAATAACTTTTTTGAATTCCTTATAATATTGCTTGAGCGAATTTTCACTGTTGGATTCCTGGACTTTAGTATTTTCTTCTGGTGTGAGGTGTTCATGTAATTTGTTTCGTATTTCGGCATTAGCTACTAGGCCTTGAAGACCGGTCGAAAGTTTCTCTTTTTTCTGTTCTTCTTTTTGTTTTTGTTTCTCCAATCTTGCCGCTTCCTTTAATTTTTGCTTTTCTTCCTCCTTTTGTTTCTTGAGCGCTTCCACTTCTTTAAGAATATCTTCTTTGAAGGGACATATATTCGGGACCTGTATAATCTTGTTAGCCTTTTTCGGATTTTTTTTCGATTCCTTCTTTACTTTTCGATTGTGTTCTCGTACTTTCTTCTCGATTTTGTATCTTAAACGTGCGGGCTGTCGTTTTGATTTTTTTCCTATAATTTATAATCATAAAGTTTTTATTTCAATATAATATATGTAAACTTACTTAAATGAAACTTCGCCATGTTCAAGTGTTAAATTACATACGGTCAATACAAAAAAATTGAAATTTCTTAGTAGGAAACGTGTTTATAAAAGACGAGTTAACCTAACAATTTCTTCATTCTGCATATCAAATATATAGCCTTTTCATTTGTTATTATTCAGCACCTAATTCTTTTAAACAAAATTATACTTTATAGTTAATAGAACAGTTCATAACTCTACGGATATAGCTGTTTAGTCGTATGAAGCAAGTTTAAATAATCATTAGAGTAGAAGAATTTAACAATATTCTATAGTTTATCTATATTTATTTTTATTAAGTGGGATGCAAATTAATACAAAAATTGTCAAAATATACAAATTCACATTAAAAATTTATGGATATCTTTGTAGGATAATCGATCATATCAACTTTTTTCGAATTAGCAACTAATCATATTTTAGAATACAAGCTTGTAAGAATTAAATCTTTTTAGTTTTGTATCCATATAATGAAATAATGGAAAAGAAACTTCTGAATTGCTCAAATGGATCAAGGTCTTTGTGGTATTCAACAAAAGCGGTCAGCCAAGGCTATTGTAAGTCGGATTCAACTAAAAAAAAAGGAAAAAAGACGGTTCCCAACAACTAACATGTAATTGCTTTAGTCTCAGCCATTGTTCAGGTTTTTCTCACTTATCGAATGCAGCAAAGATCCAGGCTGCTGTTTTTACAAAGAACGCTGGAACTGCGGATCAAGATTTGATTCTGTGTGACTATAAATGGTTGTTGTCCATTTTATTTGTCCACCGTGTAGGTATATAAATAAATTGGAGCAAATTGGACTTAATTGCGTCAAATTCTTGTTTACTATAAATTGTTAACGACTACGTACCTAAATAAACTACAAGAAAAGGAGATATGGTTTTACAAAAGTTATTTTTAGAAGTTGTTGTCACAATAAAAAAAAACATGTGACTCAAACACCCCAATTATGTATATTAAAACGATATAAGATGCATACTTGTGCCGTTCAATAAATCCCAAGTCCTACGCTGAATATAAGATTTGTCTGGCCGCTTTTTTTTTGTTCGAAATACAATGGGTTATTAATCGAACAACGAGGAGCGAATTCCTCGTTTCTGCTTTGTTTTCATAGAACTTTAGTAAAGCCGTTGTAAGAAGATTTCGCTCTAGCTATGATATAGCCGAGCATCATTTTTAGCGAAACTCGAGTGGAATCGGTAAAGCTGCTGGATTTCAAGTGTTTATTGAGTACCTGAAATTGCATTGTGATGTTGCATCGCACGTTAAAAACTTTTTTAAGTTTCACCTTGTCTATATGGGCCCTAATGGAAATTTTCATCTTTATCATAGTTATTAATAAAAAAACTGTAGTGGATTAAAACATTAAATATAGAAGCTCGATTCGAAAAAGTCTGTATCTACAATTTTGCAAATTAAATTTGATCGTATTGAAATTTGAGTTTGTGTTATGAAGAATAGGGAACTGAATTCAGACGATATTTATGCGCATACGTCTTTAGCCAGACAGTAATAATATTTAGATCAGTCTTGGAATATTTTACCATAAATAACGTCAAATAGTCAGTTGAGACAACACCGTTTTTAAGTATCTTCAAAATTTTTAAATGACCATTGAAATAATATGGCCTATTACGTGATTCTCCACAACCTCACCCAACATATTTACGCTCAATTGATTCTGACTGTCTACGGTATGTCTGACTATTTTCAACGTCATAATAGTGAAAGTTCTGACTGCCCATAAGCAAAAAGATATTCAGTGGTAAAAATCATGATGATATTTGTGCTCTATAAGGATTTTGGAAACACTGGATTGACACCAAGAATTCACTGTCTTTGTCGGTGGTAACTGTCATCGTCTTCTTCTGTTTTGAGATTCGGGAGATTCACATGTAGAACTCAAAAATCTAATCAAATGTTATACGTTCCATTTGTTTAAATACTTTTCAGACATCCTGTATGGTTAACTTCGTTTTTATATGCTTTTGAAAAATATCATCGTTTTCCTACTGCATATAATACAGGTGTTGTTGTTTAGTAGATACGACTTAACTTTCAATAAACAAATTATTTTTGTTTGGATTTTAGTTTGGCGATTTTCGTTTTTGACTGGCCTAAAAATGCGAGTTCAAACTCCGAATGAACCTGAGTCGACCTCGGAGCGTTGACGTCAACAGAAAAAAATCAATGATTATAACTCATTATTGAGACAGGCTAACATAAGTAGCAAATTTGACGAATTCAATTTATATTATACCCTCTAGAGAGTACCTTAATGTAAAAACTAAAACATTCCCTCTAGAGGTCATAAATCTCAGAATTAAAATGTTAATACTTGAAACTTCTTTAAATTAAAAAAAAATACGTGGTAAAGTTAAAAGCTTAACCTGTAAATATTGCCGAACGGAATCTGAGGAATTGTACTGCATTAGGATGAAGTTTTAGCCGATGAGACTAGTGTGGAGAACTATGTGATCCCCTAAAATTTTTTCTACGTCTCGGTTCGCCATTAATCCCCTCGCTCCCATGCCAGTTTTAATAAAAACCAACTCGGTTTTTCTTCAATTGAAATGCTCACCCAAACCATCCAGGAACCTTCTTAAAAAGCCACGTTTTCTTACAGGCAACATTGAGCGAATCTTTATCCAGATCTTTTGTAGAATCGTTCTCATTTCGTCGTCAGTTCAATTAACGTATTCTCTGGCAAATCGTAGATAAACTGGGGTTGATTTTGGGCCAGTATCTGCTCAAGATTAGCTGTCTTAAGACTTCTTTTGACTGCCCAGCTACTCCTCGCGTTTCTATGAGCTCCAGCTGGATATGAACAACAGTGAGACCCAGATTTGAATCGGTCATCTATCTCGAATGTGCACCTATTCCTTTCGGAATCGCGTCTTCGACTTACTAACCTAACCAATCTTTTGGTAACGATGGTCAACTGTGGAAACAGCAGACTGACTCATGTTCAGCGCACCAGCTACTTTTCGCTGACCCTGACAACAGCTTTACCACCTCTAGGATTGACCTTTGATGGTAGATAACCTTTTATAAAGGTCAGTTACCCCTAATTAGCACTATTATAAAAAGAGTAACATTACAGTATTTTATATCATTTTGGAGCTAATACTATTAGCTTTAAGGTTTTCGTGTTCAATTTTTTTTGCCAGTGATTTCCGATTGCAGGGGTATAGCTTGAGTCGATTTTTTTGCTCACGAGTGCGTATTAACTTTTGGCTAAAACTAAATAATTAATAATGTCTATATTCATTATTTTCTAGACTAATCGGTATTTTCGGGCTTTCTGCTTTCATATCCACAAGATAATTACTCAATTTGGAGTCTTATAATTATGTTTCACGCACAAATTTAAAACACAAAAAACCGCCTTGTACCAAAAATAAGCAACATTGCACGGTTAGAAACTAGCGTTGACGTTTGTTTATACTACGAGGATTTTTTCTAGGTTATGTTATGAAATAGCCAGTTGCTTTGGTAGGAAAATGAGGTTAGAATTAGTTATATCATGACCGGCTTCATTAAAACATATTTGTGCTTGTTAATTAATCAATTCGACAAATCGTTTTATTTATACTTATCGATTAGATTATTTCTAAGAAAACTGTGATTGTAAATCCGACCCTGCTTCGTGGAAACAACACTCTCAGACGGTTCAAACCATTAAACAATTGATTTTAAATGCACTAGCAACAAAAGTTTGTCCAAGTTGTGTGTCGAAATAGCGACAAACGCAATTGTAAAGTGATTTCAATTCGATTAAATGAAAACGTCACTTCAGTCGAACGGTTCGGATAGGTTGGTAGTTCTGAATTTTCCAAGTCAGTCTAGCTCGAACACTACAGCCAGGCGGAATTATCGGCTATCCATAAAATGTTTATTGTGATGTTCGAAATGCTACACATTCGAGATTTTTCATTAAATTGGTGAATGTAAGTAGCTAAATTTCATTTTTAATAATTCTTCAACGCGATATCGTTCTTGTTTTAGCGTTGTTGAAATTGAAAATGACGCCCTTGTTCTATTGTTGATGTTTGGCGAAAACGTAAAAAATATTTCGGAATTTCCAAATTTTATTCATCATTAAAATCATATTATAAAAGTATTTTTCGTTAAGGGTATACTGAATATGATGCAAATTGTTAACAGCCTCAATGTTAAGTTAATTTTAAACATATTAAAAGTCAAAAGCTTAGTATTAGCATCAACAATATTATGTATTTAGGAAAATATAGTTTCTAATCGAGATAAAATAATAAGAACAACAAATGAATTGATTGTAAGTGAGGGTTTTAAATCTGGAAAGGATCTGAGGTATTTAAATACCGATCGTGAAGAAAATATTGTCGAAAAAATGCTTATTTTGAAATTTTTGTTTAGTGGATGTACTATTACAAAAGATTTTATCTAAATTAGAAGTTCTGGTTGATTGGTTATATTATATATAGGTGTTTATAACGGTCCTGAACGTTTATCCTTGACATTCGTATTTATATTTGTGAAGAATCACACAAGTTCATGCGAGATTTCAAGCACATACACCGCAAGTCGTATTTATTCGCACGTCCGAACAAACGTTGCGGACGAGACGGCGGCCAGCGCGGCAACGGCAAGTCTCGACGCGTTGTACTGAATAATGAATATGCAAGTTATTACAAGTAACGGTCGTTAAGCTTTTTAAAATATTATCTGTCTATATTGATAGAAATCAAATGAATTTTCCCCCGCTTACGATTGTGGACCCCCGTTTTTTATAACGCCCAACGTAGATTACCGACTAGTCTCCCGTGAAACCCTGGGGGTCCATCTAAGGTTTAACTAATGTATCTTGCTGAAACCATATAATACGATGGGTTATACTTGATAAACAAAGTGAACTGATATTATTCATGAGACAACCTTTATAAATACTTCACTGATACCTTTCCTTTTATAAATTTTTTAATGTTAGTTAGCTGTGTGAGAGAGATAGATAACTCGTTGGTTATTTTATTGGGTGAAATAGTGGGGTGTGATATATTTTAGTCCTGATGTAGGAAAAAATTTCTTCTACATGACTGATTTTGTGATTGTGTGTATGTCCGTCTACAATCGCGCGTGGAATTGTAATTGGGAATTAATGAAACAAAAAAATAGCTCGACTAACAACGACGCGTGTTGACCTAGCTGCTTTGTCTTCGGACATTCCGCTTTGGATTCACCCGATTACAGGAAAACCGCAAGAAACCCCAACGAGAGGCGACATGGGATTTCACCTGCTGATAGGAGTGACGTCTGTTTATTTTACCGTATGAAAATGAACAGAATTTCGTTTAAGGGCAGTATTGAGAGGTGGTGGTTGCAAATTTCCAAATTATATAGTCAGTTAACGATAATTCCCCGCTTAGTCGTGTATTCTTACTTAAATGTCGATAGATTATTAAAGCTTTCCAAATTTGATAAAAACCAAAACTAGTTTTAGTCATAAAGATAATTTAAAATGTAAAAATACGCAATGAAGTAAATTCCGCATGCAGCTGTCCCTTAATGAGCCAGCAACTCGCAAAAACTTTTCAATGAAAGACATCACGCGACTTGTGATTATATTTTAAACATTTTCTATAATATCTGATTCTACATTAAATGGGACTATGGTTTCTTTCGATTTAGACAAATAAAAACAAATATTTATAAATTGATTTATTGTTTTTCAAAATATTTTCCATTAAGATCAATAAACTTTTGCATGCGTTTGAACCAATTATCCATTCCGATTGAGGTGAGAGGAGCCCAGGAGCCCAGGAGCGCCTGCTCCTCATCTCCAAAACATATAATTTGAACGCATCAAACGCTTTTTCAGTTATAGAACAACGTTGACCTCGCAATTTATTTTTGATCTGCGGTGCCAAACAATGACTGTACGGCTGATGATGTTTTGACTGTTCCAAAACGTTTTTGTGGAAGCGCGCATTGTCTTGGTGGCGTATGATTGCTTTTCCTGATTTTTTCTATCAAACAAATCCAGATGTAACATTCATAATTGACCATTCGACGTGGCTCTAATAGAATTTTGGCTACATGTCCAGTTAATCCGGAAAAACAGGCGGCCATTTGCTTCGAAGTGCTTCGTGCTCCAACAGCTTTTCTTTGATTTGGCTCATCTTGAAAGACTAAACAGTCGATCGTTGTTTTTTCCGGGTTCATCCGACGCGAACAAATCTTTTTGATAGCCAAATGTTCAATCTTTACGAAATTTATCCTATAGCGAATTCTACCACAATGCTGGTATTACAAACCTTATCCCAAAATTGGGTTAGTCTACGAGGACGTTTTAACAATGATCCAGACAAATGGTGTAGTTTTGAAGGTCGCGGTTTGATTATGTGTTAGCTGGTATAGTTTTCATCGTGTACGCACGTTTCACGCGAGTGCTACAACCATGAGGTAAGATGGCAGTGAAAACACGAAAATTTGGTAGTGAGTGTCTAAGTAGGTCTGCTGTATTTGAATGGGTCGAAACGTTCAAAGACGGCCGCGAAACGTCGACCGCGAACGAACCAACGAACACAGCAGACAACATTCAGCGCATAGAACCATATCATATAAAGGAAGAAGGGGCGCTAGTCAAAGCGAAAAAATGCTGCATAGCTCTCGGAGGTCACAGAATCAACAACGACAACGAGATAGAGGAGTTTGTGCGATTATGGCCGTCCAAGTTGTCGTCGGTCATTTCGTTGCTGGATGAGTTTACAGTGATACTGCAAAGAGCTTCCAACAGGAGGAAAGCCAGGTGATTCTCCGGGAGTTATTCGTAGGTAGCAGCCGTAAGGGAATATAGAGAAGTTTCTTCTTGGTTATTTTTGATAAAAGATTTGCTAGATTCGATAATTTATCAAGTCAGAATTCGGTTATATTTAGTTTTATTTGAAAGGAAAGCGAAAAACAAGTAAAAAATTTGAAAGAGAGAACTTTTGGGGTCTAAAATAGCCGTGGATGGCAAACAGTTTAAAGAAAATGGTTTTCAGAATATACTTTAACGTTTATTTTAAATCGTTAAACGTATATTGATTGTTGCAACTTGAAGCAAAAAGAGGAACTGAAATGAAATAGTCGATACATCACTACGAGCAATTACCTATTCTGATCTGGGTCATAGGAAAAACCAGGAAAATTTAATAGTTGCTTACTTGTATTTAAATGTATTAGTCACATACGTGTTAAAACTCAAGCTAATCGTTTTGTCACGCAATATAACCATGATAAAAACACGGTCCAGATATATTTTGACATGGTAATGTTATCAGGCAAAGTATAATTATTTTTTCAGCTTTTCCTCATGTTTGTATTGATACCTTTTGGAGAGAAAGTATAAAACAAAAATTCAAATATTCAAAAAATCAACTTTTCAACGGTTAAGTATTTTCAAAACTAAACCACATTTACTCAGAAAAATAATATTATCCAAGTAGACGGGGACCTTAAACCTGGCTCTAAGATTCCTAAAAACTTTTCGACACAAAGAGCTGGGTGTGTTCCCCATTTCTTTTATTTAATTTATATGTTTATTACAATTAATTTACAACCATCCCCATAGCTCAAGGATCAATTATCATCGTTGAAGTGTTGACTACCAAGGAAATATTTTGCTTACAAGTTGCCGAGGAGGAGGTACGAGCTATACAGAGGATGATCAAACATATTCCAGCTCAACTTGCCCGGCGCTTCTTCTGCATTGCGCGATGCAATTTCTTAATGGTCTCACAGTAAACATGTGCGTTGATTGTTTGGCGTCGAGGTAAGAAATCAAAGTACCTTTTTCATTCCAAAAAACGGTGCACATGCCAAAGTGTCAAGATTGTATGCCATTGACCTTCTGGGGTGTGTAAGATACCCAAATTTCATCCCCCGTGACTATCTTAGAAAGAAAATCACCATGTTCATTACAGCGTATCAAAAAGTGCTCTGCCCATCCGTTGTTTATGATCTTGCTCAACAAGAATTCTGGATGCCCAACGAGAAAAGTTTTCGAAATTTCAGTTCTTTAGTATCAATTTCGTGAATTAGTAGATTTGTGGACGTCCACATCGTTCCTCATTGTGCCCTTGATCATTTCCTTCATGGAACTGATCCGTCTTCTAATCATTGAATCAATTTTGCTTGTGCAAACCTCGCAGATTTGCCGATAACTTCCACTTGGTTGAAGTATTTTCGTATTTAGAAAACAAATTTGATTTCACAAGAATTGGTATTTTCAATTTCTTCTAGTTGACTCAGAGTAACTTCCGCGAATGCTGGTAACTGCTGCTGATAGTAGCTAAGGGGATGATGATGAAGAGGGGATGTATTCCCAATCCGATTATTGAAAAGAATAAGAGAATGGTATGGACTTTGCTCGTTTGCTAAAGCCTTTTGTTTATAGATAAGTATATAGAATTTTTGGTTGCAGGGGGACACGGTGTGATGGATGTCGGCGCCGTCGTGGTCTTGGGGAATGGATAATGAACAACCCCACCAGGAGTTAGTCAAATGTGTGGTGGTTGGCGATACAGCCGTCGGTAAAACTCGACTAATTTGCGCTCGTGCTTGCAACAAACAAGTTTCTTTGGCTCAATTATTAGCTACTCACGTACCCACAGTATGGGCTATCGATCAATATCGGATCTACAAGGACGTTTTGGAGAGATCATGGGAAGTAGTGGACAGCGTCAACGTCAGTTTGAGGTTGTGGGATACTTTCGGAGATCACGAAAAAGACAGAAGATTTGCGTACGGGAGATCAGACGTGGTAATGATAATGTCTTGAATATATTGGTTCCACAAAACATTTTTCGACTTTACAAACCGAATTTATTATATTTTGATTATATCCCGTATACATTTTTACTTTTAAGGACATAATTGGAGATTTAATCGCCTTTTGTAGGTACTATTATGCTTCAGCATCAACAGTCCCATATCCCTGAGGAATTGTCGATTGATGTGGTATCCGGAAATTCGTCGTTTTTGTCCCAGTACTCCCGTCATTTTAGTAGGATGCAAGAGCGACTTGCGGTAAGTTAACGACGAATATATTGTCATTAATTTGTGTCTGTCGAATGTTAATTGATATTTCATGCAGATAACCGTGTAACAATTAATTTAACCTTCGAACACATCAGCGTTTCTTTAGAAACTTCTTTGATTTAATTAGTTTTTTCTGCTATTAATTTCCTCTCGACATTTCCTTACATATCTGCGGGAAAGATCGTTCACACATTAAACTAATTGTAGCAATCAGCAACAGTGTGTACGGGGTGGGAAAATAAGAACGGCCAGCGGCCATATCTTAGTATCGGATTATATTACAACTTCAGGGAGTGTTGGTGTAGTGGTAGTGAAAACAGTCTTCAGTCTCGTCGAAACCCGCGTCGGACAGTGTAATTATGAGTGTTGGTGTATTCCACAAGGTTTATTCTATCTCTTCAAATAAGAGGTGGAGGATGGTGGAAGCTTGTTATGAAAACATGACGGATGTTCGGTTCTGCGTAGCCGATTTTTATAAACTTGATGTTTTATGAGCAGTTTAATTTGCAAAATTGAATATTAGAGGGCGTCGTTTCATATATTTTAGATATCGTCTTTCTATTCTATACAAAAATATGCAGTTTCTCATTAAAAAGAAACCTTCACAATCACTATTTCAGAGTACAATATAAATTAATCGATTCAGCTGATTCACGTCATGTCGACGCACAACCTATTAGAAAGGTTCTAGTCTAGACTCGAAGCGCGTTCTGTAGTACTCAAAAAGTCGCTAGATTTCGAAGCTGGTGCCACATTACGTTCATGCAAAATCAAAGCAGATGAGAGATCTTCTATCGATTCATGGTGTTGGTTTTTCTCGCGAGATAAAACGAATGGGAATCTTTGGTATCATACCATTCTATTGAAAACATCAAGAACACTGACAAAACAACTGATCTTTGTTGTCAAACTGCTCAACCAGAATGCCCAGCTGGAATTCACTGGTGAAAATCGTCGCTAATGCCCTGAAAAATGATTATTTTAGCTTCACCTGTAGACTTTGAGTTTCAGATGAAAACTGAGGTTTTTTCAAAGATTCCGACCATACAACTTCACCAGGTTTAATACCTTTCACGAACTCAAACTTAGCGTTTGAGGCGATCGCAAAACACACGCGGGCGGCACTAAAATATCATATCTAGATCTCAACACAACGCAGTTAATCGAACTGACACCTATAATCCGAGGCAAACATAAAGATTTATTTACGTTTCGACAAGTTTTTTACAAAATTGGGGCGTCAGAAAAGTTTCGGCCTAATTTTTATTGCTTTCTTTGGGGTAAATTGCGAACGGATGATAAGTGTATTCAATTACAGGTACATGTACCGCGACGAAGCGTATCTGAGTTATTTCAGAGACCGCAGTCCATTCGTACGGGCGACACGAAAAAGCGATCTGGTGATGCCGGACGAAGCTCGAGACGTCGCCAGAGAGCTCGGTCTCTATTATTACGAAACTTCGGTACTTACTTATTACGGAGTTAACGAAGTATTCGAAAACGCTATAAGAGCCGCTCTCATCGCCAGAAGAGCGCAACGGTTTTGGATGACAAATTTGAAGAAAGTGCAAAGGCCGTTATTACAGGTAAACGTTTATGGTGGATTGCCTCTAACTTGATCGTAGCTAAATATATTTTTTCAGGCACCGTTTAAACCACCTCCTCCTTTAAAACCCGAAATTCATATCGCTCCAGGATCTTACGGAGATCACTTGCAACATCTTTGGTTAAGTAGGATTCACACCGATGTCGTATTAGTAGTAGGATCCATGGGATTCCCAGCGCATCGTTTTATTCTGGCAGCGTGTAGTAGAGCTTTCTATAGGTGAGATTTTATAAATTTTTTATACAATTTTTCTTATAAAATGTTATTATTTTTTTTTTAGACTTTTGACGGCGGATTTACTGGCTCGTAGCACTAGCGATTCCAGCATGGTTAGTTCCTTAGGTGATTTCGCAGATGAAACCGAATGCCTCGTCAGGGCTGAACAGAAAACGTGCAAGAGAAGAGCTAGTTGTCAAGCTTTACCTACTGCCAGAGAATTAGACCATCCAGCATTTCAATGCATCAGGAACGTTCAACCAGAAGGACAGACGGTTGTTACTTTAAGTAAACTAGTAACTCCTGATGCGATGCATCAATGTCTTCAGTTCGCTTATACTGGCACGGTAGACAGGAGCGCTTTGAATTTACGGGTAAGTAAATAACAGATATTCAATGTTTGTTTTCAATTTTTGCATCCCTTCCATTATTTGTAGGAAACAAGGGAAGCGGCCGAATTTCTCGAACTGCCTCAACTGTTGGTTCTACTAACCAAACACCCGTTCGTAGCGCCCGATCCTCCCGACGAAAGCTACGAGAATTTTCTCAAAAGAAGATTACAGGACATCTGTTTGGATCAAGGGGTTTTCGCCGACGTCATATTCGAATTAGACGATGGCGTATGCACCGCTCACAAAGCTATGTTGGCTGCCAGATGCGACGTGATGAAAGCAATGTTCAGAGGAGATTTTAGAGAGAGCCAAGCTAAAGTGGTAAATAAAAATTGATTACTTAACTATTCACCAACACTTATCATCTAATTTATTTAAATATAGTTTGAAATCTCTAATTTGCAGTAAACAAATAAAAAGTTCTTTCAAGAAATTGTCTCACAACATAATGTAAATAGAAAAACTGATGCATTCATCAAACTTTACATTCGATAAACATGTTAGAACAGGACCAGTTTCACGGTCTACATAAGTAATTCGCGAAACGAAATTTTTTTTATAGATCGAATTTCCAGGAGTTAGAGAATACACGTTCCACAAATTACTTTGTTTTCTATACACGGACGAAGTACCAGAAGTATCAGCCGTTCGATGCGTCAATTTACTAGAACTAGCGAACAGATTATGCCTACCAAGGATGGTAAATTTGGTAGAAAAGAGAGTTATAGAGGATTTGGAAACGTTACAACCGTCTGAGGCGATCGAACAATGTTTAAGACTGTTAGAACCGGTTAAGGTAAGAAATTTATCTATAAAATAAATTTTTGTATTGTTTTTATGATATACACTTCGTAATCTTCATCGGCGCCACAGCCAAGGATACCATTCCAATGTCTCCTGTCTCGAGCTACCGTTTCCAATCTCCATCTTGACTTGGATCCGCTTCCTCTTGTTTCGTGCCACACTCTGCAGTAAATTCGATTGAATTCTGCTGATTTCATGACAAATGTTTTGTTTCAAAACCATGGATTGTTATAGTAAACTCTTTCTCTGGATTCATGGAAGTCGAGTTGGACACGGAATGTCCCCGAAGCGACTCTTCAATTTGCGAAGAAAAACTTCCTGAAGCAAATTCATCGAGCCCTGACAGTAAGTGGGGTCGCCCCACCTGGCTAGAGACACGTGTGTGATGAGAATGTTGGATGAGCTCGCTGCTCGGCAAAGAGAATTCCGTAATTTGGGTTTTTGGTATTTCTTAGAGACCAATAACGACAAATCCATTTGTCAACGTGATTGTTTAAATGGAAATGATTCTCGTCGTTCGATTCGTCTCTTTGGATTTTGAGAGGTTGGGACTTTTCGAAATTTCCTGGATAATTGCTCTTGGAAGTCCTGTTACTATTCCTTTTCGTATTTAAAGTCGTGTCTTTACAGATCGATTGGGCACTAGCCGATGATTGTTCAGTTTCGCGAAACTTCTGCAAAATTGGGCGAAATCCACAAAACGACGCACCAACAAGTGCCTTTTGCTCCACTGCTCAAAATGACTATTATGTTGACGATCTGCACGTCTTAGCTCATTTTAGTTAAAATCGAAATGCCAAGTTAGCGCCATTAGCTGAATTAGTTTGAAAAAACCATAGACATACTAATACTAGACTGTGCGATTAATATTCTTTCTATATTGAAAGAAAGAAACAGTCTCTGGTCTAAAATGGAGCTATCTCTGTTCCACTGTGCAGTGATTGGTAACTTCCGCTGTATCTCGTTCTAATATTAATACACGAAATTCATCGAATGCGCTGTCTAGTATTATTATGTCTATGGAAAACAACCGCCATGTAAGTGTCAACTGTCATCCTTAGAAAAATGGAGTCAAACAATAATTGACGTCGAGTCAATTAAAGACATGCACTTGATCATGGTTTGATATAAATTGGCAGCCCCCGTGCCAGAGTCATACTCCCAATTATGTTTATATTTAGGAATATGCCTTTTCTATCAAATTATACATGTGAAATAAATTTCAGTTGCATAATGGACATCAGCTAGCAGATTGGTGCATGAACCACTTATGCATTAATTACAACAAGTTATGCAGGATGTCCCCTCGAAGTTTACGTCTATTACACCCCGATAACCAGGCTTATTTGATAGAACATCGTTGGCCGCCGGTTTGGTATCTTAAAGACTATGATTACTACCAAAAATGTTTGGCGGAACGCGATAAAGAACTGAAACCGGCCAGTAATACGAGTTCGAGTTGTTTGTGTTTTTCTCGTAAATCAGAGTCGGACCCGGCGTTATCCTCGAGCCAACTCTGACCTTGACTGTCGCTAGAACTATTCAAAACTCGTATGTTACTACAAGAAAGTTGGATTAAATTGAGCAATATTTTTTCGGAGCATTATGCAGACATTTTTAAACTACTCGTTTCAAGTTTTATACTTACGAAAACCGAGAAACAAATAACTTTTTTGTAGTAATATAATCAATCGTATCTAATAAGTCTAATAAGATAAGGATGTGCAGGTATGCCGTAGAATATTTGCTCCAATATAAATATCGAGTGGTATGATAAAAATGTATTTTTTTCAAAAATTCCTACATTTTTTAAAATCAACTCTCAATTTTATGTAAATCGTACTAAAGAGATTTAATGACATGGGGCAAAATTAATATAAAGTAGAAATGTAGGGGGTCTTCCATCACGTGACGTACTACAAGACATACGTAATAGTTTCTTTGGAATGAAAATTACAATGTTTATTTCACTACTTATTAGTGGTAAATAGTGTTAATCATTTTAATTTCTTTAGGATGGTAATATATTTAATGAAACGCCGATTTTCAAGCTGTTTAGAAAATTTTCTATTTAAGACCTACAGCCTATCCCAAAAATACGTTCTAATTTGAATCAGTTTCATTTTGATTTAGTTGGTAAACTTTTATGAACTATGTAAATATATAAAATCCAAGTAATCCTGCAAAAAATCAGATCTCCAATATTACCAGGAGGGCTAATAATAATTTTGGATTTTGTAACTTATCCTCTCAGAATATCGATATTTTTATTAAAAGTGTTTTGTTATATATGTCATGTTAACCGAATAATTGAAAAAGATAAATTTCTTTTTTAATTATGAATTAATAAAAAGTCTGCCTTCGGAATATTAGATTATTTCTATTGATTCGACAGAAATTTTGATTTTATTCATAGTTGCTGACTTATTAGTCACATGATGGAAGACCTCCACCATTTCTACTTTATAAACTATATTTTTTTTATATATTTATTTATAGAAATTAAAAATATACATACTTCAGTTATACTGTACAATGAGTATTACTGTTGCTACGTTTTTTACATAAAAATTCTAGAAATTGTTACTTCTTACTCTGATTATTTCTTATAAATCTCCATTTTGACACTATTTTTTATCATTACATAATCAAATAGGATTGTATTAAAATAAACATACTGTAATTCAGTTCTTAATTTCGTATTGGGAATATATTTTAAAATAATTGAAGTATAGTTGTCAATTATAGGTTAAAATAATCATATTTTTGCTTTCCTTGTGAATAAAAAGCAGTCATCCCTTATAATTGATCAATAATTTAATTAAACAACATATTTTAAACATACCACTCAAGAATGCACATTACAATTATAAGTATTTTCTCTCTTATAAAAAACTAGACTGACCTGTCTTCAACTATTTTCTTTATATACCTAGTTGTTCTTAAAGTCAATTTATGATTAATTAATATAAAGTAAGAACATGATATATCTCTAAGAAAAACCCAAAAACGAGTACAAACTATTTGAGTTTGTTGTTTTTCTAAATACAATTTTCTAATAATAATATTCATTGATACTACATCTGATTCACATTAAATCCATTAAATAAAGAAAGCTTACCTTTCTCCAGTTTATTTATCTTTTTTCATATCTTATTTATTTTGAGGATGTGGACACAAAAATACATGTGAGGTGTAATTAATTGTTAGTTTTTGAAATATTTGTAACAGAAAAATTTAACCTAATGTTATACAACAATATTATTATTTATCGTCTTCTTTTTTATTAGATCATAGAATTTTACGGAGCAATAATCATATTTAGAGAACTTGAATAACGAGAAAATAGTTCTTGGGGTAAAAATTGCAAAACCAACTTTTATTAATACCCCTTCCCTTTTGTATCGACATAGATATGTCTGTCTAGTTTTCAATAACTTCTTATTACACAATATAATAAGACTATTTGTTCATGTTTTTTACAGTGTACTTTCTATTTCAGTGAATATTGAATTCATATTACTTTTGAATAAAGGGTGATTCAGTCTGATAATGTTATATAATAAGATTGAGAATAAATTTATATTCATCTAAAATTCATATTTATACAGGAAAAACTTGAAACATTCTTTATACCAGAAGTAAAGTAAACTTTGCGAAAATGATGTTATTGTAGATAATACTGGTTCTAGAATAGGAACTTTAGAATTAATTAGAATATCTACAGTAAAACAATAAAATAAAAAGCATTATCTACCTTAACATCATATTTTATTTATTTGATAGAAAGACAATTGTGGAATATTGGATTTGTGTCATTAAAAAATACATAGGTCGTTTGTAACTGTATAGCTATAAAAAAATGGTGAAATTGACAATTTTTATAAAAAAGAAGAAACTGGAAACAGTAGAGTTGTGATTCCCATTAATTGCAATAAGGTATTTATCAATTAAACGATGAAAAAATGGTATAAATATCTAACTGGATTATGAAACTATTCAAATTTATCTGTATTAGAACTTAGAAGCTAGCGAGTTACAATTATTTGTGATTTTTAATGACACATTAATATATTTTCTGAGTAGAGGACACTTTGGTTGAAAACATGTAAGTTGAAGTCAATTGGAAAATCTACTGTTAGAAACTATTTTAAGCTATTTTTCTATAACATAATCCTTCGATCCTTTTTTGACAAATCTATGATAACAATTTTTAATTGTAGAATACTTTTAGTTTTCAAATAAACCAATTTAATTATTCATTATATAAAAAATTCATTCTTTTTTGTATTGTTTATTCATTTCAATCTTCAATATTGAACAATACTCGTGCAATAAGCACAATTTCCGCCACTTTTTGATCTATTATACATCTTTGTTTGCAATATTCTTATTGAAAATATAATCATTGGTGTGTAATGAAGAATTTGACACAGTGTGGGTGCCACATGTTTTTGTATACCCTCCTGTGTATAGAAACATACTTTCACATTGTTATTGCTGTTGTACCTTTGGAGTCCCAAAATGTAACATTCAGATATGATTTTTTTAATACCTTATCACATGTCATGTTAATGGAGAAGATTTTGAACCACAAGAATTTATTTTAAAACTTGTGTTACAAGAAGCATCATCACGATACCTCTTTATTTTTTTATGCTTGTGACATGCACAATATTACTCAAGTTCTATCGACATTTTCATAGATTATTGCATATGAAGATAGTTAATTTTGTACTTCATCCTCAATCGACCCCATTCCTTTTAAAAATGCTTTAAACCAACTAAAAGCTTGTACCCCTTGTAAAAGGATGTTGAGAAAGCTAGGTTGGAGCTGTATAGAGGATAACTGAAAAATTTCCAGATAAAATCCTGTCATTAAAGAAAACCAACATTGAGTTGTTTCTTTGATTTTCCGATCATTTTCTTTTTGAAATTTTATAAATATATCTCGTACTTTTGGTAAATTAAGAGAATCGGTTATTGTTTTAGTGGTTAAATTTAGTAATTAGAAACATATCAACTGAGATTTGTAAAAAGGATCTTAGTATCAGTATTAAAAAAATGTTTCTTTAAATGGAATTATCAAAAATTTTATTTTGGTTTCCACAACTTTATAATTGTTAGAAGATAGATAATCTACACGTATTCCGAAAACACATTTACCTAATCAACAATCATGTATGTGTGCAATAATTTGCTATTCTAATAAACATTTTTAATAAAATATATTTTAATTTCATTTCAATTTTCCTGTAAGTAAATCATTCCTCTGGCATTTTTACTAACATCCAGTTTATTCTTTGTAGGGTTCAAATTTAATGTCATATAAATGAAATAAAACACCCCAAGTTGAAATTATGTTTATACAAAAAAACTCTACTGTCTTTAGAAAAGTTTCATAACTATAACGTTGATGCTCTCTAGCATATAATCAAGAATACATAATGATTGCAGTTATATTAAAAAATTGTTAATTATTATAAAGCTACTCCTAAGTGTTTAACCTCTTCTGCTAGTGCGTCAAACGAATCTTTATAGTCTTGGTGTTCTCTAATTAAAACAGTTAAGCATCCTCTTTTCACACCCATAGCACCACCTAAATCTTTCCTACTAGGTACAAATACATATGGAATATTTTTGTCTTCACACACAATTGGTAAATGACACATTATTTCAATTGGCCAAATATCTCCAGCAAAAAGCACAATACCAGTTTCTCCTTTCCTCAGCCTTTTTTGTACGTCTTTTAAACCGCATCTGATGTACGTTTTTTGTTTCATAGCTGGAATTTGAAACAAATATCAATATATAAACTCAATTCATGTGAACAATATCAGATAATAGCTTGCGGTTTACCTTTTTTCACCAACTTGTAGCAGCGTTTCGTTAATTTTTTGGAAGCCATGGGTTTAGAAATTGCATTACAATTAGCTACTTTTTCTTCGTAGGTCAATTCATCACTTGGTTCTTCTTTTATACTATCTTCGACAGGTTCTTTTTTAATTTTTCCCATCTTTATAGATTGTAAGAAAACAACAAACAAAACACGTTGTGACTATAAAAGAGGTTAATTCTTCTTCTTACTTCTGTTATTACGAAAGCGCGTCGACTGTGCGGATCATAGATAAATGCGTAGATAATCGTATAGCAAAAATTCGTCCGTAAGTGCTAATTCGATGATCGTCAAAGTCACTGACAGAATGCATTTTAGTTCAATGTTGTGTGACAGTAAACCGGTACATTTAAACTACAGTATTTAGCGTTTCCCAAAATGTTTGTCGCGACCCGGAACCGAGCTACATCAAAATTTAGCTGGTTCGTAAAAAAAGATGCTTTAAAACATCTGTTTCAACTAAAAGACGAGCATTGGAATTTCTGAATGAAGAACACCAAAAGTTATTTGTACGAAATATTTGCTACAATGCTGTAAATTTGCAAGGCTTTGGTTTAGATGTTTTCACAGTATCGGGAGAAGTCGCTGCAATAATTAAAAAATGACTATGGAAACAATGACTTTCAAAAGGAAATTTTAAATCTTTTACAACATTACGTAAATTTATGGAAACCAATTCAAATTACAATGAAGGATATTTACATCTTGAAACACTTGCAACAGTTTCAATTCAAAAGCATCTTTTGAAGCTAATAAACAGTTTCAGCATATACCTCCTAATAATATGAGATTTTACGATCCTTTTTATATCGATATTAAAAAGAAAGAAATACTTGAATTTGATGAATATTGAAATCTCATACCGGGCGCGGTCAGAAAAGTTTGGAGCAGCTGGTATATGTAGTTAATTAGAAACAAATAAATATGAATATCGTTTACATGATAATAAATAGCATATCTAGTCTAACTGCAATACAAACAATTCATAATATTGAGGTAAACAGAAAGCCTGTGAGGTTGATTGTTAAAAAAATAAAGCAATAGTATAATATGACTAAATATTTATTTCAGACTACAGACTTAGGTAGGTACTAACCTAAAATTCGTTTTTGTTTAACTCTTTTTTAATTAAAGAAATTAAGATCTAACCATTTTAACTATGTAATTAGATAATTAAATTATATATAAATAGAAATTTATCTAATTCCAACTTGAGTTATAGTAGAAGGTTTTATAGCTGTTCGGATTTCAATTTATTTGATGGTAATATTTGAAGAGAGATTTGTAGGGTCGTAAAGAAAATAATTGATTCTATCCTTGAAACTAATTGTCAAATACCGAGTGAGTATATACTTTTTGTATAAAGAAAATAAAATTCTGGGTTGTAAGTGAATGCACTTATTTTTCCAGGCTTGGGTCGATTTGTGTTTGTACTAACATTGTTCGTTTGTTGTATAATAAGAAAAATTTTGTTTTACTTAAAATATGTTTGAGGGGGGTTTCTTTAAAGTAAAGTAAAAATTTCCTCATACGATAAGACACTTTTGAGAACATGTATATGCCTGTTCTACAAAAAGACGGATATACTATGGCTTTTTAGGTGTTGACTAAATACAAGAAGTCAAAATAAAGAAGAAATATTTGTTTCTTTTTATCTTTGTATCGACTCTTTTCTTTTTTACTTACACTTCTATTGGTTTCAAAGAAATACAGACATTGTTCTCCAGGTTAGGTACGTAGCCGTAGTTTTGAAGAATATGTATTTTTAAATAGGATTTTTGAAAACGCTATGTATATAATTTACACAATAATCAGTCAATTTTTCAAATCAAAAACACTCGTTGATTTTACAATCTCCTAAAATTCTTATAAAATCGCTTATCTCGATTCTAGCACATCTGTTTTTGATTGTTTTAAAAATACTTCATAACACAATAAATGTCTTTGTAATATTTACATTATTTTTTAAAATCTAGTAATTTTGTCATCGTTATGCGTTGGAGTATCGCATCGAAAATCTAAGTCTTCGTTTTCTGGTAATGCTGGACATGAATACAGATCCGGTTGCTGTCCATTCTGTTGAGTTCCGCAAGTAACGCCGGCCCTGGCGACTGTTACTGCATTTATGGCTGCCACATTCACGCAGTCATAAATAGGCTGGAAAATACAGAATATCAATTAGATTGTATATTACATTACAATATGCAATTATTATTTTCAAATTATCTAAAAGAAAACTATTTACTTGTGAGTCCAGTTACTCAAACCAGACAACAGCTGCAATTGGAACATAGAATTCATATAAATTATAGTTAAAAAAACCGAAAAACACATTTAGAAATAATAATACTGAAAAATTCCGGATGAATGGCGCCTAGGAGACAAAAAGATACAGCTTAGTAACAAAGATCATGACAAACAAAATAAATGAACTCACCACATGGAGCGATGAACGGCAAAGATTCAGATCTTTGTCCTGGGACAAATAACTGAAAAATCCATCGAGTAATACAAACCGGTTCATGTGTTTTACAGACTTAGAAAAGGCGTTTGACGGAATACAACCGAAGGACTTGGTACGCCTTCTATACAACAGGCAAATCCCATATAACATCATAAAAACCATCGAAAAACAATTCATAAACAGGCCAAAATCAATGGCATAACTACCGAAGAAAATATAAAAGGTAAACAAAGACTTCAAGATCGTATGCTATGCCAATGATTGCAGAAAACGAAGATGAACTACAGATATTACTATTCAAATTCAACACAGCGACAAAAAGTTTAAATCTGCAGTAAAAACGAAATGCATGACTATCTCAAAAACACCTATCAGATGTAAACTGGTTGTAGATGATGAATTGATGTTATTTGCAAAAAATGAACAAAAAATCGATTTTTTTCACCCCCCGATTTTTGAAATTGTTCACATCGAATTATATGTGAGTTTTGGAGGAGTTTCAGGATGTCAAATGAATAAGTTTAAACTACTTCATAGCTGGGTATCTCGGTTTTCCTATTACCTTGAATGACTGGACTAAAAAGTTATTATTTTGTTGTGTACTGCTTGGGTTAACTCACAAACGACCGCTGGTTAGATCGCGAAACTGAATCTTAATAATTAACTGATTTTACGAAGGAATCAGTAATGCATTCAATATGAACCACTTCCAACTATTCGACAAACATATTTTTTAAATCTCTTCAAGCGAAACTTTCTATTATTAATAAAACCGGGGGTCAGTATCACATTTGTATGATCAAGGTCAATAACCTCAGTTGCATGCCTACCACTACAAGTAAATAGAACACATGAAAGTGCGGTTTGCTGTAAAATAAATACTTTCACCTAATTGTAAAAAATAACTTATTTAACTACGCCGACAACAATTAAGAATGTTTCATTTATATAGGAGGAAGTTGAAAAATTTCGGGCCATAAACTGTGTTTAAAAAAAAATTTGTAAAATGAAAATATCAAATTGATTCATAGTCCGACCCCTAAATGATTAATAGCAACACGCCTTGCATGACACGTATAAAATGGCGTCTTAAACGAGTTACGTTCTGCTTCACGTAAAACAGGGAAACACACATTTTCAAAAATTAATTTTTCAAAAGCCGCAATTTAAAATTTCGTATATAAACTCGTCACCTCATAAATTATTTACCAGAAAACTAAGAACATCCAATTCGACGATCCATAATCCAAAGTTTAGCCCAGTAATTCATTTACTTGTTTAATTTCACCATCACAAAGAGGCGCATAATTCAAACGGTTTTTTTTTAAAGTAGTATTATGATATTTGAATATACTCCTACCGTTTTATTCAAAGAATGATTCCAGATTTATAAGAACTGTATAATAGTGATGAACATCCTAAAATTTCTCTCAAAACTCACATATACATAATTCGATTTGAGCAACTTTAAAAATTGGGGGTCAAAAATCGATTTTTTGCACATTTTTTGCAAATAACTCGTTTCCTATTGGTTATACGCTATTTGTATTACTTATCAATAATGTAGAGTATTGAGTTCTCTACAACTTTTGTCCAAAAATTTTTTTCATACGGTGAATCGTTTCTGAGATAGAGGGCGGTTAGAATCCCGTTTGAAATCAATTGGTAGTCCCGATCAAAATAATCTCTTATAAAGTTTATAAATTATTGCTAAATAAATAATTATAAATAATTTCCATTTTTTATTAACAATTACATTGTATTTAAATATTTTTTTCAGTAATGAATTGAAAAATACTTTTAATTTATTTCTGTCATTGAAAAATCACTAAGGGACATACTTTAATTACATTTTAATTGTATTCTCGTTTGTGCTAATTACATTTTAAGTAGAAAATAATTTGGTACATCTCGTTTGAAATCTTTAGACTCTGAAATTCCTTTATAACGTTTAAAATTATACCTGGGATTAGGGCCCCTATTATATCGTACGAACCTTTATTTATAGCCCTCTATCTCAGAAACGACTCACCGTATGAAAAAATTTTTCAAACAAAAGTTGTAGAGAATTTGATGCTCTACAATATTGATAATGAATACTAATAGCGTAAAACCTATAGGAAACGAGTTATTTGCAAAAAATGTGGAAAAACTCGATTTTTTTGACTTTTGACTCCGATTTTTGAAGTTACTCAAATCGAATTATGTGTGAGTTTTGAGAGAAGTTTTAGGATGTCAAATGAACAAGTTTAAACGACTTTATAGTTGGGTATCTCGATTTCCCGAAATTTTTGCCTAAATCTACCTAAAATAGGATCAAGTTTCATCGTGATTTTGTGAGAAAATAATTGTATTCTTCGTGTTCCCTTCAGGAAAAGAAATATTTAAAAAATTTGAAATTGATGAAATTATTGAAAATCGTGGAAAGACGGTTAGTTAGATCATACACTTAGATAAAGAGAGAAGTTTCAAGAAAGCATAATCCTTCTAAAGTGACGTTGAATAGTTTTTGGAGGCCGTACACAACTTGAAAACTGGAAAAAGGCAATAAATAATTCGATTGAGAAAATGAGGAAGCTGGACAATGTTACTGAAGAAATGATCTATTTCTGGAGGTGTATCTTTGATATCTTAGCTATTTTAACTACTGTCTATGTCCTTACCTGTGTATTGGTCCTGTAAATATCCACAATACTATTGGCAGTATTCATGGAAGGTAAAGTACTAGTTATTTTGTTCTTAGCTGCTGCGATGGTCATCAAGTATGTCCTCGGTATGAATATCGCGCCAAGAAATACCCCCGCCGTTCCAATTAATCCAAGACAAAGCATTGGTTCCGCCCAAATTTCATCCAGAAACATGTACAGTGGTAACCACAACATCCAAACTAGACCAGTTGATAAAATGGTTACGCAAAAATATTTTCCTTCCTTGTAATTTCGTTCGCACTTATAAATCAACGGACACAGACAGATTAATAGCATCAATAGCATTATGTTGTAGCTCATCAAATAGATAAAAGAAGCTCTCGCGAAAATAGAGGCGCATTTACCTATTAACTGTAAACTGAGAGCGGCTTGTACGCCGAATATAAACAGGCTTAAGAAAGCTTGAACCGATCCGGCTATGTGTGACATAAATCCTATTTCTTTGGAAGCTGTAGCGAGGAGAATGCATCTAGAAAGAAGTAAAGAAAATACTGACGCGTAACCCAGTGTTATAGATAAGGATTTAACTAGACAGAGAGAGTTGTTGATTTCGTCTAAGCTGAAAGGTAGAACCGAACAAAATAACACCATGATCGCTACTAATAAAAATATAGTTAAAATTGGATTACCTTCTAAAATATCTCTTCTGCAGATACATACTAATAAAAATATTATAATGGACATACAGAATAATACTCCAAGAAGAGATAAGGAGAGGAACGCGTAAACCCAAGCTTCAGTTCTGAAGGAAAGGTTTGGTATCGGTTTGAACAGGAAATTGAAACGTTTCTCAGATATTAAATGTAAACAATTACCACTAATATTCTCCAAAGTGGTATTTCCTTCTTCGAATCTTTGATCTATTATTGTTAAATTGTCGTAAAATATATTATACGAGAATATTTTTGTGAAAGGTTGTAAAAAGTTATTCCTGGTAGATAATGCAGTTATATTTTCCACTTTATAAATATCGTAGATGAAATTTGGCATTAATGGCTCTATTTTTAATATTTCGACGATACTCTGCGGGGTCATCAATATCGGCCCGTATTTTTTATCGAATTTGTTTCTCAAGCAATTTACTTTATACGAAGTATCGTTGCATTGCTTTTCAATGAAATTTTCGATGTTTTTTGAAAACGTTAAAATAATTTTCGCTGTGGATAAGAATAAAGAGGAAGGTAAAATGTTTTCAGACGTTTTGAATTTCGTTGATGCTGGATGGTAAGGGGGTATGATGACAAAACTATTATCGGGTAAATCTGAAAAACAAAAAATAAAACTCAATTATCATCAATTATATATAATTATAAATATTTGACCGATTTTATAAATTCTTCCATCGTTTGTAAGCTAAATTACCGAGGATTAGCACGAGCTGTATTTAAATTCGAAAAATGTAGAATCGTTACGAGATTTGCGATAATAATGAGTGTCCCAAAGTTACACAAAACATTGTTTCTAATCTTTTGATTGTAATTTTTTTGTTAAATCGTATCGTTGATAGGATAGGGTTAATTTATGGCTTAAGACATCGGACAAACGGCCTTCACGACTTACTCACTCGTTTGTCGATATTTTTCGAGACCATTCTGTATAAAGGTGACTGAATAGTACGATTTCCGTGGTGCTAATTTGCAAGTCAAAAATAAGGAATAAAATTTTTCGATATCTCGCTTCGTTTTCAAAATATCGATACTTGCAGGTTGGAAAAATTTATTTTTATCTAATATTTGTATATATCAACCTAACCTAACCTAACCTAACCTAACCTAAGTTTCTCGTGGAGTGCTTTGAGTGTAAAAAATTCAAAAATCGTGAATTTTTTACAGCCAAAATTGTCTAAAAAATTTTTTTTTGTCCTCTGGACCCCTGCCCAAAAGCCACAGGCCGCGAAGAACGGGTGAGTTTGGAGAGGGGAGATTGGGGGCAGATAAATTCTGAGCGGGTAGATTTAAAATAGGATAAATGATGCAAAAATAATTGTAATGAAAAACAACCGACAATTCTTTATGAAAAACATCAAATTATTCATGTAATTATCGTATGTTAAGTTATATTCATCACGGAGTGATGAAAATTTCAAAAATGGCTCATTTTGCTATAAAAATCTGTTTTTTTCAATATAATTTTGGAGTATCGGGGTAAATAATATAAAAATTAAATAAAACATCTTTTGTTTATTGAATTACAAGATTCATATTGAATTTAAAGTGATAAAATATTCATTTGCAACGAAGTATTGAACGCCATCTGTTCAATAAAGCGAATTTTGAACTAACGTTTGATTATAACTTTAAGTATCGATATCTCGAAAACCAAGCGAGATATCAAAAAATTTCATTCTCCATTTTCGATTTATTTTGGGCCTAATTAAGCCAAATCCGCTGTTAAAGATAAAGATAAAACTAATGGCGTTAAATCACATCATTTCTTATCACAGAAACGAGAAAGTACACGACCTGGTGATGTCTTAATTTCGGTAAAAAGAACTGTGTTATCATGTCGCGATATCCAGCACCAGCAACAGTCACTGTTTGACCAGCTTCATATTCAAATTATAACTCCAGCTCAAAATGCACACCAGTGACACGTTGTGGGTACATTTGTTTTTTGACAATCCCATGCTGGTTCTCAAAACCCCAAATCCGGCAGTTTTGATTATTAACAAAACCATTTGTTGTGTTGATTGAAGTTTTTAAGCACGGAGGCACAGATCTTTAGCCCGTATACCCTGTAGAGAGCTTCTTGAAACTTTCAACGACTTGTTTTTGAACGAACATGGTCGACTAGTAGGTTTGGCATCTCTAACGGATTTTTTAATTAATCTCTTCACAATGACGAAGTTAAAAAACTATTTCGAACATATTTTGTATGAAATTTTCGATCGTTGTCCGCTAAACTTCCATTATTTTTGAAATATTTGACGAAAAGAAGATTGTTACTAACCCTAAACTGTCAGCTGTCAATTTAAACAGAATTTACTATGATTTCATACTAACCTTGAGGAACAGACTCGTCTAGAGGGACGAATAAACCATTGAAATTTTCTGCATACAGAAAAAATTCTTGTGATTTTACGAATTGATCGATTTGTTCGATATTTCCGAAAAATATAAATGGTGTAGTGCCGTTGAATCCTATCGGACAAATATTTCTAAAACAGAAGAAATAATTTTCAAATGCTCTATTTGACATAAACACTACAATGTTGCCAATTATACGAACGTATACATCCAGGTTATAAAATGTGAAATTGATTCATAGATTCTTTGTTTGATATTTATTGTATTGAATATTCAATTTGGTTAATTATTTTTATTCGAGTAAAGTATTATCGAATGTTGTCTTTTACAAATTACTTTCCTTGGAAAGCCTCGCGACATATCTTCTATTCCTCAAAGCAAAGCAGTGTTGCCACTCGTATCTTGTGATAAACCTTTGAGTGTTTCATAATGCTCCACAATGACATCAAACACGAAAAGAGAGGTTAGGTAAATTCGTAGATAGGCTATCCCAGTCGAGGCTTATAACAAGTTTATGGAGGATTAGATTAAGCTAGTATTTGCTCCAAAGAAGCCTTTTGTAAAGGCAATAATTTCTATTAAAATATAAAAAATATATTTTTTGGTCAGTCCGGATCAAAGTTTATTATATTATTATATATTTATTATGATTATATTATAAATAATTGTTTTTGAAAATCAATATTTAGTCAATTTTAATTGTTTTAAATTATACAGCGTGTAAAAGGCAAATGAATTAACGATGAAGGCATTCGGAAATTGTAGGTTTATGCACACGTCCGTTCATCGTACGGTTCAAAACATCAACTTCTACCTCAATTAATTGGAATAGAAAGTTGCAAGAGCATAAATTAACAAAACGGTAAGTGAGATTTTAGTTTGTAATTGAATTTATGTTTATAAATAGATTTTAACACATTACTCTTTACAACAATAATAGTGCCGATTGAATCAAAAAACTTTCTAATTGTATACTAATGGTTAAAATTTGAAATGCGATAAGGACATTCATTAACATTATAAAAAAGTACGATTTCGGAAAAACAATTACTTTCTGGCTACATGATTCCGACGAACATTGAATTACATCCCAAGACTTCTGTCACTTAGATGGCTCGCAATTGCCAGGAGGAAAGTAAATTTTTTATGTACGAGGTCGAGATACATAGTACCAAATAGATCATCATTTTAATCATATTTTTGAACGTAGTTTCCTTCGACTCTTCATCTAAACCTTCTCCGATTTTTTTCTAATTATAGTTTTTGTTTGTGAGTTGATTTAATCGTAATTTTTGTCTACGGGACCTGATAATATTCCAGCAGAACTACTTCAAATTATCAGCGATTATATATATAGGTACAACACGGGGGAAGTACCAGAAGAATATATTTTATAACAATCACAAATTGATAAGTCTGATGACCCACAAGCTAGAATTGTTTACTAAAATCACACACGCTCGAAAAAGATACAAATTCAAATTGTAATTTAGTCGATAGGTAGTTCGGTTTTAGAAATGCCCTTGGTACCAGAGAAATAATTTTCACTTTGAATATTCTTTTCCAAAAGTATCCCAACCGATGTTAGGATGTTTTCTTGATGGAAAAGACGTTTATATAATTAAGAAACTGTCTGTTTTGTCTCCACAGTTTTTCAGATATTACAGTTATTGAGGACGCTTTATATGAATAAGAATTTGGCATCATAATTAACTCATTCACACCATTCGCTATTTTGTACCACGGGTCTCCAAAATATCATATATTCTGTTAATTTAAGAAGACAAAGATTCATTAAATGTTATATTTGGTCCATGCTGCTGTACGGGGTTGAAGAGTGGACACTGAAGACCATTACAATCAACCGTATAGAAAAATTTTAGATGTGGTTACATACACTGGTAATAAGAAAACCAAGCAGTCTTGAGCAGAGCAAATGCAGTTCCTGAACTTTTGAAAACAGTTAAATACGGAAGCTTGTCATGTTTTATAAATATGGGGCCGCGTGGGAGTAGAAAGAAAAAAAATCTCGTGGTTGAGGAACAACCGGAAATGGACAGGCATATATAGCATCGAACAATTGTTTGGAGTGGCTGAAAGCAGGGACCAACTCGCCCTTGTAATTGCCAACATCATTTGGACCTAATAAAGAACAATAAGAAGAAGTTTCAGGTGAATTGCAAGAGAAATAATTTTATTCAGATGCAATTATTGTCTTTTGTTTTGTATAATGCTTCGAAATGTATTTCAATTTCATTTCTAATAGTGATAAGCGAATTTTATCTACCTAGTTCGCTAATAGTCCGGACGAGGCGACGAAGGAGCCGAGTCAAGAATATCTAATCGAGTACCGTAGTAATAACTTCACGGACGTATATTGTAATTTTTTTCTTCTTTATACTGTTTTCGGTTTGAAATAAAAAGCAAAATTGTATTAAAATAGATCCTCTAATTATTTCAAACGGGATTGAGAGAATTTAAGAATAATGTAAAGTACAAGTATACCGTAAAGTACCATTTTCTGGACTCAAATTAGTACTGTAAGATGAAAAAAAGATTTTTTTATATTAAATCAACATGTTTGAATACTTACTCGTAAACAATACATTGTTTAATACAAACGAACGCAGGTTTTGATAGTTTATAAAATTCACTAACGATCGATTCGTCTGGAGCTAAAATTGACACATTTTCCGTCCAACCTAAGATGATTAATGATTTAATAGCAGCTTTAATCAAGAAATGATAATGTGTAGATACGGGTACGGTTCGTAGATCCAATAAATCGTCGAATTTTAACAATCTTTCATTCAGTTTTTTCTCGGTGATAATTCCAAGATAGTAAGTTTCATTTTGGTTGTATAAATCGAATACAGTTTTGAAGTGATCGTTCGTAGTGCACGTTTCGAACACTTTTAGTCCAATCTTCATCGGCGCCAAATATTCTAGAAAGTTGATTCTATCTGTAGTCCATATCGCCGTCGACACTATGGATTGTTTCCTATAAGGAATCACTTGGGTGTTATTTCTACAATTTTCCAATACGATTGCGATTGCTGGATCCCCTTCCACTTCGATTACCGGCGACACGGCTTGTGTTTTAGCGAAAATAAAAACTGTGACAATCACCCCGAGATACATATTTGCGCGTCATATACACTATAACCGACAGCAATGATATGTTATAAAAAATTTAGTTTCCTCTTCAAGCTTCACTGCATCATTATTTTCCGACAAAACATTTTTTTTTTTTGAAGGACAGTCAGTCTCCTGCAGCGCGTCGCTTTATTCTGGGTAAAAAACACACACAATGTTTTACCCTAGTTCGTGAGTCAGTATATTGCTAGGAAACAATCGATACAAATATTTAGAAAATTACAGGTACTAAGATGTGTATGGAAATAGAACCAGATCGATTTTGTTCAATTCCGGATTCTTTTTACCGGTATTAAAAACAGGGAAGCTCTACAAAACTAACTTTAAGACGATTTATATTTCATACACTAAGAAAAAACTTGTCTCTATACATATGCCACAAGAATTGACTTTAGCGGTGATGAAATTTTCAAAAAAGGAAAAATACATTTTTTAATGATTTAAAAAAGTATGAATGACTCGGCCGCAGCAGGCTTCTGTGGAGGATACTACCCTGAAATAACTAAATCTTTTAAGGTATTTATTACATATTAATCTGCTCAGACAGCAGAGCTACTAGGCTGAAAGGGCGTATTTCAGGCTAGTACTGGAACGTGAAAAAGTTCTCCAGGTTGATCCTTCGGGGAACTATGGAGCTGATTCGCTCGCCAGATTGGGATCAGCAAATGGGTCCAGAATACATTCTTTGAGTAGCCTACAAGACATCTCTAGACAGGCTCTGTGGAGATGGATAGAGACATCTGGCATGAGACAAGATAAGGCTTTCATGCTGGTGCAAGTTTGTGCATAGGAGATATTCCATGGCATCTCCAATCAAAGAAGGATATTCATCAAAAAATGGGTGACATAGCCGGCGCTAGGTGTCGAAGGACCAGGTTTCAGGAATGCTTGCAGCATTTTGTACGATAATATTTAGAAAAATTTCCATTTTATATTCTCTGACAAATTGAATGACTTTTAGTTTGACTTTGGTCCCTGGAAGCGATAAATTATGGATCCACGATCTAAGTACTCCATTGTGGGATTTCGATTGAGCAATCATACCATCTGAAAGGTCAGAAACTGGGCATAAAAGGTCTTATTAATTGGTCAGCGCTAGGAAATGTTTTAATAAGGGCTAGAGCTTTTCAAGGTCATTGAAACTTTGAGGGAAAAAAAGAAAAGTTCCACCTACGCGCAGATAATTGGTCTGCTTATATAAATATTTTTTCAGTACTTGAAAAACTTAAATTGTGACAAATGTATATTAGAAATTAATTTTCATAGTAATTTCTATTTTAAGAAAATTGTGTTCTGCACTACGTATTTCAAAAAAATTACTTATTTCGTTCTCCACTATTAAATATTTGAGGGGTGGTTTAGTTGTCTTATTTTCAAACGTACATTTGTAACTTTTAATTTCTAGAAAATTGTATAGGTTTTTCTAAATATTTATTGACGCTAGGAGTTACGATATAAACGTTTGCAGAGAAATTTTTCGAGATGACTATTCTAAAAAATATCGAGGATGAAAAAACAACAAATTATAGTTGTTTTTGTTTTGTTTTCTCACCAAGTTTATAAAGAATATTCATGAGATGGGATTTTCCAATGACGACGAGTTTTACTGTAGCTATTTTTGAAAAGTTATTCCACATTTTTCTGTATATACATATCATTCAAGTTCTTTAATTTATAATTGCATTATTGTTGGGAATTTGATATCTACTTCTATTTACGACAATCTTTAAAGTGATTCTTAATAGTATGAGGTTGTTTCCATTATTTTTTTTGAAAACTACTTCATATATTTCCTGAAGATTTCTATTGTAGAAATGTCACAGTCCCTCAAGATGTAGCTATCAAATAACGAGAAATTTTTAATATAAATAGAAAACATTCTTTATTATTATTAATTCATACATTGTTGAAAATCTCTATTTTCCAACAAAGTTTCCATTTTTTTTCCGTAACACTTTCTCTTTCGTATAAATCATCTTGTATATCGATGAGTACATTTAAATTTAATCAACGAACTCGGCTATCGGAATGTGCTGATTTCATGCTATAAATTATTGTAATGGGCAATTTCATATAACGTGAACACTCCTATGATTTACTTAATAATATGCATAACGATTTTGTCGGATCTATTACAATCTATTTTGAGTTATTTGTAACATGAAATGATCTAGGTAGAGCAAATCATTTAAATTGAGCTTCAATTAGCTACCAATGTACTAAGATAGATAAAAACCTGGTTGGCGAAATGGGTTCTTAGACCGGCCCTGTCCAAGCATAATTGAATTTTAAAATTCGGCGAATTCGCGCGGCGCCTTTGATATATTTTTTTATAAATTGCGAACGCGCTTTTAGAACTTTTTATTAGAACTTTTTATTATTAATTAACAGTATTTCTTGAAAAATAATTTCTAGAAAAGTCTGTTTATTTATTTATTTTTGTTCTAGAACTTTATAGACTTTTATTTAGGTATATAAATAAATGATTTGTGAAAACGTAGTTTTGATTAGTTTTAAATAAATAGTTTATTGAATAGTGTGTAAATAAAGTAAGTTAAGATAGTCTGGACTTTAAATTGAGACAAATTATGATTAAATGTTATATAATAAATTGCTAAGAATACCATGGATAGGTAAGCAAGGAGGTGAAGCAGTATTAAAAGGTCACTCAAAATTGTATCTCATTGAATGATAATTTGAAAGGCTTTTCTGATCTATTCGTTTTAATATTTTTCTTTGAAATTACCGCTGCGTGTGTTGCTTATATAATTTTTTATTTCAGTTGAATTCTATTATCATTTTTATATCGGTTAGCGCTAAATCGAAAATAGGTTCTATTAGCGATTCTCTAATAAATTTATAAAACATAACCTTCAAATTTGTTATTGGGATAATACAAATTTCTTAAATAAATTTCGAAGTGTGTTGTTAAATCAATTTAGTTGCTTGGATACGTTGATTTTCAATAGGAATATTACAGGGTAAATCAAAATTAACGTCTATCCAAGATTTAAAATACTTAGTTCGGAAGAACTGATAAATATAAACTTCCAAGTCATCTAATCTAAATCCTTAATATATTTTTTCAAAAAATGAGGGTTCAATAAGAAAAGAGGGCTATAAAGGGTTATAAAAATACTTGTATTAATATAGAATTTGAATATAGTCAAATTCTGTAAATAAGATTTGTACTTTCACATTAATTAATAATTGGTAATTTCTTTATAAGAAATGTGTATAATCCCATTGAGAAACGTCGATGTTTTTACAGTTTCATGTATCAAGTACCATTTCTCCAACGGTGTTTAAACTGAACCTCCGACTTTCTTCAAACTCTTCATAAACTTTCACCGAGCTTCGTTTCCTTCAGTTGAAGAATTGAAATTGAAGAGTAAAGAAGTAAGTTCAAGATGATAGTTTACAATTATACCATCTACATCAAATATATTGCATTCGCTGTAATAACTATATCATTGCCTTTCATAGCTTTGATTGTTTTGAAATTGTTTCAAAAGTTTAGTGCTGGTAAAGTGAAGAGTTTAGTTTGTTTGAATGGGAAAACAGCCATCGTAACAGGTGCTACTTCAGGTGAATATTTTTGAAATTTTATTCCTATTAACGATTTTTGAAATCACTCAGATATCAAATTTATTTCGAAAAAATTTAAAAATAAGTTTTCTTTAGTAGCAATAACTAATCCTTTAATACTGTCGGCAATGTCTGGTTTGGAAATAAGGATTTTTCCATGGGCACATGCAAGCACGAAAAAATCCATTCCTGGACGTTACTTATAGTTATGTGGAAATAACACAAAAAGATAAGACTTAAATTAAAAACAATTGATTTTCAAATTAATCATAATACATCGTAATAATACATGATTAACATTAACTCATGTTAGTTCTAAAAAATGTACTCGGAAGAAAATCCTGATATTACTAAAAACATTAGAGACGACGGCAGTGCTGATTTGTTACCAGCAAAATCCAGGTTGAGGTCGATATAAACACAAATGTCAAATTTTTATGAAATAGCATCTCGAAAAAGTTAAAACTATAGTTTATTTTATCGAAAAAACCAAAAATATGAAATCTTCCACGTTACGGAGTGGGTTCTCAATGTTAAAGAATAGTTTAGCTTTGAAAGAAAATGCTGGTGATACATCTGAAAAATATTGTTTTTTGGAAGAGTCAGACTGTGGGCTGTATACCAAAAAAGTTAAAACTGTAGTTTATTTTGTCGAAAAAACCAAAAATATGAAATCTTCCACGTTACGGAGTGGGTTCTCAATGTTAAAGAATAGTTTAGCTTTGAAAGAAAATGCTGGTGATACGTCTGAAAAATATTGTTTTTTGGAAGAGTCAGACTGTGGGCTGTATACCAAAAAAGTTAAAACTGTAGTTTATTTTATCGAAAAAACCAAAAATATGAAATCTTCCACGTTACGGAGTGGGTTCTCAATGTTAAAGAATAGTTTAGCTTTGAAAGAAAATGCTGGTGATACGTCTGAAAAATATTGTTTTTTGGAAGAGTCAGACTGTGGGCTGTATACCAAAAAAGTTAAAACTGTAGTTTATTTTATCGAAAAAACCAAAAATATGAAATCTTCCACGTTACGGAGTGGATTCTCAATGTTAAAGAATAGTTTAGCTTTGAAAGAAAATGCTGGTGATACGTCTGAAAAATATTGTTTTTTGGAAGAGTCAGACTGTGGGTTGTATACCAAAAAAGTTAAAACTGTAGTTTATTTTATCGAAAAAACCAAAAATATGAAATCTTCCACGTTACGGAGTGGGTTCTCAATGTTAAAGAATAGTTTAGCTTTGAAAGAAAATGCTGGTGATACGTCTGAAAAATATTGTTTTTTGGAAGAGTCAGACTGTGGGCTGTATACCAAAAAAGTTAAAACTGTAGTTTATTTTGTCGAAAAAACCAAAAATATGAAATCCTCCACGTTACGGAGTGGGTTCTCAATGTTAAAGAATAGTTTAGCTTTGAAAGAAAATTCTCGTGATACGTCTGAAAAATATTGTTTTTTGGAAGAGTCAGACTGTGGGCAGTATACCAAAAAAGTTAAAACTGTAGTTTATTTTATCGAAAAAACCAAAAATATGAAATCTTCCACGTTACGGAGTGGGTTCTCAATGTTAAAGAATAGTTTAGCTTTGAAAGAAAATTCTCGTGATACGTCTGAAAAATATTGTTTTTTGGAAGAGTCAGACTGTGGGCAGTATACCAAAAAAGTTAAAACTGTAGTTTATTTTATCGAAAAAACCAAAAATATGAAATCTTCCACGTTACGGAGTGGGTTCTCAATGTTAAAGAATAGTTTAGCTTTGAAAGAAAATGCTGGTGATACGTCTGAAAAATATTGTTTTTTGAAAGAGTCAGACTGTGGGCTGTATACCAAAAAAGTTAAAACTGTAGTTTATTTTATCGAAAAAACCAAAAATATGAAATCTTCCACGTTACGGAGTGGGTTCTCAATGTTAAAGAATAGTTTAGCTTTGAAAGAAAATTCTCGTGATACGTCTGAAAAATATTGTTTTTTGGAAGAGTCAGACTGTGGGCAGTATACCAAAAAAGTTAAAACTGTAGTTTATTTTATCGAAAAAACCAAAAATATGAAATCTTCCACGTTACGGAGTGGGTTCTCAATGTTAAAGAATAGTTTAGCTTTGAAAGAAAATTCTCGTGATACGTCTGAAAAATATTGTTTTTTGGAAGAGTCAGACTGTGGGCAGTATACCAAAAAAGTTAAAACTGTAGTTTATTTTATCGAAAAAACCAAAAATATGAAATCTTCCACGTTACGGAGTGGGTTCTCAATGTTAAAGAATAGTTTAGCTTTGAAAGAAAATGCTGGTGATACGTCTGAAAAATATTGTTTTTTGGAAGAGTCAGACTGTGGGTTGTATACCAAAAAAGTTAAAACTGTAGTTTATTTTATCGAAAAAACCAAAAATATGAAATCTTCCACGTTACGGAGTGGGTTCTCAATGTTAAAGAATAGTTTAGCTTTGAAAGAAAATGCTGGTGATACGTCTGAAAAATATTGTTTTTTGGAAGAGTCAGACTGTGGGCTGTATACCAAAAAAGTTAAAACTGTAGTTTATTTTATCGAAAAAACCAAAAATATGAAATCTTCCACGTTACGGAGTGGGTTCTCAATGTTAAAGAATAGTTTAGCTTTGAAAGAAAATGCTGGTGATACGTCTGAAAAATATTGTTTTTTGGAAGAGTCAGACTGTGGGTTGTATACCAAAAAAGTTAAAACTGTAGTTTATTTTATCGAAAAAACCAAAAATATGAAATCTTCCACGTTACGGAGTGGGTTCTCAATGTTAAAGAATAGTTTAGCTTTGAAAGAAAATGCTGGTGATACGTCTGAAAAATATTGTTTTTTGGAAGAGTCAGACTGTGGGCTGTATACCAAAAAAGTTAAAACTGTAGTTTATTTTATCGAAAAAACCAAAAATATGAAATCTTCCACGTTACGGAGTGGGTTCTCAATGTTAAAGAATAGTTTAGCTTTGAAAGAAAATGCTGGTGATACGTCTGACAAATATTGTTTTTTGGAAGAGTCAGACTGTGGGCTGTATACCAAAAAAGTTAAAACTGTAGTTTATTTTATCGAAAAAACCAAAAATATGAAATCTTCCACGTTACGGAGTGGGTTCTCAATGTTAAAGAATAGTTTAGCTTTGAAAGAAAATGCTGGTGATACGTCTGAAAAATATTGTTTTTTGGAAGAGTCAGACTGTGGGCTGTATACCAAAAAAGTTAAAACTGTAGTTTATTTTGTCGAAAAAACCAAAAATATGAAATCCTCCACGTTACGGAGTGGGTTCTCAATGTTAAAGAATAGTTTAGCTTTGAAAGAAAATGCTGGTGATACGTCTGAAAAATATTGTTTTTTGGAAGAGTCAGACTGTGGGCTGTATACCAAAAAAGTTAAAACTGTAGTTTATTTTATCGAAAAAACCAAAAATATGAAATCTTCCACGTTACGGAGTGGGTTCTCAATGTTAAAGAATAGTTTAGCTTTGAAAGAAAATGCTGGTGATACGTCTGAAAAATATTGTTTTTTGGAAGAGTCAGACTGTGGGCTGTATACCAAAAAAGTTAAAACTGTAGTTTATTTTATCGAAAAAACCAAAAATATGAAATCTTCCACGTTACGGAGTGGGTTCTCAATGTTAAAGAATAGTTTAGCTTAGAAAGAAAATGCTGGTGATACGTCTGAAAAATATTGTTTTTTGGAAGAGTCAGACTGTGGGTTGTATACCAAAAAAGTTAAAACTGTAGTTTATTTTATCGAAAAAACCAAAAATATGAAATCTTCCACGTTACGGAGTGGGTTCTCAATGTTAAAGAATAGTTTAGCTTTGAAAGAAAATGCTGGTGATACGTCTGAAAAATATTGTTTTTTGGAAGAGTCAGACTGTGGGCAGTATACCAAAAAAGTTAAAACTGTAGTTTATTTTATCGAAAAAACCAAAAATATGAAATCTTCCACGTTACGGAGTGGGTTCTCAATGTTAAAGAATAGTTTAGCTTTGAAAGAAAATGCTGGTGATACGTCTGAAAAATATTGTTTTTTGGAAGAGTCAGACTGTGGGCTGTATACCAAAAAAGTTAAAACTGTAGTTTATTTTATCGAAAAAACCAAAAATATGAAATCTTCCACGTTACGGAGTGGGTTCTCAATGTTAAAGAATAGTTTAGCTTTGAAAGAAAATGCTGGTGATACGTCTGAAAAATATTGTTTTTTGGAAGAGTCAGACTGTGGGTTGTATACCAAAAAAGTTAAAACTGTAGTTTATTTTATCGAAAAAACCAAAAATATGAAATCTTCCACGTTACGGAGTGGGTTCTCAATGTTAAAGAATAGTTTAGCTTTGAAAGAAAATGCTGGTGATACGTCTGAAAAATATTGTTTTTTGGAAGAGTCAGACTGTGGGCAGTATACCAAAAAAGTTAAAACTGTAGTTTATTTTATCGAAAAAACCAAAAATATGAAATCTTCTACGTTACGGAGTGGGTTCTCAATGTTAAAGAATAGTTTAGCTTTGAAAGAAAATTCTGGTGATACATCTGAAAAATATTACAGCAGCAGTATTTCGATTTCGTTAATTTTTCCAAAAGGACGCGCGATTGAAAAAAAAAGGATATATATCCGATTTTTGCGGCCGACATTTCGAATTTTCCGAATCTGAAAAAACGTAAATTTTTTATAGCAGACAGTCTATATTTTCCTATGTTTTGATCTCGATACGACTATTTTCAGTATGATTGCCACGACATTTTGAAAACATTTTCATTTTTTTGGAAAATTTCAAGTCGAAAAAATTTTTATTTCACAAATCGACTCCCATCATCATGTAGGGCATAAAATTTCCTATAAATTTGATCTCTATGATTTTTTTGTGCGAGTACTTCAGACAAAGTTATGAGCAAAAATACCATCGAATTTTAGAGCTTTCAAGCTGCGTTTCGAGTTTTCAGAGGATTTGGTCAGAAATCTAGGTGACCCCTCATTGATATATTTTTTGATCTTCCTTCCCCGGACTATCGTGTCTTTCAGCGTGTTAGAACAAATAGTAGGTTATTGGATCACTTAGATCATCTCCAACTGCCTAAATTTTTCTTTAACGGTTATCACATCCTTCAAACAAACTTTTTTTGAAGCTCATCAACTTTTTTTCACATTAATTCTTGATTTTGAATTCATATTCATGTTGCAGCTGTTGGATTCCAAACTGCACTCCATCTAGCTTCGAGAGGATGTCGCGTTATCCTAGCAGATAAAAAAGAACCGGCTAAAGCTAAAGCTAAGATTATAGAAGTTACAAATAATACAAATATCGAAACTAAACTTCTCGATTTCACTTCATTGCAATCGGTGAGAAAATTTGCTGAAGAAATAAAAAGGGAAGAGGACAGATTAGACATTTTGATAAACAATGCCGAAGTTGGAAGTAGGGGAAACAAACACACTGACGATGGGTTGCATTCGACCATGCAAGTTAATTATTTCGGACCCTTTTTGTTGACGCACCTTTTGGCAGGTGAGTAGTTAGATTGAGGGGGTTAACGTTCATTATAAGGCGTTTGTGAATCATATTTGATTCGACACGTAATTTTGACAATGTTGAATCAAATATTAAATTCTTTGTATGCGTTTAAACTAATATACTTGTGTGTTAATCAAAATAAACTTTTTTACTCGAATGACTTGAGATTACTACAAGACGGGCCATAAATTTTTACACTTTTGTGACTAGGAAACAATATTATGTTTTACTAAATGCAAAATTTCTTTCAGACTTCTGTGGTTTGTGTTCGTTTTTAGAGCGTAAGAAAAAATGATGATTATATCGATTAAAATCGCAAGACGTATCGTTGGATTTTTTAAATTTTTCTCAATTATACCAAATTATCTATCACGCCCTGATACCACCTTCTTAATAACAATCCTAAAACATAATTTATTTGAAGAGTTTCTATTTACTTTTGCTCTATTGAATCATATTAATCAGAACAACTAGATAACCTAACCTAACCTAACCTAACCTAACCTAACCTAACCTAACCTAATCTAACCTAACCTAACCTAACCAAATAATCTATTGTCGATCTAGAGCTCAGTTACACGCAATGGACGTTCTGAAACAAACAGCAAAAAATTTTACATCCCATTTTTTTACGTCGCTCCAGGGTGTCAAAACATTTAAACCTCTTCTTCTTTCGTGTATTAGGTGTAGTTGCCTGCTTTATCTTCGACATCCTTGCCTCCTATCCTGCCTCAAGGTTGTCGCTCCACCTTTTTTCTGGTCTCCTTCGGTTCAATGGGTATTTATCGCGCGCCATCTTGACCAGTCTTTTCTTTCTTTCTTTCTTTCTTGATAGAAACCATTCGTTGACGTTATCTATTTTGCACAATCTCTTGATGTTCTCACTTCTTTCCTTGTCCAGTGTTGCCATAATTCTTTTAGTTTTCGCCGTTTCTGACCGTGTCTCTGCGGTGTAGGTATTTCCGATACATTTCAACGTTATTTGATATTTCTTCTTTATAGATCTGTTGAAAAAATCAGCTCCGAGTCGTATCATATTTGTTAGTTCCGCTCTGGCATTCTGCAGCAATTTGAGTTTGGAGAATTTGAATCTTCCTCCGGGACAAGCTCTATCGTTATTTCGTCAAATACTTCTCTACGCAAACTCCAAAGCTGCAGTGGTAATAGCTGCTAATGGATTTGCTGATAAACTGAAGGACCACGGTGTTACCAGCAATTCTCTACATCCGGGCTTAATAAATACGAAAGGTTTCAGAAGATCTGTTCGTATTGATGGTATAAGGACTATATACAGATTATTGAGATTCGCGTTTCTCTTTGTTTATGGAAAGGTAATGAAATTTCAATTATATTTTAGTAGTTACGTTATTGGGGGTTCAATTGTGATTTCAGACTCCCGAACAAGGTGCCCAAACCGCAATTCATCTGGCTTTATCTAATCAACTAAAAGAAACTAGTGGTAAACATTTTTGGGACTGTACAGTATTTCCTCAACCTCCCGTAACATGGAACAAGAAATTCTGTGATGATATTTGGAAGTCTAGCGAGCAGTTAGTTGATCTTAAAGACGAAGAAAAGTTGTAATTATTTATTTTCAAACTATTTATTATATATTATTTCCTATCCCTCTAGGTATTGGTAAAATTCTACTTTGTATTGAGATTGTTAACTATAAATTTAATAATTACATTTTTTTTTTAATATTAAGGCTTTAATTACCAACAATAAACTGAATTGAAGGTACAGTAGTGATCTAGTCCTGAGTATGGAGTCATTACACGTTTCTGGGCAAAGCTGTCAGCTGTCTTATTACCTGGTATACCTTGGTGTTCTTGTGGCTATTTTAGGGTTACTTTTAGAGTTTGTTTGTATTCCCACGCTAGCTTGGACATGCATTAAATACCTTTCTGGATGTGTTTTCTCAAGACATTCAAACATTTATTTATTACTAGCCACTCTATCTAAAAAATCGTGAGTTATTTTCCTAGTGGTATGGAGAGCTTTCATTTTTAACCACAAATGCCCGATCCAGCTCCTTGCGCTAGCTTAAAACCATCGATGTACCAAAAAGATACATCACAAGCTTGCGGAAGATCTTTATTGATGTCCATCATGCTGTGGATTTGGTCCATTGGTTTATCATTGCTCTCTAGCTAATCAGATTTTCTGGTTTCAATTTTTCTATGGAGATTACCCTCTAGGCGTCTTTAAATACTTGTTTTTTCATTATAAGGTGAAGAAGAGGTAAGTTAGCAGAGCCTATAAGGTTGTGTTATAGCAGAGAAGCCTTTGAATTTTTCTTCAGCTGTTGTGCAGTTTTCGACCACCAAACAAGCGATGCGTTTGTAATCAAGGGTTTTAAAACTGTTTGGTATACCATCTTGGTTGTTTTATGCGATATATTATCAAGAAATACCAGGAATATTAATTAGTAATGTGGCATTCACAATCGATTGTTTATACTACGTTTATCTATAAAACAAAAACACTGATGGGATTACGAGAATTATAATTAACATTAATGTGAATAAAATTTCGTAATCAAATTTGTAAATTGTAATAAAAACTGAATCGTTTTCTATTATATTAAACTAAGAAGTTGTAAAAAACATAGACAAAATAAATTGTCTGTTATCGATTCGCAAATTGAATCGAGTTTAATCTAAGGTAGACAACCAAACGTACGTACACACGTTAATTGTGTTGCCTACTATAAAGTTGAGTTTCACAAAAATTTTCTTGTTCAACTAGACATCCTTGTTATTTCCCGTAGTCGAATTATAAAGTCTTTTTTGGTCGACCTTCTTGACGTCGACCTAGACACCACCGAAGACCATCATGTATGTATCTGTTGATATTCTTCAGTCCTGAAAAGTGCGCGGTTCAGCGGTGAACTCAAATTTTGAATATTTGATCGAGTAACATTCTAGCACGTTAAGGTAAGTGCCCTTTTTGGGAAAGCAATTTAACGTTTACGTTTTCGACAATAGGAAATGGATTCGGTTTATTCAGTTTTATTTAAATTTTAAAAATCTGCGTACAATAGAAATTAGAAATTTTGTTTTAATTCAAATATTTTAAAATATATTTTTAATTTATAAGAATATTTATGACATATATCGTTTTTCTGCACATAGAAGGATGCTAAAATATTAATTTCTTTGGAACTTGATGGAAATATGGATATTTGTTGATAAATTTATATTTTAAATAATTCCTGTCGGTGTTTAAAATGTTTTTACCTGTTTATGTAGCCTCTTTCGACGTTAAGTTCTCATCCCCCATAAAATGATGCATTTCGATTATTTCATGTAATATCTAATAAGTTTTGTCGAAATATCCGAATATCTTTTTAGGGCTACAATTCTAGAATTCTTAGTAAACTTATTAGGTTTTGATTGGATCAACTTTCTAAACCTAAAAACATATTTATGGGGTTTAAAATCAGTACATCCCCTCGTAGCTTCTTTTTTGTGAGATGTCGTCCATTAGTTTATTTAAAATATTTTGTCGTTGTATACTAGAAAGCGTTGGTTATAATTAATATAATTATTGTAACCCAAAATTATTAGTAAATATTTTTCGTGGGTGTGATTTAAGTAAAATGTTTGTCGTTAGGACCTTGAAAATTAATAATCCCAAATCACGAATGAAAATTTAATCTTGTTTAAAGATTGATCTAGAATAACTTCAATTACAAATTTAATCTTTTCAAAGATCCACACACGACACACCTTTTTATAAAACAAGTATTTTTATTCTTATTAATCTGCAATCCAACAAACTCATTATACTACAATACGATTTTTGACAAGTCATAAGATGATTCTTCAACTTTCTTAAAGGTTGTTGAACGTATAAGTTTTTCTTTGAGTTTTTGTCTCAAATTTTATTTCGATAAATTCAAGCAGCTACTATTTATTCTTTCACTTTTGTTTTCAAAACTGTCGGCAAATGCTTTACGAAATCTCGTAAAAATTTGACATTAATGATGGTTATCGATAGAAAAATATGAAATAGTTTTTTTCTGAATGTATAAAATAGTATAAATAAGAAATATCAGTTGACAGTTTTTTGAAAATTCTTCTCTATCCATTATTGACAGTTTCCTTTTTGATTTGGAATGATTGGTCTGATATTTTTTTAATAAATTCTATTTGATAGTTTCTGAAATAATTATTCTGAAGCAATTATTCAAAAACTCGAAAAGTTTATATAAAATAATCAAGCTACAATCTCTGAAGACATAAAAAGCAGCCAACTGCACCGGAAAAATTACCAAAAATAAAAAAGAAGAAACTGATGTAAACAATGGGATGTCAAAAACATAACCTCGAAAAGCGAAACTTTTAATTCCTGTTTGTGGCAAAAAACAAAATAGAAAACTACTTTGAGATATAAAAAGCGTAATTGAAATAAAACTTTGTAAAAGATGAAATTTTTGTGGTGACTCAAATGGTTGGAACCAACACAGCCAGCTGCTAGAGAATGCAATCAGGTCTTATTTCCGAACTTTCAAAGATCTTAGCGATACTATCTGTTTCCACATATAATCCCGAGAAGACTTTTTCTTCTTAAAACTCCACAAACCAAAAAAGACAAAGTAATCAATCCAACACGAAAGATAATTGATTAATTCGTTAAAAAGAAAGCTTGTAAACTAAATTTAATTTTATAATAAGGGAATTTGCTTCTATTATACATATATGTAATAAGTAACACTTCATTAAAAGAATTTGGTTTTCTCCAGCTCCCTCCCAATCCTCCAAAGCCAACATTTCATTAGAAGAATTTGGTTTCCTCCAGTTTCCTCCCAACTCTTCCAAGCCAACATTCCATTAGAATTTGGTTTCCTCCAGTTTCCTCCCAATCCTCCAAAGCCAACATTTCATTAGAAGAATTTGGTTTCCTCCAGTTCCCTCCCAATCCTCCAAAGCCAACATTTCATTCGAAGAATTTGGTTTCCTCCAGTTCCCTCCCAATCCTCAAAAGCCAACATTTCATTAGAAAAATTTGGTTTCCTCCAGTTCCCTCCCAATCCTCAAAAGCCAACATTTCATTAGAAGAATTTGGTTTCCTACAGTTTCCTCCCAACTCTTCCAAGCCAACATTCCATTAGAATTTGGTTTCCTCCAGTTTCCTCCCAATCCTTCAAAGCCAACATTCCATTAGAAGAATTTGGTTTCCTCCAGTTCCCTCCCAATCCTCCAAAGCCAACATTTCATTCGAAGAATTTGGTTTCCTCCAGTTTCCTCCCAACTCTTCCAAACCAAAATTTCATTAGAAGAATTTGGTTTCCTACAGTTTCCTCCCAACTCTTCCAAGCCAACATTCCATTAGAAGAATTTGCCTTCCAACTCTCCCAAGCCAACATTTCATTAGAAGAATTTGGTTTCCTCCAGTTTCCTCCCAACTCTTCCAAGCCAACATTTCATTAGAAGAATTTGGTTTCCTCCAGTTCCCTCCTAATCCTCAAAAGCCAACATTTCATTAGAAAAATTTGGTTTCCTCCAGTTCCCTCCCAATCCTCAAAAGCCAACATTTCATTAGAAGAATTTGGTTTCCTACAGTTTCCTCCCAACTCTTCCAAGCCAACATTCCATTAGAATTTGGTTTCCTCCAGTTTCCTCCCAATCCTTCAAAGCCAACATTTCATTAGAAGAATTTGGTTTCCTACAGTTTCCTCCCAACTCTTCCAAGCCAACATTCCATTAGAAGAATTTGCCTTCCAACTCTCCCAAGCCAACATTTCATTAGAAGAATTTGGTTTCCTCCACTTCCCTCCCAATCCTCCCAAGCCAAAATTTGAAGAATTTGGTTTCCTCCAGTTCCCTCCCAACCGTCTCGAAATTTCGTTCTGGCTACGGCCTTTTTCCTCTTGGTCATCAACTTCTAAGCTTGTGCAGATAGCGGTCGCATTTGGAGGCAGACTAAACACCCAACGTATCCAGGTGAGTGTTCAGGAAGATACTTCAATGTGAAGAGCTACGTAATTGGATTGGAAATGCTTGTTCACAGATTATTGGTTTTGGAAGCTTTTGCTGGGCGTTATTTTGAAGATATATCACAATACTACTCTTTTGCCTCAATTGTCGTCGTATATGAATTCTTTTTCATCAAGACAACAACAAGCAACGAGACAGCTGTTGATTCGCCGTGGCCTCCTCGTTTACCAGATTTAAATAACATCGAATATGTGTGACATGAAAAACGGAGAAAGTTCTAGAGTTAAAAAAAAAATTGTTTAATTGTCGATGCATTTCCTTTTGGATTTTACTGTTAGGTATTGAAATGTTACTTTTGTAGCTAGTTTCAGCGATCTTCTTTGGGTTAATTTATATAATCGTTGGTTATTGTTGTTTACATATATCAGTTGCATTAAAAATGATAATTAAATAGGTAGTTTATTATTTTGGATACTTGTAAACAATGATTAAAATTAAGAAATTATGGGATGAATGTTTTTAATGTTTAATAATTCAGGATCATTGTCCAAAATGTTTTCGCGTCATTTTATTAATAAAAATGATTCATCATTCGTGATGGAGGGGCAAGAATTTTTTTTGAGGTTCTTAAAGATATTGCTAGCAATTAGAAGAAGTAAAACCACACTTTTTAATTACTTTCCTAAAATATAATAAAGTTACCACTGAACTTCAAAATCAGCGTTTCTTTTGGGTTTTTTTTATTAAAAATTAATCTACGAGGTACAGTTATTATGTAACTAACGCCGCTACAATAAAGTACGCATGCGTCCAAGGTTAACGACTGTCAGTTGTTTATTCTTAAGCCTACTCTTTCGAATGGGATGTATACCGTGTTTGTAGACAAATCAGTGTAGCTGTTGCCTTTGTTTGTATAGGGTTTGTTGAGCAAAAGATTGTTGTGAAATTTCACAAGAAATTTGAAAAAACTACAACTGAAACAAGTGTATGGCAATGAATGTTTGTAGCGTCCACGTGTTGTTGATGATATCGAAAGAGTGGGTGATCTTTTTTCGATGCGACAGTGCGATTGTTGAATCTACAGGAATTTTCAAATAATGTTCACATGAAAATTAAACGAATAGTGTGTGCAAATAAATGGTTTTTTAACCTGAAATTTTGTTTTTTATAGTGGCGGTAGTTATGAGGGTTGATTATTGGGTTATTAGACACGATATCGTCCTCAGCGAAAGCGTCAAATTTGACATATTAACAAAAACATAAAAATCAAACTATTTTATCAAAAATAAATATTAATATCAATTTTTTCTCTGATCGATTCGATGTTATTGATTGAAATTCCTACTAGGCCATTTTACATAAGTATAAGTGCACAAGTGGAATTTTAAATGAAGTTGCCCTCGTAAAAAAGGTCGAAAAATGTACCAATGAAACAACTACCAAAACATTTCGTCGATTCGAGTGTGTAACCGGCAGTCGCATGGTTTTACGGTTTATTGACTTTCGACGTTAATGAATAATGTTAATATTTTTTTCGTTTCTCTCTCGTCAAGTCTTTAGTGCAACTCGAATAATTAATTATCCTTTTCTTCATTGTTGATTTAGTTGAAGGAGGATGTTGTACTGTTAGATCAATACTCAAATAATAACTTTTGCCACTTTATACGAAGTAATAAACGAAGTAGTGACATAAAATCACAATGAACTCACAGTGGCGCCGAAAGTTTTCAAAGTATGATTTTTAATACAATGCACGAACGCAAATTTTTACTTAGATTTTATTTTAATGGAGAAGCGGACTCCAAAACACCTTGACCAATTTTTTTTAATGAAAGTGACAAGAATTTTTTATTAGACGGATTGAAATAGTACCTGAACATCGATCACAAGTTTTTGAATACAGTTGCAACTGAATCATTAATTAATTGATTGTTTGTGTGAATTAAATTTCTGAATGAAACAAAAACATATACTAATCAAAACGTTACTAAGTTGATTTCCAAAAAACTTCGTCCCAATGCTTTTTTCTGATGTATAGATGACCTACAATGGACAGACTTCATATTCGTATCCTTGGAATCCTGGTAGCTTTTTCCCATGACGCGTAAGTCCTGATACATACCTTTTTCTTCGTTCATATCTCCTAAATTTTCTGAAAAACTGTCCAGGTGACTAAGAAGCGAGTGGAATTCAAAGACGAAAGCTATCCAGGCCTTCATCAAAAATACCGGATTTAATATTTTCCATAGCCGAGGAAATTTTTGGCAAATGTGAGAAAAGCAATTTTCGTTTTTATCTAGCGATTCATGATGCCCAATATTTCCATGTAATGTATCACGAGCTAAGAATGAATTCAGGACTATATTTTTCTTTACGGCTTCCATTTTGTCTTTCAAGTGTCAGTTACTTCTTACCCAATGGTCTTGTTTGGATTGTTTGTTTACTTTGTACTGGCAGCAGATTTATTTCCATTTTGAGCCGTCATTGTATTCTCAAGATCGGAATATATATTAAGAATATTACACTTTGGCGTTTGGTTTTCACAATCCCACAACTCATGGCTAAGGAACACCGAGTTCACCCATAACTTCAATTTGTAGACACTGATTTCTTTCGAGACGTGGGTCTTCTCCCTTAACCAGTTTTTATTCTAAGTATACTTGCTGGGTAAAACTTTGATATTGTGTATTAAAAAATATGAAAGATGTTAGAACAAGCAAGGCACAACTCATTGTAAAATCGACTGCTCAAAAATTTAACAATGAAGGCAACAGTTTAGAACAAACACTCGCGGTAGTGAGTGCGTTACTGATAGAAGAAGAGGAGAAGGAGAAAGAAAAGAAAAAGGAGGTTTTGGATTCATAACACTAACAGAAAAAGGTTAATTTGGAGCTTGTCGAAGATGACCTTGAGTTTTTTGAGTACTTCAGGATGACTCACGATAAAATTGATAGCGATAGAATTATATAGAGAAGAAACTAATTTTCGTCATCGATTTCAACCAAAAGAAAGAAGAAAGTAAATTGAAATATTTAATGTAAAAATAATATATTGAAAAAAATCAGTTATGATTTAATCTAACAAGAATTCTATCAGTCCTTAAGAAGTATTATTTTTAGTACTTTTAACCTCAAGTGAAATAGGTCTGGAGCTGCGTCCTTCTGACCCGATTGTAGGGATGCACCGTTCTTAGCTGTTCCAGTCTAACATCCATTTTAGGATTTGAACAACGAGCACTACAGAGGGCAGACTACGTAGAACCCGAGTGTGCGACCACTGGATCGGTCTGGTGGATGCGCTGTCTTGGAAACGTCCTCCGTAGCTCCGGGGTTTCTATCGGACATGCCGAAGGTGCGGAACGCCGTTGATGGCCGTGACGACGCAGTGGTAGCGCGGCTTAATACATTGTCCATCTTGTCGCTAGTTATCCCATTGGAAGATGCATTCTGCTTGCAAATTAAAAAATTATTTCGTCCTATTACCTATTCTTGGTAAATCTATTGCGTTATTTCATTAGATTTGTTTACTTTTTTGTTTTTGTTTTTAACCTAGGATTTGTTCATCGATTCTGATTGATTCGAACAATTGGAGTATCCGCTTCGGAATAATTTTATAATTTCTTATAATTTCCATGTATACATTTTATTCAAATTCATTTGTGAAATGGATAAACATAAACTTTTTGTTTAATAATTAATTTTGATGGTAACAGGAACTACAATTTAAACAAGATTTTCGAATTGCTACAGCCTTGACATTTTGTATTGATCTAATTGACAAGACGAGATTTTGTGAGGTGTGACTAATAGAAACAAAAGCACGTAGGATATTTTATCATATAAATGACAACCCATACTGTACCTGCTGGAAATCAAAATGCAGGTATCTGACTAATAGAATTAGAATTTGAACTTGACTATCATTTTTGGTTCGTTACATATCATATCAAATTACAAAACATATTTTTTAAATTACCTTATCGAGAGAATTAAGGGAATTTGATTGACAGACTTTTTGTAATAAAATTCTGAACTCATTATAATTAAATTTTGCTTTGTCCTGAGTTTAAATAAAACTTCTTTTAAATTCCTATTTTGTGCTAGATTATCTAAAGGGTATTTCAACATTTTTTAATTTAACATTTCCTGCTAAAATTCTTTATGTGCTGTCTTTTTGTTTGCTATTAATCTGGTTTATTTTCTAAAAAAAAAAGGAATCTAATATCTATATATTTTTCAGAAATAACTTTTATTAGATCCGATATGTGATTTATAATAATAATCAATCAAATTGATGAATTTTTTAAAATATTTCTTCCACATAAATTTGAATGATACGAGGTCTGGCTATTAAATAACGAGACTGCGCGCCTAGAGGGCGCCCTAGACAGGTAGTGCATTGGGTATCTAGATATTTTGTCTATATACGCCCCAAAACTCGATTCCTTCACTATTATAGTATTTGTGTAGTAGCTGTTTGAAACGAACGTGTTTTTTTCTTGTGGAGCAACGTATCAATCTCAAATTTCTCGTTAAATTGGTAAAAAACTCCGGCTGAGTGCTATAAACTGTTGCAAGCGGCCTTTGGGGATAATTCTCTATCTGGTGCACGTGTTTTTGAGTGGTGTAACTACTTTTTAGAGAGCTCTGAAGATGACCAGCGCCCAGGTCGCTCTTTCACCGTTTCAACTCCGGAAACAGTGACCAAAATCAACCAAATAGCGTCGAATGATCCTCCGGATGATTGCCGAGGCTGTAAACGCCGATAAAGTAACGTTTAGAAAAATTCCGTGCGAAGTTGGTGCCAAAAAATCTGACTTCTGACCAGAAGCTCTTGCGTCAACGGGTCTGCTCAGATTTCCCTTGAAAAGTTAGAAAAAGATCCCGGATTGATGAAAAACGTTATTACTTGCGACGAAACGTGGATTTTTTAATACCATGTTGAAACAAAGCGATAATCGATGCATTGGAAGACGCCTGAATCGCCCGAAGGATCAGATTGTCAACCAGACTTACTATTTGTCAGTTTTGGCAACACTGTACACCACAACTTGGGTCAGTAAGCGCACTCCACTGCTCGAGCACCCGAGATACGTAACCAGATTTTTGGTTAGGTAGTGCGGTCCATGAGTTCTTGGCCTCATATAGGGACTTTCCACAGGATAATCACGTTTACCAGCACTATCTTTCCCATTCCACTTAGTCCAGAGCGTTATTATCTTAAACCCAAGTGAAATGGCTTACAAGGCGCTTTTTGATTGTTGAGATAAATATTAGTGAGTGGCAAAACAGAAAAAATAAAGAGAAAGCTTTAAGAGGTTGTAAGTTATTGAATTTTTATTGGAATCCTTAATTGGGTGTACGCTTGCTTCTTATTATAATGTTCCAGTCCACAATGCTTCGTTTTCCAAGGCTACTGAAGCCCGAGCAACTCTTTCTGCAGCCTTAATTTTGATGCCGTCTATCTACGACACAAAAATCTGATTAATTATAAGTTTTATAATATATTTGCAAGGTTTTCATATTTCATATTTTAAATATACCATCACCCAATAACATATGACGTTTATGACCAACTTTCAAAAGATTATGTGTAAAGTTTCATGACATTTCGATAACGGTGAACCTTCTAGTCGTCCAATTGTTCCAAAAAAGTCCACAAATTCCTTATAGCTAATCGTAAATTGGATTAACTGAGGCCTGCATGAACAATGGACCATGAGAAAGGTTTTTTCAAAGTGGATGCTTAGTTTACTCACAGCCGATCGAAAACAACAACGTGTTGATGATTCAGAAGAGTGATTGGCTATGTTTACACGTAATGAGTCAGATATATGACAATGGAGGAAACATGGAGCCATCACTTCACTTTGGAATCAAAACGATCATTATCTGAGTGGATTACAGCCGGTGAACCACGTCCGAAGCGTCCAAAGGCACAATAGTTAGCTGGAAAGGTTATGGGCTCAGTATGTTGGGATGCACATGAAATATTGTTCATTTAATATCACCTAAAGGGGGAGATAATCAATAGCGACTACTACATGGAGTTGTTGGATCGTTTGAATACAAAAATCAAGGTAATATGTTTCAATACGACGCACCGATTGAATTGAACGAATTACACTTCGAATTGCTTCATCATCCACCGTATATTCCAGATCTGGTCCTTAAATGACTACTTGCTATTCGCTGATCTCAAAAAAAAAGCTCGTTGGTGATAAATTCAGCTCAAATGAAGAAGCAATTTGCTGGAAGTGAAACCTATTTTGAGATATAAAGACAAATACCTCTAAAAGCACGGCATCTTGAAGTTGGAGAAGGGTTGGAAGGATTGAAGGAGATTTTTGCTAAAAAAATGTGTTTTTCTTAGTTAATTACTCGACTTATTGAATGATGTGTTACCATAAACTTTTGAGACCTGATCAAACTACCACTACATTATCACCAATTGACTAGATACTAGGAGAAAATTCAAAAGAATCGTAGTTGGCCAATAGAATGAACGTTGTGTTTCACCACACACACGTTTGATGACTCGCCAATATTTGCCTGAGCTTGTATGGTATAATTTTGAAGACCTCGTATCTTATTTAAGTCTATATAGAATTTATTTACGTACGGTAAAACTAAATTCAACTTTACCTAGTCTATACATCATCTAATGATTATTTTTTAGGACATAAATAGTTGAAATGTCAAACTTATTAGTACTAAGTCTATATTTGGTTAAGATGGTAGCTGGTCATGGTAGAATGATGGAACCTCCCGCAAGAAATTCCATGTGGCGGTTTGGATTTCCTAATCCTGTTAATTACAATGACAATGAATTGTTTTGTGGGGGGTACGCAGGTACGTTGAGTTTTATCAAATGTTAAATATGAGGTGACTGTGTAAACTGTTTTATTTTCAGTGCAGTGGGAACAAAATGAAGGTAAATGTGGAATCTGCGGAGACGCTTACCACATCGAACAACCGAGACCGCACGAAGCTGGGGGTATTTACGCTAAAGGAATTATCAGCAGACATTTTAGTGTTGGCCAAAATATTGATATCGAAATCGAATTAACAGCTAATCACTACGGAAGATTCGAGATTCTGCTGTGTCCTAATAATAATCCCAAGCAAGAAGCTACACAAAGTTGTTTTGATAGGTTCCCTTTGTATTTGAATAATAGAGAAACAAGCTATATAATCCCGGAAAATGGGAAGAAGAAAGCAGTTTTTAGGTAAGTCTTTGAAACCGCACAATTAAATAAATTATCAAGGGGCTAATGAAATGATTGCCTGATTGTCAGGACGTGGTTCTGGTATGGTGAGGTCTAGCTCTCTTATCATCTCTTGTAATCTGCCTTACAGAAGTCTTCCTTAGATTGACAATTTTAGATACCAGACTATCTCGTATGTTTAAGTTTCTTCTTATATACCTAATCCATTGGACATTTTCCAGTTTCCAGCTGTCCTGAATTTCCTTTCGGCTCTTGTTTTTCCAGCATATATTTTACACATATTTTGTAGATCTTTTCCATTAATTCACACATTCTCGCATTGTTTCTACTGTTAGATATCTGCTAATGGCGATGTTGACGCTGTGATATTTGCATAATCTAATTCATAACCAATTTCGTTGTAAGGGATTCAGTCTTCTGTCTGCAAACTTATTAATGTTGAGTCTTTTTGCTTCTCTCTCGAATTTTCTGTAGATCTCAGACATTCTTAACTATAATAACAACCATTTTCAATATGCAAGTGTCAGTGAGAAGTTGTGGGAGTAGATTTGGGAGTAGCTCACCGTGTTTCAATTGTAGGTATCAAGTTCGATTACCCCCGTACATAACTTGTACACAATGCGTTCTACAATGGACTTACTACACTGGTAATCAGTGGGGGATGTGCCCAAATGGTACACAAGCTCAGGGTTGTGGAAAATCGGAAACGTTCAGAAATTGCGCCGACGTGGCGATACATTCTAGTAGTGGGGGTGCTGTACCCCCAATATTTGTGGAATCTTTGAATCCGTATCAGTTATTTTATAAAGATCATAGACGACCAGCACCTTACAATGTAGTACCACTGGTAGTTCGAGATCAAGTTTGTCTTCCTCATGGCTTATACAGAATGATTCCCGGTATGGCGGATTGGTGTCAGAAAAATTGCTTGAAGTATCCACCAAATTGCCCATTGAACATTTGTACTTGCCCGTAAGTATGATAGCTTCTTTCATTTTATTTTTTTTAATTCTACATTTGAAGAAAATTTCGTAATTTTGAAGTATTTTGCCATATACAGATAGTTTTAACTAGTCGTGGGACACCCTGTATAAATTATTGTATATATATTTTACAAGAATTGATACAATTCAAAATCACCGTCAATCTTAATTAATTATTTCCCAGACGATGAATACGGAAGTATTCGAAAGCTCAGAAAATATATTAAAGTTAGTCCACTTTGGTGTTTCACTGCCACGATCTCAATAAGAAGCCGCTAATAATATAGCTGGCAAAGAATTCTTCACAATTAATATACAAATATATTGTAATTATTTATTTCTACCTCTATTATTGTTTTTATTATTGTTTTTATTTTTCTATTGTTGTCGCTAGCACGTTATTTGCCGGGCATGAAACTCATTCTCTCTTTGAGTTCTGGCATAAATAAATAACTTATGGATGTTTTTCCTTTTAACAAATCAATAAAAGTTTTATGTTAAAAGTTAATTGTATTATTTTTAATTCAAATAAAGTTTAATAAAATGTAGTTGAGTACGCCTATGAGTCTAACCTGAAGTTAGCCGTTCCTCTAATTTGATAATTCTACACAGTTCTCTGTTATATATCGACTCAGATGAATATTCTATTATTTAGATGTACAATATAAGGAAAATACTAAAAAATTATGTCAATTTTATATGATATAATCAAGAAGTTCTATTTCTGTAGAAGGATTACATATGATACATTGAACAAAATTTAATTATACTACACAATTCATATTATTTCTACGGAAAAGGAATCTTAACCTCACAAATAAGGAATTTTATCCATTGTCAACGTAAGTATAGGTAATATTCCTTTTTTTTTATAAATTATTTTATATTGTTACTATTATTATTATTGGCCAATAATACGTGAAGGAACTGACCTGAGATGATAATATCTTGCAATATCAGATCTAAAACTTGCATTTACTTCTGTGAATTGACAGTAACAAATCTTCAACTCATTGGATTAGTAACAAATCTTCAACTCATTGGATTTTCTTCAGTCCAGATATTTATCTTCCATTCATCTTTAATAATTCGCAATTATTTTGTATTTTGATTCAAATTTAACTTCTATTTCTTATAACTTTGCACTCCCCATTCTCTTTTTTGCTGATACGCTTTTTCCAAATAATATGACTGACTAGACTTTTGCTCTTGTCTCCTCACAATGTCCTTCACTTTTCAAACACTTGTCAGTTCTTATATTTATGTTTTTAAATAAACTTTTTATTTCATTAATAGTTTATGAATTTTCACTATTATGGGTCATTTTGGCAACAGTTTCATATATTTTAAAAAAAAGTCAATCTTCCACTAAGTTTTATATTAATTTATAATTAATAACATTATTCTATGATACAAATTATGATTTGTACATATGCAATCCTTTTAGAATATATCATTTTTAATAATTAATTCCTTATATATAAAATAACTATAATTAATTAACTTGCAAATATCAATTCAATTTCTTTTATTTTTTTTATCGATTTTCTGCCTTTAGTTTAATTATTATCTTTAGTAAAACTAATCTCAATAAATTATAAATTTTCATTATGTACCCACCTGTTTTTAGATTTCTGATCATTTCAATATATATAAAAACATGATTGAAATGTTATGATTAATTTTAGGAATACTTGTGAAGCTGTCGGTGCTTATAAAGGAAATTTAGCTGCAGACGTTTTTTGTATGGACAAGTGCATAGTTTATCCAAATGAAAACTGCCCTTTAACAGACTGTTCTTGTTATGAAGAATGAAATAGAACACGCCGAAAAAAAAGAGAAAAAACTGATTTAGAAACATTTTATTCAACCCATAGAATTTTGTGACTATTATTTGGAAATACCGTTTTTTAAAATTTGTACGAAATTTTGTAAAGTAAAATATTTATTTTGTTGTTGACGTTTATTTTAAAATCTGGGATTGGAATGGTTCAAAATAGATTTACGGACAGAAATAATATTACAAGAATGGGGGGAGAATAATAAACAATATATGACAATAAATGGCACTAGAAAATGGACTGAGGGTAAGCAAAAAGTAGAGATTTTCCTTTAAAATGTCTCGTTACCTCTCATGTCTCGCGCGAGAGTCTCGCAGAGATCCTGCAAAAGTCTCGCAATTTTTTATGTTTCCTGAAAAATGAAATCAACGAATTAAATAATTTTTTATTTTAACGAATAATCAAATATTAACAAAAGACATCTATATGATGTAGTATCAAACCAGTTTCCTTATGGTTAACGAAACCCGGGAAAACAGTCTTTCTGTCGGTACAGATGTGGCTTTGATGCTTCATCGTATTGCCTATAGCATTTCTATAACTTAAGGTAAAACTGGAGATTGAATTGAAGCTTGAACTCAAGATGAAACTCTAGTTTAAGCCAAGAATAAGCAAATGTGCTTTATTTTTCGGGTCACGTTTGAAACAACATATTTTGTCAATCCTCGCGGAAATATAACCCAACTTTTTCGAAAGAAAATAAATTCGTTTGGTTGGTTTAAAATTTGGTATGTTTAAGAAATGTGTATGAACAAAAATGAACAACAAATAAAAATACTCTTATCAAAATGCCTTTCGTGTATCAAAGGCAATAATTTCTGATAATTAGATAAACTTTCAGATTTTTGCGAGACTGTAGAACGAGATTTGAGATAAGACTTGGACAGTCTCGTCTCGTTTCGTAAGGAAAAGTATCGTCTCGAGTCTCGTCAATAATATCGTGGGATAGTGGAATTATCTCGGAAAGAAATATGTTTCAATAAAATTTCTGATAATTAGATAAACTTTCAGATTTTTGCGAGACTGTAGAGCGAGATTTGAGATAAGACTTGGACAGTCTCGTCTCGTTTCGTAAGGAAAAGTATCATCTCGAGTCTCGTCAATAATATCGTGGGATAGTGGTATTATCTCGGAAAGAAATATGTTTTAACAAAATTCCTGATAATTAGATAAACTTTCAGATTTTTGCGAGACTGTTGAGCGAGATTTGAGATAAGACTTGGACAGTCTCGTCTCGTTTCGTAAGGAAAAGTATCGTCTCGAGTCTCGTCAATAATATCGCGAGCTAGTGGTATTATCTCGGAAAGAAATATGTTTTAACAAAATTCCTGATAATTAGATAAACTTTCAGATTTTTGCGAGACTGTAGAGCGAGATTTGAGATAAGACTTGGACAGTCTCGTCTCGTTTCGTAAGGAAAAGTATCGTCTCGAGTCTCGTCAATAATATCGCGAGCTAGTGGTATTATCTCGGAAAGAAATATGTTTTAACAAAATTCCTGATAATTAGATAAACTTTCAGATTTTTGCGAGACTGTAGAGCGAGATTTGAGATAAGACTTGGACAGTCTCGTCTCGTTTCGTAAGGAAAAGTATCGTCTCGAGTCTCGTCAATAATATCGCGAGCTAGTGGTATTATCTCGGAAAGAAATATGTTTTAACAAAATTCCTGATAATTAGATAAACTTTCAGATTTTTGCGAGACTGTTGAGCGAGATTTGAGACAATACAGTCTCGTCTTTTCTCGTAAGGAAAAGTATCGTCTCGAGTCTCGTCAATAATATCGCGAGCTAGTGGTATTATCTCGGAAAGAAATATGTTTTAACAAAATTCCTGATAATTAGATAAACTTTCAGATTTTTGCGAGACTGTAGGGCGAGATTTGAGACAATACAGTCTCGTCTTTTCTCGTAAGGAAAAGTATCGTCTCGAGTCTCGTCAATAATATCGTGGGCATCACTATTTCCGATGTTTTGGAATAAAATACGATGAATTATTGAAACAATTGAGAATTAATCACAAATTTATTGTTGTATAATAATATTTACAAAGGTGATTACAGTTTTCTTTACAATTTTTAACAATCGATCATTAACCTATATATTAATATAATTTACATTTTCAAATTCCTTTAAATTCAGTTAGATATTATACTTTCTATTATATAATAAGAATTTTATTTTCTGTCAATTAATGGACTAGATAATATTTTTTTCTTGTTAGTTTTGAAAAATCTTCATCGATAATTATTAATAATATTAATGGTTATAGCAGGATCAAAATAACATTAAAACTTATTAAAATTGATGTGTAGTATTTATCACAATAGTTAAGTGTGTACAATTAAAGAAAAACAAAAATATAATATTGCGTGATAATTTATTACTGAAGGCTTGCAACTTTAGTTAACTCAAATTGTAAAGGGGACGCTGAAGAATTATATAAAGTATTTATCGTGGTTTGAAACAAAGTATATAGTTAATTTCTTATTTGAAAAAAACATTGAAGCATAATTATAAAGTTACTCGTCAATACTAGGTCGACAAATGTTCAAATAAGCAAAGTCAGTTTTAGAGAAATCGTTCAATACAATTTATTAGAGATAGAGCAAGAGCACGCATCTAAATTAACTTACATTCATCTAAATTAGTAATTTTATTATCTTACCTTACAATCTATTATTGTCTGTAATTCATTTTAGAATAATTAGTGACGAAATTACACGATAATGTTCTGATTTTAATAATATGATTTGTTTTGTGTACAATGTACAAGAAGTATGGATTTGAGGAAAGAAATATTCAATTTGAAGCAACAGCAAATAACCAATATGTAATTAAAGCTGTTCTTCTTCTTCTATTTCATACATAACAGAATCTGCACGTGCATTGTCTGCTGGAATTAGCGTCTTCAAGTGTCCATTGACAAGGGGTTGACAGGAGCGTCTTTGTCGCCTTGTCCTCCCCCTTAGACCTCTTCAAACCTTCTTTTTCGAAGGGTAACTTTATTTTTCTTCTACAGCTCATTTACTGAAACGGACATTATAGAGGTCCTTTGCTCCATTAAAAGAAATCTCAAGCAGCATAGAAAACAAGTATGAAGCAAGGATACATCTTGAAACATCAGGATTGAGTAGATCTATCAAAACATGGATCAGAATTAGAGTCAATAGATCATGGACGACACTACTAGGAAAAGATTTGAAGAGTTGTGGATTCGATTCAATATCTAGATGAAGAAGATGATGTATTACAACAGAGAAGGTAACTTGGAAGAATAAAGGATATTAAAAGACTTGTTAACGATGATTACCAGGATCTCGAGTAGCTCCTTAGAGAGAGAATAGAGAATAATAAGCGTGGTAAGGAAGGGAAGGATATGGTCGAAATGATAAGATAATTGATGCGTTTTACACTTTTATCGTCTAATATTGTTCATTTTTCGGTTTATAAAACTAATTAGTTCCAATATTTCACGTCCATTCTTGAAAATTTTCACTTAAACTTTTAGTGCGACTATATGGTAGTTCATTTTGATTTGGTGAACACATTCAAAGGTACCTATTATCTTCTTTATTTAATTCTATTTGTTGCTATAGTGACTTCCGATGTGTGACGGAGGACCTCGTGGTTTGGAATTATAACTTCTACTACCGGGCCTTGAATGGACGATGGCGTAATGGTCGCTGTGTGAAGATACGGATCGCGTTGAATTCATTGTCGAACCACCTGACGCGTATCCTTTTGGATTATGAGGCGCTCCGTTTAAGGAATACCTTGATCCGTATTGACTTCCGTGCCAACTTCTATAAGGATCGTAATCTTCTATTATACTAGGTTCCTTCTCGATAATTTCCGTTCTAGCGCAGGCGCAAGTCATGGCGGAGCATAGGAAAATATTTATTATCAACATCAATAAGAATAGTATACCTAGTGCTACACATAACCACAGTAGCCATGAAGGATGTACGTTTCCATCGTCGCATAATTCTTGTATCCGTGGAGCGTCGGCTGGATCTACAACGAAGACACTTGTAGCTGCCATTAGTACACCTTCGTCTGCGTTTAGCGCTCTAGATTTTACTGAATCTCCGCTACATATTAACTGAGGACAAGTATCTTTGCAAAGGGATACGTCACACTGAAACAGAATATTTAAATTTTTAAATTCCGCTCTAAAATGATTTATTTTTATTAATATAATCACCTGAAAATGGACTTCGGAGCTATCTGGAAACCTGAACATCGATTTGAGTTGCGCATTCGCGGTTCCTGTTTTGATATCGTAAGCAAACGGACCTAAAAGTGTATCTTCGTCTATCGGACATCCTCTGTCGTCCAAAAGTAGTACGGTGTCATTGGGTTTGTTGAAAGCAAAACAGTTCTTAACTCTAGAAAGTAAAAAGGACACGCTTTATGAACAATCAACAGTTTACATTTGTATGATTTGTAATGATGCAGCAGGCGCTCGATGGATTCGAAAACGTAGAGATTGTTAGACGGTCTTTTGGTGACGAGCTTGACTTTTACAAAGTTCAGTTGGTGTAAGAATTGAAACCTCAGGAGATTTTGCCACTACTAAAAGAACAACAAATCCAAAACACGACATCAGATTCCCCTACATTCGCCTACATTTTTTAAGGATGCGGATCATCGTGCCCGAAGTGCAAAATTTTAATGATTTTATCCAATGAATAAGGTTCCAGCGGGTGGCAGCAACTTCACACACATCCAACAGATTTCTGCCAGGAGTTCGTGGAATTTTTTCTGGTAAATTGATTTCCAGAAGAGGGGTTACGTAATATCTGAAATTTACTTTAAGAAATCTAGTTTCCCTGGCACAATTAAAAGAGAATACCTGCATAGGTAATATTAGTGGACAATTTGATCATACCTAAATCCATATATACCGTCCGGTCTGGATATTTCAGTTCGTAAGGTGTATGGTCGATGATAAACTGCTTCGGTGACTTTTCGGTTATTTTCAATAAGTCTCAAAGATACCGAGGAAGTTTCGTTTCTGGAATTTCTAAAGCCCAATTTTCCGCAAGTAATAACGTAGAATTTATCGTCGGCCAGCTCGAGTGTACGATGAATACGTACTGCTATAGGTACTGAACGCTCTTCCGTTTTCTGTAACCGAATGGAAATTATTTTATCATTAATTTATGTAAAAAAAGATTATTTGTATGCCAAGGACTGAAAGTGCTACTTTGTTGGACTCGTACACAACATTTTTTAGACGACGCATAAGATCCGAAACTATTTCAATTACTCTGAGGAAAGAAAATAAATAATACAGAATTATAAATATTTTATTTATTGAACAATATAATGTACTTAATGATATTTGCAATGTCAATATTAATTTTTTTCTTTTTCATACTCATTCATTAATTTAAACAAAACTTCGGATAAAACAAGTAATTTCAAAAAATTAAAACTTTAAGGTTACGCAAAATCATCGAAGTAAAACTGTCAACTGTCAACATTGAAGTGGCTAGAGTCACATTTAAGATTGTCTACTCCAGAGCGTCCCGAAAGTGTTTTGCAGTACGTAACTGTCAACTGTCACTACATGGAACACTCAAAACGCAACTTTCGGTATGTGAATGAATACAGAACGAACAACTTTCAGATGGTGTCGTCTAAAAAATTGATTTTTTTTAAACCTAATTTCGGTTAAATTCTATTTGTTGCTAGCGGTCGTATTTATACGAATCTGGCATTATAATTACCAAAAATTTTGATTTTCTATAGTTTGTCAAGATAACTGCATCCAGGGACGGTTGATTTTCAAAAATTTGACTGTCTATAATTATCATGTTTGTGCTTTTGACTTATTTTAATGCTTTTTTAGGCATCATATTCGCTTTAGTACTGGAAGTACTGGTGACATATCTGTTCATTATTCAAAACAATATACTATAATTCCCTTCAGAAATTTTTTATAACAATTCGTCATGGTCAACGAGTATACAAAAGAATTTATAACTAGAAGTATGTTATACATTGAAATTGTGTTTTTATTGGCAATTAAATTTTAAATTGTTCGTTCGCAAGGCTTCGAAATGAGCGAACCGCCTCTGCGGTCGGGTACAAAACTCCAAACTATAAAATTATCTTTAGACGTAAATTAATGAGAACATAATTGGAAAATGGCGAATGCGAAGTTGATTAAGACGTTTGCATGAAGTATATAAAACGATTAAGAGAATTAATTAGAAAATCCCCCCGAAACTATCACTTAATTGATAAAGATGGCAACGTTGCTTACAAAATTGGTATAAGTGAAAAAAAAACGAGGCTGGACAAACATAAAAGTTTTATTTCGAAAAAACATGTTAATTGAATTTTTCTTATCAATTTTTGTTCGTTACAGATCTAGAGTACAAAGTTTACATTTTTATTTTTATCTAAAATTGGGGATACATGTTCAAAATCGAGTTTTTAATCAATTAATTGCTCATAAGTATATTAGCGAGATTTTAGAACCACATGTTGTTTCTTATGCCCATTTCTCAGATAATGGCTTCGTGTTAATACATGATAACACACATCCCTTTGTTCTAGAATACTACCCCAGGCTTAAAGGTTTTAGACCATCTGATTGCAATGATCAGAAATCATAGTGAATTGATAATTCTACAATTAATCAAAATTTTTTACTAACAAAGATGTTTAGTTGAGAATATCATGATATCCAAAGAAAAAGCGTATTAAAAATGTATTAGTTATACTCGTGAGAAAATTTTTGATGATATTATGCTTACTAATAAAACAATTCGTATGAAAAATTGATTTTACAGCCTTGATACCTCTATAGTTTGTTTTTATAAACGTTTTACGCTTCCATTAAAAAGCTAACAAAGTTTTAAATTGAAAATATAATTACAAGTTCTCTAATAAATCAGACGGATTACATGATTGTGTAATGAAATTGCAGAATCATCGAATAAACATAAACCTTTTTTGTAATTAACCTAACCATATAGGTACTATTTTTATTTGCAAAAAACCAGGTGTTTGTTTAATTAAACCAACCGTTTTCTCTTTCACAGATTTTGTTCTTTTAAATACAGATTTCAACTAAAGAAACATTTATAGAAATCGCGAATTGAAACTGTCAAAATTGAACTGGCTAGATTCACATTTATGGAAGTTCAAGTTGTCTACTCCAGAACGTCCCGAAAGTGTTTTGCAGTACGTAACTGTCAACTGTCACTACATGGAACACTCAAAACGACCGTTTTCTCTTTCGCGGCTTTTGTTCTTTTAAATACAGATTTCAACTAAAGAAACATTTATAGAAAACGCGAATTGAAACTGCCAAAATTGAACTGGCTAGATTCACATTTATGGAAGTTCAAGTTGTCTACTCCAGAGCGTCCCGAAAGTGTTTTGCAGTACGTAACTGTCAACTGTCACTACATGGAACACTCAAAACGACCGTCTTCTCTTTCGCGGCTTTTGTTCTTTTAAATACAGATTTCAACTAAAGAAACATTTATAGAAAACGCGAATTGAAACTGCCAAAATTGAACTGGCTAGATTCACATTTATGGAAGTTCAAGTTGTTTACTCCAGAGCGTCCCGAAAGTGTTTTTGCAGTACGTAACTGTCAACTGTCACTACATGGAACACTTAAAACGACCGTTTTCTCTTTCGCGGCTTTTGTTCTTTTAAATACAGATTTCAACTAAAGAAACATTTATAGAAAACGCGAATTGAAACTGCCAAAATTGAACTGGCTAGATTCACATTTATGGAAATTCAAGTTGTCTACTCCAGAGCGTCCCGAAAGTGTTTTGCAGTACGTAACTGTCAACTGTCACTACATGGAACACTCAAAACGACCGTCTTCTCTTTCGCGGCTTTTGTTCTTTTAAATACAGATTTCAACTAAAGAAACATTTATAGAAAACGCGAATTGAAACTGCCAAAATTGAACTGGCTAGATTCACATTTATGGAAGTTCAAGTTGTTTACTCCAGAGCGTCCCGAAAGTGTTTTTGCAGTACGTAACTGTCAACTGTCACTACATGGAACACTTAAAACGACCGTTTTCTCTTTCGCGGCTTTTGTTCTTTTAAATACAGATTTCAACTAAAGAAACATTTATAGAAAACGCGAATTGAAACTGCCAAAATTGAACTGGCTAGATTCACATTTATGGAAATTCAAGTTGTCTACTACAGAGCGTCCCGAAAGTGTTTTGCAGTACGTAACTGTCAACTGTCACTACATGGAACACTCATAACGCAACTTTCGGTATGTAAATGAATACAGAACGAACAACTTTCAGATACAATTTGTAAATGTGTTTGTGTCTTCGATAGAATTCGTTGATTGATTCGTATTTGTGGTGGAAGGAAGTATTGCGTTAGCAATTTCAATGTTGTTTGTGATTGAGTCATCTATATAAGCTCTAAGGTTACGCAAAATCATCGAAGTGAAACTGTCCACTGTCAACATTGAAGTGGCTAGAGTCAGATTTAAGGTTGTCTACTCCAGAGCGTCCCGAAAGTGTTTTGCAGTACGTAACTGTCAACTGTCACTACATGGAACACTCAAAACGACCGTTTTCTCTTTCGCAACTTTTGTTCTTTTAAATACAGAATTAAAGAAATTCTATTGTGGTCTAATAGACAATAGTGTTGCAGAACATTGCTGTAGACTTTCTGATATACTTATAACTTGAAAATACCCAATTAAATAGTTGAGATCAGCTATTTCGAGATTAAAATCGGCCAATCTATAATTTACCTATCACTCTATCCTCGACTAAGTAATATTTTCAGAAAGAATTTCAATGAACCGTCACTAGTAAGAACTCTGATTCACGACAACAAATTACGAATATAAATTATTTGCAAGTGTGCGAGGAAGCATCGCTTATCGGTTATACCACATCTTTTAAGCTCATGACATAAATTCTTCAGTCAGTTCGTTCAGTCTTTCAAGCTTGCGCCGCAGTCCGCGTTCTATGATTGAAAAAAAATTCTTTCAATCGTGTTAGCCACGCATTGAATACCAAACAAAAGAATAAATACACATCGTGATACCTACTTGCAACTATTTATAATGTATTAAGCAATTGAAATTAACCATGACGATATGTGATACCGTACGTTGATTTAATTTAATTATTAAACAATAGGTCAGACAGAGAATTAACAGCAACGTTGTTTATGATTTGTCCATATTAGTTGGTTAGTTTTTTATTATTCATTTTCAAATTACGCGCCCAAAAAGCATCTCTTTACCATGATTTCTCATCGTTGCAATGATATAGATCAACCATTTTATTTACATTTATAGCAACGTGCTCTAATCACATCACAAGAACGCCTTGGCATACTTCTGATCCTCCAAGACCTCCAATTTTGATCCAAATTTTTTCATTAACACCTATTGCAGTTGTTGAAGGTTAGTTGGTATCAAATCGGTGGGTCTCATATATTTATTTTTGAATGTAATCTTCTTTTAGCTCCATACACTTTTGCCAACGATGTCCGATAAGTTCGATCACCTCTTCATTGTTGGAAAATTTTTGACTACCGAGCTATTTTTTCAAATCTGGGAAATGCGGACGTTTTTGCTCGATTTCTTCGCTGGAACGTTTCGAAAAGTTCGGTCAATAGTTTTTCCCTTTCCCTAGATAGTCAATAAAAATTATCCCATGGAACAGACGCCATAACCTTGTTTGCAGATGGAACGGTCTTTGCCTTCTTTGGAGTTGGTTTTGATTGTTGTTTTGTTTCGTCCATGATTATGAGAATACGCAAAAATTTGTGCAACATTGCCAAATACTCCATAGAAACATCTTCACAACACTAATTTTGTTCTATTGTGGGCAAACGCGGCATCCATCTTGTGCACAGCTTTCTCGTGTCTAGCGCACTTTTAGTCGGCGATCATCCAGTACCGCTTCGTGGATGTTCTTTGACCTTTTTGATTTGATCGACTACTGCGATTCTGGTCTTCCCAAGTCGTACGTCCTCGTTCAAACTCTTCTACCCAATATTTTACTTTTAATAACGAAACAAATACTAAAACAATATGGAGTCTTCAAACTTGAAACATATGCTGTATGGAGGGTAGAGGTAAGGAGGACCATAGAGGGGATTAACTTAAAAACTGTCCGCTTGTAGAAGGTAAACTATAATTCAAAATTTGACCAGATTGGCGCCCCTGTCGGACGAGATATCATATGAACTTAGTTATTTTATGTAGATTGAAATAAGCAAAGTAACCAAAATAATTTTGTAAACTTAACCTAGAAAAGTTACTGTGAGATAACGCTGAATGTTGATTAATTATTGTGAATTTGTAAGAATTGTTGCACGCGATGTTTAGGTCAGTGCAAGTATTTTTGGGACCATCCTCGTAGAGCAGAAACTGTGTTTTCCCGATCTGTCAAGATTAAAAACTTATAAGAAGCTAAAAACAATTAAAATTTTTTTCTGAGAATCAAACTATTCGATATTTGTCTTGTCTGGTTTTTTTGCAGGTTTTGTTCTAACAATAATAAAATGCCACTAACGCTAATTTTGTAAGCAATGTTGCCATATCAATCTAAATTAGAATATAAAGTAATAGTTAAAAGTTTCAGCATGCCAGACTTCTTTTTCTACAAGATTATTTTTGCATAATAATTGATAGATATGTAAAAATTGCTTTAAACAATTCGAAATTACAAATCGCTTCCTCGCAATCAATGTTATTAAGTATTTTCACAATTAACAAATAATGCATATTATTATCTATACCTGCATGTTTCTGATTCATTGTGACATACCGAGTGTTGCAATTTCATTATAAAGTAAGACAGAAACTGTGTAAATTCCCAACGAATAACTTTTTTTACATCAAAGTTAATGATATATAAGAAAAAAAACTGTTTAACCTTGATAATGTGGTTTGAGGTCTACATATTCAATATTCTTTCTATCATTAATGAATTAATAATATTGATGAAATAGTTGGGGGTCTCCTAAAAAACTGTTCACAATGGATTTTTGTTAATCATTATATGATGTAATAGAAGAACCAGTAGAGCAAACAACAATTTGGGTTGCATTGGGTACACGGACCCAGGCGAGGCGTTTGGCATCGAGGGAAAATTCATTCTGTCTCCGTTTCCAGAAACTCAAATCGCTCGACTCGTAGAATTTTTCGTCAATTACCCTCGATACTAAATATCCTCATTTGGCTCTAAATTGTGTACTATTTTTTGAACCTTTTTGGAAAAATGTTCGAGCTCGAAGTATAAAACAAACAAAATTCCAATTGCTCTAAAATTTTTGGGGAAGCAAGTAGGACGACGTGGGTACATTGTGGTCGGGGATTGAGGTTAACAAATGTCGAAGATTTTAGGTCGTTCGAACCAATGAGATTCTCAAACAGGACTATGTACTATTATCTTTTGTTGTGTTCCAAATATTTTTTTTATTTTTTCATTCATATCCTTGATTGGACTGGGATTAGACGCTGGTTGAATACTTTTACTTGATGATGATAGAGCGAGCTCTAATCGAATGATTAAATCAATCAATATTGACTCTAATTGGATATCATCATTTAATTATAATTTTACATTATTTATGAAGCTAATTGACATATTTCAACAAATTGTGCCACCAGCGTTCTAACCCCATTCATTTTTCAGTTTTCTCATCCGTGATGGTATTTACGCAAACCGGTATTTATCTTTAAAATTGATTGATGATCATCGATTTATCGGATCACGATATTTTGAATAATAACAGCAAGTGAATGAAACCACATCCGATGAAGAAAACTCAATTTTTTTTTTATTCAAAGTTATCCGCTTCCTGTCAAGGTAATTAGCGGTGGTAAATCAATTTCCAATATCAAATTTTGTTCTGAAAATGAATAAAAATTATAACCTAGACCTAGAAGTGAATTTTTATTTGTTGGTGATAAACCTTGCTTCGAATGACTAGTACATGCTCGATCATTAACTGTTTTCTACCTTGAATATTGTTAACTCTAGAGCCCAGAAAGAAAAATTATTATATGAACGAAAATACCACCTGGATGAAAAGGAATTGTGGGATTAGTTATATAAGGACGAAGAGAATGAAAATCCACTGGGAAACCAGTATTTAAATGGACATAATGGTGAAGATAAAAACGATTTAAGCAATAACAAACACTGAGCACGCTGAAGGTACTGACGCTACGGATAAATCCTCCCTAAAGGGGAGATAATAAATAACTAGAAGGTCAAGAGCATCGAACCTATAAAGGGGTGGAAGATTTTTCATCCAAAATAACCCCAGAAATAGAAAGATCCGTAAATTTAAAGTAAAAAATGTCATATAAAGTTTTTTCGTCAGATCAATAGTTTTTGAGTTATTCGCAATTGAAAAATTTGATTTTTCGTCGAAAAAACCGTATTTTTAATAGTTTTTTACGTATAACTCTGTAATGATGCATTTTATCGAGAAAAATGTTATAAACAAAAATGAAGCTTGTGAAAAAATAAAGAAATTAAGCTATATAAAAGTCGTTCCGACTGAAATTTCAGTGAGATATGATGTAAAATAGTTGGAGCTAAAAAAATGCAGTAAAACTTATGATTCCATTTCCTTGCAAATCAAAATTAAACTTATTCCTTGTACAAAATACTCTATTTGGATGTTATCTACGACATCTTAAAGTTTGACTGATTAGAAATGTATAATTTTGAAAAAAATAGCATTAAATAATACTTTTTTATGATTTTCCAAAAAATTGTTTTTTTACTCATTCTTTCTCCATAACTATAAGAGACACAAAAACAAATAAACAATGAAAATAAAGAATTTTTTATGACGATTATTTTGCTTTTTTTATTTTTTTTGTAGCAAAAAAATTGACGGAGTTATAACCAAATTAATCTGTCACTTAGTACGAGGATTGCTTATCCACAGCCCTTTGATCCTTTATTAATAAAAAGTGGAGGGTCTAAAACCCTTCTAACATACATAGGCTTGTAGTCCTGAAAATTATCTTCAAAATGGTTTTTTGTAGGATGTGATAGCTTCAAAATGAATGTAGTTATATAAAAAATAAGAAATCGAAATTTTTGAAAAAGAGTTTTCATTCATGAAAAATGTATAATCAAATCATTGAATGTAATTGAACGATACTTTTTTATTATATTTTTGGTAAAGGGGTGGTGTTTAATGGGTGTCAGGGTGTAGAGAATGAAAAATCACTTCGTGCTTGGAAAATACACTTGAATACCGAAAGAATTCAAAATCAAAAAATATACACGGTATAGACAATTAAAAATAGTAGAGACAAGAAACAAAATCTAAAAGTTGGCAGTCATAAGATTCATTCAATCTTTGCAAACGGGTAGTTTTTAAGGGTAATATGAAAATAAATATGATAATTCTTATGAACATCCATAAATATTAGACAAATTGCCATATCGATGTAGTCGCTGCTGGGAATGATATGTATGTACATAATTTATGACGCCCCACTATGTGATATACAATAATTGACAATGAATATTCCATAATTACATGTTATTATTGATGAAACTGCCCGTGGTTGCGAATATGATGTCTAGTTCAGGTCAGGATTCCTATATCTTGAAAATAAAGTCCAATATCAAATTTGTAGCGAAGTGAATTAAACAAATAACATATGATAACCAGTGCTTAGAAATATATCAATAAACAGAGTCAATATTAATATAAAAATTCATATAATTTGAATGAGAACCAAACTTAAGAAGAAAATAATCCTTCTAAGCAATAAGCTGACGCATCCAACACGTCGAAACATTTTTTAAGGTGACTGGTTTTGAAATTTTGAGACACATCTACATGTGCAGTAAGACGAAACCTGGAGCCCACTCAAGAATTGTGCTCAGGACTGTTTGCTCAGATCTTGAATGTCCTGAAAGCTATTGAGTGCACATTCAAACTAGTGCAGGACAGCACTAGCTAACAAAAGTAGACAGACCAAAATATTCATAATCATACCAGCTAAGAAGTTGTCCAGAAGCGACATTAAATTGGTAGTTGGTTTTCTGAAAGGTCACTGCAACGTCAAATAGTAAAAGGCTTTGGTATCTTGAAAACGTTTCATCAAAACAATCTAATGTAATATTTTTGATCGAGATTAGTTTCCTACAAAAATATTATTTGTCTCATAAAAAGGTATTTGTAATATAGAAACAGGTTTATGTCATCGACCTACATAATCATCACGACTCTCTATATATGATTATTTTTGCTTCACAAAATTAAAACTTTTTCCTTTTGACATTTCGAATGAGTTATATATTGAACATAATAATTAGAAGGAAAAATTTCTTTGTACAATTCTCCTTATAATTGAACTAAATAATGAAGAATCTTATCTATTCTGTACGTTTTAATATAAAAGAAGTAGGCAATACTGAAGCCGTTCGAAATTACGTTAAACCTTAATACCTTTCAGGATTGCTTCTTGTAATGAACTAGTTCAATTAGTCGGCATAATTAAAATACGGCACAGCTGCTTGAATGGGTGGTATTTGTGTCTAATGTGATAAATAAGTAGTTTGAATACAAAGGAGTGGTTTAACGTACATAATATAAATGTATAAACTGTAAATTTAACATATTTATGACTTGTATATATATATATATATATATATATATATATATAACCGTGTATTGTTATTTATTTGTCGCTAGCTAATTGAAAATATTATGAATGAAATTTTATTCCTTATTCAATTACTTAAACATTCTATTCTATTTGAAGTAAATACGAGGGTGGCTACTCAAGTTTTGAGATATGGCAACACTGATGTAAATATGTCAAATCTGTCATCGACAGTTTGACATTGTTAATGGTAAACGTACTCAGACGAGAGCTATTTGAGTTATTTACAGATATTTAATCTTAACCTTAAAAATTTACTACAGAAATTCTCGGTCGTAATTCTCGATCTAGTAGACAAGTTTAGTAAAAAAGTTTGAGTCTACATATTCATGAGACTACTGTTTGGTCGAAGTGTCGAAAATATCGCGGCCGTTGAAACGTCCGTAGCAAATGATCCAAATAAGTCAATTCCGCGGCGTTCTCAAGAGTTGGGCATCGCCAAGTCCACTTTACACCCATATAAGATAAGGCTCACTCAAGAATTGAAGCCGATGAACCGTTCGATGCGACGTACGTTCTCCGATTAGATGGTTAGAAGATGATCAATTTCATCGCAAAATCATCTTCAGTGCCGGAACTCATTTGTGGCTCAATGGGTTTGTCAATAAACAAAATATGTGGTATTGAGCGTTACAATCGATTTATTGAAGAACAAGTTTGATGAGCGTGTTATCTCAAGAAATGGATCAGTCGATTGGCTGCCTCGTTCGTGCTATTTACGACGTACGACGTTGGAAGAGCTCAAAGCCAACATTGAACGCGAAATAGCCGCCGAAATGTGTGGCCGAGTCATGGAAAATTGGGTCCGAAGAATCAACCGGTGCAAATGTTCCCTCGGTGGTCGTGAGAGCGAAGTCGAGTTCCATTCATAAATGTTTTGAATGTACTTCGACCCGACAATAAAGTTTTTGAAATATCTCAAATGGTTTTCATTTTATTTTGAAAAAAAGTTGTCAAGTCCTTATTGGAAAATTATAATTCATCGAGTCATTTTCCAGCATCCATCTGCTTCTTTCATTTACTAGTTGTATATTTTTAGCACTAAAATGTTGTTTTTTTTTTCGTTTCCCAAAAAATTTTACTTACATTGTTAACAAACAGTCCGCAATAATCTGGCGCTCCAGGCTGAGCCATATAATTGATGTCGAGTGTAACTGATTTTGAGCCGTCTCCATATTTCATACAAGACGTCGTCCGGAAATCCCTAGCGTGTACAGCTCCACTAAACGAGTTATTAAAATTCACTCGAATATTCATGTGGTTTCCTTTACACGTAGCCGAAACTTGTGGAACGAAGTCTGTTTCTGTTAACTGACCGCATGTCTGAAACAAGAAAAGAAAATTATATTACCTACCAAAGTTAGAATTTATCCTAGAATATCATGAAAGGCTTCAAGGGATTATAAACATTTTTTGTTCCATAGACAATTTATATTAGAACGTTCTGCGGCGTCTTCCTTTCCTAATCCTCGCTCGTTTTATCATCGTTTCAATCTTTCGATCCATAGTTTCCTTGGTCTTTCTCTTTTTTGGTTTTCTGGTGGTATCCATCACTGTTTCCAATCTCGAGCTTCCATTTTCCTTCGAATATTCTCAATTTTTTTGTTAGTACTTTGCTTTGTTTATTATCGATTCTATTCAGACGTTATCCGTCTCTTCTTTATTAATATTGACGCTGATACCTATCACATTTTTTCATTGCTCCATTATTTTCCAGATCAAGATCCTTGGCTTTTTCACCAATATAGAGATGTTTTTGTAATATGAATATGATTGAGTGACCCCATTTTTCGTACTCTTCTTTAAAGTTTCTCACCATGTAATGAAGAACCTAATCACCAGCAAATTGTAGAGAGTTTAAGTAACGTCTTCAATCCCTATGCCCATAACTCTGCATTCTTCTGTTCCACTTAGAGATTGCTCCCTTTCAATATACTACAATCCCCTCGCTACACACCTTTCCATACGTTTTTTCCATTGATCGAAGCAGTGCTGGAAGTCTTCCATCGACTCAAATCGGGTCCCTTTTAAAGCGGATCTTTTTCTAACCTTTCGAAGAAATCTTAGCAGACCCGCAAGAGCTTTTTGTCGGTCAATCAAATTTTTTGGCACCAACTTCGCGCGGAATTTTTCTAACCGTTTCTTCATCGGCGTTTACAGCATCGGCAATCATCCGGATGATCATTCGACGATCTACAAGCACAATTTGGCTGATTTTGGTCACTGTTGAAACAGTCACAGGGCGACCTGGGCGCTGGTCATCTTCGGAGCTCTATAAAAAGTGGTTACACCACTCAAAAATACGCGTACGAGATAGAGAATTGCCCACATAGGCTTCTTGCAACAATTTAACGAGAAATTTGGGATTAATACGGTTTTCGGCACGAGAAAAAACACGTTCGTTTCAAACAGCTACTGCAGAAATAGTATAATAGTGAAGGAATCGTGATTTGGGGCGTACATAGACAAAATATCTAGATACCCAATGCCTAGGGAGCCCTCTAGTAATTTTTCGAAAGGATAGATGTTTACTTTCGAACTTTTGTTATTGGTATTGTCAGATGTATTACATAACTACTAACATCATTTCTATAATATAGTAATTTCGATTGAACGAGAACAAATAACAGCTGTTAGTAAGCGGATATCCGCAAAAATTATTTAATTTGCATTTTTTTTTATTTCAGGAAATGGAGTGTTTTGGTTGAAACATGATTTATACATGGTAACTTGTAAGAGAATTCTGTAAAATATAAATAACAAGAGGGGACTAATTAAAGAATAGAAAATTTCACTTTACACCAATTAAAATTAGTGAATACAAAGCTTATGAAAAAATACGAGGATGCTTCCAGAAGTACCTAGCCCAATAAAGGAAATATAAAAAAGATCGAGCCCTTTTCCAAGTCTGGTAATATAAAATAATACGGAGGTGCATGAGGTAGAAATTCGAAGTTTAATTCATTAATTTTGGCTATTGCAATAACAGGTGTGTGAGCTGGTGGATTGTCTTGATTGAACAACACTTTTTTCTTAGCCATATTAGGCCGTTTAGATTGATTTCTTCGCTCTTTTATTAAAAAAAACAACGCCATGACCTTGCCTGCAGATGGAATGGTCTTTGCCTCTTTTGGATCTGGTTCTTCCTCTTCAGTTCATTGTTTTGATTAATATTTCGTTTTTGGTGTGCGATGTACAGTGGTATTTTACTGCCATCTTTAGTTGAAGCCAGGTATTTTTAGGACAACTAAATAAACTGGAGTTTAGAATAATGTATTTTTGTTCCACAGATAATTAGTTATATTTTAATACCGAAATAATCTTTAAATAATCTAAAACTGCATATTTTCTTGAAGATTGATACAATGGATCATAATTTAAATTACCGGTGAAGCTTATTTAAGTACAGGTTTCTAGAAGATTGTGTAAGAGATATGATCGTCCATCGTCAGAAATAAATAATAATTTCCAAGTTACACCAGGATTATAAGTAGGTAATAATAACGTGATTTGTCTGAAAGACAATGCAACTTCATCGACTCATCGTTATTTTACAGGGTGTTCCAATTGGAATGAGATCTACGTCAAAAATATCAACATAAATTTTAAGTTGTCGAATTGTTATTTGTGGTTAACTTTGACGTAACTGCAAATTACCTTGATGGTTTTTATACATATAAACAAATATTATATGGCTTAGAATATGTTCTTTTATAAAAACAAACCGTCTTTAAAGTCTTTTAAAGACTATCTTTGTCGAAGACAAACCAAAAAACGAAACAGTTATTTGTCTAAATTCCTACAAACGAAAGAGACTATCAAGATTTTGAACTTGTCACATAAATAATGAGAATTCTTTTACGTAATATATATTTACCTTTCTATTTTATCACAATATAGTTAAAACGTGATGTTTGAAAACACTTGACATTAGGATCTGCATGAACTTGACTTTTTGAAGTCTTCGTTGAAAATGTCACCGTTTCAAAATCGAGACTCGCGGGTTTGATTTGCATTACGCAATTCAGTTTTTTCAAGTTTCTACAAAAACCGTTAATTTGAGACATATGAATTTACCAACCAAGTCCCCTTGATTTAGAGGGTACAATCCAATGGTGAAAAGAAAAAGTTATCGAAGTTTTTAGATACCGAAATTCGGCACCATTTTCTGAACACCCTATATACATTTGTGTCAAGGTTTTAATAGATTTTGGAAGCCATATTAGACCTGACGTACTTAAACTTAGAAATATAATTTTTTTAGTGGAGGGCTGCATGTGTCCAAAAATTTTATAAAAACTATAGCTTAAAATTACGAAGTTTGGGTCCATGCAAATTTTCAGAGCACTAGTCCCAGTACTTTCCCGTATACGTATCGATTCAGCTCGTCCTGAAGGACGACCCTGTGTAGTCTACGTCGATTTGATACAAGGGTTGCTATTTAAACTGTGAGAAAGAAAAAAATATTAATAATTGGATATAATGTTGTTTTTCAAAGAGTTGCTATTTTTCAAAATATTCTACATTAAGATTAATGCGTTTGGATCAATTTTCGAAGCATTTTTACCATTCTGATTGAGGTACTTCCCAAACATGTGATTTGAACACTTCAACCGGTTCTTCAGTTGTAGAAAAACGTTGCAGGTATAAGAATGAATCATCGGGTGCTAAACAAGGATTGTACAGCACATCAATTGGATATTTTGATTGTTTCCCTGATTTTCTCAAGCCCTTTTGGCAATTCAGAATTGATGGTTCTACGTTGCTGTAATAAAAAATTGGTAACATGTCCAGTTATTCCAAAAATGCAGGAGATTTTTGTTTAGTTTCGGGTTCATATGTATAGATCCAAGATTCTTTGCCTGTCACGTTTTTTGAAGCGTCGCGATTAAATATTTCTAAGCGAACAAATCTTTTTGACTGCCAAATGTTCATCAACATTGAATGTATGCGATTGGAACTGATGTCCAAGGACGTACAGCATCTGGCACAACAGTCTATTTTGGACGACCTTCACTTTAGCGAAGTGCGACCAAGATTGAGTTGGAAAAACCGACAAACATGGTGGTTTATCGTCAAAAGTCGAAGCGAGTTGGTTTAATCCACGTTGAAAGTCAGCGCCATTATTTCGCAAAGATGAATGTTTCAAGTATCTGTAAATAACTCAAATAGTTCTGAGTATGTTCACATGAAAAATTTCAAACTTCATTATTGCCATATCTCGAAATTTAAAAAGCAATCCCATTTTTCGAAATATTTCACTTGGCGTCTTTTAAATTCGGCAGCTATAAACACTGATGGTAATATTTATGAAATGTCTTTTGAAGATAGTAAAGTGTAGACATGAGATAGAGACTATTTAGCCACATTCAACTTATCAAAAATATCTAGTTTATAATCTAGTTTTCCTAAAATTAATTTAAAACATTCTCTTAAAGGAACAACAATATAGGGGCAGTAAGACGGAGCAACTTCTCGTTGGAAGTTGGAAGATAATTAATTGAAAAAATCTATTACACTGTTATAATAAGTATATTAGTTATCCAAGATACTTTTTTAACATTTCTTTTAACATTTTTACATAAAATAGTTCTACTATTTGAAATTGTTGTCTAATAGAACGATAAGATAGAAAAGTTATACCGGTTGTTGGAAAAATTGAGGTTATGTTGCGGGAAGTTATAGAAAAAAAACGATTTTCTAATAAATCTGAGCATCATTTTCAAACGTTTGTATGTCTGGTCATGAACATTTTTGGAGAAATTGAGTTGCTAGACTAATTTGCATCACTGGAATATAATATACATGATACGACAACTACAAGCATTTTTGTACAGAGTCTTTATAGAAGAAATGACCAACCAACCATAGATTAAGCTCAATTTGACATTAGACTTTCGATATATAGAAAATTTAGTTTTCGAAATATCAATTTTCAATTGCAACTTTTATCATCTCGCGTCAATTTACAAATTTCATTAAAATATATCTTCGTTTTAATAATCGAATTCAAAATATTTTTCTGTTATCAATTTATTTATTAACGATACTTATTATTGATATTAAACACAATAGCAGTGAGAATCATTATTTACATATTTGTTGTAATATTCCTAATTGGTTCAAGCTGCTTCGCCTACTTTGTTCACCTCAAGGTTATTTGTTGATTGATCTTTTGTTGTTGAGGCACTAAAAACGTTAAAGATTTTATAATAATATTGTAATAATAAGTAGACCACAAACTATTTATACCGAGTGACTAGATAAAAGTGTATAGTACTACATTTCAGAAACTACCGTCGTAGAGTAAAGTAGCAAAGAAAAGCTGTTGAAAATATTTCTGAGATGATTACCTAGGGCTAAATCGCTACCTCAAGCTTTTATAGTGAATCGTATATTCAAAAAAACTCGATCGTTTCGACTGAAATTGCAATGAGGTATGATGTAAAATAGTTAAAGCTAAAAAAATTGCACTGAAACTAACGCCATTTCATTGAAAATCAAAATAAAGCTTATTCCTTGTACCAAATACTTTATTTGTATGTTATTTACGACACCTGAAAGTTTGGCTGATTAGAAATGAATAATTTTGAAAAAAATGGGCTTAACGCTAATTTTTCTTTTGATTTAAAAAAAATTTTTTTTGCTCGTTCTTTCTCCGTAACTATAAGAGATACAAAAACAAATAATCAATCAGATTAGAGCAGTTTTTATGACAATTATTTTGCTTTTTTTATTTTTTTTGTAGCATAAAAATTGACGGAGTTATATCCAAATTAATCTGTCACTATAGTGCGAGGATTGCACAGCCCTTTGACCCTTTATTAATAAAATGTGAAGGGTCTCAACCCCTTCTAGCATACATAGGTTTATAGCCCTGAAAATTATCTTTTAAATTGTTTTTTGTAGGATGTGATAGCTTCAAAATTAATGGGGTTACATAAAAAATAAGAATTTGAATTTTTTTTGTGATTTATAGTATATGAAAAAGTTTCAAATTTTGAAAGTTGCTGTTTCAGTCTGTGTTATACATTTAAAGGTGGTTCTTAAGGGGTGTCAGGGTGTAGGGAATGAAAAATCAGTTTGAAAAATACACTTGAATATCGCAACAATTCAAAATCAAAATAGTAGAGACAAGAAACTTTGATATCAAAAAGAATGCAAAATCTAAAAGTTGGCAGTCATAAGATTTATTCATTCTCTACAAACGGGTAGTTTTTAAGGGTTGAATAATAAAAATTGGTAACCAATTAAATTTTATTAAAATGCTATGAATTTTTCACAGTAAAAATGAAATTGCAACGTTTTAAATAGTTAAAAGATTGTTTCCTATGTTATTTTCATCAGAAGGGTAGTTTTTAACGATTTTTAAGGGTCGATACTCCAAAATACATAATTTTTCTATTATACAATATGTTAAGATACTTATGCTGCATAAACGAAAAACATTTGAATTGAAAAAAAGTAGGAAAAACTATAATATTGGTATTTTTCGATAAAGGGCGGTTTTCGCCCCTTAAAAACAATTTGCACACCTTGCGATCATGTAGATATTGATATGGAGGGTAGGATGAGCTTAATTCTAAATTTTCAGGAAAATCGGAGAGAGAGTCCGGAGGTTTGACGACATTTTGAGCTTGAATGGCTGCACTATGAGCTCAAGCAATAAATATTATTCCCAAATAGTAACTTTTTTCTCTAAAATCAATCTTTTTGGAAATAATTAATAAAATTGTCATGACTTATAATGGGGAAGGAAGCTTTGTAGGTAAAAGCTTAGTCAAAATATTGGGAGGCTAATCTTTTCGGAACTGTATCCTTTATCATTGATATACTTATTAGAAAAAAGTGTCATCGTTATTTTCTTGTATTAATATCTAATTACAATGTATGTAGGTGAGTGACTCTTTGAAACAGTTAATACAGTATAACCCGACACAATGTAATTGCATCTCTGTTGCAGCTGTTATTGGATATTATTCAGATCGTTCTGGGTTCAGGGAACACACACCGCTGGGCAGTGGATCTTTATAATGTTTTATACCGTTATGTAAGTGAGAAGCGCCAAGCGAAACGAATTATTTTTCCACCAAGAAAGTAAAAAATCCGATTCCCGTAATGTTGAATCAATAGAACGGGCGATAAAAGCTTACAGGGAGCTACATATTTTTTTCTAACTGTCCAAATAGTTGAACGACAACCGTAATGTATGCTAAAAACAAATTACATTTAAAATGTCAGTTTTTATTTGTATCTTTTTCGAACACTATGATTATAGATTGAGTTTTCGAAGTAATTACACGTACTAAAATTTTATGGAAACTTAATTATGTGAGTTATTGATATTTGTTTGCAAACAATAATGTTTTGTTGTCGATAAACATATTAAAACCAATGAATGTGATACGTCTCATAAATGTCGATCTGAAACATTAAAACAAATTCAAACAATCAATTTTTCTTGTACTGATGTTTCAGTTTGATCAGTATCAATAACAACAAATATTAATGTCTGTAACTATAAAATTTAATCGAACTGTATAAAGGGAAAGTTTATTATTACATTGTATAACATTTATCAATACTAGAATCTCAAAATTTATGGTCTTATTAATATGTCGAAATCGTGAAACTGATTTAAATCTGTTTGTGAAAGCGTACCTGCCAAAAAAATTTGTTAAATGATATTCGAAATATTAATTTATTTAAACAGATTATTAAATTCGTTTTAAATGGTTATCAACCCAATAAAATATCATCAATATAACTTTCACTATTGCCTAAATTCCAGGGGTTCGTGTTACTGGTAATATAGGTCATACATTATACACGATTCGTTCCAGAAATGACGTTCATATAAAACTAGATACAATGTCTTTTCGATTGCTTTCTGTAGATTTGAAATTAAGCATCGAAAATGTCATTTAATAATTCATTTATCCAGCACTTTATTCTTAACATAACTCTTCAATAGGGTGCGATCATTGGGAACATTGTCTGGTTATTCTGTCGTATTGACAAGAGACTAAATCAGGTCAAAATATCATTTCGTCAATGATGTGTATTAATAAAACCAATTCTGGAAGGCATCTCCCTGTATAAATATGTTAATCCACCCAGGGCCCCCGTAATGGCTATTGGCGCAAAAAAGGATTTTAGCGCCCCTTAAGGCACTTTGAATTATCTTTTTTTATGGTAGGTAGGTGTTTGAAATAAAGCAAAGAACTGAACTTTAAAAGTCATTTTTATTTGTAGACTAAAATATAAAAATGAAATAATAATAATAAATTCTTGTTCACACTCATTTGAAAGCATCTACTTAACTAATTGGTACAGACACGTTGTTCATAAATACTTAGAAAATAACTCAAAAATAAAAATCACATTTTTTTAGGAACAAATAACAAAAATATTGCCTCGTATCTACATATAAAAGGTTGTTATTTTGAACAGCCCGCTATTTCGGTAAATGTCACTTTTGAAGCTGTCATTTTTTGACATTTGACAAGTAGAAACTACGCCATTAATGAAAATACGTTCAACAACGCATCGAAATTATTAAAATTCACTATAAAAATGGTGAAAGTTTGGCAGAGACGGTTCGTAAAACTAAAACATATTTGGGTCGACGTGGAGCACCTTCTCGGATCGCAATACAGAAATTGGTGGAAAAATTTGAGCCGTTGAGACAAGTTAGTGATGTGAAGAATAAAACCCGTGCACGTCGCTCAAGAACAGCTGAGAATATTGCTGCTGTAGCCCAAAGTGTTGAAGAAAACCCAGGTTTGTCCATTCCTCGTCGTTCTTTGGAATTAGCCATTCCACAAATGTCATTACACAGTATTTTGCATAAAGACTTGGGTCTTAAGGCCTATAAAGTTCAGTTAATACAAGAACTCAAGCCGGCTGATCATCAACAACGTCGTGTCTTTGCTGATTGGGTCCTTGAAATGCATGAAAATCATCTTAACTGATGAGGCCCATTTCAACTTTAGTGGTTACGTCAATAAACAAAATTGTCGCATCTTGGGCTCGTAAAACCCAAGAGTTATTCTTTAAAATCTTCTCCATCCTCAACGCGTGACTGTTTGGTGGGGTTTATGGTCTGGCGGTGTCATTGGACTTTATTTTTTCGAAAATGAGGCTGGAGCAACAGTTACGAACAGTGAATGGACTGCGCTATCGAGAGATGATTAATGATTTTTTATGGCCGGAATTGGATGGTATTGATTTGGACAACGTTTACTTTCAACAAGACGACGGCGCTACGTGCCACACAAGCAACGAAACCATCGATCTTTTACGGGAAAAATTTCCGGACCATGTTATCTCAATTGGCCACCATCTTGTGATTTAACACCTTGCGACTTTTTCCTTTGGGGCCAACAAAGAAAGATAAGGTCTACGCCAACAGTCCAGCATCGATTCAAGACCTCAAATATGGAATTCGTGAGGCTATCGAGGACATAGGGCAGCCGCTTTGCAATTTGGTTACGGAAAATTTCATGAAAAGGATATGGTCCTGTAAGCGCAGTCGTGGCGGCCATTTGGCTGATGTTGTGTTCCATTATTAACGACATACCTTCCTCTTTATAATGAAATAAACATCCGATCATTTATCTCAAAAAATGGCGTTTGAATTAATCAAAATAACACCTCTTATTGGAAAACCTGCTACAACGTGTTAATCAGAAAGCGCAAAACATGAAATTAGTTTGTTGAGAATTTGTTGAGAGTAAAATCGATTTTACTAATAAAAAATAGGGGTTAAATTTGAATCAAAATAATATTCGTAATTTTTTTATAATAAAAATATTTTATAAAATATACTTCTTATAACAAATACCTAGATAACTTCGTTATAAAATGGGATATGGGACGCCAGATCAGAACAATTTTTTTTTGGATTTATGTTTTCCGTGTGGTAAAATATCCATGATCACGAGTCTGTTCTCTGTGAAGTGACGTCTTATTAATTTATATCGAAATTCCGCGCAACTGATTTTCAGTATATTTCGGACATTTCTTCCTTGTCCGATGTTTTAATTTTTCTTTAGGTCTCAGCTGAAGGTCATATAAGAAACCCGAAATCCGAGTAGCAACTTTTCGAGTTGATATGCCTAATTTGTATTTTGCATCTTCCACCAATTTTTTAGTCAATCTTTTCGGTTTTTTTAGTCAAAACTTTAAGCCGCCCACCTTCTGGAAGGTTTAAACATGTTACTGAGAATTAATTACCTGCCATATTTGTATGAGAGCATTTTTATAGATAATAAACATTATAAACTGATTTAAAATTTGATTTTAAAACTTACAGTAGGATCTTTACGATAAAAACTAAGGTCCTTCCAGATATAAACATTAGGTCTCATCAAATATTCGATATAATTATCTTTTAATGGTAATGTACGAACTTGGAAACACCGGCGCGGTCAAAATTGGACACACTGTATATATATTTTCTAATTAATTCTTAATAAAAGAAAGATTGAAATATTATCCATGTAATTATACATTTCTGAGGTAATCATGATGTCAATTAATTTACAAAATAAGTAGGATCTACATTTCGTCTCCACAAAGTGGGGGCTGGAATGATTACAAAATTATAATGATTGTTGATTTAATTGAATTCTTATTATGTTACAAAACTCGTGAGTTGAGTAATTGAATTGTTTAATGGAAAATATGGGCGTATCTTACAATTTATAAAAATATTTTGCAATTATTATATTCGGAATCAACTTATTGCAAAACATCTTCATTAATTATGTCAGTCACGATTGGAGATTGTAGTATTTGAAGAAGAACTCCCATGTTCTTTACATTACAAATACATTAGAAAAAATAAAATAAGTCTTGCCATTTAGCCAATCACACAATTTAATGTAACAACTTTTGCACATGAAATAAATTACGTCTTATAATTCGGTAGACATGATCTTGCTATGCCAATCAGTTTAGACAAAATTCTAGACCGTTGATCCAAAACAAAATGGAGTCCAAAATAAGTTCTTTGTTTCGCATACCCATTGGAGCTGGAACCACGCGATTAGAAAACCGCCTACAATAGTTTTCCATGTATCTACAATTTCTTTTACAAAAAACAACTACTGAATAAGAAATTGTCAAATTTGATATATAAACTCATAACTGATTATTGAAGTTGCCATGTTGTTTAGTATTCGTTCGGAAGCCATCAATAATGAAAATGTTCAGTGAATTTGTGAAAATTATTCATCGTTATTGAAAGGTATTAGCCCGACCAAGAGAAAGCTGTTTGCAAGATGGAACGAAAACTTTGTAGTAAAGATGTTTCCATCGAATGTTTGACAATGTTTTACAGAAATAAAACGGAATTTTCGCGGCGTTTCATAACCATGGATAAAACGTCAATCAAAACAATGGACTGAAAAGGGAGAAACGGATTCAAAGGAGCCAAAGATCGTTCTATATGCAGACAAGTTAATGGCGTCGGTTTTTTTGGAAGCGCGTGGGATAATTTTCATGGAAAAGGAAAAACTATCAGCGGCGAGTATTATACGAACTTATTGCAACGTTTGAGCGAAGAAATCAAGCTAAACGGCCTAATATCGCTAAGAAAAAATGTTTCATCAAGACAATGCACTGTTTCACACATCGGTTATTGCAAAGACCAAAATTAATGAATTAAATTTTGAATTTCTACTTCATTCGACATATTTAGCCCCCTCGGATTATTTTCTGTTGATAAATTGATAAACTTTCCCCAGGACCCATATGGGGTGTTGATTCAAGGCCAAACACATTCATTGGGGAAATTGCGAAAAACTAGGACTACCCATAGACATTGTTCAAAAGGAGCTGAAGAGATGAAATTACTAGCAAAGAAAACGATAAAGGAATAACAATACTAAAATGGAAGGATAATGATGCTTTCTACAAAGTGTGCTGATGAGACAATAAGCATTGACAGAAGATCAGAAATGGTTGTAAAGCCTTAAGCCGTGGTCGACTATAATATAAAGGCAAATTTTCTATAGATCTGTCTGATCAAATGCCAAGCTAAAACACTTCTTTAAGAAGGACGTTGAAGAGGCATAGGAAAATTGTTATTGAGTTTTTAGTTGGTAAAGAAAATCCCAAATCAGTGTTGGTAGCAAGAAGTTGGCGACAAAAGAAACTACGGCTGTTGCTGATTAAGAGACGCCAAAACCAACAAAACCCATTGCCTAGTGAAGAAAGAAGATCCAAGTCACAAGGTAAGGAAAGATTGTGTAGGGTACAGTAAAAAAAAACAAAAGGACCAAGTGTAAGGTACTGTTTCAAGGACCAAGGACTGTTAAACCAAACTATAAAACGCATTTTAATATAGTCCCTTGGGCCGCGGAGAAGGTTCGAAATAAAATACGTCGTGCGGTCCATAGGACAGCTCTTGGCAGTGGGGAAAGTGCAGTTGCGGGCCTGCGGAGTCGCACCGTAGCTCAACGTGTTAACCACTATCATGATCATGAATATCTTTTGATGTGGAACTTTCTTACAATTATTTTGTACCTTATTTACGCCGATATTGCAAAATATGAAACAGTGGACATATTTGAGTTTGAAATTGCATAATTAAAAAGCATGTTCTGTGAAATTATATCCATCAAGTATAACAAATTATTATTTAAATGAATGAAAGTAAAATCGAGCAAAAGGTGTAGGTAATAAACGATAATTGTTATTGGAATGTTATTAGAAACGGAATGTTGTTGATGCGTACGATTTCATTTGATTTGTTGTGCTCAAATAAAACAAACCTTTCCAATTCCAAAATCGCTTTTGTTCTTCATGGTTAGTCTTGAGTAATCATCGGGATATTGAGTAACCGGGTATTTTGTTTAATTTGACTTAGATTAATTCGCTTTGATTTCGGTCAAGTGTCAGATTAACTTTTTCAATTGATATTCTTACTAACAATTGATTTTATAATCCATTGTATGTAATTTGTGTCGATAACTATGAGAAGTTGTACAAAAAATATCAATTTCATTCCATCATCAATCATTTGATTGCGGATCCTTAAGGTGCTTCTCTATTTGAGACCCTTGCAAGTGCATTTTCTGTGAATTATTTCAGCTCTGTGTCCACTGTGGTTTTGCTAATAGACTTGGAAAACGTAGAATGTTGTCTGAACGAACAAACATCAGTAACCTATAAATTACGCTGCTCATAAGAATTTTTTTTAAATCACAAAACCATAGACAAATGAAACAACCCGTCATCACACCAATCTCGATGAAATCAGCTTTCGAACAACAATTTTTGGAACCGTTAGTGATATTCGTACTGAACACACTGTAACCACTACACCAACACTCACAATTACACTGTCTGAGACACGTTTAGAACTTTGTTTACTTAGTTTTGTCTCTGAAGATGGTAACTTGGATATCGAAACGCGCGTTAGACAGTGTTATTGTGAGTGTTGATGTAGTTGTAGTAAAAACAGTGTGTTCAGTTTATTTTCTGAATATTCAGATCATGAACGGGTTAAACCTATATACAGGGTGTCCCACGATGAGTTAAAACTCATATGGCAAAATACTCATAGTAAAATCGTGAAAATTTCTACGTTCAGATTAGAACATCCTGTATATTTTTGAAATCTACGTAAAATTTTATTATACTTTTGTCTAAAGACTTTTTTCGAAAAATGCATACTTTTTGAGTTATTAATTGTTTTGTAGAAGATTTTACCGTTGCAGACCCTTATAAATTATTTTTTTATGACTACACCCTTAAAGATATGAAAATGGTTTTCGTTCGATTACTTTTAGTAAAGTCAGACGTATTTGTATCTATGTTGAAAAATTTTTCATTTTGTACAGGGTGTGTATTAGAAGTGTTCAAAGTTTAACTTCATAAATATAAAATTTCTCTATTTTTTTAAATAGAATCACCCGGTTTTTTCTATTTTAATGCATTCAAGGGTTAAGTTAGGATATTGGTTTAATTTTTCTTACAGACCTTGACAAGATAAAGAAATCTTTTTTATTTATTAGTGCTTGTATAAACGGGTCAAAATAAAATTTAGACCACACCTGCATCTCTTAAAATTTACAGAAAACATTTAATATCTGGAGAACGGTAAGGTTTAGGTATAGGAAAGTATACATGAATTTGCCGTATTTTTACCTCTCAATGCAATGAAACTGAAAAAACCGGATGGTTCTATTTAAAAAAAAAAAGAAGTTTCATATTTATGAAGTTAAAGTTTGAACACTTTTTATACACACCCTGTATAAAATGAAAGATTTTTCAACATAGATTCAAATACATCTGACTTTGCTAAAAGCAACCGAGTAAAAACCATTTTCATATCTTTTAAGGTTTTTTCGTAAAAAAATAATTTATAAGGGTCTGCAACGGTAAAATTTTTTTCAAAAAAAATATTATCTAAAAAAGTATGCATTTTTCGAAAAAGGTTTCCAAACAAAAGTATACTAAAATTTTACGTAGATTTTAAAAATGTATTAATATACAGGATGTTCCATATAAAATAACAAAGTTACAGTCGACTTCCGGTTGAGCCGATAGTTTTAACTTGTCGTGGGACACCCAGTATATATGATAGTAATCAATTTTCGATATCAAAATATAACTGATATGAGGATTGAAATGATAAAATAAATTCTGAGACAAAAAGCTTCTTATTGTCAAGATGTCCAATATAAAAATTTCAATAAATACAAAAAACAAATCGAAAAAAACTCAAATCAATAACATAAATAACGAGTACGATTAATTCGTATCTGTTAATTAAATTAATTAAAGCAGTTATCATAAAAATTAATGGACTTGTTTGCAGATTGGGACATATATGCATGCATATAATTTTAATAAATTCAAATTCTTGAAAATAAATAAACAATCTAAATGAATTTCTGTTTAAAAATTCTCGACATATTTACACGAATAATAAAAAAGTGATGATTTATATGGTGACTAAGTTTGACTTTAGCGGTCGCGTTCATTAGAATTTCAAGAGATGTTTAATAACGTTAAGCATTTCTTACCGACCATGTTTGTATAATGACGTCAGTGTATTTACTCACGATGACATTGAGCTACGTAAATATATACTTGAACATACTTATTTCAATTTCAAATAATACCAAATGGTGTGTTTGCTTTTGGTTTTACAAGGGTATCCATTCTTTATTTGGGTTACATTCAATATCAGGTAACTCAGAATAAATACCATGACAGTTTATTTTTAATATAGAGGGGGCTTGGCTTTTATCGTATTTACTAACTATTTTCATCCTTTTAGCGTCTAGAATTACCGAGAAACCTAAACGGCAAAAACTGTTAATTTAATTAATAACATATTTATGTTATTAGTTATTTATATTATAAGCAACCCCTTTGAATGATTTCTTTCTGAAAATTATGAAAATTTTCAGGAGTATTACAACTTTCAAAATCGTAAAATACTCCGATTCAAGTAAAATATGTTTTAATAACAATCAAAACATCGATATTTTTATTTAAATTTAAATTTTTCTATAACAAAGCTTGTTTTTGGCAAAAAAAACATCAAAATTCGAGCCAATTATCTAAATCTAAATTTTTGACAAGCTTTAATACGAGAGAATGTTTTTTTCAACCTCCGATCGCTCCGTGCAGACGCTACGCAGGCAGAAGAAAGCGCTGTAGCCGACTGCGAAGCTCTCGCACTACACACTCCGCAATTGTTGACATTCAGGCGTCAGTCGGCGTTGTGATACAGCTACGTAAACATGTCCGCCATTATTAATGCCCCCACCAAGTTCGATATGTTTTCTACAGGCTGCAAAAAACCATCGGAGAATGAGTCGTTGTGAATGGTGTCGAAAGTTTAAAGATGGCCGTAATGATGTACATGATGGTTGAAGAAAACAGCAGTTTCCAGAAGTTTCAAGGTCTCTTTCAAGGACCTTTCAAAGTGATTCAGTCGAAAAGTAACCGTTTTGGTAATAAAATTATTGTTTTATATGAACTTGACTTTTATTTATAGCCTATCGGAGGTTGAAACTACTTAGTTGCTTTAACAAAAAAATGCCGCCAAAAACGGTTTTCTCTCATCGTATATTTTGCTTGCTAAAGTAAGCCACTGAATTTCTAATAGCGTTTGTTGCCGCCCCTCGCTCTAATTACAGCTTTCATTCATCTTGGAAGGCTTCTAGACAGATTTTGGACGTATCCTTGCGGCAGGTTTTCCCAGAAGTTGAAAAGAACATTTTGAAGACCATCTAGTGTTCTTATTGGTACCGGATGTTGCTGAATTTGCTATCCTAGATGGTCCCAGACTGCTCTATTGGGCTAAGGTCCGGGCTACGTGCAGGCCAATTCAGGATGGGTATCTCGACCTCTTCTAAGTACTGCCGAACCACTCAAGCAGCATTATCGTGTATTAGCACAGAGTTGTCACCGATATGAGGCATATAGGACACTTCATGGGGTTCTAGGTTATTGGTTATGTACCTGTCAGCATTTAGTCTTCCATCATTCACTGGTACTAACACCGTGCGTTCCTCGAAAGAAATTCCTCTCCAAACCATGATAGAGCCACCAACAAAGCTTTCAGTTTGTTAAAAATTAACCGTTCACCACGTCGCCTATATACTGGTACACGCCTATCTGATGAATACAGACAAAATCTTGATTCATGCGTGAATAAAATATTGGACCAATCTTGAATATTCCAATCTTGCTATTCGATGTTCTCTCCTGGTGGACCTCTAGCTGGCACTCTGTTTGTAGGCTTATTCGGACATTACCAACAGATCTGTTTGCAGCCTTCGAGCGGTGGTATGCCTAATTCTTAAGGCCGTTAACCTCAAATAACGATCATCTACTACCGAAGTTACCCTTCCGCGGCCTTGTCCCCGTCTTCTGGTTAACTGCCCTGTTTCTTGGTAGCGAATAACAACTCTGGATATGGTGCTTTTTCGAACTCCAACGTATCTTTGACTGCGGCCATCTTGTATGCTGCGCGATGATTCTAGCGGCTTCTTCAGTCGTCACATGTCTTGTTAAACGTTCAGGCACATCAATTATTAAAATAAATTTTAATTATCACTATACAATAACACAATTTGCTTAGAAAGTTCTCGATCTCAATGCATTCTCCAAGACAGAATTGATTTACTCGAGCATTTTTTTGCCCATGATAAGAAACAAGAAATATCTATTAAGTTGATACATATACAGATTGTCCCAAAAGAGTAAAATTAAATATTAAAAATATCCTAAAATACTAGTGGTGCGATAATTTTTGTGGGTGGTTTATAAAAAGCGATTGAGTTATATAATTCTAGCAAAGACAAAAATAGGGAAAATTTGTGGTAATAATAAGCTAACGGATCAAACTAAATCAAAAATTACGGCATGAATAATATAATTTTTTTTAATAACTCGTACCAATGATTCCGATAAATATCACTCAAGTTGAGTAATAAAAAGATTATTATTATGGTGTATGCTATACACCCTATAGCAAAAGATTTATGATTAAAAGTACAGTACAAATTAATGATATTTTTCCTCGCAAGTGAATGGTACAGTCCGAACGAAGTCAACCTTGAATCAAACTGCAGTTCCATTACTACATCTTGGCCGTTTAACGTTCCTTCGAAGAAAACATGATTAATATCATTTCGTACGAATCCCATCCCATGTATTATTATATCCACCATTTTTCTAACAGTTGAATCGAAGTTATTTAACCTTGTTAATGGTTAAGGGTAGATATGAAAAATGAATATACTCGAATTGATACGGGTTAGAATGAAGTGTATACCTCCAATTTTTTACAAAACCGATTTTAAGTCAGGAGCAGAATATACTAAAATGGTATCGATAGAACGGCCTGCGCCATTACCTGATCTTAAATTTGAATCTCAAATAACATACTCAAAAACACAATTAATTGTTATTTTTCAAATCAGTAACCTACTTTGTTGAACAACACCAAATATCCTGATGTTCAAAGTAGCTAATTTGTATTCTATATTCGATATACACATTAAAAATTCAAGCTTAATCCTCCTAGAACTGTCAATTCAATCTGTTGATATTTTGAATATCGGCTATTTAAAAAATCTATTGAAAAAAAAAGTTTTTTACAGATTAAGCTTATTCTGAAATCGCGATCAGAACTAATCCTCACGAATGGCACTAGTTAGACCGCCACAAGAGACTACTACGTAAATTTTTATAAAACTATTTCATAATTTGGAATGATAAATATCATATTAATCACTCAGGGATTTTCATTGTGTAGTTTCTTAGTGAATATAATTATTCACCAGGTCTAGATATGAACGCCCACTACTTTCTTAACTTTTATTAGTATATCAATGGTTCTAAGTTTTCCAAAGTTTTGTTTTATCATCATTAGCTGAAGAGTCTACGTTCACGTTCTTAATCAAAAGGATTTATGCATTACTTCTTTATCTAAACCAACTATATGAAATTTTCATCTCTAAAAAAACATCTTCAACATTTTTTGTTTTAACTCTGCGGTATACTATTATTATTAATGTCTTTATTTTCAGTTTTAATCCCTATTTTTATTTCATCTAATACAGAGGTGTTAAACTCAATTTTGCAGAGGGCCATATGTTAAATTTTGGATTCGTAGTTGGGCCAGATTGAAAATAAAAACAGAATGAACTGAATTATTATAACATTTGAAAATCTTATCAAAGTTATAAAAGATGATAAATTATTATGTTGAGCTCGAGGATCCAGATACATGTCTTCTCTTGTTTTTGACACGCTCATTGATGTCAGGTATCATATTCGTTGTAGTTATTTTTGAGAATTTACGGAGATGTACATTCGTAAGTCTTGTGCGATGTTTGTTCTTATTTATTCTGCTCACATTATCCAAACTCTTAAAATATTGTGTGTAAAATGTAAGAGCGTTAATCTCATTAAATTTTTCTTTCAAAATATTGAAGATTGAAGATCTATCAACTCCATTTGCAAATGAATCGGTGCCTGTGAAGTTTCAAAATTGAATAGATTGTTGAATTCCATTTCATTCATTTCGTGAATGTCTTCAAAACTATTGTTGAATTCTGTAATCAATTTTTTTTTTGTTTACTTTGCCAAACGATTTTAAATGAGGGAAATGGTCTAAAGTTTGATTTTTTACCTGATTTTCCAACAGCCTCAACTTCTTTTCTTTGAATATATGAATACATTCGAGTGACAATCAGATTTTTACCCTGTAACTTTATTTTCAGATCTGTCAAGTATTTATTGATATCTACCAAAAAGGCACAATCAATGAAAGCTTGAATATGGTCACGTAATATAAAAAAATCTTTCTAAAACTACTCCTCGACTGAGACAAGGAACTTCAGAAAACTTTTCGTCCAAATCTTGTAGAAACTGCCTGAACTGTCAGTGATTTAGAACTCTGATCCTTATAAAATTTTTAAATATTTGGATGCCAATGATTCCTGATTGAATATACAGTAAAATCCCACGAAATTTCCTGATATTTTTCTTCTTAATTTAGTTACAACGCCGTAGACTTGGGAGTAGGAGTACCTAAAAAAACCGTAGGGGAATCGAATCAAGTCTAAAAGCTGTAAAAAACATGATTCTTCCTCTGCGGGACGTATCTTTGACATCTGGATGCTTGGTTGTGGTTTCTTGGCACGGAGCCTCCACAAGTTTGATGTAGATACAATTTACTTACTTACAAGGTTTCAAATATCGATCGGGGTTTTAGTTTTCGAGGAGGAGGATCTTTTGGAGACAATAATTGTAAATCTTTCACAGTGGGTATGTGGGCTATGTATTGTAACCACGAAGTTTTGGATAACATGAATATTTAATAGCCACGGAGGCACTTGTTTTGTACCACCTGCAGGGTGCGGAAATTTTGTTTTGTATGCGCTAACTCTGCGGTATAATAAACTATTTATTTATCTACATTTCCCTAGTATCGGTTGCCTTTTTGTTTTCAGCAGTGTCCTTAGATATTTTTGCTTTGTTGTTTGGGTTGTCAGTTGTTAGTGAGAAAGTTATTTGTTTTTATTTAGCTGAACAATAGTAACGAAAACTGCGTGGTGCTTTAGCAGATTATATTTTTCAATTAATACTGAAAAAAAGATTGTAATGGCCTTGTAACAAGTTATCGAAAAAGATAGTTATCGTAACTACCTTGTTCTTTGTTGGCGTTAATTCTTTGTATAGTTTAATTCGCTTTATGATTTCCAATCAGCACGTTGCATTGCCATGAACTTTAAATCAAAGTTTTCTCTATAATAACTTGAATTTATAAAGTGCAACGTGATACGAATGATTTTTGATGAAGGAGAAAGAGACATTTATTCACAGTGAATGTTATTTCATAAAATATCTTATAATAAATAACAAAGAACTTGAAAAAAATAAGACATATAATGCTGGTACAGTTTTTTTTAATTTAACTCAATTTTCAAGTTAATAATTTTATTTTTAACCAGAAAACATCATTAATTAGACATAAAATACGGTGTTGTTTCTCAAGATATCACTCAATAAATCGTGTGACTAAGAAAAAGACATTTTTTTTGTCAAAAATCGATTTTATTCATCAATGTAATCTCCTATATGAGCAATACAAACACCCCAGCAATTTCTTCTTTATTTGAGCTGAATTTATCATATTTTTGAGATCAGCGAATAGACATTAGTCCCTGTGATTCAGATCTGGACTATACGGTGGATGAGGAAGCAATTCGAAGTTTAATTCGTTCAATTTAATCATCGTTGCTATCGAATTGTGAATCCGTGCATTGTATTAGTAAAACAATGTTTTTTTCTTTGGAATATGAGGCCGTTATACCTTGATTTTTGTATTCAAATGACAAATAACAACTCCATGTAGTATTCGCTATATAACAATATTCCATTAGCATTCCAAAATACTGAAGCCACAACCTTCGTAGCTGATTATTGTGCCTTTGGAAGCTTCGGATGTGATTCACCGGCTGCAGTCCACTCAGATGATGATCGTTTTGATTCCGGAGTAAAGTAAAGGATCCATTGTCACATATAGACGCAAAAAATCTAATTTATTACGTTTAAACATGGCTAAACATTGCTCTGAATCATCAACTGTGAGAAAAAACGTCACCCACTTTGAAAGAAGCTTTCTCATGGTCAAATGTATCTCTATGACCTCAGCTATCTCACGCAATATCATTTTACGACTAAATAAAATCAATTTGTGGACTTTTTTTATGTTTTCTGGAGTAAACAACCCAAATGGACCAGACCAGAACGTTCACCATCATCAGTGTCTGTACGACCACGTTTAATTTCAACAAGCCAATAACAAATAGTTCTTTTCGATAGAGCAGAGTCTGGGTAACACTTTTGAAGCCATTGCTGAGCTTGTACAGTTTTTTTCTTCGCCAAGAAGTAATGATAAATTAACAGACTAAATTGGTTTGAATCCATTCGCTCCAATGGCTGTCACTATTTTCTGTCTAATCGAAATGTCATGAAATTTTCCACTTAGTCTTTTGAAAGTTGGTACTTCATGAACGTCATATGGATTTGACAATGGCAGCGCCATCTGTTTGTCAGTCACATGTCTTATTGAGTGATATCAAATCAGAAACAACTTTTGTAAACCTCCTGTTAGGAATCAAGTCCTTATTCAATGAGCCAAATTAAATGAAAGTTCAATGTACAGAATAAAACCATAATTAGTAACTAAATTATAGGTAATAGTAATAGGTAATAATTATTAAGTCCCTAGGAAAAATTAAACCAGTATGCAGCATGCCCGGAGTCAAATATTATGATTAGAAATCGTTTACAGAGTAGAAGACACTTTCCAGTAAATACACCCTCAAATTATTGCGGAATGATATATTTCAATTGAAAACTGATTATGCATTTTATTGCATTGTAAAATATTGAGCCGTGGATAGCCGTGCAAAGATCTTTCTAAAATTAGAGAAGCGTGTGTGTGTGTTTGTGAAATTGATTGGAAGCAAGGCCATCAGCCACAGAATTTTTCAATGATACTTCTTAGATATTAATTTTAATATCCTTGATAAAATTTACTAATAGTTCTAAAGTTTGTCGGTTATCTATGCTCACAAGGTGTATGAGGTTCAGAGGTTGGGAGTAGTTTTGTTTAACAAGTAACTGCAACAAATTGTTTGTTTTATGAATGTGATTGTTGCATCAGAAAAAAATGTGATTGAGATCAGAACAAGGATTATCATCGCAGGCATCAGATACAGACTGATGATTGGTAAGATGGTAAGAGTCAAAATTTTTCATCTTCTAAAGAAGTCCTTGCAGTGAGTCCGAGTAAGTATCTAACAGTTCTCTTTTGTAGTTTGAAGATTCGTTCAAATTGAGTCGCACCACACGTACCCCAAAAGAAAAAGGCGACTCAATAAGGGCATAATAGACTGTTAAGGAGATGGATAAGATCAGTTCTTTGAAAACTCCCATTTCGAGGATTTACCCACAACAAGCCATAAAAATGTTACAGATGTTGATGTTATTTAATAAAAAAGGCTGCGATGTATTTTTATATGATAAAATTTTGGTTTTAGAAACATTGAGACAGAGAAGGTTTGAATCGCACCATGATTTAAGGGTGATTAGGTCACTAGATGTAGTCCGTGAGATCAGGGTTGTTCTAAGACAAACTAGTCTGCAAAAAGACATATTTTACCACTGTTTATCAAACCTGCTTCATTCCCCTCTCTCTTGTAGGTTAATTTCTAAATAATAATTTATAGAACGGTAGGAAATAATTCGGTGAATAAATAATTGACACATAATTTTTAGAATTTAATATACTTCCTATGAATTAACATAATTATTAAATTATTTCGTTGCCCACAACAAAAATTAAGTTGAAAGGATTTTAATTGAACAGTTTTTTATATACATATACAATTTTGAAATTCTATTATTTATTATTGGTACTCTGGTTAACCTCAAAATTTACTACTTTTCGGTTACGTATATCGCAGTAAACAGACAATATTTATAATTTAAAAAAAAGATTTTAAAACCTTTTACATAAAACATAATCATATAAAAATATTGGATAACGTATGCACATGAGGATTACAGTCTCGATTCCTTAAAAGGAGCGGCCGAAGTGAGAGTGATCTGACCTCTAAGAACGAACGGTAAGTAGGCTCAAATCTGAAGTATCAACTTCCCACATGTCTTATGGGTAATATCAGTTTATGGGTAGAGTCAGTGCAGCGACAAAAAACAATGAATATTTGAATGAAATAATATCAAATATTTTAATAGACGAAAAGACCAAAATTCGTCTCCTGGTATATATTTATATCTCTCTATCAAGTAATTTTGAAAAAACTGCAGATTTCAAGTTTTCCGCCGCCTCTAATAACGAATTAAAATGTTAATACATCGCGTGAGGTTTCTAATTAACACATCTCGTGCTATTTTTTTAATTCTAGAATAATCTCTCAGTTTTATTAGTAATAAGTTTCAATACAGAAAAATATAGGGAGGAAATTAATATCAAACCACATATTTCTATACTAAATGATTCAATTCGTATGAACTAGTCGAAAGCTAAGCCTAGCGTTTCAATATTCAAAGTTTTAGCGTTTTTAAATACGTTAAACGTCTAATCTAGGGCATTTTTGAGTTCATTTTTCATTAAGAAATAAAAAATAATGTTTACTCCCCGTATAACATTCGGTAAACATTTAACAAACCGTCAGTCCACGTGGACTCATCATCTCCACTGTTTACCAATCAAAACATCGAATCGTAAACAAAAATGCATTTCTATTGGCCGAAGGTGTATGTACACAATTTTTTCGAAATATTCCTGCCAGACAGCTTGCGAGAAGCATTGGCGTTCATAAATTTCTTTAAATAAATAGAAAATATTGCGTTATTTAGACCACGGGCCAATGAAATTGCACAGTATAATCTGTTAATGCATAATAATAATTGCTGAATTAACTAGAATAAATAAATTATCCGTTATCGAGCAGGCACGGATTATGGATGATTCACAGAACCGAAAAACATGTAAAGAAAAACTGAAATCAGTTGACAAACTGATCAAGATTTTAAACTTTTTATAATTAGATAAATTGCGACATTAGAAAAAGGTAACAGATTATCCAGAATACAATTATACCAGTTTAGAAACATTGCGTCAAGTTTTGTCTGCAAGATATTTGCGTCAGCTTGAAGTTCTAATAGACGAATGGGGTACAAAAAGGACTCAGCTCACGTCTGGTATCCTTTTTAAACCAAACTCCCTTACAAGAAGGTACATTTTACTCGTCTATTTACGTTTTATAATTTAATATTTAGTTGTAGCAAGTTAACGAAGTATAATAACAATTTTTTTTCAAATTCCAAGTAAGACTACAATTAAGTGCGTATAATACCGTCCATTTTATAATGATTTGTTTGTCTTTTAACGAATACTTTCTCACATAAGATATATATATATATATATATGTAAAGAAAAATATAATTTTCTTTTGCGTGCTATTTTGCCGTACATCACATAAAGTCCGTTTGTGACAGATGATCTGTCACTGTCATCGATGGGAAGCAGGGCATAACCTCGAATGTCGTGTTGTGTGATTGTGTGCTGGAAAACAATTTCATTTTTAAGTTTATTTTAATTTGTGATTTTGGAACAGACATTGTTAATAATAACATTAAATGTCGTTTCTTTTCTTACAGGTATGAAATATTTGTTTAGTACTAAATAGGTGCATACTTTTGTTTCATGTAATTTTTAGTTTACATGTTAATAACAATAAATTATCTTTTCTTACAGAGAAACACAATTGTGTTTGATTGACTGTGTCACCAAAACCACAGATATATTGGAAATTGTCTTATATATATATATTATTATTATTAAAAGTATTTATAAGAATTATTAATTTATAAAATGAGGTATCTACGCCTATGGTAGATCGAACAAGGATTTTTATAATCTGCAATTGATACTATGACTGTTTATAGTCAAAGAGCAATAATTTATTTATAAAGTATATAAAGTTTGTTATATATAACAAAATAAAGTTATTTAAATATAAAACCATCATTTTTTAACTGTATTCACAAAATATTTTTGTCGAAATAACAGAATTTACAAAAGTTATATTCGAAAAAATTTCATAATGAATTTACTTGCCATCTTTTTCTAATTAATGGCCATCTATTATTACAATTGAACATTGACTTTGTATATTTTAAAATCCATCGAATAATATTGGTCACAATTTAGTATTTTCTATTAAATTTTCATTTTTTCTTTGAATAGATTCAACTTTCCTCAATCACTTCTTCCCACTAAGTTTCTTTTACCATGCGAACTGGTAGAAGTAGTTACTGAATCCGATGAAAATAATCAGTCAAATATAGCCGTCAATCGTAGACAAATACTTGTTACCTAAAATATCCTTTTTTCTTTTTTAATCTATAGAAATATTCACAATAATATTCAACTAAATACGCTTGATGTCGTAAAATAAACTATTTTATTAAAATTTTGCATATAAAGTATTGAAATTAGCTAATTAATATTACAAACAGACTTGTTTCAATGATAATTTTCTCAATAACCCAATTTAAGTACAGTTTTACTGTTATCGTACTTATTTTTTCACGTACGATTTGAATAACTATTCTGTGTATTACCAATAAGGTGCTACCTTAAATAATAACTTTGGATATCGTATACCAGTGCTCGTGAAAAATTTAACACCTAATTAAATCTGTTAACCTTTCAATGTTTATATAACTTATGGTTTAAATAAACCACCAATGAAATCCGTGAATTGATTTTTGTGTGAATTTGGTTGATGTGAATATATTTTACAGTGCATTAGGCCAGAAAATATCAAAAAATGGATTTCAGGAATTTGAATGGGGAGTCTTATTTCGTATTTATCGTTAATTTCTCCCTCGTTCTCTCTGTCTGCACGTTTCCTCAATCGTGAGGCTTATAACCTCTTTGGAATGTTTCTATTCCTATTTTTTATTGCCTCTTTGTATATTTCTCAATCATCTAGTGAAGGAGTTAGTCGTTGACTGTTTGATTTGACCAGACCATCTTATAAGCGATTGATTTCTATTTATTTTTTCCTTGCTAAATTTACCGTCTGTTGATAAGCTTCAGGTTAATTTAGCTTCCGGGATATTTCTTAAGGATATTCGTCTACACTACTTCAAACTCTCATTTTTGTTTCTTAACAAATCAGTAAAATTTCGAAAAGTTTGCAATTTAATGATCCCGAATCAATAACTTTCTGTGGTTGTTTTCAGAAAGATATAATAATATTAGTACAACATTCAATTTTTACTGAACACACTGTTTATACTACTAATACATCAACATTCACAATTCCATTGTGTCTAACACGCGTTTCGACTGAAGATAAATTGTTCACCTTCAGTCTCTGAAGACGATAACTTGGTGGTATTCATAATGAACACACTGTTTCCACTACCACTACACTAACACTTACAATAACACTGTCTGACGCGTGTTAGTGTAAACAGTGTGTTCATTATGAATATCATCAACGGTTCCCAAAATTCCAACTTAGTTAACATATAATTTTATTTGATAATATTAAAATTTCAAGTGATTTCTCTAGTGTAATTGTTAAAATAAGAGAAAGCGAGTGGTGTCGTAAATGAATTCCGTAAAAATAAAAAATAGTTACAATTATCTTGATTCATACTATCGAATACTTTCATCCAATCGAATCAGGTACTCTTTCAGTTCCTTATAAGCAACGTGTTTTCTCTATTTAGAAAAGTGTGCGACTGAGAAAAAATTGCATATCTTATCAAAACAAAAACTAAACAGCTGTAAGTTATTTAAACTCAGCTTAAAACTAATTATTACGTAAACGAAAGATTTATTTTTCTAAATCACACAATAATTTTTCTTTCTCGGTGAAATTTCATATTACAAAACGCGCTTTCCTAGTAAACTAGCCCGTTGGTGTACAAGAATCGATTTTGTACGTAATTACAAAACCCGAAACCATTAAATTATAATATATAAGGTGTCGATTTGAATACGTACCACATTTCTGAAGATTTTGGAAACAAATAGATTACATACGAAACAATAAACAAATGGATGTTGACAATAGAAGATCCTGAAAATGGAAATGAGCATAAAAAAGCGGATAGTAAACCCAAAAAAAGGGAACATGAGAAAGATCTAATGATTAGAGTTAACGGTTAAGAAAATTTTACACCAGGAATTACATGACACAAGTCTGTGCGAAGTGGGTGCTAAGAAATCTTATTCCTGATCAAAAGCTCTCGCGTCAACGGGTCAGATCTGGTTTCCTTGAAAGGTTAGAAAAAGATCCGCTTTGAAAGGGACCCGATTTGAGTCGATGGAAGCGGTAAAGCAAAAAACGGCAGAGCTCCTAAAGGGCCTCACTAAAGAAGGTTTCCATCAATAGAAACAACGTTTGAGGGGGAGCATTCGAATATAGAATGATTTTTATAATAACACCGTTTTTTTTTGATAAAAACAGTGACAGAAACGAAAAAAGACTAAGAAAATTAAGAAAGTGGAACTCAGAAGAAGAGAAAAAACAACATCACAAACGAATGAAGTAGTAAAAGACCGGATTGAGTGGCAAAAATAGATAAAAGGAGAGGGAAAACTAAAACCCCAATATTCTGACAATAGAAAGAGCATAAAGAAGTTTAGAGAAGAAGTTTTGATAATTTCGATAGGTATTTGACTCTTAGTTGCTCTATTAAAGGGTTAACAATTATTTTAATGCCTTTATTAAAATGTATCTTAATGTTAATCAAGATCGATCATTATAGAATGACAACGTAAATGCAAAATGAAGTATTTTGTAATTAAAGTGATATTAAAATCATATTTAGCTTGTACTTTTACTTTTAAAAACAATTTTAATTATATTTACAACAATGCGCCAGAAAAAAACCATATTAAACGTCAACTGTCGTCATTAAACATTTCTACACTGAGAAAACTGTTCTAGTAAACGAATAAATCACCATACAAATCAACAAATACGAATATTTTAGTACAAACACGAAATTTAAGAGTAATTTTCATTGAACCGATATGCAGATAATATCACGGAAGTTTTCTTCATACATGGTTCATAAACTTATACATATTTACAACAATGCGCCAGAAAAAAACCATATTAAACGTCAACTGTCGTCATTAAACATTTCTACACTGAGAAAACTGTTCTAGTAAACGAATAAATCACCATACAAATCAACAAATACGAATATTTCAGTACAAACACGAAATTTAAGAGTAATTTTCATTGAACCGATATGCAGATAATATCACGGAAGTTTTCTTCATACGTGGTTCATAAACTTATACTTATTTACAACAATGCGCCAGAAAAAAACCATATTAAACGTCAACTGTCGTCATTAAACATTTCTACACTGAGAAAACTGTTCTAGTAAACGAATAAATCACCATACAAATCAACAAATACGAATATTTTAGTACAAACACGAAATTTAATAGTGATTTTCATTGAACCGATATGCAGATAATATCACGGAAGTTTTCTTCATACGTGGTTCATAAACTTATACTTATTTACAACAATGCGCCAGAAAAAAACCATATTAAACGTCAACTGTCGTCATTAAACATTTCTACACTGAGAAAACTGTTCTAGTAAACGAATAAATCACCATACAAATCAACAAATACGAATATTTCAGTACAAACACGAAATTTAAGAGTAATTTTCATTGAACCGATATGCAGATAATATCACGGAAGTTTTCTTCATACGTGGTTCATAAACTTATACTTATTTACAACAATGCGCCAGAAAAAAACCATATTAAACGTCAACTGTCGTCATTAAACATTTCTACACTGAGAAAACTGTTCTAGTAAACGAATAAATCACCATACAAATCAACAAATACGAATATTTTAGTACAAACACGAAATTTAATAGTGATTTTCATTGAACCGATATGCAGATAATATCACGGAAGTTTTCTTCATACGTGGTTCATAAACTTATACTTATTTACAACAATGCGCCAGAAAAAAACCATATTAAACGTCAACTGTCGTCATTAAACATTTCTACACTGAGAAAACTGTTCTAGTAAACGAATAAATCACCATACAAATCAACAAATACGAATATTTCAGTACAAACACGAAATTTAAGAGTAATTTTCATTGAACCGATATGCAGATAATATCACGGAAGTTTTCTTCATACGTGGTTCATAAACTTATACTTATTTACAACAATGCGCCAGAAAAAAACCATATTAAACGTCAACTGTCGTCATTAAACATTTCTACACTGAGAAAACTGTTCTAGTAAACGAATAAATCACCATACAAATCAACAAATACGAATATTTTAGTACAAACACGAAATTTAAGAGTAATTTTCATTGAACCGATATGCAGATAATATCACGGAAGTTTTCTTCATACATGATTCATAAACTTATACTTATTTACAACAATGCGCCAGAAAAAAACCATATTAAACGTCAACTGTCGTCATTAAACATTTCTACACTGAGAAAACAGTTCTAGTAAACGAATAAATCACCATACAAATCAACAAATACGAATATTTTAGTACAAACACGAAATTTAAGAGTAATTTTCATTGAACCGATATGCAGATAATATCACGGAAGTTTTCTTCATACATGATTCATAAACTTATACTTATTTACAACAATGCGCCAGAAAAAAACCATATTAAACGTCAACTGTCGTCATTAAACATTTCTACACTGAGAAAACTGTTCTAGTAAACGAATAAATCACCATACAAATCAACAAATACGAATATTTTAGTACAAACACGAAATTTAATAGTGATTTTCATTGAACCGATATGCAGATAATATCACGGAAGTTTTCTTCATACATGATTCATAAACTTATACAAGGACGACGTGAGCAACGGTAAAGAAGTAATCAAATTAAAATGTATTATTTAAAATAACGTGTGTAGCGAAACATGCAAGTATTGCATAAAGCGCTGCGTGAATTATTAGAAAAATTTTAGTTAAAAGTTACTCGTTCAGTGAACGCGATAAGATGTAATGAATTACCTTATAATTTAAGATAAAATGTTTATGATAAAGATAAAGCGAACTTATCTGCTCTTAATAAATAATAATTCTAATTATTCAATGCAGCTATTATATATTTTTTAACAATTAAATTCAAATTAACGATTAGAGCATTTCTAATTACTTTCTAACTGTTTCTTATTATCCACGATACGTATGTAACGTAAATTATTATTTAAATTGCTCGAATTAATTAAATACTATATACTGGATGTCCAAATAAGACTAAAAGTCAAAGTGAGGTTAAGGTATTTAGAAAACAAGAAGGTTCTTATGTTTTATAAAAATATTTGTATTAATAAACATTTCGAGATATCACTTATCAAGATTTGCCGAAGAAAGTTATCTCGAAAATCATTTAAATTCCCAAACTGCCATCAAAAATTTGAAAGGTCAACATTAATATCTCTAACTGCCATTGTCTCGAATTAGGTAATTTATCGAGCTAATTGTTATTATGGTTTTTTTGTGTAGTTTATCGGCCGAGTTTGGTGTAAAATTCCTAATGGAGTGAAATTGTGAAACAAATCGTTTACATTGTTTATTTTTCCACGTCGTATAAATTGATTCAAAGCATTTATTATCAATATTTTATAAAATTTGAAAAAATAAAATAACCTCGCATTTAATTATTGTGAAAAACTCTATATTCAGTCGAATATTTAAACAAATTTTTTCCATTTTACAAAAAGTTATAATCTTGTTTTTTATATTTTTTTATACGTATTTAACTATTAATCAGTTTTTCAAGAAGAAATATATTTTTCTTAATAGATCGTCTTGATTCCAGGTCAGTTTTTGATAAAAAATTAGTTTCAAAAAACATGACAATGAGAGTTTGCATAATTATATTAATCAATAGATCGCCAACAAAAAGAATATCAAATTTAAAATCTGTTTTAACCACAAACCATAATTTTTCTTTCGCTGTTATTTTCCAAAAATATGTAACAGCCATCAATTCAATTACTCAATTACTACTAGTTGCATTCAAATTTATAAAATAGAACTATATAAGTTTCAATTTTGTGATTCTGTTTCAAATATTCAATTTTTATAATTGAAATTATGCTTTTTTGACCTTTAAGTTTATTTTCTAACTACTGAGATGTTTGCCCAATGTAAACAGCGTCACAATCTTTTGGTTTTGATAATACATTTTAGTTTAGAGAAATATTTCGATAAAGTATTTTTTTGGCATACTTTAATTTCATATTTATTGATATAATTGGATAGTTATTGGGATAATTCTTGTACATATGGAAAAATGTTTAATGTTTTGATTCTTAGTTTCGGTTTTGTTCCTCAATTCCTGATTTTTTACCTGATTTTTGAAACTGTCAATCGCCAATTAAGGCGATTTATCAAGAAAAACTTATAAAAAGATGTAAAAATTTGAAGAACATTTTAGATAATATTTCGATTCGACTTTTATATAATGTAAAAACAATCCCATAGAGTTATTATGATGAAACTTGGAAACATCGTATCAAAACTAGTATTCTAATAAATCTCACTACCGTTATATGACTGAAAATTTTTATATAATATTCAAATTCGAAGAATGTTACTTGGAATATTCAAATTTTGGGTTGAATAATAAATTTGACCACATATTTTTACGTAATCAAAAAGATTTATTCCAAATTTTTGTTCAATAATAAAATTAATCAATTAAAATTTCATGATGATATAGTACATAGAATCTCGACCTCATTTAGCTGCTGGAATTTTTACCATACCGAATTCTACCAAAAAAATTTGATATAGTTGAATATCCAAAGTATTAGATGCGTTAAACAGTTTTTAGTCACATAGATGATATTGAATTTTTAATGACAATCCTGTATATATATATATATGAGGTTTTTTTACAAAAAAATTTAAGAAAACAATGTTTTTTACGAAAAACCAACGATTTACTTTGATCCATGTTTTAATAAAATTTAAAAGCCAACGAGTTGTGGTTAAATCGATTTTTCAAAACCCCTCCGTGTCGTAATAAAGAATGTAAGTTAATGTATTCAGAATCGAAAGATCGGAGAGGAAAATTGAGAAAAATGTATTTTTAGAGACAAAAAACATTGAAAAATCACAATAAAGATAAGAAATATCGTCGATTAGACAAATGTGGAGTTTTCAATCATCTATATTGTTGGTTCATTTTCTCATATGATGTAAAAACTCAAAATATTACTGATAAAAATATTTGTTTTCAGCTTTTTTCTATAAAATTACCGAGAATCAAGTTATTAAAGCCGCCACGTGTTTTGTACATACTGTATAATGAATAATATTCAATCTCAACTATTTTTTTTCAAACCCAAACAATAATTTCGAAATCGGAGAGTAGAATTTTTTGAAAAATGAGAAAAACAAGAAGCGGTAACACATCAATGAGGGTGTTTTAAGTGTTGCGTTTATCAAAGTGGCATTCCTTCTCCTTTTCGTCCTACTTCCTCTATCTCTTCTCTTAGTTCTTTTATTATTTCGTGGGCATCCTTTGCTGGCTCATTCTCTCATTATATGTCTTTATTCAATTAATTCAAAGTGCTTTTCGATAAGACAGATTATTGAATATAAATTAGTGTTAAGATCTTATGAACAAAGAGAGTTAAAAAAAAACGTCTTGGCAAGCAAGCAAGATAATCCTTCAGACTACACAGCCTAGAAAGTGACAAATGATCAGTATCTATGGTTGTTATAAATTATGCTTCTTTATCTTTCGACCGACGATGAAATTAAGCGAGCTTTTCCTTTTAGGAGTGTACGCAACTGTCCGACTTAATTATGTAACTTTTTTGGTATTACTTTTCATTTTATCTCGCCATACTACCATCGATTATTTATATCTGCTCATTCGAGTGATCATAGGCGGGTTATAGAATCGGAATGAGGAATTGCAGGATTTAAAACATATTTTGATAATTGCCCTCCTTCAAGGCGACGCCTAATTCGTGTAAGGATTTAAGCGTCTGTACTCGTTTTAGAAAAACTTATCAAAAAAATTAAGTAAATTCCTTTAATTTATGATTTCTTACCCCTTTTTATATATTAATGCATATTAATGTTCTTGATTTTAGGTCTTTTCTGTTTCAAAATCAGTTTTTTTAATCATTGTTGAAAGTCTTTACCAAAATATTTTCATAACGTCAGATTTTATCTTCCAAAAATGATTTAAAAAAACTAATTTCAAAACAAAAAAGACTTAAAATCAGGAACATTGAGATCAAAATATTTTGATAAAGACTTAAAGTCGAAAAGTCAAATTTTATCATCCAAAAATGATTTAAAAAAATAATTTCGAAACAGAAAAGACCTAAAATCAAAAATATTGAGATCAAAATATTTTGATAAAGACTTAAAGTCGAAATGTCAAATTTTATCATCCAAAAATGATTTAAAAAACTAATTTCAAAACAGAAAAGACCTAAAATCAAAAATATTGAGATCAAAATATTTTGATAAAGACTTAAAGTCGAAAAGTCAAATTTTATGTTCCAAAACTGATTTAAAAAAACTAATTTCAACACAGAAAAGACCTAAAATCAAAAATATTGAGATCAAAATATTTTGATAAAGACTTAAAGTCGAAAAGTCAAATTTTATCATCCAAAAATGATTTAAAAACACTAATTTCAAAACAAAAAAGACCTAAAATCAAAAATATTGAGATCAAAATATTTTGATAAAGACTTAAAGTCGAAAAGTCAAATTTTATCATCCAAAAATGATTTAAAAACACTAATTTCAACACAGAAAAGACCTAAAATCAAAAATATTGAGATCAAAATATTTTGATAAAGACTTAAAGTCGAAAAGTCAAATTTTATCATCCAAAAATGATTTAAAAACACTAATTTCAACACAGAAAAGACCTAAAATCAAAAATATTGAGATCAAAATATTTTGATAAAGACTTAAAGTCGAAAAGTCAAATTTTATCATCCAAAAATGATTTAAAAACACTAATTTCAACACAGAAAAGACCTAAAATCAAAAATATTGAGATCAAAATATTTTGATAAAGACTTAAAGTCGAAAAGTCAAATTTTATCATCCAAAAATGATTTAAAAACACTAATTTCAACACAGAAAAGACCTAAAATCAAAAATATTGAGATCAAAATATTTTGATAAAGACTTAAAGTCGAAAAGTCAAATTTTATCATCCAAAAATGATTTAAAAACACTAATTTCAACACAGAAAAGACCTAAAATCAAAAATATTGAGATCAAAATATTTTGATAAAGACTTAAAGTCGAAAAGTCAAATTTTATCATCCAAAAATGATTTAAAAACACTAATTTCAACACAGAAAAGACCTAAAATCAAAAATATTGAGATCAAAATATTTTGATAAAGACTTAAAGTCGAAAAGTCAAATTTTATCATCCAAAAATGATTTAAAAACACTAATTTCAACACAGAAAAGACCTAAAATCAAAAATATTGAGATCAAAATATTTTGATAAAGACTTAAAGTCGAAAAGTCAAATTTTATCATCCAAAAATGATTTAAAAACACTAATTTCAACACAGAAAAGACCTAAAATCAAAAATATTGAGATCAAAATATTTTGATAAAGACTTAAAGTCGAAAAGTCAAATTTTATCATCCAAAAATGATTTAAAAACACTAATTTCAACACAGAAAAGACCTAAAATCAAAAATATTGAGATCAAAATATTTTGATAAAGACTTAAAGTCGAAAAGTCAAATTTTATCATCCAAAAATGATTTAAAAAACTAATTTCAAAACAGAAGAGACCTAAAATCAACAACATTTAGATGCTTTAAAAATTAGGTATTATTACTATAGCTAACTAGAAAAAAATATCAGATGACAGTAAGACGAAATAAATAAAGCATCTAGAATCTAAGTGGACAGGAATAAAGAATATCACAACAGACGTGAACTTTACAACATGCAAAATCAGAATCCTCAAAAATGTTTATGTACGTAATGAAATAACGGTTTAAAAAAAAGCCGTTTGTGCTTCGTATCCAATTTAAACTCTCCACTGATGGAAAATATATGTTGCGATTATCAGAGAAACAATAAATAAAATGTTTGGCACATTTAAAGAAGATGTAACGAAGTAGAAACGAGTCAAGAAATTAATGGGGTTTGGTTGGTGCTGATTATAAATCTGTCAAATAGTGTGACTCGAATAAAAAAAAGCGGTATACCTCAGATGATTTGTTGTAATTATCAAACGATTATTTTCTTAAGAATTCACCATAACCAAAAGCGAATAATGGTCACTAAATATTATGTTATTAAAAAAACTACACATTCGAATTTCGTAAATTTTCACAGTTGATCGCATAAATGCACGATGACTTTTTTGTATTAACAATATACCATTACAAACATGGAAGGTTGTTCATGGTGGTTTGAGGTTCAACATAGTTATAGGTCATACTATTGTTGCATTGTTATTAAGTGTTATTGTATATTGTTGACTGCCTATTTTGGTTATACTTATATTTGTCAAGTATTGGTTCATTCTGTCCCAGCAAATATAAAACTTTCTATGCCTTTTTATCAATGGACACATTATAAACAATCTTCGTTACGCAGATGATACCGTGGTAACCGCCAGTAGTTTACCAGAACTTCAATCTCTTTTGGACGTTATTGTAGAATATAGTGAACAATTCGGCCTTTATATGAATACGTCCAAGACCAAACTATTTGGTAGTCTCAAAAATACAAAGATTTGGACACTTCTGGAAAATTGCAGCCTGGAACTCCGCACCAGAATGCTTTGCTGTTACACCTATCTTGTTCTTTTATACGGATCCGAAAGCTGGACCATGGATGCGGCCACAGAGAAGAAAATTGATGCTGCGGATATCTTGAACGAAATATAAGACAAACATAGAGATCCTACAACAAATGGGTAACTTCTCACGACAATCAAGGAGAGAAAGTTGCAGTACCTAGGACAAGAGCGATATGAGATTCTCCACCTGATAAGAGATATTTTGAACGAGAGAGACTTATGGGAGATATCTCCATTCCTGATCCAAGTTTGCTTTAAATTTTAAAGTAGAATTTGTGTAAAGTATGGCACGCGGATCTACACCAGCTCGTCGTTCAGGACGAATGCTTTTATAAACCAAATTATCATTTTGGATTTAGAGAAAGCAACTCTAAATTCATGTCAAGTCGTTAGAAGAGAAAACTTGACGCAGGCATTCGATAAATTTTGGCATAAGAGCTGGGAATACAAGATGTACTTGCCTAGACAGATTTCTGTTATCTTAGAATCCTACATCTAACGCAGACATTTCAGAATTGAACAAGAGGATGTCTTATCTGAGCTTAAGAAAATTATAGCAGGAGTGACACTCTAGCTACCTTTGCAGACGTTAGCAGTAAAAAATAGCCATGAAGGAGCGGCAAAAATTGATATTTGATGATGATATTTAGCTATGAGGCTGTGCTAATCAAAGTAGTGTACAGATCATCCAAAGATTTCACAGCAAGGTACTAAGGAAAATCGTGGATGTACATTCGAAACAATAAAGTCTACAAGGATCTGGATTTGGACACTGTTAACCAAACTTCTTCACCATACCAATGTTGAGGGAATCCAGCTCCTTGACAATGAAGAAATAGAAAAAACTTTTGAGTATTTATTATATTGTACAGTATTTACCCCATACAATCTCGTAAAATTACTTAGAAAATGTAACCCTCTGTGTATTATACTGGGTGTGATCTGATTTTGGATATTTCTGGGTTATGGTAACTTCATATTCCTTGGATGAATTCAGAAGGGTATTAATGAGAATCACGTCCCAATTTCGTTACTTAGATCCATATAAAAAAGATTACAATGTATTTCTTGTAATCAATAAAAGATAGCTTTTAGGTATGGACTAATATTTACTGCTTCTAAGTCAATAGTAAATCTCTAGATTTTGTTTTTACCTTTTACCTTGGGATTGTTCAGATCTACCATGTCCTTTCGCATCAGATAGGCCGTAAATTTGTTTCCATTTCTTTTATTGTATACTTTTAACCAGAAAGATAAAAGTTTCTATATATTTTGACAGCTTTGTTTAGTCGACATACTTATGAACTAGTAAATATTTCAAAAATAAAGCTATTAAGTCATTACGTTATATTTTTAACCCAATGTAAACATAATATTTGGATGAATAACTACAGTTTATTATAATTTATAAAATCATCTCACAAACGGTACCAAACTAACAGTTTCATAAATGTGGGATTTCTGTACTTCATTGTTAACTTTAAACATTGTTGACCAAGTGATTCTATTTCAAATTATTTAAAGAAATGATGACACCTACCTCTCTGACATGTGCAATTATTAGAACTGTTACAAAAATCCTACACTTGACACTAATACCACGCATTTTTTTTGTTCTACAATATTGCCTTCAAAACTACAAGCACTCTTCGATAACCGAAATCACATGTTCTGTCACCGAAAATGGTAGAGAATGAATTTCTGTTCTTTTGGACCGCACACAACGAACAACCAGAGAAGCGACTACAAGAATGAAAGTTGAGTTCAGTTTGTTACCTATACGATCGTTGAATTCTCCATGTTCAATAGCGACAGTGTTGCCACATTGATTAGAGTTAATTTCCTAGAAGATGAACTTTATGTGGGAGTAACATAAAAGTGTCGATATAAATTGTAAAAACAGCTTCTATTCATTCATAATAATACGGATTTTTTCAATAACCATTAAAACCTTGTAACTGGTAATAACTCCAAGAAATTTTGTAGTAAATTCGCTGGATTTTGATTTCGATTGCTGTTAAAACTTGATGTTTGATACGTTTGTTCGATTTGGAAACGCTGTTTAGTATGAAACGTGGGCTTGTTTTTGTTCTTTTAGAACAGTGTTCTGAGTCGGTGAATCACAGTTAATGAATAAATATTTGAAATACCTAATACCGCATATTTCAGTGTTAATGATAAAAGACGATTTATATAGATACAGTATTTATTTATATTGATATTTCAACTTGACTTTCATACAGGAAGTCCCACGACGAGTTAAAACTATGTGAATATGACAAAATATTATAAAAACACCCTGTATATTAATACGTTTTTGAAATAAACGTGAAATTTCAGTATACTTTTGTCTGAAAACTTTTTTCGAAAAATGCATACTTTTCGAGTTATTAATTTTTTTGTAAAAAATTTTACCGTTGCAGACCCTTATAAATTATTTTTTTACAAGGACACCCTTAAAGATATAAAAATGGTTTCTGTTCAATTGATCTTAGTAAAGTCAGACGTATTTGAATCTATGTTGAGAAATTTTTCATTTGATACAGGGTGTGTATAAAAAGTGTTTAAAGTTTAACCTCATAAATATGAAATTTCCTTATTTTTTTAAATAGAAACACCCGGTATTTTATATTTTAATGCATTCAGGGATAAAATATAAAGTAAATTCATGTATACTTTCCTATATCTAAACCTAACCATTATACAGATATTAAACGTTTTCTGTAAATTTTTAAAGAGATTTGATATTTAAGAAGTTAAACTTTGCACACTTTTTATACACACCCTGTATAAAATGATAAATTTTTCAACATAGATTCAAATACGTCTGACCTTGCTAAAAGCAATCGAATAGAAACAACTTCCATATCTTTAAGGGTATCGTCGTAAAAAAATAATTTATAAGGGTCTGTAACGGTCAAATCTTTTACAAAAAAATTATTAACTCAAAAAGTATGCAGATTATGCAGATATGTATGTTCCATTCCAAATAACCAAGTAACATATTAAAGTATTAAATATTTTAGTTAAAAAGATCGTATCCGAAAATCCAAAAATAGAAATTTTCATTATTTTTTTGACATATACGGATAGTTTTAACTTGTCGTCGGACTCCGTGTATTCGTACTCAATGAATGGTATAAATTTTACGTATTCACCTCATTTTTATTCCGGAGCAGTTAAGATCAATTTCCTGCTCGATTTTTGCGTCTAACATATTTAAATTCAATGACATCGCTCAAGAGGTCAATTGTGTGGCATCAAGCATGGATATCCCAGAAAAAGACATTGATCTACAGACCCTGAGATGAATTATATTAAATAAAAAAGTCTGTTTATAGTTTTATATATAAATTTTCATTTTTATAACAATTTGAAGTTTTAGTTATTTGATATCGATGTTGAGTGAATCAAAAATGTTTCTTGACGTTAAAATTAATATATCGAGTTGGATGTACTGGATGGGGTGGATATTTTTCAAATGTTTGGTACACCAGGACGTATCTACTTCTTGATTCTTCAGGTAGTTTAATACCTGAAGCATTTGCAAACTATCGTACTTCAAATGGAATATCTGATTTGCTATTTGAAGACATTCCAAGTAATTTGTTCCAAATTATTTTGAAGAATCGTTTTTTTTTTTTTTTCATAGTTGCAATATTTCTTAGACTATTGGCGCTCGTTTTGGTAAATATTACGCTTATAAAACAAATCAAATTTATACCATCATCACCAGGTTTCTAGTTGGATTAAAGAATTCAGCTGAATGTTTCCACTAAGAATTATTCATCAACAATCGATGAAAGAGTCGATGAGAGTTCGCGATCGCGGAACAGCGGGCCTTGCAAGTTAGAACGTGGTCCGAAACAAATATTACGCGTTCCAATATTTTTTAAAGATAATTGCGACTCAATTCCGATTAGACATAAATCATATTTGGTACATTAAAAATTTATTTATCATATCCGGGAAACAGAAATAAAAATAAATTCGAGATAACTTATCGGAAAAGTATATTTACCTCGAATTTGTTCGCTGCAACGAAATCGCTTCTTATTTATGAGAGAAATAAAGTTATCGATCAAATTCAAGATGAATTATAGGATATAAAATAACTTGAAATAAAGTAATATTTCAAAAGATTGAAATTTCATGCTGAATATTATTTTATTCGCGCGTTTATTAGAAAGTAAATTTTGGACTGTACCTATATTACGACATTACAGTTTTATTATTAGAAATCCTAATAAATATTTTATGGCACTGTTTTTGAAATAGTTTGTATCCATATTTTGATTTGAATATAATCGAATTATAGATGCCGTTCTTGTGAAAATGAAAACCAAAAACCATGTATTTAGAAGATCAATATTGTCTGGAAAATAGTGGTTTTTCTGGTTTGAAAAATTGGATAGATTTTGTTTAATGTTTGTTTTTTCATATTTTGAGAAAGTGAAATATACGTTTTGTAGTTGAAGATGTTAGCTTATCGAAACTTTTTCAACATTCAACAGCTGGAATAAAACATACTGAAAACATTTGAATCACCGTTTCGAGTGAACTAATAATTCAAAGGCATAGTTACATTTTTTTATCAAAATTTTAACGTTAGGAGTTGTGAATCAGATCACACATACTCCTATTTTCGTTTCGATACTTTCCATGATTTCTGTTGCGGTTGAAATATTACAAAAAACTGCAAACGTCGTTCACTGCAATTTCGCAATATCAGTCGAATCAGAGCGATCTGCATAATTCAAATAGAAGTTTCATTAAAAGCTATAAGTCATTAGCGATTTCAGTAACTTTAAGCAGAATAGATATTTGAAACAAAGGTACAATTTTTCCCGAATTACTTATGAACCAGAGATGTCATATGATATAAATACCGCATTCTTTTCTACGTAATTTAACAGATAGTTCATAGTATTATTGTTTACATTGATATACAGAAAAATTGAACAATTAGCTTCTCAAATCAATCACTTTCTGTTTATTTGACTTTAGACATCCGTCACGATTATGAATCATACCGAATAACTGATCCTTAGCAAACTCTGGAGACTCTTAAGTCCAGATATTCCATTAGATTTTTATGATAATAATTTAAGCTGTCTTTTTAAGTATTTCAAATATATGAGTGATGTATCATCTAGAATAATTCATTAATTTTATTAAATATAATTGCAATAAATTCGTAATTAGTTTGTAGGATCTACATATGGTTTTACACGCACTGCTTGCGGTGATTTTTTTTATATAAGTATATCAATTTGATCAATAATATCGATAACATATCATAACATTTATAAACTATTTTCCTCCATTATTACCTATTAGACCTCATTAACTATTAGTATTTCAAACATATTTCACAATTTTTTAACATGTAAGTACTTTTTTTATAAATTACATTCTAGTACATTCATTTGATTAATACTCGATTCATTCATTTTGAAATTAATTCAAAAATTGAAGAACCTAATTCTAATTTTTTAATTATCGCAATTGAAAATAGGAGCTCAGTAAATAGGATCGGTAAAAATTATTGAAAATCCTTAAATTCCCTAAATTTTTTTCTAATAATCTTAGTTTTAAGATTAGTTGAGGGTTGATGTCCAGTGCCTAGGTAAATAAAATATGATAAAATTTAAAAGTTAACTTAGTAGTGGTAACATCGATCTGGATTGGTCGTGATTCACTTTGAAGCCCATGGTATTACCCTTTATTTTCCACGATTTAGAAACTTAGTTAACTAGCTAACCATTCTCCTATAGCTTATTTAAACATTTCCAATCCAGAATGAAGTTTTTTCAATTTTTCTATTTCTAATTCTGCTATTTTTTCGAGGCACTTTATGATGTCAACCTCCAGCATTTGGCGTCAGGTCTTCATTACATTCTGTACAATAATTGTCCGTTGTTACTTCTTATTTCTGTACCAACAGTACAATAGTCTTCTGGATTGAGTGTTTCGTGAACCATTTTTTGTATTCTCTTCATTAATCCTTCTCTAAATTACTCAGGATATGCTAGACCATATATCCTGATGTTCAACTCAATTTCTGTGTCAATGGAATCTTTTAACTCCAACGTTATTGTCTTTTCGGCGTTCAATCCCATCGTATTTTAACAAATCTATCTGCCTTGGAGCTCCCTTCCACTTCATAGTATCCAGGTTCCCAACCGAGGATTACTCCGGTGTCCCGAATCCAGGATATTGCTTTTTAACAAGTTCATTACCACATTTTTTTGGCGATTCTTTTAAAGGTTGCTTGGCTGTCGTGTAGTTTGTTGTGATTCTGTTTGAATCACCAACTTGATAATACTTTTGGAGACTTAGTTCCTTTGGAAACCCATCGGCTCCTGATTCATATTTTGTTTCCAATCCATCTATGAAAATTGATTCATTTTTTGTATTATCTTCACTAATCCTTCTCTAAATTACTCAATTTCTGTGTCAATGGAATCTTTTAACTCCAACGTTATTGTCTTTTCGGCGTTCAATCCCATCGTATTTTAACAAATCTATCTGCCTTGGAGCTCCCTTCCACTTCATAGTATCCAGGTTCCCAACCGAGGATTACTCCGGTGTCCCGAATCCAGGATATTGCTTTTTAACAAGTTCATTACCACATTTTTTTGGCGATTCTTTTAAAGGTTGCTTGGCTGTCGTGTAGTTTGTTGTGATTCTGTTTGAATCACCAACTTGATAATATTTTTGGAGACTTAGTTCCTTTGGAAACCCATCGGCTCCTGTTTCATATTTTGTTTCCAATCCATCCTTGAAAATTGATTCATTTTTTGTATTCTCTTCACTAATCCTTCTCTAAATTACTCAATTTCTGTGTCAATGGAATCTTTTAACTCCAACGTTATTGTCTTTTCGGCGTGCAATCCCATCGTATTTTAACAAATCTATCTGCCTTGGAGCTCCCTTCCACTTCATAGTATCCAGGTTCCCAACCGAGGATTACTCCGGTGTCCCGAATCCAGGATATTGCTTTTTAACAAGGTCATTACCACATTTTTTTGGCGATTCTTTTAAAGGTTGCTTGGCTGTCGTGTAGTTTGTTGTGATTCTGTTTGAATCACCAACTTGATAATACTTTTGGAGACTTAGTTCCTTTGGAAACCCATCGGCTCCTGATTCATATTTTGTTTCCAATCCATCTATGAAAATTGATTCATTTTTTGTATTCTCTTCACTAATCCTTCTCTAAATTACTCAATTTCTGTGTCAATGGAATCTTTTGAATCACCACCTTGATTTTCTCTTGAAGGATAATACTTTTGAAGAATTAATTCCTTTTGAAATTTCCTACAGGATAATTGTACATAGAAAAAAAATGTATTCAAGATATTATACAATTCCTCTAATGTATAATTCAATATTTTCATATTTTGTAATAATTTATGATTTCGTTTAGTAAAAAATGATTTTTAGGATGTTTAACGACGACGCTCCGGTGGTTAACATGATCAAAATTTACAAATGGGAACCGCGATTTCCGTACGTAGGTCATATATCAATGAAACTGTCGGATAATACTTACATTAGTTTCTGGCCGCCTTTTACTTACTTTACGTTCGACCCTAAATTTAACGGAAAAGAAACTTATTTAAGTGATGCGTTGAGTGAAGGAAGACGTGCCGATGAAATCATCCAGATACCAGCGAACAAAGATACCCAATCGAGAATCAAACAATTTTGGAATCGATATCTTAATGAAAATACCTACGATTTATTGAGAAATAATTGTGCTACAGTTGTAAAGGAAGCTTTGCGTTACGGTTGGAATTCCGATAAAAAAACTAGTTTTTTTCAAATAGTTGACACCCCTAATTATATATTTCATTGGGCAAGTACTAACTTTCGTAAAAATGATGTGTTACATTTCATTATCACGATTTTAAATTTTATGAGAAATATTTCGATGATATTTATTCTATATAAACTGGTATCGTCATTTTTTATTGAGAAATCTAAAAAAAAAGAGTTAATTCCTAAAAAAAATACATTACAAAGTTTTTTAATGTATTCTTCAGTATATCCTTTTTGTTTATTAACCTAAATTTCCAATCAGACTACGTAATATTTTTATCCTTAGATTCAAGAGGTAATTTATGCTGATTTTTTTTATTTTTCTCCACATTTCTTGACTATATAATATAAAATATTTTGTCCAAGACGTAATTTTGAATATTAATCTTATAAATTATGATCTTGAATACCGTCTTTGTAATTTAATAACTTTATGATCTGCATAATTTCAATATCTGTAACAACGTTTAGTAATTCATTTCCTATTTTTTTCAATTTTTGTGGAAAATCGTTGTTTATTGTATAGGTAGTTTTTGCATGAATATAAGCTACAATATGTTTTAATTATAACAACCAAAAATGTACATTCCATCAATAAAAACGATAATTTATTTATTATTGATTAATTTTTCCCATCAATTATAATACTAACTGACCCCGATATATCGGAAAATTGTAGAAAAGTGAGTTACAAATACTGAGGAATGAAATCCATTATCTAAATATTTGTGCACTGTAAACAAATTAGTATTTTCATAGATACAGTTTTGGGGTCTTTAAAAAAAATTATTATTATCATTTATAATCCTTTAATAAAGATTTTTTCGGGTATCCGTTATTTCAATTCACCCTAAAAGTTTTTTAGATTTAGATTTTATACAACCCCATATTTTGGAATTTAAAAAATCTAATTTCTTTAGTTCAATATTTGACTATTTATTCCACTTTTACAAAGGTCGATATCCGCTCCAATGTGAAAACAGTTACAAGTGTGTCCGCATTCAACAAGAATTTCGAAAACTACCCCAAGTCGAACTAGAGGGTATGCGTATTATTATCGACGAAATAGTTTGTGAAACGACCGCCGTACGGCGTTAAATTCGCCGCCCTTTCGAAGCCCGATATTCAGTTAAAATCATACTTTCATACAGACTTGATTTTTTCGTGAAAATTTCAAAAATTGTTGGTGAAAATTGGTGCGAATATTTCAAATTTGTTTTTCCGATATTAGAGGTAAATATATAGGCAAGTTTGAAAACTTTTATGTAGTACGTGTTGCAGATACAATAGTTAATATTATCTAGTTAGAATTTTACTTCAAATTGTGTAGGTACGTGTGATAATATATTTTTTTCTTTAGAATTTTTTTAAAATTCACAACAGTAATATACTGATTATAAAATGAATCTTTTTAACAAGGTTTACAGGATATTATTCAACAAACACGTAATGATAGAATTGGGTCATTTGGAAAAAGTTTGTGCTATAAGTCTCACCCTTTACTATCCAGTAGGATACTATACTTTTTCTATAACTATTGAATTAAATTTGATTTTTTCTTTACAAAATGAATTGTGAATCTAAAACAGTTCTGATAATTAATAGAAGGTTATCAACACAAATCATTGGTAGTTATATTTGCGAAGTAGGCTTGATATTAATTATGATGGAGTCTCCTTAATGGAATTCAATATATTTTATAATTAATCATCACAATAGCCTTATGCTATACCGATTTCCAACCCCCATTAACCAACGTTTGTTGGAAATAATGATATATATGTTGAGTTTCGGGAACTTTTTCCATTGCGTCAAGTTTATTAACACCTTTCTTTTGATTAATTAAAGTTTCTCAAAGTTTTTGTCTATTACAATAATCTAATTTAATATTACAAAAGTCAGTTACCAAATATCTTTCTTTGGGGGCTCGATTAATAATATAGATTCAAAGTGGATTTAATGAATCTTTATTATATTTTTCCCTGTAGATTTACCAGATTTCATCAAATTACAAATACAACTTTCAAAATAATAAGAATCTACATCTAATAGTTCCAAAGTTTGCAAAACAAACATTTAACCAACAGGAAAAAATACGATTCTAGATTATGGTTATCGTCAGAAACTTATTTTGTGCTATCTCTATAATTTATTGGTTCCTATCTGTATATATTGGACATGACATCCGAATGGAAAGAGAAAATAGATGGATATGACTGTCTTGGGCCGTATTTGGTAAGCTGAGACACGTATTTAAGACAGATATACCGAAATATCTCAAACGAAAGTTATTTGACTAATGCTTCATCCATTATGGCTCAAAAATCTGTGAATACAATAAGAATAACTCAATCATGGAGCCATGGAAAGGTTGGGAATGACATTATGAGATAAAATTCGAAGACAAAACAAAAGTTAAGAATGCAATTGAAAGATTAAAACAATTGAAATGGAACAGGGCTGCAAGATTGTCAGATAATTGATATACGATTGAAAAGAATACCTTCCAACTGGATCCAAGATAACCAAGACCGAGAAATGATGCTTATGTCCTACAGTGGATAAGATAGGCTGATAAATAATGGTGATCTAAATCGCAACCAGCTTTCCAAAGCTGTGGTTTAAGAGATTGGGAAACTTTTGAAAAAAGTGGGTTCAACTAAAAATCTCATTATAACTGTCCAAACAAAAACTGTAACTATTTTGTAGAGAATGTACATATAATCAAAAAAGTAACGCTAGCACGGAATTACCTAGCTACAGTTATATTAAATGATTGCCACAATTGTAGATGCTGAACCTAGATGGATGCGGCAACATAACATAATTTAAAAATTGATGTTCGGGTAGGTAATCTCAGTACTATTGCTATTCAACAATTCTTAGTAGAATGCATATTCAAATAGACCAAAATATGAACCAGCACAAACCACATCGAAAGCTGAAAAACAATAAAAAAAACTCATGCTGTTAGTTTTGTGGGATTACAAAGTTTTTGTGTTTTTGGAACTGCTTCTAAGGAACCAAACGATCGATTCTGATGTTTACTGTCAACAATCAATGAAATTAGATAAAGCAATCAAAGAAAAACGACCAGAATTGTCAAATCGAATTATGCAAAGCCTCACACATCTTTGGCAACTTTTGGGGCTTGGCTGGGAAGTGATGCCATATCCCCCATACAGCGCGGATCTCGCACTATTTGATAACTTTTCTGAATTCTTTGAATGGTCAAACTTTCACAAATGAAGATGACCTTCAATCACACTTGGTTCACTTTTGTGCAAAAAGGGAAAATATATAATTGATTAAAAACTATTCTTTGTTGAAAAAAAGTGTCGTCAACCGATCGTCAACGCGCAGATAAAAATAATAATAAAAAAATCTTGAAGTAGTAACTCTCAACAGCCATTTTATTTAATGTTATCCCGTTATCCAGAAACCATTCGTTTCTCCCGATTCCACTGCGTATTGATCCATACAAACTCCCTACACAAAGTTTAATGACGGGAGAATGTACATTTTAATTTTTCCTTTTGCAGGCCATTAACAAGGATATCCACAAAGGATATTTCGGTTAGAACGACATCTTTAACCTTTTAAAAGTTACTATAAAAACAGTACCAGAAAATTCAATCAAATAATTTGAATTTGACTAATAGCAATCTACTAAACGGAGATTGAAATTGACGTTTTGAAAGATTTCTTTTCAATTGTTGGTTTTTATCGACTAAAACGCGATCCATATATTCAATTTTGTCTCAAAGGAGATCAGAAAATGTGTGTCGAAAGTTATAATTCCGTACTCCTCAAAATTCTTCCAGAAAATTATCCAATTCAATTGCGTACCAAGTAAATACACGGAGGTAATTGCTCACGAAGTTCAAATAAGAAATGGGCTAACGAAGTTTCCTCTTTTCCACCGTACATACAAAAGAAGCTTAATGTGCTTTGTGAAAAAGGTCTGGCATCTGATGGCTCATAATTAGCTATCTTGAGATTGTGCGAACGTGGGCATTTTGTTAATTACCACTACTTGTGCTTAGTCAGGTAAAATTATACAATTGAATTAAGTGGGATATTCTCAGTTAAAAAATGTTTGCTCATTACGAATTTTCAACAGATTTTATCTGACGATATTAAAAACAAGATTTTGTTGTTTTGAAACAGTTTTTTTATTCATCATACTCTTCTTGAACGATGTACGATTTCCATTTGTATTCTAATTCATAGAAGATTGTCGAAATATATGTTGGAATAGTCAGAAATCTGAGTAAACTAAGTCCGCTAAATACGGCAGATGTTTTAGTTTAGTTTTTAATTCAATAATTTTAGAAAGGTTATTTGAATTTTATCGAAGAGTTCATTATCTTGACGAAACATGTTTTTTGTTGTAAACCAGGTTTTTTATAATGAATTTTGACTTACAACTAAACCAAAATATCACAGTAATATCCAGAATTTAGTGTAGTGGTAATCCAGTGGCCAGATTCATTTTAAATCTCAAAAAACTAATATTTCTGATTCCTTAGACCTTTTAATATGTTTATGTTTCTAAATATTTTTGAATTTAGGTCTCTTCTGTTATAAAATTACTTTTTTTAATAATTTTTGAAAGATAGATAAAATTGAAATAGGTCAGACATCTAAGTATTTAGAAAATAGACTTAGAGATCATCAATACGATAAAAAAATAGAACTGCACCACTGACGGACGCAAAGACAAAAAGTCTTTCTAAGCATTGTTGTTGAGAAAGACCAAAAATAATCATCCAACGTAAGCATACAGGCTTACTTGTTTTAAACGTTCACTATCAACTCACTCAGTCAAATTCGATGTTTAGTGGTGCCGCAACTTATTAACGCAGCATTAACAAGTTTTATATGCAGGAGCCGATGTTTCTACTGCTCAAATTAAGGGTGATGATCCTTATAAATAAATCGACAGCCCTAATAGCATAATTTTATATTCGACGACAAAACGGTTATTATCACAGAATCTAACATTGTTTTGGGACGGAATGAAGTATGTTTGAGACAGTATTGTCGTTTTTCAAAACTAGTCTGGTCAAATTAGACCAAAAAATGAGAGTGAAGCTACATAAATTGCCATCAAGCTGAAAATCAAAAATAAAATTGTTTAAAATACAATTGAACATAAAATTTGAATATTTGAAAGGTCAAAAAAACGAGTTTTTCGTGATTATCAACAAAACAGTGAGTTTTATCATGAAAATACCTTTGACGAAAATTGTAGATCATAAAATTATCCACAAAAAACGTGTAAATACTTTTTTCCTACGAGCCACCGTTTCTAAGATATAACGATTCAAAAAGTTGTCAAAGTTGTCGTATTTAATTTTAATATTTTCAGCAGTAAACTTTTCTTACAACATTGAAATGAACGGAGACTTGTTGTGAGTATTTGTAAGAAATTTTTACGATAAAACGTTTGGCTGAAAAACTCATTTTCGACCTTTGACCTTGATTAAAATTTTTTCCACTCACGGAAATAATGGGGACCATTCAAATTTTATTTTCAATTGTATTTTAAACAATTTTACCAATTTTCAGCTTGATTATGTAACTAAATTGACCGGATTATACATAATTTCATAGAATAATATACCAGAGGTTGTTGTAATGATAATATTTTGTAATTTGATAAAGCCACTTTTACGAGATGCGACTAATATTATATAGAAATAGTCTCTAATGTGTCCCCCTTTTTTTTATAACCAGTAAATATTTTAAATTTAACATTTTGTAAATAAAATAATTAACATACAATAAGTAATATTTTTGAATGATTTTCTATTTATTTCAGAGTGTATCGCGTCGATATATTGAAACATTCAAGTTGGTCGACATTTAATACCGCGTCGTCGTTTGAACGTACTGCGGTAGAAGTACCTTTAGAACCGGCAAAATTAGCGACTGTGGAAAGTATTGCGGCCCTACCGCAAACGGCCCCACCATTTCGTTCAGCAGCTTCAGACAGTCTTTCACTTCGAATGTCAATTACTTAAAGAGGAGGTTCAGCTCCGGGGATTTGTCCTCGGAGTGCGATGACGGAGATGCTCCCGTGGATCCATATTCCAAACCGCCACCGGTCACGTCGCAACCACAGGTGATCCGCGTAAACTCTTTACTCATAACCTCACTTTATTTTTTTATTACATTATTGCAGTTAAGTAGAAATAAGCGTCTTAAAATGTATTACAAGATATAAAATGATATTGTATTGTTAAGTTTGAAAAATTATCAACTTTTTATCTTATTCTTGAAAAGTTATTATTTTTGTTTTAACGTTAAATCACTGTTATCACCACCGAGTTTATAAAAAAGAAGAACTTTGGTTATTTTATCCAAATTATGAAGGTTTTGTCAGAAATTACACTTTCGTTGACGTCATCCATGTGTCTTTTATTGTCAAGAGGTTTATTCTCGTATTAAACATTCTTCCAGTTACTTAATTGATCTTCCGGAACAGCGATCGCTGTTAATAGCGTGTGATCTTATTTTTTTTTCAGGCACCTCCTCCTCCGCCACCATCGCAATCTAGTACCGCCGGGGATTTGTCGTTAAACTTAAAACCGGGCTCTAAAACAACTTCTGCACCTAGTTCGCCGGCCAAATCACGAGAGAGTCTCCTCCAAAGAGTACAGTCTCTTACTGGACAAGCTCGCGATCAAGGAGCTTCTATATTGGGAGCGGCTGTTTCAAGCGCAACAAGAGTAACTTCTTCGGTAAGTTTAAATTTCCTCAAACGTTGTTTCTATATAAATTTGTGAAAAATATATTGATAAAAAACGGGACCAAATTACACCACATTATATAAAATTAATAATAACATGAAAATAGAATGGTGTACGAAACCAGCTTGGTCTTCAAGATATTTGAACTTCAATTCGTGTCATCCTATGTCACCAAAAAAGATCAGTGACAACAAGTTTGGCTGCTAGATCTATCCAACTATCAGATCCTGAATTGAGATGATTAGCTATTCGAAAAGGAAAAACTGCATTCAAAGAAAATAATTATCCGGAAAAAATGATAAACAACATATTAAAGAAAAGGATAAACAGACTCTACAATCAATTAAAGAACAAAACAGAAACGAAACATCAAAACATAAAACATTTATCCTTACCATATGTACAAGGACTTTCCCAATAATAAATTATCCGAATATATTACTAAATTAAAATCTAAAGCTCCAAAAAAAAAAAAAGGATATTATATATCAAGTGTCTTGTATTAATTCCGACGCTGTCTACATAGGGCAGACATCTCAGTATTTAGAAAATAGACTAAAAGGTCATCAATACGATAAAAAAAATAATTTGAGTGAAATTTATAGTTGTATTTTGTAAATTCTAATAAAACTACAACTGTGAGCTTGTCTATGATAAAAGAAAATTCATCCACTTTACGAAATTTAAAAATATTTTTCTCGTAAAAGTAGCTACAACGCCATAATCCCGAACCGATAAAATTCAGAAGAAATGATGAGAATTCCACACGTTGAGCAATTTATAGCGAATTAAGAGCATTCGTGGCAACAAATCTTATTAACTCGACGCCACGGCGATCGAATGAGGAAATTTCGGCGCCAGAAAATCACAATCAAGTTTTTTCATTAATTTATTAAAGCGACAACTTTTAATATTAAATTTTCGATGTGTTGATATCTAAAAATCGTCGACTACAAAAACGTGAATCATTTTTTTTTGTGTTATTTCAATATCCTTCTCATTTTCGTTCTTTAACGGAAGACTTCTTTTGTATTCCCTTCATCGTTCCTCTCATTATTTGATAATGTGCTTATCATATTCTTCTTTTACTAATTCCAGCACCTTCACCATCGTTTGATCTAGATTTAGACCGAGGAAAAAACTTCTTCTACCAGCGCGATTCTCGAATAAAGTAAAAAATCCCAAAAATATGTTCTGAATTTTTTTACTATAATTGTTTATCCTCATAGCAATCGCAATGGACATATCGAAGGCTTTTGACAGGGTTTGGAATATCAACTGACTAAATAAATTAAGATCGTACAGATTGTCGTCCTCACTTATCGACTGGCTTAGTAGCTTTCTCAAAGACCTTTCCATCCAGGTCGTTATCGATGGACACTCTTCACAAAGGTTTGAGATTAACGCTGGGTATGGGATGGGGTGGAAGCGATTTGATTGCGTTTAATGCAGCAAAGGCTGGTACTGCATAATAATACTAATATATCCTGACATAGTCAAGTGGTCGAATTACTTTAATTATCTTCACCAAATCTTGGAGCTGTCTCTAAGAACAAATACATGGTAATAGCTTCTGATCCTTTACAAGACCCGGATTCGTCTACCTTTGGAATATTGCTCGCTTATTTGGAGCTCGAACTTTAGGATCTTTGGTCCAATACCTTAAGAGAGCAATTCGACTAATGGGCGATCAAGAGTTGACCAGAAACAGCTTCGAACATAGAAGAAAGATCGCTGACCTGAGTCTGTTTTGCCGATACTTTCACGGCAGATGTTCTTTTGAGCTATCCACCTTAAACAGTTCTTGTAAGACCTACTCAACAGGCAGGCTCATGAAAGCTGAGTTTGTCTGCAGAAGCCCGGAACGTCAATTTATTGGTACACCTTTCTTTGCTCAAGATCAATATTCAAAGACATCTACATGAACTGCACCATATATTCTGTACTTTGTTGTTTATCTTTGGATTTCTGCTTTTTATTTTCAGAACCTCCTTTCTCACATCTCTACCTATTTCAAGTTGTCTTTAATTAGTTATTTTGCTTATATTAGTTTAATGTAGATTTCGAGTTCATAAGTTTGTGTTTTTCTTTGAAATTCAAATACAAATCGGTTGTTTACGTTCGCAACTTTTAAAAGAAACCGAATTTTGTGTTATCTTATGAACAAAACTTGATTCACCATAAAATTCAATTCAAATAAAAAATTTTCGTTAGCTAGGTTCATTAATTGTGGGAGATTTATTGTCCCCGAGGAAACCATTTTTGGGGTTTAATGCATCTGATGAATCTGCTTTCTATTAAATTTTTAGGAATTCTCGTGGAAAGTACGAATGTGTAAATGGGTATTTCATGATTTACAGTTCATCCAATAATTAGTGGATAATGTTTCCCTCATTATTTAGACTGTTTATATGAAAATTTTAGCTCTAATCAATTTGAAATTTTGGTGGAAGCACCATAGTTACATAATATGGCGGGAGCGCCAGGTTTAATGTAGAAAATCAGACGTTCGAAAATTTAGTACTTTAAGAAAACTGTGACAAAACATGAAAAAACCAATAATACCAATATCAGAGGCTAATAATTTTTAGAATTGGAAATATGATAACGATAACTATTTTTAGAATAATTCACTTCTACTTAGAACAGGTTTTTATAATTTTTCTGAACGTGTAAAAACTTTTCCAAAAGGTAAAATAAAAATAGCGACTAACAAGAATTTTTGGAAAGTCTACTGGGGTCTACCATTACAAATAAAGTTTGTGTGCGCTACAAAAGATCAATGGTCAAAACTTGAGGTTTTTTGGTTTTTTCTCAAAAACGGTAAGTTCTATCAAAAACAACCCTCAAATCAAAGTTGTAGATCGTGAAATTCTCTATAAAAATGATTCCGATGGTTTTTTTTCTAAAAGTTATCATTCCTGAAATATCGCACTCCACCAATAATTGGCTTTCCGGGAATTTTTGTTATTTTAATATCCATATAAACCACATCAAGGTAATCAAATAATAATTCTGATAATGTTTACATAGAATCTCCATTTTTTTAATTAGAAACTACATCAAGATACTATATAAACGATAAAAAATAGAACTGCATTAATAAACTATAAAATACAAACAAAATTTTTAGAAATTTGAGTGTAGTAACTCAAATTGATAATTGCTTCGTATTAGTTTGTTAAAATTTGTGTTTTGACTGATTTTATTTTGATATTTGGTTATATTTTGATAAAATATTTTATGTATGTATTGAAGAGAATATTTTTGTCAGTGTATTTAATCGAAAATCGATGTATATCCTTCATTTTGACAGGTATCAGGAAGACACTTGACTCTCCTTGTTATAGACGACCAAAACACGGATTGGAGTAAATATTTCAGAGGCAGGAAAATCGGCGAATACGACATTCGAGTCGAACAAGCCGAATTTAGGGAAATCACGGTAACGGCGACAGCCGAGGGTGCCACTGTCTCAATGGCAGTTATTCGTGGAGGCACGAGAGTTGGAAGATCTTTCCGGCCCGATTTCCTGCTAGTGAGTAAAATTGAAGATCTGATTTTAACATGTAAATTTCTATCAGATTATATTCATAAGCAAGATATGAAAATTAAATTAAAATAATTATTAACTTTTAATTCATTTCGAAATGTAACTATTCTTAAATCAATATTTCCGATAATCTTTCTCGTCAATCAGAAAATTTTAAAAGTACGAGCGATATATATGGAAGTAATATTCTAGGTGAGGCAAAATTTGAAAGATGCCGGAGAAGATTACAGAAAATTATTACTAGCTCTGAAGTTTGGAGGAGTTCCAAGCATTAATAATTTGACATCGATTTTCAATTTCCAGGTAAGATCAATAATAAGTATATAGTTTTATGAATCAAATCAATATTTTTCAATCAATCTTTGAATTTAGTAGTTTATTATCCGATATAAAACTTGAGGCAACGAAACATCGAAAGTTAATGTTTCCTTACAAGCTGACTAGTCATCGTACTTAACTTGTCATCACATTTATCAATTTTGAAATTGATAAATACGAATTACAATGTTTCTAATACTGAACACTAAGAAAAAAATTATTTGTTACCATTCTTTATATTGTTACGAAGAAGTTCGCAAAAAGGTTCGGCGAATTCGCGCAGCGCTTTCAATTTCTCATAAATGGCCGAACTGTGTAAGTTTTCTAATAGCAGACGGTTTGTTTATAGTATTTCTTCTGAATCATTTCTAGGAAAATCTATTTATTTATTTCTTTTTGTTCTAAACCAAGAAAATTCTTCTGGGACAGTTATAAAAGTATATATGTAGTGCAGTTAGCTCAGTTTTAAATAATTAGTCGTAGTAAAAAGAACGAATTAGTAAAATTAATCGCAGGAATTATTAAAAGTGATATTTATAAGTAAATTATTATAAGTTAAGTGTAAATAAATTAAGAGACTGTGTTTATTAATTCACCCCACGAATAGGAAATGCAAAAAACTTTACATTGTAAACTTGTAATTTCGAATGGTGTTGAGGACTGTCTAAGATTTTTTCAAAATGCCAACGTTTCGATCTTTTATTTGTTCGTTATGAAGGCTTCAACATTTGAATCACCTCTATGCCATATATGTTATCGATGGGTTTGTAAAACCCAGGTGAAGAAGTCAATCTTGGTATTAATGTCCTTCCTAGTATGTAATTTCAAATAGTATGTGGATTGAGGACTCAAAATAAAACTGTGAAGAATGACATCTGGGTTTTCATATCTATCGAAAGCACATATGGCACAGAGTTAATTCGAATGTTGAAACTTTGATAAAGATCAAATAAAAATTCGAAACGTTGGCATTTTTAAATGTTAATTTTTTCAGGACAAACCTTGGGTATTCGGCCATTTGGTACAACTTCAAAGACGTTTAGGTAAAGAAAATTTTCCACTTATCGAACAAACTTTCTATCCAGATCATCGGGAAATGGTGAGTGATTTTTTTTATTATAAAATTCGGATCAACCATATACTGGTTACTAGTAATTCAAGTTTTTTAACAGTACAAATTGAATATTGATACAGATATTTGTTCAGATCAGTCAGAGGTACATCAGAGGTCTTAAAATATCAGATACTATTCCGTGTGGTACATTTGATGATGATCTTTCTCCGTTAAAAAATAGACACTCTGCGGTTATGTGTTTTTTAGTTAATTCGCAATTGCAGCTGTCACATTTAGGTTTAGGTTTAGCATCAAATAAGTAGCTATAGGTCAATCGCTTACGGCCTAGCACTGACCATGCTTTTAAGGAGTCTTTCATTTCAGGAAATTTTAGTTTTATGGTCGATGGTGATTGATTCTTAATATGTTTCCAAATGATATGAATTGATCGAGAATTTTAATTGGATGAGTTAAAATAATTTTATTCAATATCACCAATATATAGACACAATATTGAGAGCGGTTTCTTATTGGGAACGTGGCAATGAAACACCAAAGTGGACTAACTTTAATATATTTTCCGAATTATGTATTCATCGTCTGGGAAGATTTTCGGTGGTTTTCAATTGTATTAATTCTTGTAAAAATTTTTAAAGTAAATTGAAATTTCGTTCTTTAATGAAAATATTTCCTCCTTAATCACGTTGTACTAATTTTTACCTGGTACATTCTTATTGTGTGGATGATTCCAATCCAGATTTTTCAATGTCATAGAACTTCATTCAGTTTTATCTTCTATTTCTGTAGACTCCACATCATTTTAAGCAATTTTCCAGTAGCTGTTTTATTCATACTTTTTTTTGATTGTCGAAATTAGGATTTTTTGAATAGCATAGTGCCTAATTCTTATATATACCAATGTGGAATTATAGTCCAATAATAACGAGGTTAATGACGTGTTTTTTTTTTTTTAATTATTATTGATAGTTGTTGTAAAATATCCTTTTGTTCCACTGTATACTTTAAAAATATTAACTGTTGGTTTATTTTATAACATATGACTCATATTGAAAGGGTATTGTTATTTTATGATCATAAATTTTTTATTACAAGTTAATTCACCTCAACAAACCAATTTAGCAACTCCAAACAAATGATACTTTTCGATATAATAAAGTGTTTAGCAGTTTTTCAACAATTTTTTGAAATATCATTATAAAAAAAATCAATAGTTTGCACATGCGTGTCTAAATTTCTGTTTTATGGAAAAAACTATTTCTACACATACACCCCAACAAAATGAATTTTATGCTGATAACAACAAGCACACAAAATTATTTATATAACGTCGAAAAGGCACAGCGAAGTAACTAATGTCGTGTATTTTCCATAAATACATATGAAATTAATTTGATTTCTTCCTTTTAACCATTTTAACCTCGGTCTTCCATCTTGCGTCAAACTTTTCCCAGCACTTCTTCTATTTCTGTATTTGTTCTTCTTCTGTTTACAACTTTATCCTTTTTCAGTCCCATAATAGTACAGATAATTATTCGTTCTCAACATTTACAATTCTCACAATAGGCTAGTTAACAAAATTTGGAAATAAGTTCAAAACTATAGCTTAGCATCTATTTCATCCCAAAAATATATTAAATTAAGAACGATTTAATTTAGAAATGAACTTGAAATTGACCGCGTAAAAGGCCAAGACTATCATGGCGTTATTAAAACTTTGTATTCGCTAACCTCAAAATCAGTATTTACATTCCACGGTAGTTAAATACGACTCTCTGCTGTTAGCTTTGTTAAATCCTGGCTTGTTATACCTGTTTTTCAAGATTAAACTAAAAACGAACCGTATTAATTCAACAATAATTGCTGAAAACTCGAAAACACTCTATACGAAAATGACAGTTACAACATGGCGTTTCACGAGGGGCGACGTCACGCTTCCATGCGTTTCTCTGATTGGTGTTTAATGTCACGTGATTAAACGTCTCATTTTGTCGATTTTAATTTCCAAAAATATTATTGATCTTTTATTATTTTAATAGAAAAATTGTTTTTTTGTTTACTAATTTTGATCTATTTAATATCTTGGTAAATTTGATGTATTATATATACGTACAGTTACGAACTAGTCCACTGAGAATGACCCTTAAGCCGGTCCTGCTTCAATATGTTGTCGTATTAATACAAATGCAATAAATAAATAATCAAAAAAAAAAGTAGTAGAAATAAATTTATTCAAATAACAATAATAACTTAATTATTTAACAAAATGAGTTATATTTACATAGTTATTTGAAAAATAACTTAATTAGAATTATAGAATTAGTTCTGATTCGCTAAAGGTAAAAAAAGTCTTTGATTAAATACATTAAATCAAATTTCAAAACTTCAATTAACATTTAAGCGTTTTCCTCGTTAATTAATACTGTGCAGGAAATCATTTTCACACTAGTTTATCTGAATTTATTACTTGGTTTTTGTACAACTGCTAAAAAACATGAAGATGTGACTGTCATACAATTTTGAGATTTTGTTTCGTCTTTTGCAGTGATTATAAATTATTATTTGAATACCATGCGACCAATTCAACTGGTTTGAGTTGTTCAATAAAAGTGAAACACACCAATGAACATTCTGCGAATATTTTTTATATATCAATTGTCAAAACTAGTGAGAAAAATTCAAGTTGAATCTGTGATTGCGAGCAGCGGTGATGGTGCTATTCCTTCTCCATTCTTTCGTACATGTCGATAGCAATCTAGTTTTAGCCCACATACACGATTGGTTATTTTGACGAAGACATATTCCCTGGAAATATAAAAAAAATAAATCAATATATCCCAGATTTGATTAGAGTATTTGGTTAAGATACCCCTCAGATGATTTATAGATCGTGTACAGTTTTCAAACAAAAGAATTAGTTCTCAAAATTAATCATGTCTTCCATATATTCTTTAATAAGAACTAACCTTAGTAAATACTGTGATAAATCAATAATTCTAATGAAAATAAAAACTGAAATTTCAAAACTTAGATCTCAATAAATTCTTCACGCATTGTTTGGTGTAGATTTATCATCTTGATCATTATAATTCAATGTCTAATATTGTTTTTTCCTCACAATAATCTCATACTGAGAAGGCATTCAACCAATTTCTAGCTATTACTGTTTTTTTTTTAATATCTGACCAAAATTGCGTCAGTAACTTAGTGACTTAATGAGAACCAGAATGACTTGGGAACCGAAGAACTAAAATCTTGTTTTAGAGCTAGTATCCTATGAAGGGATCGAGTGCTATTCGAATAAAATTAAATTTTTGAGCGTTGAGATACTCACTTCGTTGGATTCGCAAGAATTCCTCCAAGTACAACTATCGATTTGTCTGTGGCATCTTCCGTAGAAACATCTTCGTATTTTGCAATTACATCCATGTCTATAGAGTAATCTTAATCCTTTCTTCTGTCTTTTCGTCAAATGTTGCCACTCAGTATGAATACCGCACAAATTTACTTGTGCTCGTAACGCGTAGATTCGACCTAACAACTATATAAATCACACGACGAAATTATAATGTATATAATGCCAATACCTGATAAAACATAAGTTTTTCCAATATCTAAATTGACTCCACATAGTGAATCTTGCGCAGCTGTCATCAATTTTCCTGATTTCAAAGCTATTATTGCTTTTTCCGATGTCTTGAATTCCTTTTTTACTCTAACTTTATACACTCTTCTGTCTCCTATTATGTGTTCTCTCTTCACTCGAGCCAAAATAACTGAAAAAAATCAAAAGTAAACAACAAAAAAAAATCAATATTCTTGGTTTAAATATCTCATCCATTGATTATATCAGAAAATTTCTATGGAATCAACATTTAGTTCACTTGAAACTATTTTCCTTCAATATTTTTTTAGAAATTTGATATCTAGCTACTATTTCAATTCCTTATTGAAAAAATCTTCATCCATTTTTTTTTCATCGTCAAGTTTTTTGTGCCTACTGATCAATTTGGTGTTAAGAGGTTTGCGATTTAAATCGACGATTTGTATGTTTGTAAATAACTTTTTTTCCCAATTTTTCACTACTTTGGGCGATGAGACTCAACTTGTCGACGACAATATTGCGAGAAAAAATTATATGTGACAATAACTCGACTATAATAAACTATAAAATATGTAAAAGGTATAGCGAACTATTACGTTTCTATTTTTGTTCCGACCAACAACATAAATAAAGCTATTGAATGGTCTATTACTCTCATAACAATTGGTTATAACTTTAAATACTTCAGTCAACATCAACAATCGACAATACAAACGAAGTAGGTCAAATTAAATGTTGCTTCTATCCAATTTTAGTCGGGCTGTTAATATTTTACTCGTTTCGAATGCTTCTTTTACGATCGCTAGGTTGGGAGAATGCAGATCAATTCGATTTTATTGAGACACGGAAACATTAAATAATTATGTTTTCAACGATTTAAAAATTGAATGAATATGGAAAGTTTTTTGCGCTAGTTTTCCGAACGCAATCACGGTCGTACATACCGTAAAATTGGGGCATACATTTAATATTGCATGATTATTTGGCTGCCTAAAAGATTTTTTCGAGTTAGATTCCGCGTCTATGAGATCGTAATATGCGAAAAATCATGGATCTATGGCATATAAACTCGCTAACCTAAACAACCATCGACTGTTTAGTTTTTCAAGTTGAGCCAAATCAAACGAAAGTCGGACGCGCACGAAACACTTCTAAGCAAATGGCCGCCTGTTTTTCCGGACTGGATTTCATTAGAGCCACGTAGAATGGTCAATTATGAATGGTACATCGGGATTTGTTTGCCAGAAAAAATCAAGGAAAACAATCGAATCATTCGCCACCAAGCTTCCACACATCAGTTCAAACAAAAACGTTTTGGAACAGTCAAAACATCGACTGATAGGTTATCAGCCGTACAGTCTTTGTTTGGCACCCAATCATTTCTTCTTATTCCCGCAGATCAAAAATAAATTGAAAGACGAACGTTTTTGTACACCTGAAGAAGCGGTTGATGCGTTCAATTGACATATTTTGGATGTACCTGAATCGGAATAGAAAAAATGCTTCGACAATTAGTTCAAACGCATGCAAAAGTGTGTATTGATCTCGAGTAACCCTCGTAGTACATATAAAATTATTCAGACAATAGTGATGAAAAAAAAAAATAACTAATAATAGTTGAATACATGATATGGTGATTACATTAAATATTATTCTACATAATATTAAGAGATATTTCTCAAGATATGTTGTAAATTCCAAAGGGAAATGTTGTGAAAAAAATTAATAAATTAGTTCGTTTATAAATGTAGCAACGCATAATTATCTACATCTTAAATTGTATAAATATTTTAATTATCCTTGAATATCCCAAACATATAATTATCCCAATAAATTTCAATCCGAGTTTTATCCATTGCAGACACAAACTATACCGGCAAATTAGTTGGGAGACGTACATTCATAATCTGAAATTACATTTCAAGTACACAATTTAGATTTACGTCATAATATAAAGTAAAAAATTTAGTCTCGACAAGACTGCCTACGGGATTAAAAACGAATATATAAGACTGTAAGAAACAAGTTTTGTTCATAAATAGACAGAATGTGGGAAAAAACGCCAAACCACAGACAAAAATTCGAAATTTCCTGATTCAAAATTAATTATTTTTCGTTGGAATATAGTTAAATATTTTACGTAACAATTGAAAGTTAAAAAAAAAAGGCCAATCATACAAGTCTTTAATTTGGAATACTGGTAACAAATGCTGGTTTCTTTTTTTTTGAGAGATTGTCAAATTATGCCGAACAAATATTTTCGACAGCCAAATTTTCATGCAATATTGAATGTATGGGAGTGGCACAAATGCCCAAATATCTTGCATTAACAGTTTTTAGCACAGTATCGATCTTCACGAAATTCTGAGTACGTTCAACATTAAAAATGTCTTGCCACATTGTATTCTAAAAAACTTACGTTACGCTGAATTATTGCCGCAAATGACTAATTCATTTCCTCACCCTTAACATGCTAAGGACCCAAATCAATGATTGATGTGCCCGTTTTGCAAGATTTATTGGAACGCCACTGAAATTCCAAAACTTTAGACTTGTATTTATATTTTTTGAAGCTTGAAAAAACACGGAGTTTATCAAATTATAACCGAAGTGAATTCTACCTTAAAATTCATGTTCTATTTTAAAAAATATATGGTTGGCCAGCCAATACAAATAACATATAAATGATTTAATTTCATTACTTTCGTTCAGCCCACACCAGCATGTTTTCAGGTTTACGTTAAAACAACAACAATAACAATTTTTGAGGGAGGTAATTTGTAAATTCTAATTTTTAGCTTGAACCATCATTTGTAGATATTTTTCTATAAATTATACCTGAATTTCCACAGTCTGTCTACCTCTTCAATCATAAATAATAAATTCAAGGTAAAGTGTTGAATCTAGTTCGGTCAGTTCATTAATGTTGATACTCTTTTTATATATAATAGGCCAGAATACAAAAGAAACTTTTCGCTTTACTAAGAAAACAAGTGGAAGATCAAAAGAGTGATTGTGTATAAAAGAGACAATTGAATGTTTCTTTCATACTTTTAGCTCTTCCTTTACAAAGAGATTACTATAACAATGGCTGTTAGAAAACTTCGAGATTTATTGATCGATACAGATCCATGAGCTACATTTCCACATTTAACGAAAAAACAAACGATTTTCATCTATAGTTGAATTTTTTCGTATTTATTAATAAAGAGTGATTTTTTTGCTGGTATCATTTTCTTAACATTGTTTTTGACAGATCACGCGTGAATCGTGTCTTATGTCATTGTCAAACTCGTTTAGTTTGGTCTATAATTTAATCATTAATCGACTTACGAACGAACAACGCTTGCAAATTATTGAATTTCACTATCAAATTTCATACTCGGTTACGCGCACTTCTTCCAATTTGTGGGCAGTTTGGTCGGCCTACTGAGGGTACTATTCGGAAACTTGTCACTAAATTTCGAACCCAGTTTACACTATCGAACATTAAACCACTAACACGCGAACGTACAGTGAGGACCGAAGAAAATATTTCAATATTTCGGCTGTATCCGCCAGTGAAATGTCGATTCGCCGCCGTTCTCGCCAAATCAGCCTCTGGTACTCCAGTACGTGATAGGATTTGGGTCTAAAACCTTATAAGATACAGCTGGTGCAAGAATTGAAGCCAATTGATGAATGGGCGCTGGTAAAGTTGGAGTTTTTTAACGAAAGCTCATTTCTGGTTGAATGGATACGTCAACTATGAAAATTGTCGTATCTAGAGTGAAGACCAGCCCCAGAAATATTGCAAGAGCTACCAATGCATCCCGAAAAAGTCACTGTTTGGTGTGGATTATGGGTCGGTGGCATCATCTTCAAAAACGACGATTGCCGGAACGTTACTGTGTTATGATTGACGATTTTTTTGCCCAAAATGGAAGAATTAGACATGTGAATTCAACAAAACGATGCCACATACCGTACGGCCGAATTGAGAACCGTCTTCGGTGAACAGTTTATCTCACGTTTGGGGCCCCTCCATTGTCCAATCTCTCTGATAATGAGTTTTTTAGTCATTCATTAGAAACATAGCACAACCGCCCTATAAAATTGTCCAGCAGGATATTATGTAGTTTTGTATTCCTAGATAGAAACATAGACAACATATCCGCTTGTTATCAAGCACAATAGACAAAAAAAAAACCATTTCAAACTTGGTATCTAATTGGACATTCTTGAATATATGTTGATATATTAAGTTGGCAATTTATAGTGTACTGTCAAACATCGGAATTTATTATCTAACAGGTAGATTATAATTAAATTGATTTGAATTTCCAATGTAACCATTAGTGAATTAACTGACAGCATAAAGGTTTTGTAGTAGCATATTTATGTCATGTAAGCACATCACATTTTCAATACGAAAGGGGCCCGTTGAAAGGTCAATATTATGATATTATCTAACATTAAAAAATCGTAATTCAATCATCATCGTATTAATGGATTTTTTATACCCACATACATGTTGGTATGCAACAAATGTTTCATCCGAAGGATACTTAAACGATGAGTTTCCATCTCTAGAAAATGCGTTGCACTCTACTAGATACTAATAACTTTTATATATAACATCACTCAATAAGTCGCGTGACTGATACACAGATGGCGCTGCCGTCAAATCCATATGACGTTCATGAAGTACCAACTTTCAAAAGACTAAGTGGAAAGCTTCATGATATTTCCATTAGTCAGAAAAAAATGACAGCCATTGAAGTGAAGCTACTTTTGTTATTTTCAATAAAATTCAAAACAATTTCGTAGGTTAATTTATCATCGATCGTTGATGAAGAACGAAAATTGTGCAAACAATGGCTCCAAAGAACCATTCGTTAATGGTGAACGTTCTGGTCGTTCAATTGAGGTGGTTATTCCAGAAAATATCGAAAAACTACACAAATGCAATTGTAAATTGAAATTGCTTCAGATAGCTGAGGCTGTTAAGATATTAGAAGGCAGTGTGTTTACAATTATGAATGAACGTTTGACCGTGAGAAAAATTTTGTCAAAGTTGGTGCCGCGTTTACTCACAGTCGACCAAAAACAACAACGTGGACTACAGCCAGTGAACCAGGTTCGAAGCGTCCAAAGGCACAAAAATCAGCTGGTAAGGGCAGATACAATCAAAAATTAAAGAAAACGGCCTCAGATTTCGCAGAAAAAAACACTGGTTCACCAATACAATATATCGATTCACAATTCGGTGGCAACGATGGTTAAATTGAATGAATTACACTTATACATGCTTCCTGATTCACCGTATAGTTCAGATCTAACCCCCAGTGACTAATGGCTATTCGCTGATCTCAAAAATATGCTTGCCGGTGATAAATTCCGGTCAAATAAAAAAGAAATTGCTAGAACTGAAGCCTATTTTTAATCAAACGATTCCAGCAGGAAAATTGTCGAAATATTTGCCCTATGAAAATAAAAATAGCAAATCATGAATCATCCAATTAATTTAAATCATTATTTGAGGGGAATTTATCACTGTCGAAAATTTGTTATTTTTTTTCTACGGCTTTGAACAATCGTATCTTTCAATCTCTTTGTGAATATTCATTATGTATTCCTACCAAAAATAATGTAACAGTCGGAGATGAGATAGGATCAAATATTCCAAATTAATGGTTGTAGGATTATTATTACGTTTAAACTTTTTTGGTCTTTGATCAGTATTAAAATTGACGTTATATTATTAAAATGTAATACAGTTTATAAAGGCTATTATAATGTTTAATTCATCGCCGAATTGATCAAGTTGATTTAAAATATATGAGAATTGTACACGCTATTCGCAAATTGAGGCCTACCAAGGGTGTCACGCCATGGGGTTACTTTTCACTCGTTGCAGCGCTACTTGAATTATATCTAAACTTTGAGCACAACAAAATGGACTTTAACATTCACATTTATTATGTTTGTTTTATAAATTTTCCAATATTCAACGTCGATGAGGTATTAAGCTGAATTGCACATTGCAAACATCTCAGTTTCCACAAAGTCATTTATTTCTATATCTTTTATTGAAAATTCTTCTATATTTCTTATCACATTTTCAAAAATGTCTTTTTGGGGTAGTTTTTGATACATTTTTAAATTATTGTGAGTACGCTAACATATTAACTGCCTTTTTGAAGGTATGTTAGGTTAGGTTCGTACGGATAAAATCGATGAGGCTGAGGCTTGAGGTAGTACCCTTCATTATCCACGATCTGTAAACTTATTTACTAGCCAACCAACCTTTTATCTCCTTTTCCTTCCTCTCCTTTTCCTAATCCTGATGTTTTTTCCATCAATCTATTATGTCGTTTCCCAGTATTTCACGTAATTTCTCCTTCAACGTAAAGCACCAGCTGAGCAAACGCTCGATCGTCTTTTTTTGCCGTTACACTTTTTCGTTAATCTTATTATTATTGTTGTTTCCAATTCATCTCATGGCCAAATCACTCTGGATGCACCATGCAATTACTTCTGACTCGACATATACTTTACTCCGATCTCCGAGTCGATAGTATATTTTAACCATTCCATCAGTAATAGCACTGTTACTGTCCTTTCGGAATTATCTTTCCCTGTTTCAACTCTAGCAAGCATATCCGTTTCACTTCATGGAGTACAGGAAGCCAGTGACTCAAATTGCTTACACTTCTTGGTTTTATAGTTTTTGATGTAATTGTTCCTAAGGTTTTAAAGGCTGTGTTTGCAGATTGTTTCCGTTTGATTAATCCCAATCCATTATTTTTAGTTTTTAGACGTTTGGAGATTCAGTTCCGTTGGTAGCACCTCCTTTATGATGGATTTTCATCTCATCTAGAAGACCCTTTACTATTTTTCCATCAATTTCCTGCAGTTTAGTTGTGTGTTCATAATTATTTTGCTGCTCAACCGAAAAGCGCTTTTAGAGGCTACTCCTTTTATGAACAATTCTATGGTCTACAGACTTGGCATTGCTTCTGCATCCTCTCTAGCATCCTCTGCAATTTCTTTTGATAGACAAAGTTCTTGTCCATCAATTTTGGTGTTTTTATGAAGAGAATTAGTTCGTGGTAATTCGAGACTAGCCATACAATGAATTTGTTATAAACTTTTTTGACTATTGACCACTATTTAATAGAAAAAACTTACCAAAATCAGACTCACAGAACCTTTCTTGCATATGTTGAGGCATGCACGAACAGGCATTTGAATAAACGATAATACTACAGAGACATCCAAAAGTGAAAAGAAGCCTGTTTGTATTCATAATCTGAAACAATTAAATATAACAGAAAATATAAAACAGGTTCGTAGCTTGATTTACAAGACACAATTTATAAACTGTATATATGACAATTAGAAATTAGAATAAATGTTATTGAGTGTTCTACTAGTTTGAATTTTCATTCATTTAAATATTAGTAAATATTAATTTCACTGTAAACTGTGGTATAGCGAAAAAGAGAATGATTATTTCAAGGGTACCGTTGCAGTTTTTTAAAGTCTTGGTATGTCTCAATGTCAATGTATAACCACATCGATCATTGAAAAAATAATCAAGTGTGCATCCTTCAACCGTCGAAGATTACTGATATTGGAGATATTTGCTACTATGCAGATCCATCATTCGGAAAAAATTGACACAAGACATGATACAAAAAAATACACTTTGAAATCGCTTCGTGTTTTTAAATGCTGAAAATTGAATTTTAATGTTTTTATCAATTTGATTTTGAAATGAAAAATCGTTGAGTGTTTTATAAAATACGAGAAAATGTACTTATTTTAGGTATATACAAAAACCAAATTATGATAAAGACCAAACAACTTTCAAACTCACTACTTTAGCATTAACAGTAATATTAATAAAAATGTCGATATTCGAAAAATTGTAAATAAATCTTTGGCTAAAAAATGCATAAAATTCTACATTCTACTGTACAAAATCACCTTATGTCTACATATTACACAATCCAAACTGAAGGACAAGTTACTATGGGGAATGCATTAAACGATGGGGGATTTTTTTTGACACATAATCATCAAATTATGCAATAAATATTTCTGTAGATACGATAACCTAATTATTTTTTATTTGGCGCCGTTTACTAGTGACGCAAAACTACAAGTTTTATTTTTATAAACATTGTTTATAAACAGTATCTTAGTGCATCCTATGAAAATAACTTGATCTCGTCACATGGCATGTGTGATTGGGTGTTATTATATTCAACTTAAACTGCATCAATTGTGCCAATAAATATAAAATAAAAACTCAATTATTAGAAACAGATATACGAGATATGGTAAGAAAATTTATTTTCTTTCGCTCTTTATTTTATCCATTTGAGAATTGTTATCACAATCTTCTCTTTAACTTCAATTTCTTCTACTGTGTTAAAGCTTTATGTTCTTATCATTTTTTTGGCAAATTTACTCTTTTGTTAGATTTTGTTTCCTTCATTCCTTCAAAATTTTCTCTTCCCGCATGTCCGCTTTGGGATCCTTCACTTCCTATATATATCTAAAACAACTATTCGAACAAAGACATCGATATTTATTTCCCAATGAAGTATCGGAAAACTTTATATACAGATTTAATTTTATGTATGGAAACTGGAAAAATTTTTAAGTAATGTCATTTTTTGCGATGACGCCACTTTTTGTATTAATAGAAACGTAAATCGGCATAATTTTAGATACTAGTCACGTAACAATCCTCGTAGAATGCGTGAATCCCACACCCAATATCTCGAAAAACTAAATATATGCGTTGAAATAATAGGCGACAAAATCCAAGTAAGTATTTTCAATTATATTTAAAAAAGAACTTCATTATTACAAATTTTCAGACAATAACAATATTCTAAACGACAATATATTTGGCTACAACAAGATGGTGCCCAACTATGGATGTGTGGTGGGGTAAATACCTAAATAATGTTTTTCCCAGAAGATGGAATCGAAGGCGCGATCACCCAACATGAATCCTTTAGACTATTTTCTGTGGGATTAAAAACCTGACAATATCCAGGAATTAAAAGATAGGATTACCGCAGAGATAAGAGGAATTGAGCATTGGACAAAATTTTGGGCAGCATCTGCTGTAATCACAAACTTGGATCTATTTATAACATGACATAAACATTTAAAGATTTATCTTTAGTTATTGTATGTTTTCTGAGCATGATTTCGATTTGGACACTAGACCTTGTTACGAAATTTGTATTAGCACATAAATTATTAAAGAATATTCAAATTGAATGAGAATCGTAGCCTGAATGTACAATATTTACTGTAACTTTGGTGGAGATACTGTAAATGTAGATATAACTCCGAAATTGACATATAAATATACAGAGTGTTTCATTTGATACAACAATGTTCATTATTTTTCCGGAAAAAGGTAAGATCTGACAACATTGTAGATACCACAATAATACCGGCGTTACCACAAAACCCTCGCGTACAAAAATTTATAAAAATCGTTTTCGAGATAATTGAGGCGTTTCATAGATAAAAATAGAAAAGTTCAATACACCCTATACTTATCAAACATAACTCGATTAAAATTTGTTCAATATAAAACTTGGCATCCATTTAGTATGACTAATGCATCGAAGCTTTCTGAGAGATATTTATTGAGCTAAAAAAGCCTGGATAATAACGTGTTTTTTAAGTTGTTTCGTTTTATCGACATTGTGAAAACGCATTATATTTTTGAGGTTATATGTCAAATTATGATTTATGATATGTCATTTCACTTTAGTTGACACCAACAATTGAACGAATTCGTTCTATAGAAATACAGAGTATGAATTATCGATTTGTGTGAGTTATATTTAGAACTAAAAGACAAGAATTGTTTGATTGAGAAATTTCATTGAAATTTGGAAACAAAAATTGAAAAAAGTTGCCGTTATTTAGACTACATAACCAGCTTATTGGATCGTTAGTTAAAGGATGTGTAATATATCTGAAGGGTGTCGTAAAACACCTTTTACTTGCACAAAACCGTTAAATTAAGAGATCGAGCAGACTATGGGATAATGGCAATGTTAACTTCTTCAAAAAAACGCTTACAGGACGCGCGTTATCCTGTTAAAAAATGGTCCTAGCATATTCACGATGTAACCAACTCCATTTAAGTTTCCATCTAAAAAGATCGGTAACCCATGTCATTACTTTATATATGAAGACTCTGCGACCACCATAGGCTCACTATCAAAATCATAACTAAACATAATTTGATCAATTTGTTGAGAGAAATTTGTCTATTTATTAGCTTGCGTGGTATAAAAATAAACGTTATGTACACGGACCATAAGTCCTTATCTGCAATAAACAAACGGCAGTAACTTTCTCGTTCTTATAACTAAAATCCAATCATTACAATCGAGTTGAAAATCGACTTTTCTTCTGCCAATTACATCACCAAAATTAGTGAGATTCGAAAAATATTCCTGTCGACTTATTTTAGGCATTATTTTCAAGTTCCGAATGAAATTATGAATTATAGACTGAAACGTCTCAAACAATATGACAATTTCAAAAATACTTTGCAAGCAATTCCAATTTCCAATTTTTATTTCTTTTCCAAAATAACCAATTAGTTAACGGTGGCTAGAATTATATCCGACGCCCCGACCTCTTCGAGTTCCAGTTTATTAAAATAAAAATTCCAACAAAATTGATTGTCCGGTCTTGTTTGTAGTACTGTATCCAAGATAAATGATAAATCTGTGTATATTGCGGTTGACCGAGCTACAAGATCGGGGACAAGGAGTAAATACAGGCGCCTGGTCTGAATCGACTTATTTGAACAAATACAGCGTGAGGACTTAAAAGGAATTACAAATAGAACGTGTTACAACTATAAAAATATATTGTTAATAACAAACAAGGTATTGCGAAATGTATTTAAACTAAGTGTGTGTGTGTGTGTGTGTGTGTCAATTAACAGTTACAAAATAATGTTATTTTATTCATATTCCAACGTATCATAATGACATTCTTATGGATTTCAATTTCGGTGTTAAATAGATGATATACTTTATTAAACTTAGTATTACAATGGTTTGATTAGAGCAGAAGATCCAAAACTTTTTTTCCTCGTGAATCACTTTCAAAATACTAGAGTTTGAGTTGATGCATTTACACAAGGACACTCCTATTGTAGAGCTTTCCGTGATGCACTTGGACCACTTTGGGAATCACTGTATTAAAACACTAAGTCTACAATTGAATATAAAATATTGAAGAATTAATATAAATGAACAACGACACCCTTGGAGTCTGAGTCTAGTTAGACTAGACCAGTTCCATGCATAAACAAAATATTGCGATTTTACAGACCTTCGAATCGGGCTAAAACTGAATATTTCATATGAACGCGTTCATCATATAGTTCACGTCAATTTGAACATGAGAAAAATTGCTGCAAAATGGATCCACAAATGTTTGGATGTTGTTCAAAAGCGTGTGAGGATAGAAGCATCGCGTTGTTACTATGGATGAGACTTGGGTACATTTCTACTATCCAGAAACAAAGCAACAATCGATGGAATGGCAACTCTCTGGATCTCGAAGACCTAAGAAGTTTCGTGTCCAAAAATTTGATGGAAAAGTACTTGTTTCAGTTTTTTTAAATTGCCATGGAGTAATCATGATTGATTTTTTTGGATAAGGGTAGAACAATAACTGGAGATTACTATTCGACATTACTGACCACTCTACGGGAAAAAATTAAAGAGAAAATACGCGGAAAGCTATCCAAAGGTATTTTGTTTTTGCAGGACAACGCCCCTGCATACAAATATCATATTGTCATGCAAAAAATTCGTGATTTAAGGTTTGGATTACTAGAACGCCCCCCTTATTCACCAGATTTGGCTCCGTCCGACTATCATCTCTTTTCTCAACTGAAAAAATGTCTAGAGACGTTGCAGGTTCGCTGTAATAATTTTGACATTGAAATTTTGTTTGGTTCCATAGTAGACTAAGAATTTTTTAATATATCCTTGTATTTATATTTGTATACAACTCCAAAAAAATGGTTTATCAACTGGATTGAAGAGCAAAAAATAACAGATACAGATGGACAAGTTATAATCACTTATCTTCATTACATTGCGAACAATGATGTAACCAATTATTTACGTTTGGTGAAGCAGTATAAATCGTTGAGCCTCTAAAATGTGAGTAGTTTTTTTACGTACCAAGAAGGGGAGAATCTAGAAGTTGATATTCATATATTCCGATTCAGTCTCTTGTTATTTTAAATTGAACAATTATGAGAAATAAACCAAACTTGCGTTAAGATGTATAAAGATTGTCTTATAAATAATGTCCATTTCCATTTTAATATTCCAAGTATAGCTCAATAATGTATTCTCTGGTTTCAAAATAATCTTCAGCAAGATCTTGATAAAACCATTCTTTGATTTTAGTTGCAAAAAATTATCGCACATCTTTGAATTGAAAATTTTTCCCACGTAAGACTTTCCGCTCGAATTGAATATTTGCGACGACGAGCTCTAGTAATTTATCTTTGTCTAACCACCGATTTTCTATATTCGAATTGTCTAGACAAATACATTTTTTCATCACAAGTAATAATGCACGTAATAAAACAATAATCTTTGATGATTTTAAATGACGTTTCGTTTCAAAAAAAAAAACTTCCAACATGTTCATAACCAAACCAACTTTTCTAACGATCATAAACTTTTCCGTGTGCGCTTCTAAAATGCATAGTTGGTAATTACACACTTTCACGGTCACCTGGTTTTTTGGCTCTGGAAAATCGAAAAATGGATGGATTTTAATGATCTTGGTCTCAAAATGTTCCATTTTACGGCGGATTTATAAAAAAAATTAGTAGGAATAGCCGGAATGAAAATTTCTCATAGTTTTACTGTTTTAAATCGTAAAAAAAACGGTTTTGCAAAATAATCCTTTACAAAAAATTATGGTAATTATACACTTTCGCGGTCACCTGGTTTTTTGGTTAGGTTAGGTTAGGTTAGGTTAGGTTAGGTTAGGTTAGGTTAGGTTGGCTCTGGAAAATCGAAAAATGGATGGATTTTAATGATCTTGGTCTCAAAATGTTCCATTTTACGGCGGATTTATAAAAAAAATTAGTAGGAATAGCCGGAATGAAAATTTCTCATAGTTTTACTGTTTTAAATCGTAAAAGAAACGCGGTTTTGCAAAATAATCCTTTACAAAAAATTATGGTAATTATACACTTTCACGGTCACCTGGTTTTTTGGTTAGGTTAGGTTAGGTTAGGTTAGGTTAGGTTGGCTCTGGAAAATCGAAAAATGGATGGATTTTAATGATCTTGGTCTCAAAATGTTCCATTTTACGGCGGATTTATGAAAAAAATTAGTAGAAATAGCCGGAATGAAAATTTCTCATAGTTTTACTGTTTTAAATCGTAAAAAAAACGGTTTTGCAAAATAATCCTTCACAAAAAATTATGGTAATTATACACTTTCACGGTCACCTGGTTTTTTGGTTAGGTTAGGTTAGGTTAGGTTAGGTTAGGTTGGCTCTGGAAAATCGAAAAATGGATGGATTTTAATGATCTTGGTCTCAAAATGTTCCATTTTACGGCGGATTTATAAAAAAAATTAGTAGAAATAGCCGGAATGAAAATTTCTCATAGTTTTACTGTTTTAAATCGTAAAAAAAACGGTTTTGCAAAATAATCCTTTACAAAAAATTATGGTAATTATACACTTTCACGGTCACCTGGTTTTTTGGTTAGGTTAGGTTAGGTTAGGTTAGGTTAGGTTAGGTTAGGTTAGGTTGGCTCTGGAAAATCGAAAAATGGATGGATTTTAATGATCTTGGTCTCAAAATGTTCCATTTTACGGCGGATTTATGAAAAAAATTAGTAGAAATAGCCGGAATGAAAATTTCTCATAGTTTTACTGTTTTAAATCGTAAAAAAAACGGTTTTGCAAAATAATCCTTTACAAAAAATTATGGTAATTATACACTTTCACGGTCACCTGGTTTTTTGGTTAGGTTAGGTTAGGTTAGGTTAGGTTAGGTTAGGTTGGCTCTGGAAAATCGAAAAATGGATGGATTTTAATGATCTTGGTCTCAAAATGTTCCATTTTACGGCGGATTTATAAAAAAAATTAGTAGGAATAGCCGGAATGAAAATTTCTCATAGTTTTACTGTTTTAAATCGTAAAAGAAACGCGGTTTTGCAAAATAATCCTTTACAAAAAATTATGGTAATTATACACTTTCACGGTCACCTGGTTTTTTGGGGCTCTAGAAAATCGAAAAATGGATGGATTTTAATGATCTTGGTCTCAAAATGTTCCATTTTACGGCGGATTTATAAAAAAAATTAGTAGGAATAGCCGGAATGAAAATTTCTCATAGTTTTACTGTTTTAAATCGTAAAAGAAACGCGGTTTTGCAAAATAATCCTTTACAAAAAATTATGGTAATTATACACTTTCACGGTCACCTGGTTTTTTGGTTAGGTTAGGTTAGGTTAGGTTAGGTTAGGTTGGCTCTGGAAAATCGAAAAATGGATGGATTTTAATGATCTTGGTCTCAAAATGTTCCATTTTACGGCGGATTTATGAAAAAAATTAGTAGAAATAGCCGGAATGAAAATTTCTCATAGTTTTACTGTTTTAAATCGTAAAAAAAACGGTTTTGCAAAATAATCCTTCACAAAAAATTATGGTAATTATACACTTTCACGGTCACCTGGTTTTTTGGTTAGGTTAGGTTAGGTTAGGTTAGGTTAGGTTGGCTCTGGAAAATCGAAAAATGGATGGATTTTAATGATCTTGGTCTCAAAATGTTCCATTTTACGGCGGATTTATAAAAAAAATTAGTAGAAATAGCCGGAATGAAAATTTCTCATAGTTTTACTGTTTTAAATCGTAAAAAAAACGGTTTTGCAAAATAATCCTTTACAAAAAATTATGGTAATTATACACTTTCACGGTCACCTGGTTTTTTGGTTAGGTTAGGTTAGGTTAGGTTAGGTTAGGTTAGGTTAGGTTAGGTTGGCTCTGGAAAATCGAAAAATGGATGGATTTTAATGATCTTGGTCTCAAAATGTTCCATTTTACGGCGGATTTATAAAAAAAATTAGTAGGAATAGCCGGAATGAAAATTTCTCATAGTTTTACTGTTTTAAATCGTAAAAGAAACGCGGTTTTGCAAAATAATCCTTTACAAAAAATTATGGTAATTATACACTTTCACGGTCACCTGGTTTTTTGGTTAGGTTAGGTTAGGTTAGGTTAGGTTAGGTTGGGTTAGGTTAGGTTAGGTTAGGTAAGGTTGGCTCTGGAAAATCGAAAAATGGATGGATTTTAATGATCTTGGTCTCAAAATGTTCCATTTTACGGCGGATTTATAAAAAAAATTAGTAGAAATAGCTGGAATGAAAATTTCTCATAGTTTTACTGTTTTAAATCGTAAAAAAATTACAAAAAATTATCTCATTATCAGGTAAAGTTCTTATATTTTTTTGTATTCTACATAAATTAATAAACAATTTAAAAAGAATGATTTTTTCAATTTTTATAGCTTAAAATGAAATCGATGAAAAACAATCAATTTTCGTGAATAGTTTCGTACTATATTCTATATTCTATATATAATCCGCCGTAAAATGGAACATTTTGAGACTAAAATCATTAAAATCCATCCATTTTTCGATTTTCTAGTGCCAACCTAACCTAACCTGACCTAACCTAACCTAACCTTTACCCTTTTGGTAATTATACACTTTCACCGTCACCTAGTTTTTTGGTTAGGTTAGGTTAGGTTAGGTTGGCTCTAGAAAATCGAAAAATGTGTATAATTACCATAATTTTTTGTAAAGGATTATTTTGCAAAACCGCGTTTCTTTTACGATTTAAAACAGTAAAACTATGAGAAATTTTCATTCCGGCTATTTCTACTAATTTTTTTTATAAATCCGCCGTAAAATGGAACATTTTGAGACCAAGATCATTAAAATCCATCCATTTTTCGATTTTCTAGAGCCCCAAAAAACCAGGTGACCGTGAAAGTGTATAATTACCGCATAGTTCAGTAAATTTTCAGTCTATGGTGTTTAAATAATTCATTTTATGATTATTAAGCTTTTTAGTAATGATATGCGAATACAATTCATTCATTAAATGTATATAAAATAAAAAATTATTCAGTACCTCTTTAATATAATCACTATAATCCAACTTGATTAATACACTAAATTTTATCCACCTTTTTCCAATGATTGTAATTTTTTTGAAGACGTTGAAACTACCGACAAAAATAATAATTTACACTCCTTAAATTAATCGGTTATTTAAATATAGTTTCGATATGATTATCTGATAATTCTTAATAGAGATGAGGAATCATTAAACGTTTATAAAGTATCACTCATTAATCAAATTTTATTTATCAAATACGTAATCATGTGTCATATCTGTGTATTTTTTTATCTATAGTATGAATTTTTAATGTCGTTTCATGGTAAACGTTCGGAATTTCTCAACTTCACATAATAAATACAAAGATATATCTTGAAAATGCAGAATATGCTGTTCAACTGTATTGATTTCCTAGAAATACCATCAATTATTATTCAGGTCAACGTCGTTTTGTTCTAGGAAAGTGAAAGTTCGTTTAGAAAAAAAAATTATTTGATATTTATAATAAAACTTCCATTTTAAAGTTCGTAATCTCAAGTTAAATGACAAAATTTGGTATTTGGAAATTCAATATAATTATCTTCTTATAATATTGACATCAACGTTCAATAATTCTCATTTTATAAGGCGTTTTTGTCACAAATGATAAAGTTAATAAGGTAGTTGACCCGCTTATAACCTTTTAAATAATACAAAAATCTAAATGTGGGCGGTTTTGTAAATAAAGAATTTGCAGTGGGATCGTTTTTATATCATCTTCGCAATATCAACATTATATTTAGAACACGAGTTGAATCACAATATGTACACAAAAAAAAAATAAAATTGAAATTAGTTTACAAATAAGCGTCATTTTAACAATAGATAGATTTGTTTAGGTCCAAATAAACATATATTAACAAATTCTTGTAATTTACTTTTTTTTTTCTAAACAAATATTTCAAAAACAAAGTTTACAATTTCAAAACACTGGGTGTACTACAATATTAGTTCGTACCTGTTTCTCTACCTCAAAAAATCAGATGAAAAAAAATTAATATCGTATATTTAGAATCTGGATATCAATGTCAAAATAATTTTCTGAAAAAATATAGCTACTAAGGCAATCTATCAAACCTATAGATACTCGGGTTGACCTTCTAAGCCAAAGCAAACTACAAATTATCTTGATTCATGCTTATATTAGGTTATTTAAAAGGTTATATATCGTTGCTTCCATTAAAAATCTGATTTATAGGAGAATTATCTCGACAAGATAAATGATAAAAAGACATTTGCGAACATATGTCAAAATTTATGAGGTGGTAAGGCAATAAATGGTATAATCCACTTTGGAAATGACTTAATATTGTTTCAATCTTGAAAATAATTTTAACAATTATCGTTGTATCAACAAGCTTTCTAAATAATATAGAATGTAAAGTTTTAAAATTGTCAAAACCCTTTACGAGGATGGTTTCAGAAGTACCTGCTCTGTACTAGAGATGGTACAGTCGATGTTTTAAGTTTGAAGACACCACGTTTATGTAAACATCGTTATGTGATGTAAAACTTTTATTCAAAAGGCATCAGCCTAATTAATATAAAAGCCGAACTAGATTCTACTCTGGGTGAGACTGCTTCGTTATAAATAGTAAACTATGCATCAAATGAAGTGACGCCTCCAGATTGTTGAAGAAAATCTGGGTGATCGTCGATTGGAAGTGCATAAGCAGACATTTCAAAAAAAAGATGTTTTTGTGTAAGCAGTTAATGGCTATTTTCAGTAGCTTGACGATTATTATTGAAAAGTGTCGCTGAGAAAAGTGTATGGATCTAAAAGGAGATTATGTTGAAAAATTTTTGTGTTTTCTTTGTTGCGGGGAATTTTTCAACATTTCTCATGGATAAAATAACAGTTTACGTTGTTTTATTGGGTGCGGTACCTATATAAAAAACGTGATGTATTATTCAAAAATTCGATTATGTAAAACAGGTCATTCACAGTTTCGTTTAGCAATTATGACTTTTATTTAGAATATTTTCTAAATTCCCACATTGGCGTTTTTACCGCAATTATTTGAATAGAAATCCCTAAAATAATATTGACAGTAAAGACATCACATCAGTTAAACATATAAAATTGTGCACAAAACCGTTAAAACGATTTTCATTGAATTTCTATTTGTTAAATTATTTAAAATCATTGTCTAAAGTCCATAAAATAATACATGTTTTTTTGTTTCCGTTATTAATTTTTAGATTAATTACCCGGGCATCCTTCACTGCTATAAATGAGAGTTTTGTTAAAAAGTATATAATGATCAGCAATACATTCAAACAAAATGTCATATTCTGACAATAAAAATACTATTTCCCCTGGGACATGTCACTACAAGCTTGACTCAAGAGATATAGTCAATGAAAAGTTGGAATGTTGTTAGTTTCATATATAAACTAGCTTATACCCGTTTAAAAGGCAAATAAATACAAATGGCGATTTGTTTTTGAACAATACAGTTTTCTAAAGACGCTCGAAGATTTATTGTTCAAAAAAACGGTTTCTAAAGACAAATGACAGTTGTTTTTGAAAAATGCTATTTCTAAATGCAAATTACGGATGTTTTTTATTTGAAAAATTCAGGTTTTAAAGACAATGAATACAAAAGGCATTTTTCTCATGACAATTGAAGGTTTATTGTTCAAGAAAACGGTTTCTAAAGACAAATGACAGTTGTTTTTGAAATATGCGGTTTCTAAAGACAAATTATAGATATTTTTTTGAAAAATTCAGATTTTAAAGGCAAATGAAGGCAAATAGCGATTTGTTTTTGAAAAAGGCATTTTTCTCATGACAATTGAAGGTTTATTGTTCAAGAAAACGGTTTCTAAAGACAAATGACAGTTGTTTTCGAAATATGCGGTTTCTAAAGACAAATTACAGATATTTTTTTGAAAAATTCAGATTTTAAAGGCAAATGAAGGCAAATAGCGATTTGTTTTTGAAAAAGGCATTTTTCTCATGACAATTGAAGGTTTATTGTTCAAGAAAACGGTTTCTAAAGACAAATGACAGTTGTTTTCGAAATATGCGGTTTCTAAAGACAAATTATAGATATTTTTTTGAAAAATTCAGATTTTAAAGGCAAATGAAGGCAAATAGCGATTTGTTTTTGAAAAAGGCATTTTTCTCATGACAATTGAAGGTTTATTGTTCAAGAAAACGGTTTCTATAGACAAATGACAGTTGTTTTCGAAATATGCGGTTTCTAAAGACAAATTACAGATATTTTTTTGAAAAATTCAGATTTTAAAGGCAAATGAAGGCAAATAGCGATTTGTTTTTGAAAAAGGCATTTTTCTCATGACAATTGAAGGTTTATTGTTCAAAAAAACAGTTTCTATGGGCAACTAATAGTTTATTGTTCAAAAAAACGGTTTCTTAAGACAAATGACGGTTATTTTTGAAGAATACTGTTTCTAAAGGCAAATTACAAATGTTTCTTTTTTGAAAAATTAAGTTTTTAAAGACAATTAATACAAATGGCGATTTTTTTTTGAACAATACAGTTCTCTAAAGACGCTTGAAGATTTATTGTTCAAAAAATCAGTTTCTAGGAGCAGTTGATAGTTGGTTTTTCAAAAAAACGGTTTCTAAAGACAAATGACAGTTGTTTTTGAAAAATGCGGTTTCTAAAGGCAAATTACAAATGTTTCTTTTTTGAAAAATTAAGGTTTTAAAAGCAAAAATGAAGACAAATAGCGATTTGTTTTTGGAAACGGCATTTTTCTCATGACAATTGAAGGTTTATTGTTCAAAAAAACAGTTTCTATGGGCAACTAATAGTTTATTGTTCAAAAAAACGGTTTCTAGGAGCAGTTGATAGTTGGTTTTTCAAAAAAACGGTTTCTAAAGACAAATGACAGTTGTTTTTGAAAAATGCGGTTTCTAAAGGCAAATTACAAATGTTTCTTTTTTGAAAAATTAAGGTTTTAAAAGCAAAAATGAAGGCAAATAGCGATTTGTTTTTGAAAAAGGCATTTTTCTCATGACAATTGAAGGTTTATTGTTCAAAAAAACAGTTTCTATGGGCAACTAATAGTTTATTGTTCAAAAAAACGGTTTCTTAAGACAAATGACGGTTATTTTTGAAGAATACTGTTTCTAAAGGCAAATTACAAATGTTTCTTTTTTGAAAAATTAAGTTTTTAAAGACAATTAATACAAATGGCGATTTTTTTTTGAACAATACAGTTCTCTAAAGACGCTTGAAGATTTATTGTTCAAAAAATCAGTTTCTAGGAGCAGTTGATAGTTGGTTTTTCAAAAAAACGGTTTCTAAAGACAAATGACAGTTGTTTTTGAAAAATGCGGTTTCTAAAGGCAAATTACAAATGTTTCTTTTTTGAAAAATTAAGGTTTTAAAAGCAAAAATGAAGACAAATAGCGATTTGTTTTTGGAAACGGCATTTGAAGGTTTATATTTCAAAAAAACGGTTTCTAAAGACAAATGACGGTTGTTTTCGAAATATGCAGTTTCTAAAGACGAATTACGGATGTTTTTTTTTTAAATTCAGTTCTTAAAGGCTAATGTAGGTTTGTCTCTGACAGTTTTCCAAAGAAAAATGAAGCTTTGTTTAAAAAAAGGCAAATGATTTTGTTTTGTTTTTGAAAAATACAGTCTTTAGAAGGACAGTTTACTTTTCAAAATAACAGTTTCGGAAGAGCAGGAAGGTTTACTTTTGAAAAAGACAATTTTCAAAGACAAAAGAGTTTGATTTTCATAAAAAACAGTTTCTAATTGCAAGTTCCTTCTTCATCATAGGAATCGATTATTTCTACAGTTTAGAATATTTTTTTTTCTCGTAAAATCAGTTTTACGAATATTTTTAAGTTTAAAGAGAAAAAGTCGGACGAAAATTTATAAAACAAATAGGATGGTGTTTGTTTCCATAATATCTATTAAGTTCTGAACGTGAAAAAATATGTTTGAAATTACACACTCGTGAAATAATAGTACTCATATCCATATGTAACATTGAAGATAATTTTCAACGTTAAATCTCTGATGAAATTGTTTCAATGGGAAGTTATCATCAGAAATTGAATATCTAATAAATTCCATTGTGTCTGCGCGACGTTTTGAACTTTGTCATCGAAAAGACATTGACAAATTGTTTTTAATTCGCATAAAAGTTCGTATCCGGTATTATGTACTTTCACGGTAAATTAATTCTGTTTTTTACTACTTTAATCGGGGAAATTTAGCATTTATATGTTGTTAGTGAGTATCTACTTATTTCCAGTATCGGAGTCGACGTACCAGAATATTTTTTCGTACAACATAGATGGAAAAATATACTTTACTCGTTATCCTATTCGATCATGTTTTTCTTGCTTAAATAACCTTTGATTTTTAGGTCATTTATAGAATTTACCACAGGAACATAATCATACCAATATCATCAATTTTTCTTATCACTGCTTTCTCTTTACCAGAATTTAACAACGTTGTACTTATGTTGTAAGGCATCCTTTAAAAATGATTTTATTGCCTATTCGTTCAAATAAAAGGAAAAACCACAGTATCTGAAATCAAGAGCCTTATTCGCGGTAGATGTCCTGAATATGTTCTGTCACCAGATTCATGCGCAGTTTGAAATGCGCAGCACAGATTTCTAATTCCGAACGTGTTCTGAATGTATCCCCGGACATGGGTAAGGATTTACAATCTGGCGCATGTGCATTGATCCTTTTTGTGATATTTACCGCGAATTAACATCCAAATTATCTACCGCCAACGAAACTAAAATTATCTAAAGTACGCTTTAAATCTAGTACAATATGTTTTGAATTTGGTTCTGTGCAATTTTGTTACAAGCAGTCAAATTTATGAATCACATTGGGTTAAGGTAACTACAACCTTTCGACGGGTTACATGATATTAAACAGTAGAATGGATTGAATCGACAAACTCGTTGATAAGAATATATCGCACAAGTTATTCCAAGTTTTCAAATCGTAAATCAGTAAATCAAACACTATCGATAAACAAAACGTGTCATGACAAACTCTAGTTTTAATCAACAGCTGTTGAATGTTTTGGAATGTATATGTATCCAGATTTTTCAAACTTAATAGCCTTTGTATTCAATTACAAACTTTTTTTACTCAATATTTGAAGTATGAGTTCGAGGTACATTTGACCGTTTTGTATAATATCCGAATCCGCTTAGATATTACTGAATTTTGACGACGAAAAGAATAGATCAATCAATGATTTTCCGTATATTTATAACTTTCAATTCCATGAGAATGTTTTCAATTTTTTTATTTTTAACAATATCAAAAGAAATACGAGAGATTTAAAAAAGAACGTTCGTGTTCAGCGTTACGTTATTTTTTGAACACATTGTATTTATTATCTCCCATTATGTTTTTCGGTATTACCATTAAATTATCCAAATAGAAAAGCATTAACTAATTAATCACTTTTATTATAATAATGATTATAAATAGACGTGTATAATATCTGATGTTGATTATTTCACAAAGAAAGCTGCAATTCTAAAACTACCAGAGTCCCCCTGATTATATAAATCTATAAATATTTATGTGCTAATACTCATGTTTAATTTCACAGTTTTTAATGATAAACGAATTCCAATTATTATTATTTTTAAAGCTATGATAGTAACGACGCATCTACGAGGTATATCCACAAATAATTCCCGTTTCTATTTTTGTTGTTGTTTTGACTGAAGCAGAAGAAATATACGCCATTTTTAAATCCTTTTTTTTTATTACGATAACGCCCCGATCTCATTTTGTGAACATGACAAACAAAACTCGTTCGGAAATTTGGCTGCGACGTGTTTAATCATCCTCGTAACTTCCTGTAAAATTTGAAAAAAACTAATACAATAAAACTACGAATAACTCAAAAAAATTTTTAATGAAGTGTTGGAAATATTTTATGAATTAATATATGGGTTTGTAAGAACAACAACAACGTGTGGTGAAATAATTAAATATTGAAGAATTTTTAATGAAGGAATTTATTTTGTTTAATTTTAGTGTGTCGAGTATATTTTTGGAAAATGTTGATAAACAGCGAGGCGCCGATGCTATAACATAAACACAACTCTCTGTCACGTTTCGTTGTGGACAAAATCTAATTTAAGCACAAAAATAAATAGATCAAAATCAACTTATATCGCCCGATAAGTTCGATCAATTTTTTTATACAGATTTTTAAATTATTGGCGTAACATAATTTTATGCAATCAAAATTTTGAAATTGTGGAAAATTGTAAATAATTCAATAAATCAAATAATTTATTTTTTGAATAAGTTTCATTGCCACGAATTCTTGAGGAATCTCCTACAAATTCATTCAATTTTCTCAAAAATACCAGAAATTTTAGTTGCTGTTTCGAAAGGGTTTGATGTTAAACCTCCAATAAAATATTTTTGGGGTATTAAGCAATTTTTCAATTGTTCACTCTTCCGAAGAACTACAGTACCATTAACGAATTCTTCTGATGGATTATTATTTTTCTAATCGTTATAAACTGTAGAAATATTTTACAATTATTTCCGTAAAAATATCGAAACTACGCGTAACATACAAATAATTGATTATTCATGATCTTATTTATTCATAAACGCCTGCTTATATTATCGATAAAAGATAATTGTAATAAACGTAAAGAATAAACGTCTGGCTCAATAATATTATGCATTAATGTAAATCAAATTATGTCACGAAGAAAATGCAATTGAAGGAAGCCAATTACGATCTGGTTTATTACTGTTGATAAAAATAGAAGCAAATTAGTGGATAAAAAATGCGACGACTCGAAGAATTTCATTATGACGAAGGTTGCTATTTAAGTTTTGATACATGGCAACACTGATGTGAATATGTCAAATCTGTTCCGACAATTTTAATGGGTGAACGTACTCAGAACGTATTGTCATACGACTGCTATTTGAATTATTTACAGATACTTGATACATTCAACTTGGTCAAAAAATACCATGACTTTCGACGTGGACTGAACCAACAGCAACATTTGGCTGTCATAAAGATTTGTTTACATTAGATACCGTATAATTGATTCAAAGAAGGTAACGAATCGTAGATCTATGCGTATGAACCCGAAACTAAACAACAATCGACTGCATTTTTGGAAAAACTGGACATGTCACCACTTTTTCATTAGAGCAATGTAGAACGATCAAATCTGAATGGTACAACATCATTTTTTTGCCAAAAGTGCTCGACAAAATCAGGGAAACCAATCGCGGAAGACGAATCGTTATCCCCCAAGACTATGCGAGTTCTCTCACGTCAGTTCAAAAAAAAACTTTTTTGCCGCCCATATATCGAAAATAAATTTCAAAGTCAACGTTTTTGTACATCCGAAGAAGCGGTTGCTTTAAACCAAAACGAAGTCTCTATCTTGAATAGAACCTGAGATATAGATCTTTGAATGTAGAAAAATTGCCAAAAACCTACAAAAATCCATAACTCCACATTGAATGTCCGCGCCTAGCTCCTCTCCAACTCAACCGATTTAAGTTTTGAAAAGCTCAAAAGGAAGAAGGTATTTCAGCGAGTGTTCTTAAAACAAAACGAACTCTGTAGCTATATTAGAACCTGAGATATAGATCTTTGAATGTTGAAAAATTGCCAAAAACCTACAAAAATCCATAACTCCACATTGAATGTCCGCGCCTAGCTCCTCTCCAACTAAACCGATTTAAGTGTTCAAAAACTCAAAAGAAAGAAGGTGTTTCAGAGAGTGTTCTTAAATAAAACGAACTCTGTAGCTATATTAGAACCTGAGATATAGATCTTTGAATGTTGAAAAATTGCCAAAAACCTACAAAAATCCATAACTCCACATTGAATGTCCGCGCCTAGCTCCTCTCCAACTCAACCGATTTAAGTTTTGAAAAGCTCAAAAGAAAGAAGGTGTTTCAGCGAGTGTTCTTAAATCAAAACGAACTCTGTAGTTATATCAGAACCTGAGATATAGATCTTTGAATGTAGAAAAATTGCCAAAAACCTACAAAAATCCAAACTCCACATTGATTTTCCGCGCCTAGCTCCTCTCCAACTCAACCGATTTAAGTGTTCAAAAACTCAAAAGAAAGAAGGTGTTTCAGTGAGTGTTTTTAAACCAAAACGAACTCTGTAGTTACATTAGAACCTGAGATATAGATCTTTGAATGTTGAAAAATTGCCAAAAACCTACAAAAATCCATAACTCCACATTGATTTTCCGCGCCTAGCTCCTCTCCAACTCAACCGATTCAAGTGTTCAAAAACTCAAAAGAAAGAAGGTGTTTCAGAGAGTGTTTTAAAACCAAAACGAACTCTGTAGCTATATTAGAACCTGAGATATAGATCTTTGAATGTTGAAAAATTGCCAAAAACCTACAAAAATCCGTAACTCCACATTGAAAGTCAGCGCCTAGCTCCTCTCCAACTCAACCGATTTAAGTGTTCAAAAACTCAAAAGAAAGAAGTTGTTTCAGAGAGTGTTCTTAAATCAAAAGGAACTCTGTAGCTGTATTAGAACCTGAGATATAGATCTTTGAATGTAGAAAAATTGCCAAAAACCTACAAAAATCCAAACTCCACATTGATTTTCCGCGCCTAGCTCCTCTCCAACTAAACCGATTTAAGTGTTCAAAAACTCAAAAGAAAGAAGGTGTTTCAGTGAGTGTTTTTAAACCAAAACGAACTCTGTAGCTAAATTAGAACCTGAGATATAGATCTTTGAATGTTGAAAAATTGCCAAAAACCTACAAAAATCCATAACTCCACATTGAATGTCCGCGCCTAGCTCCTCTCCAACTAAACCGATTTAAGTGTTCAAAAACTCAAAAGAAAGAAGGTGTTTCAACGAGTGTTCTTGAACCAAAACGAAGTCTCTATCTTGAATAGAACCTGAGATATTGAGAATAGAACGTGTGTATGTGAAAAACTCCCATAAGTAATGTACAGGGGGAAATCGCATTTGAGTATAACTTGAGAATGGTGAAAATTAGAGGAAATCCGATGGTTGATGGCTGATCTGTGCATCAATACCTTTCATTGAAAAAAAAAATTAAGTAAATCGGTTGGGTAGAACGCCTGAACGGACTCGGAATGGAAATCATCAATTTTTTTAATATATAAGATTTGCATTTACATTAATTTTCAAATGATGTATTGATAATGTTGAAATTTTGTCAATATCTCCGCTATTACCTTGTAAAATCAATAATCGTTCGAGTTTATTATATATATATGGTAATAATTACATATTGTGAAATTTTCAATTTAATTTATCATTATTTTTGTTCAAAAAAGTCAATCACATATTCATTCACAATTGCTGCCCTTGAGGATAACGACTTTTCGGAAACTATGATAATGATCAAACTGGAAATCAACCTGGATCACGTTCACGGTTATTCGGAAACGGATCGTTATCATTTGATAGGATCCTTTCTACCTTGGCAGACCGATGGGTCAATGGAAACAGCTGACGAATTGTTTCGTTTGTTAATGTTTTTTTCAACTTCAACATTATTAATTCCTTTTATATGGTTGTCTATAATTAGTTCCCATAATCAGTATAATTGATAGAGTACTGAAGCTTTCGGGTTTTATACTTTTAAGCATTAAAATTTGGAACAAAATGTGACCAATCACATCAATAAAAATCAGAAAAGATTTTTGTAGATCATGTAGGTCCATTTGACCAGCAAAAATTGATAAAAACGTTCGGAAATTGTTATGTTTTGTTTTAATATCCGCAATCAGCTGATGATCCATCTAATCCAGTCATGTCAAAGATATGGCCCGCGGGCTGCTTTCGGCCCGCGGGGCCGTATCAATAAGGCCCGCGATCGCAATGTACCACAGAAAGAAGAATCATGTTTTTTCGTGTTTTTAGACTTCATTCGATGTTTTAAATACTCGAACTCTCAAGTCTACGGATGTTTATAAGTAATCGCCATCTATTAGCAGCAAAAGAAAATTATAAAAATTCAGTTTCTTAACTTTATTGAATGAAAAACATGAAGAAACCTTCTGTTTAGTTTGCATTGCAATATTTTTCGTGTATAAAATTAAAAACCGCAATTTATGTAATAAAAATGTAAATATAGTTTTGATTATATTCATACCGAAACCTTTTAAACCAGATTCAACACCAATAATAAATATAACGAGAAGTGTTATTAAACAAATGAACAGAAATAATTTTTGCAAAATAAAATTTTGAAATAGTTCTAATAATATTTTATTATTCGGAATCAAAGGAAAATGATAAAATCAATTTTCATTAAAATAAACAACTGGTAGTGATATCATAAACATTTTATTTCTGAATAAAACTTTTGTCTGTCTTGGTTCAAATTATAACTCTCGATATTAACACCAAATAAGCACTCTGTCTATTCGATATACGGCAATTAACTGAGTATGAGACAATCGCTGTAACGAAAGAAAATATTGACCTGATTTCACATAAACATCGATGGATTCAACACAGTATTAATAAGATCGGTATCTGCAAGTTAATGACAAGGTATGTATTCATAATCATTGAATGACATCACCTTATGATTTTGAGTGTGGAGGAAGCGATTTTAAAAGATATTTGAAAAATGTCGATACATGTAGTTGAATGGCCCAAGTACAGGTATGACAGTCACGAATGAAATCTAATGGAAAATTAAAGAAATCTTTGAAAGCTTTGAACGGTTTGCCGGTATTTCTACAAGACTTTGTTTTACATTAGTTTTCTTTACATTATATTTTTTTATTTTATTCTATTCAGTACTTATTTAACAATGTACGTTAATACAAAATGTAATAAGATATTATATACAGTATAGTTTCGTAAAAAATCGATAAACATACAATCACTGATTTTTTAAGAGGTATAGGATTTGATTTTGAGAGAAACCACAAAAAATTTGCAAAAAAATGATGAAATCTTTATTGGAATCGATAGAACGATCAATATAATTTAATGTATTAAGATGATTTCGTGCAAATGTTGACCGCGGCTCCACTTTAGTTAGCCCATGACCAAAGTCCGATTTTGGCACAATCTATCCAACATATCGTACGATATTTCACGAATAAATGCTTCAATATTGGCTTCCAGTACGTCAATCGCTGCTGGTTTATTCCTGTAGACATTAGCCTTAACATAGAACCGTAAGAAGTAGTCCAAAGATGTTAAATCACACGATCTAGGCGGCCAATCGAGGGGCCCCAAACGTGAGATAAACTGTTCACCGAAGACGGTTCTCAATTCGGCCGTACGGTATGTGGCATCGTTTTGTTGAATTCACATGTCTAATTCTTCCATTTTGGTCAAAAAAATCGTCAATCATAACACAGTAACGTTCCGGCAATCGTCGTTTTTGAAGATGATGCCACCGACCCATAATCCACACCAAACAGTGACTTTTTCGGGATATATTGGTAGCTCTTGCAATATTTCTGGGGCTGGTCTTCATTCTAGATACGACAATTTTCATACCTGACGTATCCATTCAACTAGAAATGAGCTTTCGATAAAAAAATGGATCTTCCTCCAACTTTACCAGCGGCTTCAATTTTAGCACCAGCCGTATCTTATAAGGTTTTAGATCCAAATCTTTTGATAGTGAAATTCAATACTTTGTAACTGTTGTTCGTTCGTAAGTCGAATCATGATTCACAAGACACGATTCATTCGTCATCTTTCCAAAAATGTCCCAGCAAAAAAATCACTCGTTATATTCGCTAAATTCATTTTCACTTAAAGTTAGATGTAGTGCGATCTAAGACGCATATCGCACAAAGATCTCATTATAAATTTAGAATCGTTTACAGCGATGACATCAGCAAGTTACGAATGAATGAAAATCCTGAAACGTTTCATTTTCTCGGAAAGGTTTTTATTATGTAAATTTTACGCACAATCTATACCACTGTCAAAGAGGTCATTAACGTTGTGTAAAAAATAATAATCATTCAAACTAATCCTTGAAAAAATATATAATAATTAATATAGTTACAGGAAATTCCAGAACTATCTTAAAATTTACAATATAAAATAAAATTTTATATTATAACATTTGTTCTAAATATTGAAACTGACCATTCCGACAATATACAGCGTGGTAAATAATAAATGACGTTTTTGCGTGTGTTAACTGGGGTTAATTAGAATCTGTATAACCACACTCAATTGTTTCATGTGGCGTATTATTTAAACCAGAACAAAACCAAAGACTAATAGGCGTGAAGAATTCGTAGGTATAATTTGGTCTATATATAAAATATAAAAACGTCGTGGGACACTCGGTATATTTGTATATGACAAAATACTTATAGTAAAATCATTAAAATTTTTATGTTTGGGTTAAAACAAGACTTAACGACTAGAGAAGATTGTGGGCTAAGCATTCGAAATTCCTTCAATTCCCTTTCTGAAATGATGATAAGTCGTGCGACGATAAAGGCGTACTGAGAAGGGCTGAAAAATGGATTTAAATTCAAAGGAGCAATTTTTTAACAATATTAGACTTTTTTCCTTTGGATTTAATTTTCCATTAAATTGTTATAAACGGTTTAATTCGATGAACTTTTTATTAAAATGAAGTTAAACTTTGAACACTTTTTATATACACCCTGTATCAATAGAAAAGTTTTTCAACATAGATTCAAATACGTTTGACCTTGCTAAAAGTAGCCAAACAGAAACGATTTTCATATCTTTAAGGGTTTCTTCGTAAAAAAATAATTTATAAGGGTTTGCAACGGTCAAATTTTTTACAAAAAAATTAATAACTCAAAAAGTACGCATTTTTGGAAAAAAGTTTTTAGACAAAACTATACTGAAATTTTACGTAGATTTCAAAAATGTACTAATATACAGGGTGTTTTATTTAAAATAACAAAGTTACAGTCGAAAACCGAAACTTACAAAAAAATTAATAACTCAAAAAGTACGCATTTTTGGAAAAAAGTTTTTAGACAAAATTATACTGAAATTTTACGTAGATTTCAAAAATGTACTAATATACAGGGTGTTTTATTTAAAATAACAAAGTTACAGTCGAAAAACGAAACGTACAAAAAAATTAATAACTCAAAAAGTATGCATTTTTCGAAAAAAGTTTTTAGACAAAAGTATACTGAAATTTTACGTAGATTTCAAAAATGTATTAATATACAGGGTGTTTTATTTAAAATAACAAAGTTACAGTCGAAAACCGAAACTTACAAAAAAATTAATAACTCAAAAAGTATGCATTTTCGAAAAAAGTTTTTAGACAAAACTATACTGAAATTTTACGTAGATTTCAAAAATGTACTAATATACAGGGTGTTTTATTTAAAATAACAAAGTTACAGTCGAAAAACGAAACGTACAAAAAAATTAATAACTCAAAAAGTATGCATTTTTCGAAAAAAGTTTTTAGACAAAAGTATACTGAAATTTTACGTAGATTTCAAAAATGTATTAAAATACAGGGTGTTTTATTTAAAATAACAAAGTTACAGTCGAAAAACGAAACGTACAAAAAAATTAATAACTCAAAAAGTACGCATTTTTCGAAAAAAGTTTTTAGACAAAGCTATACTGAAATTTTACGTAGATTTCAAAAATGTATTAATATACAGGGTGTTTTATTTAAAATAACAAAGTTACAGTCGAAAAACGAAACGTACAAAAAAATTAATAACTCAAAAAGTACGCATTTTTGGAAAAAAGTTTTTAGACAAAACTATACTGAAATTTTACGTAGATTTCAAAAATGTACTAATATACAGGGTGTTTTATTTAAAATAACAAAGTTACAGTCGAAAAACGAAACGTACAAAAAAATTAATAACTCAAAAAGTATGCATTTTTCGAAAAAAGTTTTTAGACAAAAGTATACTGAAATTTTACGTAGATTTCAAAAATGTATTAATATACAGGGTGTTTTATTTAAAATAACAAAGTTACAGTCGAAAACCGAAACTTACAAAAAAATTAATAACTCAAAAAGTATGCATTTTCGAAAAAAGTTTTTAGACAAAACTATACTGAAATTTTACGTAGATTTCAAAAATGTACTAATATACAGGGTGTTTTATTTAAAATAACAAAGTTACAGTCGAAAAACGAAACGTACAAAAAAATTAATAACTCAAAAAGTATGCATTTTTCGAAAAAAGTTTTTAGACAAAAGTATACTGAAATTTTACGTAGATTTCAAAAATGTATTAAAATACAGGGTGTTTTATTTAAAATAACAAAGTTACAGTCGAAAACCGAAACTTACAAAAAAATTAATAACTCAAAAAGTATGCATTTTTCGAAAAAAGTTTTTAGACAAAAGTATACTGAAATTTTACGTAGATTTCAAAAATGTATTAATATACAGGGTGTTTTATTTAAAATAACAAAGTTACAGTCGAAAACCGAAACTTACAAAAAAATTAATAACTCAAAAAGTATGCATTTTCGAAAAAAGTTTTTAGACAAAACTATACTGAAATTTTACGTAGATTTCAAAAATGTACTAATATACAGGGTGTTTTATTTAAAATAACAAAGTTACAGTCGAAAAACGAAACGTACAAAAAAATTAATAACTCAAAAAGTATGCATTTTTCGAAAAAAGTTTTTAGACAAAAGTATACTGAAATTTTACGTAGATTTCAAAAATGTATTAAAATACAGGGTGTTTTATTTAAAATAACAAAGTTACAGTCGAAAACCGAAACTTACAAAAAAATTAATAACTCAAAAAGTATGCATTTTCGAAAAAAGTTTTTAGACAAAACTATACTGAAATTTTACGTAGATTTCAAAAATGTACTAATATACAGGGTGTTTTATTTAAAATAACAAAGTTACAGTCGAAAAACGAAACGTACAAAAAAATTAATAACTCAAAAAGTATGCATTTTTCGAAAAAAGTTTTTAGACAAAAGTATACTGAAATTTTACGTAGATTTCAAAAATGTATTAAAATACAGGGTGTTTTATTTAAAATAACAAAGTTACAGTCGAAAACCGAAACTTACAAAAAAATTAATAACTCAAAAAGTATGCATTTTCGAAAAAACTTTTTAGACAAAAGTATATTAAAAATTCACGAAGATATCAAAATGTATGAATATACAGGATGTTCTATTTAAAATAACAAAGTTATAGTATTAAATAATTTAGTTAGAAAGATCGTATCCGAAAATCCAAACGTAGGAATTTTCATGATTTTACTGTTAGTATTTTGCCATATACAGATAGATTAACACTTCGTGGGACACCCTGTATACATATTAAAGAATCAGCGTCAGATTTTACTGCAAGATGTCATGAAAATGAAAACCGGCGTAAAAATAGGAAACCCTTGGCAAAAATTGTAGTCAAACTAAATTCAATAAAATAATATTTTTATTAAAATCAGATGCATTTATTGTAAAATTATGGTAATTATACACTTTCACGGTCACCTGGTTTTTTGGCTCTAGACCAAGATCATTAAAATCCATCCATTTTTCGATTTTCTAGAGCCAACCTAACCTAACCTAACCTAACCTAACCAAAAAACCAGGTGACTGCGAAAGTGTATAATTACCATAATTTTTTGTAAAGGATTATTTTGCAAAACCGTTTTTTTTACGATTTAAAACAGTAAAACTATGAGAAATTTTCATTCCAGCTATTTCTACTAATTTTTTTTATAAATCCGCCGTAAAATGGAACATTTTGAGACCAAGATCATTAAAATCCATCCATTTTTCGATTTTCTAGAGCCAACCTAACCTAACCTAACCTAACCTAACCTAACCTAACCTAACCTAACCTAACCTAACCAAAAAACCAGGTGACCGTGAAAGTGTATAATTACCAAAATTATTTTTTAATGTTTAATTAAAATCTACGATTTATTTTCAACGGATTTATTAAATAAAAAAAGCCACCAAAATCTACAAAAATAAATTTGAAATGTCACAAGGTATAAAATCCCGAATTTACATTGTTCGATTAAATGTGAATTGATAATTTTCACGCCGCCCACTATATCGGTCTATATTACATCATTAGTGCATCTGCAAAACCGTGTCAAGTTCAACTCATGCTATTAACATAATCGAACAAAAATAGATAAAAAATAAACTTACTCCGACTTACGTACAGATTACGTAAATAAAACGAACTACCAGACATACCAAGTAATTTTAGAATAGTAAATCCACTTGAATTAACCAATAAAGATACTAAAATGGTGCAAATTCCGACATCGCCTATTTTTATCAAAGGTGTTAAGTAAAAAGAAAATACCAAATAAATGTAATTTTATCATTAAAACACATAATATCGCGTTAAGCTTAAACAAAATAAAAGTTGAAGGATATTTAATTATTGTCACTAATCTGTAAAGTCAAAACAGATGAAGCCATCAACGGAAAACAAAAATACCCAGCGGTTTACTTCATATTTAGCATTTCGTAGTTTTTCTTCAGCGGTGTGGCGAAAATAACGCAACCCACCCCACAAAGTAGATGATAATTAACAGGCGAAGAAAGCGTACACCATCCAAAACCCCATGCCTAGCTAGCTGTCAAATAGAATACTCAAATAATTAATAAACATTTCAAATTTTTACACAGAAACGAGAAAGTTGGTAACAAAGTGTTTCGTAGCTTTTTGAAAGTCTTCAATAGTTTTCTGAGGTGTTGGAAATCATCATTGTTTAACAGTGGAAATCAGAAGAAGACACCCAGCGATAAATCGAGTGTAACATTGCTTCGAATTACCTCAAATATTTACTAGTTTGACGTGCTTTATGGGAGATGGTATGAGGAATCCATCTTGAACATATTTTCATCTACCTTTTTTTAAAACACTTGTCAATAATTTTACGCATGGCATCGATGTTTTTCATTCTCTCTTCTCTGATGGTTCACCATCAAAAACTTCCACAATCAATTTCTAAATTGCCACTGGCTTCGCAAAAACAAACGTGAAGGTTCACAAATTTGAATTTAGGTTAGGTTAGGGTTTTCTACACCTGCTTCAAGGGTTAGGGTTTGTCTCATCCTCTTCTTCTTGGAATTGAAGAATTAAGAAGAACTTAAAAGAACCCAAAGAAAGATAATGAGAACTATAACAGGCCCAAAGATAACACAGGAAGGAGAAAGAAGAAATAGAGAGAGAGAGAGAGAGAGAGAGTGAACTGGGGAAGGAGAATAAAGTGAGATACATAAAAGCACAAAACCTCAACTTGGCCGGGCACATAATGAAAATAAAACCAATTGAAATAATCAAAAGAATAACGCAATGGATGCCAAAGAGAAGAGGCAGGTTGAGAAAGACTTGGGGAAACGAAATAGAGGAGGACATAAGAGCACTCAATATAGAAAACTGGAGAGTAGAATGCCAGAAGCACCCAAAACAAACTATAAAAAATTAGAAAACGAGGAGTAATCCACATGAGATTGAAAAGCTTGATGATGATGATGATGATGATGATGATTCGTGATATGCATGAAATCATCATCATAGATGAAATTGTACTGATCGGTCTATCGATTCCAATCAATTTTTTGTGGTTTTTTTTCCCAAACAAATCCTATACCTCTTAAAAAATCACTGATTATAATAGGTACACACCTTTTTGTTAAATCCAATGTCTGGCGCCGCCCAAACAACAATTTCTTTTTCAGAGAAATTTCGTAATTCAAATTACAGTATTGTCGGATAATTTTTCTTGGAAGCAAGTAAACTATTTCTAGTTGGTAAAGATCGTAATTTTGTTTATCCGAAATAAATTGTTTTTAATATTATTCACACACTACAATTTGCGCAGCTTTCTCGATTTATACCGTAGGCATAAATCACATGATTTTACATAATCAATATCAATCAATTATTTATTATTATTCAACACATTCGTTCTTGTTTGAATAATGATATTGAAACTTTCGAAAACCTCATCACGTTTATTATACTTAAATTTTAAGTACTAAAATCGTTCCCGATCCATTTGCCACTGACTTATTATGAGGCATTTATTTAAGTTTACACATTCGTCATAATAAGAAGCATTTTGTCTCATTTTTGCCATTAAATTTTTCTTGAATCATGATTGCTGTATACCTATTGTTAAAATATAAGCGTTGTACTTGAAAAGATAATATAGACGATAAACTTTTGACCTGTCCAACTTGTATTTACATAAGAATTTTTATGAATAATTTGACTATGACTTCCTAAATCGTGATTGTTTGGCTAATATTTCATAACTTCATTCATCATCTAATAAATATAAGATTAATATTGTCGGTAAATCTTTTCGAGTCACAGAATAATGATGGTGATATTAACCGCAATCATATGATTCGTTAAATTTCAACAACCGAAATGCAATTCATCATGTAGAAAAGACTCTTTCAACTGACCACCCAAGATGAACGACTTGCCGCAATAGATTTTTTGCGTCTAAAAATAAAAAAATTATTGATGATGACTGCGTATAAAAATTTGTTTCCTTTGCATGTTATTTTTCTAAATTTGTTTCCAAATTTGTGAACTTAACGAATGAAATAAAAATTGAAGGACAAGCTGTCCAGCTATCACACCAAAATTGAATCCAAAGAAGATGTGGAAAATGTTTGCATCTATGCCCAAAGAATGATTTTACCAAGGTCTCCAAGAGCTCGGGTTAACACGATTATTAAGGTTTTGTTTTTGCATAATTATTCAATAAACAAAGTGAACATTTAATCATAATTTCCGATTAAGTATCCATTACATATTATCAAAATACCACTGCAAAAATTCTGTTTGAATTGAGTATAAAAATTTTCTTTATAAATAAAAATTAATCAAATATCTTAAATCTTGTTGGTATACGAGTTTCGAATTTTTTTCATTACATACTTACGAGAAATTGGGCAAACTGTCACCGAAAATTGATCAAATCCAAAACCGCGAAATCATCGACGAAAGTATTTTCGAACCACGTGTGTTGTTACTAAAATTCAACAAAAACCGACCGAAGCGATACACAACGAAATTCGAACTGAACTGAAAACGTTTCGCGCTATCTTCACACGGTTATAAATATGCCTACCTCACCTAAGGACTAACGAGATATTTGTGCCCAATTGGGCATGAAAATTAGGTAAACACAAACGGTCAACGAAAGTGAAAAGATTCATTTTTGGTTTTATATTTCACGAAACTGTACAGCAACTTTAGCACATTCCTTAAACGGTTTTATTATTGAAAATGTAAACGTTTAATATTATCAAAATCTAAAAGGTCATTAATTGAAATGAATTATTACTGTACGCTAGAAAATGTTTTATTTTTAAATTGCAAAGAAACAGAATTACATTGTCACCCCTTTGCAAAAGTTATGAATCTGAAATGGGTCATCAATCTTTAATCTATTATTTATTTGAATGAAAATAACGTAATAAACAAACTAAAACAACAAATGTGTTCAAGATATGGAAGAAAAATAAAAATTGACAGTAAAAAACGATTATATAGTGAGTATAGAAAATACTAACATCCTTGGAATGACAACAACTAATGTATTCAAGATAATTGAGAAAACTAACTTCCAGGATAGCCCCATGGGGTTAAGCTTGGTACTTTCAGAGCAAACCTCGTACTATTAACATTAGCCATTACTTAAATGTCATCGTAAAAAGTTTTAGTTCCGTCTGACTATGAAAAAATACCGAAACGGGCAATGTAAAACTATAATACCTGTTTATTAAATTTTCAAATAGTTCCACAATGAAGTCGAAAATATAAATGACTGAATATTTCTGGTAGCAATCTGTTAAAAATCGTAATAGGAGCATTAACTTATCTTGTGTGTTTCAACACAAGAACCAATAAAATTTAATAGTGGCGTAAATTACGTTTAAAATAAATATACGGATTTATAGTTAAATGAACCAAAACGTTTTAAGGCACTACTAATATATACGTGGTTATACATCTTCTAAATAGTAAGGACAAATAAAAATGCTAAATTTTGAAGCCTCTAACGTCATATCAATCACATTCACACAGTTATTTTCCAAAATTGTAAAAACCGAAGTATATAATGTTGAAACGACGTATTTTTTGGCCCATTTATTGGACTAACTTAATATGTAAATATTTGTTTTATGATATTTTCCAGCCTGATAATTTTATATATTTTTCATAAACAATATTGCGAGTATAAAGCCGATTTAATAAATAAACAAATATCGTTAATTTAAAAATAAAAAAATGTTTGTTGGAATATTACAATTAATTTTAAAGATTATTGAATCTTGGAATTACGCGTGAGCTTCTACGTTTCAGTAATTACCATAAAAATTCTATAATTAACATAATTCAATTATTGTATCATCTAAAAGTTACGCCAATATTTTCAAATAAGAGTTTATTTTCGGATAGAGTTATATAATTTATAGTTAAATATAATGAATTTCATTTAGAGGGCGGCCACTATTCTAAAAAACATTTTGTAATGTCATTTCTGAGCATCTCGATATTTGATTATCATTCATTAGCTTTGTATACTTCGAAGTCATACCATTGTCAAGTTATTGAGACTAGTCCATTTCTAAAGCTTCAATTATTAGATTTTTTTACAATTTGAGGTGAGATCATCTAAATACCAGCTAATATCCGAGTTTCTCAAAGGTGGTGACTCCACAGACGCAACCGAAAATATTTTGGATGTTTCTCCACGTGCATGAAACGTTTGTTTTAGTTAGTTAGTTTTAAAAGGTCAGATAAGGTAATTTTGATCTCACTGACTCCTTTTGACAAGGAATCCATGTCAGAAAATCGATAAAGTATCAAACCAATCTTGGCAACCTCCAAGAGCCTCAGCTACAAATTTGAAAAATAATCGGAGCAAGTTTTTGGGTTCCCCATATTTGTCCAAATAGATCCGAGCTAACCGATCAATCATATAAAACGTATTGTTTCAACGGCTACATATAGAACCGTTTTTTAATTTTTGGATCCTTGTAGACGAAAAATGCAAAATATAAAGCGTTTCATTTCCCAAAGAAAATTGCTTCTCGGTATTTGGTATTAAATTCCAAAAAACCACATTGCACAGTGTTTTAATTTAATCATTCAATAGAGAATGCAATTAACTAATAAAAAACAAACGTACTGTGTTGCGTAATAGATTTTATAATAAGAGTGTGTAAAATTTACACCTACGCATTACATCATTGAGTATTTTAAACATTTGACTAAAATCGGGATTACTACTAATATAAAAACTTGATTCAGTATGCACACTTTATGATACAATTTGTGAATCATCCATTTTTGTACATTAGACAGCTTGTCGTGGGATGAATGGAATCCAAAAATGAAGTTGTAAAAACATAATCGTAATACTTAGAAGACCAGATATGACTCACACAATCGCATTACCTACCTTAAGCACGAACGCGTTCATATATTTCATTCTTAATAATACCATAAATTCTCGAAAAAGATACGTAATCGTACACATTAATTAAAATTATTTTGTATTGTGAATGTTACTTTATAAATCGTCTAAGATGATCATAAAGTATAAATTTTACTACTTTACAAAAAACTGTCATAATCAAATTGGTAAATGTGCAAATCAAAACGGATACCTGTGAATCTTGTTCTGCTAAATCGATGTTTTATAAACTCGGTCTTGTTAAGAATTATTATTTTCCTTCAACGTAAAAGGAAACATATAACATTTTCCCTGTCCTTATTTTCCAGATGAAAATTTGTCGATGATGCTTACCGCGATTCATTTTTTGCTGGTTGCGTCATTAAACCTAACTAATTTTGGGGAATTGGGGGATTAAAACCCTCATTTTTCAGATCAGACATAATCGAAAATAATAATTAAAACAATTGTTGGTCAATCCTAAGTATAAAATGCCAAATTTGGTAAAGAATATATATGAAATATTGGGCAGACTAAGAGATCCGTTATTGTGCGGTTTAAAGAGCACATAGCTCATTTAAAATATTGGACAGGAAAATCGAGTATTGGCGATGATGTTACCATAATCATAACATAAATATTAATAACGTAAAATTGTTGGATGCATTGAAATTGTTAGCTTAAATAGAGACAAAGGGCTAATTCCTTACTGCCCATTTTATAGTCTAGTTGGCAAGAAATAAGATGTTCCACTCTAGTATAAAACATGTAAGTCAAATCATTAGGTTTTAGTTTACCTACAGTCTCTGAAAACGATAACTTGGTAATCGAAACGCGCATCAGACAGTGTATTCTCATCAATACTATGTTTACAAAACTTTCTAACTTCTTTTATTGACAACAATCAAACAATTAACGCACGTTTCGATGATGACCATCTTCAGAGTTACGGTTTATCTTTATGGTGCAAGTTTAGTCCATTTATAGCAAAGGTACCTACCAGCCAAATTACGGGTTCATTTTCTTGATCTATTTTAGCAATTCGTTGTATTTGTAGATGGATTTCTCTGGTACATAGCTTAGTTTCGTAGATTTATGTAGTATATAAAAGTGAAAAAGAAAATGAAGAGAAAACTTTAGAGTAAATTGTTGATAGACAAGGGATTTTGAAGAACACATACATTTTCCGAATATTAATATTATTCTCCTTCTTTTTGTTCACTATTGGGTATATATAAAATTGAGAAAAGCATGTTCATAATCAAGTTTTCGAGGAATCAAGCCACATTTGATAGAATTTCCAAAATCAGCCAAAGGGTTCAATTTCTATAACGGAGAGACTGTTAATTGCTTTAATTATGCTCCATGTGACAAATTATCAGTTGTATTGACAAATTAGACATAATATTTTTATTTTGCGCCTGTAATTATTTATAATTATGTATTTTTAAATATGATATTGCACTAAACTAATGAAATTGGCTCCCTTAGGTGCTGACTGTGTACTGAAACTTTCGTCTTCCATCGCAAACGATTTATTGGATCTATTTCTGTCGAGTACTTTATCGGTCTTATCTTTCTTTATCGACGCTCCTGGTATAATGTTCATTCTTCTGCTAGCTGGTAAAGCCGACATGGTACGGAATAAGTGTGAAAATTCCGATCTAATTTTATCGCTTTGCATCATCGCCAAAATTTTCGCTTGTCTTCTTTGTAATTGTTTCTTTCCGCTCAAGTCGTCCAGTTCGATTTCATTTATAACAGCTATACACCTGAGGAATATCGTTAAAGAAAAATTTGAACATTTAAAATTGATTATAAAAATATAGAAAGTGAGGAAATTCACCTTTCCAAGTACTGTTTCAATTTCTGGTCTGCAATTTTTTTAGCGGCGGCAATGCCTTTAGTCGCTTCTGCTATAGCGTCGTTTTTATTCAATTGCCTTATGCAAATCCTCATCATTAGTACAGTCAAATTTACATACCAACGATTTTCTTCATTTTTTTCAGATAAATTTATTCCTCTCATACAATATGATCTCGCTGCGTCGTAATGTTTCGCCATCATATGATACCTGAAATTAGAAAATTTTCGACCGTTTCCACTACCACTTCCACATTTTTTTCTTTCTTTCTCTATTTCTCTAAACCTAAACTAACTAAATATTAAATATCTATTCCACAAAGAAGAAACCTCCAGACTTCAACGCTTTAGGGTTCACACGATAACCGGATGTTTTTAAAATGATCATGAAAAATTGGAAATTTATTTTAAAAAAGTTTTTTTTGTACAGGAACACTCGTTAAATCATACCACTTGTTATTTACTCACTTACACAGTTCATTTTGGGCAATACGTTGTTGTAGCCTTTGACGGAAACTGTCCTCAATTATTTGAAGCATGTTTACATCAATCTGGGTGACGTGTCGACGAATTGCGATCTTTAGGTCCTCCGAAGTACATTCAGATATAAATGAAATTCGTCACTCTTTACAATTTTCATTTTCTTCAAAAATGGCATTTGTCGACAAAATTGTAATCGCTGCTGAGAATCTGCAGCACGACGGATGGAAATTGTGCTGCTCGTGCTACTACTGAATGCCTCTAAATAGAGCGGCGTGGGCTTCTGACAAAGACATCTCTTATGGCCCCTCAACACTCACGCGAGAATCTCGCTGAGAATCTCGTGGAGTATGGGTGTGAAAACTTCTTTTCGGTACGCACTCTCACAAAGTTCTCTCTTCAGTTCTCCGCTCGATAACAATTGGAAATCTCGATGAACAAAACACGGGAAATCTCACCATGAGCAGCCTTGTAATCCACTTCAAAAACATCCGGTTCCCGTGGATAACCCTGGATAAACCAACAAATTAATAATGTTCAATTTATTCAACTTAAATACTGCTTGAGGCCCTTTATCGTAGTCGACCAAATTGTGATGTTTTATAAGTCATATTACACGACATAAAAGAATTCAGGAATAGGGAAATGACAAGTTATATAGAATTGAAACTTACCTCGCTAATTCATAATAATACCATAACGTCTCATCATCATTTTCCGCTGCTTCTAATCTATTTTCAAACAACTGAATTTGTTGATTGTAATCAATAAGCGGCGCGCGATAAACTTCAATAACCGAATCTCGTGAAGGATCTTTACTAATGGGTTGCCCTAACGATAACAAAATCCTTTTTTCTTGTTCCCATTTCGGTTGATCTGGGTTGAGTCTATTTAACATATAGAAACCGTCCCTTACACTTTCGTAAACCAAATTTAGGTACGATTGCTTTTCGGGAAGTAATCGTTTCGATTTGTTGTCGCAATACAGTTTTAGTTTTTCGACGAGTTCAAGAAGACCGTTAAGATTGCGTTCTTTTAAAGCAGCACGGAGTCTAACACAAATCTTGTCCGCTTCTTTTCTAGTATTATCTTGATGAAGGGATAATTCTGCTTCTAATCTGTCTTTAAGGGCGCCAGATATTTTAGCTTGTTGGTATTTTACGGTATAGAAAGGTCGCCTCGTTCGTAATACTTCTTGTTTACCATACACAGTGCTATAACAATCTTTTATGATTTCTTTGATTTTTTTCACACCTGCAATGAAATTAATTGACTGCAGATAGAGCTCGAATTAGAACGCGTCCCAGAACCAGATTAATGAAAATATTGGACTGCACCTCGTACTTACCAATGAGTTACAAATATAAACTGGTCTGGTCAATCTATTTGTTGAAATTTGCCCGATTATAAGATACGTTTTTTATCATTTACAAACCAGTTATAATATATAATAAAAGAGTATTGAGATAATGTTTCATACTAACCTGTTTCATTGGGACACTTTATCCCAGGTATATCAGATAACTCTTTAAGAAACACTTTTTCTTTATACATTCGTTCCAAATACGTTTCTGCCATGTAATTTTCGATATTAGTTGTATATCTCTGCAGCGGGGAAAAATTGAAACTTTTTTGTAAAGGTGGTATAGCAAATTTATCGAGTTCGTGACTGTGGAGGCTATCCCATATTTTCATCTCTTCATCCACATCCTCTTTTCCCGTATCAGTTTTTTTTTGCTTACGGATCATCTTTTTGGGTTTTTTAATTTTTTTATTCTTAGCTACAAAAGCAACTCGTCTACCGGCATTGAAATTCTCAAGCCAAGCTAATTTCCTTATTATTAGGAAGTGATCCCTCAACGGACAACCAGCAACATCTCCTAAGCAATTCTGGATAGCTATGGAACATTTTCTGATTCCCATCGAAAAATGATCCGGTTTTTTTCGCAATGGCAGCAGTCTGTAATTTTGTACGATAGCATCTTCGAATTCGCAGCTCAGATAAATCGCGTGGGATCTTTCAGCCAAGGAAACCAAATCATCCGGATCCAAATCTATAGCTTTGTTTATATCTTCTAAAGCTCTTTTGAAGAAACACAGCTTGCCCAATACTTTTCCTACAAAGTTATTGAATTGAATCTACCAAGATATAGCAAAAATTGCAGATTATAATTAATCTAAAATACTAATGTTCTTGATTTTAGATGTCTTCTGTTTTAAAATTAGTTTATTTTAATAATTTTTGGAAGATAAAATTCGACGTTTCGACTTTTCTTCAAGTCTTTATCAAAATAAAAACAGAAGAGACCTAAAATCAAGGACATTTAGATGCATTTTGTAAATCGGAAATAAGTCGAAAATGAGGAATAAAATTTTTCGATATCTCGCTTCGTTTTCGAGATATCGATACTTGAAGTTGGAAAAACTAACCTAATCTTCTCGTGGTGCACTTTGGGTGTAAAAAGTTTAAAAATCGTGAATTTTTTACAGCCAAAATTGTCTAAAAAAAATTTTCTTCGCGTGAGGATCATTTTAGTTTTATTTTATCATTTTTTTTTTTCTTATGGGGGGCTTCGATAAAGCGAATTTTGAACTAACGTTTGATTATAACTTCAAATATCGATATCTCTAAAACGAACCGAGATATCGAAAAATTTCATACTTCATTTTCGATTAATTTTGGCCTAATTACGCTATTAAATCGCGGCACCACGGAAATCATATTCTCGCCTGCATTAATATATCAAAATGTCTAAGAAATAAGAAATTAAAGAAAATACTTTGGTCATATCAAGGATTAATGATTAAATCGTTTGGTATTGACGATACTCTGATATATCATATACGTTTTACCTCTATCGACTAAGATTTTTTTATCGTTTGGACATTTTAAAACAGCTTCGTCAAAAAAGGGCATCGATCGTTCATATTGTTCTAGTCTAGCCATGTAATTACCTATACTGTGCCACAATGTTTGATATCCGTATAGCTCCGGCGGAGGGCCAAACGGATTAGCAGCCATTATTTTATCAAATTTATATTTTACTTCGAAATATGTTTTTCTTTATATAAATAAAAAAATTGTACGAAAAAAAGTTGACACATTAAAAAAATATGACGTTTCGACAAAACTCTATACTGTCAATTGCATCGACAACTTTAGTTACCAATAATTGTGAAATTTTAATCTTCAGATATGTCGTTAAACTTGGGACAAACGCGATTAGATGAAATTATGTTTCATTTTTCAGAAATTACGTAACGTACTCTCCCAATCTTTATGAAAAATCAAGAATGGGAAAGATTATAAAAAAGTATTGTTCAATAAAGTTAAAATCATGATTTTAGAGGTTATGTTACAAATTATCGGTTTGACAACTGACTTTTATTAGCCATGCGAAGATACCGTCACCAAGCGAATAATTTTTTCTTTAGATTAAACATAGTGATAATTATTTATATTGTTTTATTGAGAAATTATATTTGTTCCAGATAACGGCTTCTCGATTCCCAGTAGTTATTAAAATAGATCATGCTCATGGAGGTCTCGGCAAGGTTAAAGTTGATAACTTGAACGATTTCCAAGATATGGCTAGCGTCGTAGCTGTTGCCAATACCTATTGTACTGTGGAGCCTTACATCGATTCAAAGTATGACATCCATGTGCAAAAAATTGGAACAAACTACAAAGCTTTCATGAGAAAATCTATTTCAGGTAAATATTAAACAAGATCTTTGTTAAAATGTCTATAAAATAGGAAATGATATTGATAATTTTCGGTATAAGCCAAATACTAGAGCATCAAAAAAAGCGAGAAACATTCAATCGAATAGTATTCATTCGAATTCCTTATTCACATTGGGCAATCGACTACAAATTGGTGTCTTTGAGTGGTAATTTGAATTTACGAAAGAGAATGATGTCGATGATTTAACGTTTCAGGTTGTTGGAAAACAAATACTGGTTCAGCGATGTTGGAACAAATATCGATGCCAGATAGGTACAAAAACTGGGTCGACGATGTATCCGATTTATTTGGAGGTTTGGATATTTGCGCTCTAGAGGTTGTAGTCGGTAAAGATGGACGAGAATACATAATTGAGGTGAGTAGTCCACTCGAAGCCCAGAAAATTTAGAGGGGAAAAATTGAAAAATTACAATTTATGAATAAAAGAGCCTCTATGAAAATTGAAAAAATTTTCGATTCTTTATTTTGTAATTTATCAATTTTTAATATAATTATTTCAGGTAAATGATAGTGCCCTGACTCTCCTTGGCGATACTCAAGAGGAAGACAGAAGACACATAGCAGATCTTGTAACTTCCAGAATGCAGGCTATTTGTAGACCTAGGACACCACCACCTGTTCCTGAAGAACCTCAGCCGCCTCCAGTAGGTCCTAGAGGAATATTAGGAAGCCTCAGTAGCCTTACGCATTCTGACACGCCGCCGCCTAGCGCCGCTGCTTCGGACGCTCCTTCCTTGGGTAGCGGTGGTAGAAGAGACAGTCAAGGTAAGTTTTTCCATAATAATCCATCCAAGTTGATAGATGAAGGAAAAATATAGATGATATCACGTTATTTATTTGATATATTTCTAAATTAATGTATCTTGTTTTATACCAGCATCTCAATCAAGCACAATAAGCAGTGCTCCTAGCACTGGACGTCTTCCAGATCCTCCACCCCGACCAGGTTTTCAACGTCAAGGTAGCCAATCCCAAACTCTCGCTGAGGATACAGAAGATACAATGAAGAATCTCAGAAAAACTTTTGCCGGCATCTTTGGAGACATGTAAAAATTTATCCATTAAAATCCACATGTCGATAATTACCAAATTTGTTTCTATTGTTAGGACAGTTGACCCAAGTATCAATCTACAATCTCTTGGAATAAAACGAATGATAAATAATAGCAATTTATTCTTTCTAATGAAAATACAAAACATATTCTAAATATTCATGTTCTGGAAATGGAGTTTTCATTTCGTTTTATATTAATAATGCAAGAAAATAATGATAAATAATTGAGATTTTTTGCTATAAATAATTTGAAGAGATTGTTGAATGATTTATTTAACTTGAATTGTGGAGTTGGTGAATTTTGCTGAGCAATATGTTGATGTATGTTATTCACTGCCTTGGGCCAGGTGCCAACAGGTACCTCTTGTTAAGTTATCATTGTTGATGTGAATGTAAAACATTAATTGAATTTTTTTGACGGTCGTTAAAGTTATTAGCATTATTTTAAGTTGGTAATGTTAACAAAATTAAAATTCTACCAGAAATTTCCCATGTTATTCATAATGTACAGATTGAATCAAATTTATTCACCCAAAAGCTGTTAAAAGATAAACTAATTTATATTCTAGTTACCATCTCATGGAGATTTCGTAAATACAAGTCAAGTCGCGTCTCAAGTAACCACATTTCACTCTTACCAAACTTTGAATTCTTATTTAGTCGTACTAAATGTAAAATAATCCAAATTTTTGTATTATGTTTAAGTAGTGTTTAAAAATAAAATGACAATATTACTTGTGTGTCCTAATATTTCGATCTACTCTCTATGTCCTCTGTAATCTATAACAGAAATTTTTGAAAAAAAAAATAAAGATAAATAAAACATAAGGTATGTTGTGTGCATCGATGGATATATATATATATATATATATGGCAACGAATTTTTGTTTATATAATTCGAAGATGGATTATCCAAAACCTTTGCTAAGTTATGAATACTTCGATTTAATATTACTGAAACAAATCAAAACACCAAATTTGAGGATAACCTTTTCGAATGTATCCCTTTTAGTTATGCAACCAGCAGTGTTAAACTAAAACGAACTCTAACGTGGCTTTATTCTCGGTGTATTACGGTGAATATATTATAAATCACATGTTGTGAATACACTGGAGCTCTGTCAATATGCCAATAAGCTTTAAAAACTGTAACAAATTATTATATATAGATTTTACATGATACGTAGTTATAGTTTTGTGGAAAGTAGCAAGAAAATATAATATAATTACCTCCATTTAATTTCCTTTAGCAATATAGGGTTGTTTGGTGGATGTATATGTAATAGTACGGTCAATTTAGACATTCGAAGTTACATAGATCAAAAAAATACAACTGAACGTAGAATTTGAATGTTCCCCATCATTTCCGTGTTTAGAAACAATTTTATCAAAGTCGATGGTCAAAAAATGAGTTTTTCGCGATTATCAGCAAAACGGTAAGATTTATCATAAAAATACCTTATACAAAAATTGTAGATCATAAAATTATCTACAAAAAACTTATTAATACTTTTTTCCTACAAGCCAATATTTCTGAGATATAATAATTCAAAAAGTTGTAAGAAATTTCTGTTGACTGGTTGGAACTGTCATCAAATAAATTACCAATTGACAAAAATGTTGCTAAAGTTCGACGATGTTGATATGCAGCTTTGCTATTTCTTGTGCAATTTTACTGATTTTCAGCTTGATGGGAATTTATGTAGCTTCACTCTTATTATTTGGTCTAATTTGACCGGACTATAATTGGTTCTAATAAAATTTAATAGTTCAACCAATTCAAAATGTTGCTTCCGACAGCAGCAGAAATAAATTTTTGTAAAATTATACCCAAAAATACAATGAAAACATAATCCAAATCACTATAAACGTGATTTAAATTCAACAAAACAAGCTGAAACACTAGTTGCAGAGACATCTATGGTAATAAAAATTATCAAACATGAGGAAAGAAAACTATAATATCGAATGACATTGACAAGTGAAATATTAGAAGGGATTTGCCTGTTATAAAATTAAAATGTATTGTGGATTTCATTAAAGACATAAATATTAATCATGTATACTAATTGGTAAAAGAAAAAATATTATTAGGATCAATTATATAATTACAGGCTATGGTTAGATGCAGTTTGTACGGTAGGGTTTACCTCAAGTGATTAAATGTCGCCATATCATTTTCTTAGTTTTTAAGGTAGTGAAATCCTCTTCGTTATCTCTACACTTAATTTTTTAAAATCAATACGTATTTTCGTATTACAAATATTGTCTTTATTATTTGAAATTGTAAATTCAATAACTTGTTAAAATATTTGTTAGTTGATTATTGTCATATAATAAAAGTTGATTAAGCTTAGTATATGAAATTGATAAAATGTTGTTAATGTCTTAAATTTCAATTTTGAATTAATGATGTTTATGAGAAAACACCACCAGAAAATGGAATTAAAAAACAATTAAACGAATCATCGTCTAATGTAGTAAATACTCTACCAGAAACCTCCAAGCAAAAAAAACTTATTACAGACATCTGAAATGAAAATAGTTTGAAAAACGGATGTAGAATCATTGATGAGAACAAAATTAAAAGATTTGAATGTTGTTACAGTACTTAGATCAGTAAAACATGTGTAATAACATGTATAAAAATGAAATATTAGTACTGATTATTAAACCTAATGATAAAAGTGACCTGAATTGTAGCGGATGAAAAAATTGAGAAAAAACAAGTAAGTAGGTCGTAGGCTACAAGACTTGCAATACTGTATAAATATAAACCTGATAAATTTATTATTCAAACCTTATTTTTATTAGAAAGTGCAATTATGCATTCGAAAGTGGCAACTACAATTTTTTTTTGTTAATTATTATTGTTATGCGAAACATATGATGGCTAAAATTAATAATCAGTTTACGTGAATTCAAATTTTAATATTTTTTTATTTTCTTACACAATATTGAGAAAATTTACTAAGACTAGGTGTAATTTTACGGTTTTTCAATAAAAATCTTTCAAAAGAAATTTATTTATTTTTTTTTTGGTTAGTTTAACATGTTTGGAGATTAAAGAAATTTGTTTCTGATTTAGAAGAAGACAGGATTTCATGTAAAAATAAAACTTTTTCATAAATACTTATCACTTTGTTGTAGAGTGAATAAAACATTAATTATTTTTCAAATTGAGCCCAAGTTAATTGCAAATAAAATTTTCTAGTACCGATTAATAAATTTTATAAAATGTTTTGTTATAAAATAAATAAAACATTTTATGGTGAGATTACCAAATAAATTTCTAACAGTGTGTGTAAAAACATAAAAAAGAAAATTTATGCGAATTATCATCTTGTTAGAATTTATATATTTGAAATGATAATTGTAGTAGCATTTTTTATGTTATATAAGTAAAATATATCTATAAATGATTAATTATTCTTGCCCACGAATTTCAGTTGAGGAAGAAAAAAAATATTGAACTGTAATTGTTATTTTCACCGCATTATATAAATATTTTTTGACTTGTATATTTAGAAAGGCACCTTAATATTAAGAGTGTAGTATGAAATTTTCTTCATAATAGCAATAAAATTAAAAGGTATTTATATTAAGATTTTTGTGGTTGTTTAATTGATTATTTTTCATTTAAATTTTAATTGGAGGTAACGGTAATTGAGATTGTAGTAGATCAGCTTATATAAAATTCAATTTGCAAATTGTATAGTGTTACATTGATGGATATTGAAATAAACGATAAGAATTTCATGTGTGTTTTCTTCCAATGGAAAACTGTTAAATGAAAATAAACCGATACTGAAAAGTTTTAATCAAATTAGAAATAATTTTTGAATATATTTTATTTAAACAATATAAATATTTCAGAACAGTTATTCATGAGTATGTAAATCCTATCAACAGGTGTCCAGTTTGACTAAAATCACAAATATACTTATTTGTCACCATATGGTTGTAGATAATCCGGTGTTTGACTAAGACATAGATTATTATAGACAGATATAAACAAATGCACCTGATTTAATAATTCAATTGACACACACGTCAAAACACGTTTAAAGCTAACCCAAAATAATTATAACAACGCGTCTGATAAAAGTTAATATCAGTTATCACAACATTCTATTTTCGTAGCAAAAGTTGAATACTAATAAAAGTAGGTACCTATACACATATATCAACAAGCGGAAATTGTTATCGCACAATTACTGTTACTGTATATTATGACCACACATAAAATCGAACCATTGGTAGAATGTCATCGTGAGATGTTTGGAGATCTTATATTAACTTCTCCAAATCTTACAACAGATAATTTCCCTAGGAAAATTATTATGTCTTTAGCGTACGATATCGGTTTACAAAAAACGTCCGCGTATAATAAAGTGATGGAAAACGGTGACGAAAGTGAAAAAAGACGAGCTTCGGCTTTAGTGGACCAGCTTTTAATGGATATTTATAATAGTGTTCATACCTCAACAGACTATAACTCTACTTCTGGAAAATCGCATAAAAGTTCTTGGGCCGAAGTTGTTAATTTAGAGGATAAAGGTGAAACATTCTTCATTATTTTCTATTATTATTTGATCCAAAACCTATTAGAATAATTATATCGAAATCACTTCAATACATAACGTTTAATTGATTCATTTTTATATGCTTTTCTCGTTGCCGTACATTTAATGTAATCCGATACACGTGTTTTATTCGCTTCTTCGTAAAACGAATATATAGCTGTGGATCTTTTTCAGCTTTTTTTGACTGCATTATTATCAATTAATATCCTTTCAAAGACGATGGAATATTTGTCAATGTTAAAATGAACTGTTTGTATCCTCAAATCTTGAATACGAGAATTCAGTTTTCTGTCATACTTCAGAGAAAACGGTAATTTGTTTACAAAATCATTTCCCATTTCGTGGGGAAATTATTTTTGTTTCTATTCACTAATTATCAATTACAGTTATAATAACTGTTTCAAATTCATCCCTAGTTTTCAATTCAACTCTTGTTGGCTTCGACAACTCAATTATTTTCCGGAAATGTATTGATTTTACTACTCCTGCGACTAGATTTTATGTATTTTATGACTTTTACGACATACTAAAGTTTTATTAACACATTAGCTATGGATCTTTTTCATCTTTTTAGCAAAGTTTAGACAGTGTCTGTCGTTAATAATGGCAACTAATTTTCCTCACATATAAAACTCGATAAATTCCTAAATTCATTATCGTTCTAATTTACATTACTCTTTATGAAAAATATAACATTTATTTGATCGCAAAATGAAGAAATTCAGAATTTGACTGCACTATTATCAATTAATATCCTTTCAAATGAACTGTTTGTATTCTCAAATCTTGAATACGAGAATCCAGTTTTCTGTCATACTTCAGAGAAAACGGTAATTTGTTTACAACGTTATTTCCAAAACCATTTCCCATTTCGTGGGGAAATTATTTTTGTTTCTATTCACTAATTATCAATTACAGTTATATGAACTGTTTTAAATTAAGTTCGAAACAATCTGTAAAATATCGAAATCGATAATTGTGGTAAAATCATTTTACTTCAACTGCACAATTTCGAAAAATACGGTTCTTGGTTGGTTATTTACTTAACTTTTCAAATTGGACGGTTAGTAGTCATATGAAAGAGATAACTGTTAATGAGACGCAGCTCAAATTATTGCTTATGATGAATCTTGCACGTAGACATTACACTAGGTTATCTACGTTGCATCGTGGCTGCCACTTGCGTCTTAGGCTCTATAACTTTGAGTTTTCTCACGACTCAGTTAACTTAGAATCGCATTTTTCACGTTCTAATAAAGTGCAAATTATTATTAGCCACATAACTTTAGTAGGAACTGTCAATTGTCAAATAAATGTTTTCCGTTTCTTCACCCTAGTTGGTTTTAAATCTGAACTAACTAATAAGTATTTGTCACTTTATTATGTATTTAAAAAATAGTTTACTGTTGGTAACATTATAAAAGATGTCTATATAGCAATCGTCCATGTATTCAATAAAGAAAGAAATAAGCTAAAAAATGACTTTTGTGTGCAGTGTTGCCAGAGCTTGTACAATTGTACAATTTTAGTACATTTTAGTGTTTTTTTTTACGCTAGTACATTTTTCCTTTTTTCTAATACATTTTCCTCGTTTTCTCCCAATTTCTCCCACTGGGAGCATGTACTATACCAGAGGCGTTGATATCCAATAAGTTATTCTATAATAGAATACAATTTTATTTTTGAGTCTGAAATTTTATTTTTTTATTTCATTACTTACCTTTTATCTTTATCGTTGATTTCTGCAAATATAAAGTTATTTTATATTTTAGTTTAATAAAATAAACTAGATATTGTAACAATAATTAGAAAACAGAACCAAGTTGATTTATATTTAGATCGTGAGATTTTTGTACTGCATTGCTAATTTTATCGGTAAACTTTATATAAATTTTTCATCCTTAAAATAATAATTGACACAGTCTATAACATTTTTGGAAAAAAAATTTAATTTAAACTTATGATTATACATCTGTTCTAGTTCAATTTTTACATTCAGCTTTTAAATTATGGCAACACTGTCTGTACGTAATTATATTCGCACGTGTTTTTTGTTAAGGTTAACGTTGAGGTAGTCGCTAGCTGGGGAAAGATATGTTGGTCTGAAAATTATAGTTTATATTGAAAATAATGAATAGGAAAGGAAAAAGAAAACGGTATCTAAAAAAATTTCATTTCCTCAATCAATTTCTCATCAAACAAATCTTCTAAATCCTTAAAAGCATCCATATTAAATATTTAATAATTTGTGTGACGAATATTTCCAAACATTAACTAATCAAATATAAGTATAATAAACAAACAAACCACGATTGATGTATATTAAAGTTTAAGTTTCTAGTAAACTCTTGTTACTGTTCTAATAACTTATTTGGCAAATAATTCGATTCACGCGGAGGTTTACTTTATTAGAAGGTGAAGACACCGAATTTTTGGTTATTCGGTAAATAATAATTTACTTTATTAGGAAGCCTTAATTCACAACCAAATGCTAGAAAAGTATCTTTGTACAGTTAAAAACCTATAAATCAAATAATAATTTTTGTCTGTTGAATTAAGACGTGTGAATCGGTTATAACTTTATTTTAGATTTGGACGAGTTGTTGACGTATCTAACATGTTTGAAGAATTACGTGGAGCGCATGGGTAGTGTACTCGTTAGACAGCTGAAACGACGCGACGCCCTGCGCCGTCAAAGAGACGCGTATTGTGACGTCATAACCGAACATCTTGGTAAATGTAAGTACAAAATCAATAGTGGCGTTTATTATAGACCAGTCGCTAAGTATTCTATAAGAGGTAATATTGTGACTACGCGAAACGATTATAAATGTACATTCAATTGCTTTAGTAACAAATTTTTTACCAAAAGTATATTTTAAAACCTAACCGATGTATAACAGAAGTTAAATTTCGATTCTCGTCGCATTCCTTCGTCAAAATTCCACTGTAACTACTTGGAAAATTTTATCGATTATTTGTTACCAAAAAAAAAATATTTAGAAAGTTACTTTTGTCAATGATTCTTGTCCTTATAACAACTTGGGTAAAATTGTATCGATTGTACGACAAATTTTTTGTGAACTGTCATACGCTCCGATTCGGCGCTAATTTGGAAGATCCCTCGAAAACCCACAATTCCCAATTGATCCAGTGTCGCTGCGTCCCGGAAAAATCAATCGGTTAGACAGCATGCTTCTATTTTTCTCTAGCCGCATGCGTATGACAAAGATGAATGGAAAACCGTAACGTGCAATTCTATTTTCTGGATTTTGAAACTCACCTGATAAAATGTATACAATTTAGTTTTGAACAAGTTATGATCAGGATAAAGACATGTTTTACCAATGAGCGGTTTTTTAAATTCAATACGTAAAGCTACTACCTCGAGTACTGATGGTTCGGGTTGTTCCAGTAAGTTTATATATTTTTATCAATAATAAACTCATTTTATATAATTGTTTAAGCTCGGTAGTTTTTTCTTATTGATATATTACAAGCATATTGCGTGTTTTTATCTAAGAAATATGGACAGTTTTAATGAGGATAATGCAGAATTATTTTAATATTTATTAACACCGTTATAATTTTTGTTTTCGTTATAAACATATAGGTTATCTTCAGTTGTTTTGATAAATCGAAAAGTACAATGAACTCTTTACATAATTTTCTTGATAAATTTGCAAAAACTTTTATTCTATATATTCCTGGTACGAACTTATTATTTCTGTTTAAAGTTACATAACAAAACAAAATTCGACGTTACAATTCATAATAAAAATTATAATTTAGCTTTATGTTTTACAATTTTAATAAAAAAAAAAACAACCGTTAATCGCCTATATAGAAAGAGAATTTTATTAAACACAAAAATTATTATTAATATCGAACAAAAATAAAAATTATATTCAAAAATATCACAAATTTGAAAAAAAAAATGGTTATAAACATATCCATTCTATTGACAAGCAAAACCTCGACTGTTAAATATCTCAAAATATTCATAAAATCGAGAATAATCCTGAAAATCTGAATATATTTTTTGGTTATTTAAATAACAAATATTTCCGATCGCCTGTTACAGAAATTATTTGTCGAAAAACTATTTGAATTCCGATTATTACCTTGTCGATAAGATTTGTTAAAATATTGAAATTTCGACAAATCATATCCACAATTACAATTTGGAATTCTAAATTACGTACAACATGTAGATTTATTACATTAAAAATTAAAAATAGAAGTGCGAAAAAACATTAAAAGTTGGCTATATAAAAAATAGATACGATTGAAATAAAAATATGTAGTATACTAAGTAGCCAATAAAAAAAAAATATAAGCGTCAAAAATTGTAATACATCGAAAATCTAACGGTTAATTTTTTGACGTTCAACAAAATGTTTTGATTGTCGTTGTAGGTGTGCCTGAAGGCGATTCTTCCGAAGATAGGCGCTTCAGTATCCACCCTTTACCAGGTGATACTGGGTTTTCACAATGGGCAAACGCCATGAAAATGGTAGCTCAATTGCCTGGTGGGATACCACCAGAGTTCAGAAGACGACTCTGGTTAACATTAGCAGATAAACATTTGTTAGGAAAAGGTAACTGTCGTAATTGATATGAAGATAATTGTTGAAAGCGTTATTTTTTACAGGAGTCGATTGGCCTAAAGTGGAAAGAACCTGTTTCAGCGAATGGTCTCATCCTGCAGATGCAGAACTTGGCGTTCAAATAGTTAAAGATTTACACAGGACTGGTTGTAGTTTATTTTGCGGAGAGGACGGACAGGAGAACCAGGTACTTCTTAAAAGGGTTCTTTTGGCGTACGCAAGGTGGAACAAAGTTGTGGGTAAGTTTATAATACATATAAATAAATTAATAATAAAAAGAAAAACGAAAACTTATTTTAAAATACGAATGAGGAAACATTTGGTTGGGCTTTTACATAAGTGATCTCAATGTATCTAAAAAGCAAACAATTTTGAATGTTTTCCTCGTAGTTGAAATTCATCCCTAGTTTTCAATTAATTTCTTGGTAGCCTCGACAACTCAATTATTTTCCGGAAATGTGTTAGTTTTACTACTCCTGCGACTAGATTTAAGTTTTATTAACACATTAGCTAAAAGACTAATCATTAAATTATAACTAGATGATATGGATACACAGTCAATTAAAAAAAAATACAGTTGATATAAATACTGATTTCATTACGTTAAATGGACTGATATTTGGGCTTTGGCTAATTGAAATTAAAGATGGATTTGTGAAAAACTCGCGTTTCATACAGCAAAGCAAATTGTTTTCCTTTTATAAAAAATATATGGCTATTCGTACGTACCATGGAGGCATTATTATTTTGCTGCGATGTTTTGTTTTTGTAAAGTTAATTGAAAGCTTTGTAATTTCGTTTTTTATAAAAAATACTACTTTTAAATCTGTTACCAGTAAATGGAAAAAAATTAGATAATCGTTCATAAAAACACAATCCTTTTTGACCAACTAATATTTAAAAATCCAATTTGTGAATTCTGTATTAACATTTTTTATGAAATTTCTCAATAAATTCATAGGTTATTGTCAAGGATTCAACATGTTGGCAGCTTTAATTCTTCAAGTAACTGAAAAATGCGAAAGTGACGCTTTGAAATTAATGATATATCTCATAGAGGGAGTCCTTCCGGATTCTTATTTCGCAGACAGCTTGCGAGGACTATCGGTCGATATGGCGGTATTTAGGGAGCTGTTGCGTACCAGATTTCCCCGACTTTCTAAACATTTAGACAATCTTCAGAATGCAGCTAAGGATGGGAGTAGAAGTTACGAACCACCTCTCACTAATGTGTTCACAATGCAATGGTAAGTTACCACTTTTATATATACTTTATACACTTTTTTATATTGAGTTGAATATTGATTTATATATATATTATTAAAACAATAAGCAACAAAATCGATTTTTAATTGTGGGCCTTTTGAAATAATTTGAAACTGATCGATTCCAAAAATTTATCAACTTTTAACCTCAAAAAACCACGTCGATCGCCTCCAGTCTCGTCGAAATTAATTGATTTGTTTGTGAGTTATCGTTAGAGAAAGTTATTGGTTTTACCCCGTTTTTCGAAGATCGAGTTTCCATCAGATCTCTCATAACTTTTGAATGGCTCGATCGATTCCATCGCGGTTGGAACCATTCGAAAAGGCTTGACAAAACTTGATTTTAAGTGCCATTTGAACTGATTCGGACCAGTAGATTTTAAGAAATCTCAAAAAAACTACGAGATAAGTCTCTAAAATTTCTATTTCACAATCTTTTTTTCATAGTAATACGTAGAGAACGTTGTGATTGACTATCAACAGTCAATAAATTATACGTCTAATTAAATTATTGATAATTGAAAAAATATCTAAATATTGTTCCTTCTTTTGTATTGTATTAATTATTTCTGTTCAAACGAGAGAATATACGAGGTTTGTCTCGAAAGTATCGAATCTACATCTATATCTTCACGTCGAAACGTCGGCGTCGTTGGTAAACGACGTGCGTTATTTTACGTATATTTTCATAGTTTTCTTTGATTATGATGATGTTGATCACTACAGAATCCAGAATGTTGAAGTATAGAACAGACTGCGTGATCCAGTTATATTAAAACTTTGCCAAAACATTTATCGAAACTACGGCAATAATTAATTAAGCAACAAGTCGGTAAAGATTTTCCAGCTTTCGTACAATCCCTTAAGGTGATATCAGTCGGTCACTTTTTATCCATTTCTGTCTTTCATTCAGCATCTTTCATTAAGAATAAAACGTCTAAGCATTAAATGAATCAAGAGTGATAAATCGCACTCCGAATGAACGAAAAATTAACGTATAAAGTTCATTGTTTTGCCATTTTGTGAGAGAACCGAAAAGTGAACCCGTCTTATATCACCTTTAGTAACTTTAGTTCCAATATGCTTGCTCCAAAAACTAGTTTCCAGAACTGTGGAAACGTGCCATTCGACGAAATGGAGTCGGATAATAATTCTATTTAGAAAAATAGCTATTTTAATACTCGAAATTATATAGATAAGAGGTTCGGCATTCAATGAAATAAACGTAAAATGTATTCATTCGATAATACAATGAAATACTCAATGTAGAATGAAATGTGGAGACGGTGAAGGCATTGTATGAAGAATATACAAAGGTAAATGTATTGAAAGCAGTGTGGGAAGATTCGAAACATAAACTATGATTCAATTTAATTAACTAGATGTGCGAATATAGAGATAATATGTCTAGATATTTCGGTCGCTTTTATACACAGAGAAAAACTTTTATTTGGGAGAAACTCAATACTTTCCTAATGTTTTTTCTACGTATTATTTTGGCGATGGAAAACTAAAGCTAGGAATCCAGGATCAATACACCGAAAAGGTTAAATCACTTATGAAATCCGAATGAAATGCAGGCAATTTAGTCCAAGCAATCAACAACTATGCCACGCCTGTTTTAACATACTCTTTTGGAATCCTGAAGTGGACGAAAACAAAGCTAGAGGGTATTCAGAAGTTGACACGAACAAAGATGACGAAGAACATCAAAGAAAAGAGAGTGGGAGAGGCTTGATTGACTTTATTAACCTGCACTTTCGACAGGTAATGAAACTACGTGAATTCTTCATCTACATCAACTCTTCACCGGATTATATCCGAAGGATTATTCACCCCTCAATCTCGCATCGACAGAATCTGACTTAAATAATGTATTGGTAGACATCATCACGATCTCAACCAACCGCTTGTTGACAAAGAAGCTTCAAACAGATGCTCTGCAGAGACCGAAGGCTTCATGATAGCTATCCAGGATCAAGTTATTAACACGAATAACTACAAGAAAAATATTATTAAAGATCCGAATACTCAATCCGACAAAGCAGAAAGTGCCAACAAACATCAGATTATCTACACAGGTATAACAAAGTATTCACTAATAGGTATTTAGTATTGTACTATGTTGTATTTCTTATATAATTATTTTCGATTTGTTTGCAGGTTTCTTACACTTTTTTGCAACTGTTTGCCTCATCCAACAGTTCTTCGCGTCTGGGATTTGATTCTTCTTGAAGGAAACGAAGTTCTTCTACGTACGGCGTTGGCCATATGGCAAGTGTTAGCTGATAAAATCCTTACAGTAAGAAGTGCCGATGAATTTTATTGTATGATGGGTGTTTTGACCAGGGAACTTCTAGAATTTGAGTTAGTAGACGGTAATACTCTAATCAAAGCGGTCGTAGATATCGGACCTTTAACGGAACTGAACACACTTAGGGAACACTATTTATATAATATAAATCCGTGGGGTGCTACTTTGCCGCAAACAGTTGACAAACAATTGAAATTGTACCCAAAACAAAGTATCGCGTTAGACATCAGTGGACTAAAAAAACAATACGCTAAACTAAAACAGAGACAAAGGCAGGCACATATAATTATAAGCGCAGCTATTTCTAGGCAGTCTCCACCAGCTCCTCCGGTTACTATGAACCACCTATTATTGGGTAAAAGCGCTCTAATACCCGCTAAAAGATTAGGACCTCCAAAAGGTGCTATACCTCCTGCTAGGCAAATATCTTCCAGTACACTACATTGGAAAGATGCCCCAAAGCAAACTTCGAGCTCCAGTTCCAGCGATACGGAACTTTGTGATGAAGAAAATGGTTCTTCCGATGAAGAAGAACTATGTCAATTAGACCACCTATCCCTCGATAATGATCTTATGAAAATCGACAATACAAGTGCCACTGTAGAAATAGAAACAAATAGTTCACCTTCCAAAAATGAAACACTACTGACGACTGACAATGTTAAAAGTGACGATAATTTAATAGTATTTAAAACTGAATCTGATGATGAGAATTTTGATTTTGAACAATTTTTATCGGATCGATTAAAAGTCAACGATTTAGTTGAGGAACAACATGATTACTCTAGAAGAAATAGCGAAAGAGCATTGAAGATTATTCAAGAAAATTCTTTAATACTACACCGAATTTTGCAATGTCAACCTCGATTATCTCCTTCGCCTCCATTGACGATAGAACCAGTGAAAAGTCCATTAGACAACTCATTCGGCGGAAATTATTCCAAAGTAGATAATTATTATAGTAATAAATACGCGACACAAAATCAAATCGATATGGGTAAGACGGAGGATGTTAAATCTCCAGAATACGGATCAAAATATACCAGTATACTTGAAAAAAGCAAAAGTTTAGATGAAAAATATAACGAACTGATATTAAATAAACCTACATCTAAAACGTTTGAAGGATTGAGCACTATAAACAATGATTTCAGAAAGGAAATGATAATCGAACCGAAGATATTTACTACAATTAATGAAGAAAACTCGGGCGACATTAACAATGTTCAATTGAACGAGGAAGATATCAAAACTATCTATAATAAATCCAATTTAAGTCCGAATAATATTAAATTTGACTTCACTAAACCAGAAACAACATTCACTTTCGATCGTCCGTATATATCCGGACAATTCCCAATCGAAATCGATTCAGCGTCGCCCAAGAAAGAATGCAAATCGACAATATTCGATCCTACAGATTCACATCTGAGTAATTGTGAAGTTACCTCAAACATATTATCAACAAATCAATGCTCAGATGACGTTTCTACTACTGAGGATTCAATTTTTGCCACGGAAATACACGACGACATTTTATTAGAAGAATTAAAAAATTACGATGTAAGTACCGATGTCAACATTGTAAATAGTCCTTTGCGATGGACTCCTTCAACCACTTGTTATAGTTATCTCACCACTGATGAAGAAGGAATATCATCGATAGACAAGTTCAAAGAAAAATGTGATATTAATCCAATTACAAAACCCTTTCACTTAGACGTAGTACCATGTACTAGCTCCAATCCAAAATCACCTTCGAAAACTCCCCTATCTCCTTCAAAATCGCCGTTTAGATCTCCAAATCAAAACTTTAATCCTTTTCCTGTACCGCTTTGTTCCAGACAAAGTAAAGAAGTCCCTTTGAAACTCGGCTTGTACAAAAAGTAGCAATTTTGCTATAACTTCTCTATAGAAAAAAATTTACAGTTTGATAAGATAGATTACAAACTATATCATTAAAATTTGATATTAAAGACATACTGATTGGATAATATTGGTTGTATTTTCAAAAAAATCTAGTTTTTAATAAGAAAAAAAAAATACGTCGTAGCGAATTAAAAAGTGTAAAAATGTGGTTTTGATATTTGACTTGTTTTTTAATTTAATTTCATTAAAAATTACAAATTCTTGAGGGAACTTTTTCGTAATTAGAAAAATGGAGTTTTTGTTATCATTTTTTTATTAATCTTCTTCTTCTTATTCTTAGCGTGCCGTTTCAACTCTCTCTATCTTGAGCTAGTCTAAATAACTGTTCTTCTTCTCTTATCACAGTCCATTAACTAATATTCTTCAACCAAGAAGCTTGTTTCCTTCCAATTCCTCTACGACCTTCAACTTTACCCATCATAATCAACCGGAAGATATTAAATCCGCTACCAAGCATTATCTCTCCCAAATAAGTTTGTTCTATTGAGGACTGCATCGTTTGTTTGCATAAGTATCTCGAGCAAGCGTCTATTTAACCACATTTCAAAAGCCTCTAATCGATTAATGGTAGATAGATAGATAAAAGTCCATGCTTTCGATACCATATAAGAGAACTGACCATATGTAACATTTGATAACCCGTTTCCAAAGTTGAAATTATTACCATAAGCTACCTCAATTATACATTTTATTTCCTTATCGGGATCCAGTTGTTCAGTAGGAACCAAGACACTCTGGATCTCTTGTCAGTTTACCTGTAGCTGTGTGTCATGGTACGGCAAGGGACTAAATACGATATATTTTGTTTTAGAACAGTTAATGCTTCGACCCAGGCATTGCAGTCCATTCAATTCGTCACAAAGTACAACTGTATCGTCTGCGTGTCTGATTGTATTTTTAAGTTTATCGTTAATTTTTACTCAAATTAAACAGTGGTGAGAGTATGCAACCTTGTTTAACTTCTCTGAAGATTTTGCATTCTTCCGTCGATTTTCCGTTCCGCTCTTTGGCGTCAATATAATTTTTCGATTATTCTTACGTCGGAACTATCAACTCCTTTTTTCCCTTAATATATTTATTAACTTATCGTCGAAGTAAAACTATCAACTGTCAACACTGAAGTGGCTAGAGTCACAAAGTTGTCTACTCCAGAGCGTCCCGAACTGTCACTTTCACTACATGGAACACTCAAAACGCAACTTTCGGTGAATGAATAAATACAGAGCGTTCAACTTTCAGATGACGTCGTCTAAAAAACAAATTTCATGAGTACGTAATGGGCTTACAAATCGTGTAACGTACTATACTTTTTCTACGCCCATTAATTTTTTTCCATTAAATAGAAAACATCGCAATTATTTAAATTTTATTATAATAGTTCGATTGTGCCTTATTATTTATTACTATCAGACATATAAGTAGATAAAATTGAGAAAATGTTCGGATACAATCATATATTGTTCAAGACATTGACAATATAAATGACATTTTCATAGCACGCTATTTAAGAAAACGTATCCTATTTTTAAATAAATTGCATAATGTGCTGCCTACATTTAGAGGCATCCCTCTTTCAATTCTAAATATATCTCGCTAATGCTAAAAGTCTTTATGTTTTTTAATCGACTAAATTTGTGTAAATAGACCGAAATTTCATTGCAATTTAATTAAACCAGTAAGTTTAAGTTTTCTTCTCAAAACGCACGTGTATGTTATGAGATCTCATTACGTGCATATTAATGTCAAATGTCATTTACAAGAAATGTTGACAGAACGATTTTTGACGTTTACAGACATGGGCGTAGAAAAAAACAATAATTCACATTTGCTTGATAATTTGATAGAATAAAAATATATTTTCTGTATTTTTTAGCAATTCCGGCACTTCTGATAAATTTCCTTAAGGATCTAATTTGTTTCATCTAACGATACGTAATTTAATGTTATTTTTAATTGTATACGTTTGAAACAACAAACTATATAGATTCGGTTACTAAGGATGGAAATAAAACTTCTTGTTATGACCTTTAACACTTTATTGTATAGATATAAATTGTAAAACAGTAAACTACAAATAATTCTATACAGGTTAGGTTAGTTAATATATTATAATTGGTAATATTTTTTAAAACAGTTCATAGAAGCATCAACTGTTTTCAAAATTTGGAATTGATCAATTTTTCTTATCAACCGATGTCATTGCAATATAATTTTCATGTACGTACTAAAATCCATTTGGAAACAGTTCAGATTTTTGTTCAGTTAGTGCTAGCATTGTTTATACACCCTTTTTTCTACAATTTTATGATTGTAAGAAGTCGTTACGAAGTTGGAATTTTTTGAACTTTAGTGATATTCATATTGTCTATTGTTACCACTACAACAACATCCATAATTACACTGTCTGATCCACGTTTCGTCTTCTGTCTCTGAGTATAATTATGGGTGTTGGTGTAACGGTCGCAGTAAACAGTCTGTTTAATAAAAAATTGTAAATAATTGACTTGCTAGAAATCGAATATTAGTATCAATATAATGTGCCATTTACCCAAAGCATTTACTACAGTTTTTACTAAAATTTTCTCGTCGCCACATCATGTACTGCATGCTTTGTTTGCGGTACTAACAATTTTAAAATTCCATTCGTAATTTCTGAATTAAATATTTTGATTAGTTTGATTATAATTTTTGTTTTAAACGAAAAGTGAATAGAAAAGGGGAATGAATAAATAAAAAATTAATAATATTAGCACGAACTACAGTATGTTAAATAATCATATAATAGATATGTAAGTGAATATATCCTTGTTGAGACTATTTGCGCTGTGCCAGGTCCGTTCGTTCTAAAAATATTTTGTAGCAAATAATATATATTTCCAAAAAGTTGTTATGCAAAAATAAACGTTAATTAACTTAGACATATAGTATTATTATATATAATAGAACTTTCCTTTCAAAGAGAGGTAATACTGGGTAATACGAGGGTTGCTACTCGAGTTTTGATATATGGCAACACTGACGTGAATATGTCAAATCTGACATTGACATTGAGCTATTTGAGTTGTTTACAGATACTCGAAACGTTTATCTTTGTCAACAAATGGAATTGAATCGCGAACTTTTTCTATGACTTTCAACGTGGATTAAACCAACAGCAAATGCGTCAATCAACTCGCTTCGACTTTTGACGATAAACCACCATCTTGAGCAATCGAGTTTCGTTGGTTTTCTATCGTGACAGGTGACGAATCATCGACCTATGCATATAAACCCGAAACTAAAAAACAAGACCATTCAAAACGAGCCGAATCCAACAAAAGTTGTTCGCGCACGAAGCATTTCGAAGCGAATAATTAGGCATGTCTCTAAAAAGATCAATTCTGAATGGTATGCCAGCATTTGTTTGCCAGGAATATTCGAAAAAATCGAGGAGACTTATCGCTGAACATGAATCATTTTTTGAATAGTCAAAACGTCGAATTGATGGGTCATCCGTCGTACCGTTCTTGTTTAGCACCCAAGAATCAAAAATAAATTAAGAGGTGAACGTTTTTTTACATTTTTTTTTTGATGTACTTCAATCGGAATGCTTCGACAATTGGTTCAAACGCATTAATTTCACTGTAGTGAAAAACATTAACGTCTATTTGAAAACTTGAGTAGCAACCTTCGTACAACGTTTGTAAATAATTCATTAATAATTATATTCGTCCAATATTGGTGGACAAGTACAAACCAAATGTTTATCGCCGTATATATCATCAATTCTTGCCACAGTCGGCCATATTTTCGTTTCGGGTTTAACAAAAGGTGCGGGGAAAGCCGCCTGCTCTCTACTGTACGGCCTTTCCCAAGAGCTACTAATAACTTGCTCTTGGGTATGAGGTGCCATTTTCAGAGGATTAATTCTAACGTCGGATCTTCCTTCTTCGATATCTCTAATCTCTTCCCTTATAGATATTAACGAGTCGCAAAATCTGTCGAGTTCCTGTTTATCTTCAGATTCGGTGGGTTCGATCATAAGAGTACCAGCAACGGGCCAACTCATCGTCGGAGCATGAAAACCGTAATCCATTAATCTCTTAGCGATGTCGGCCACTTCTATTTTAGCGGTTTTTTTAAATTCTCTAGTATCTATAATAAATTCGTGGGCTACTAATCCCGATGCGGAACTTTTAAACAACGTCGTGTAGTGTGATTCTAATTTTTTAGACATATAATTGGCGTTTAAAATAGCGATTTGGGTGGCTTTCTTTAAGCCTTTCGGTCCCATCATTTTTATATACGCCCATGATATAGGTAATATTGCACTAGAGCCATAAGGTGCTGCGCTTACGGCACCACCAGAGCTACCGTTGTGTCCTTGAGGTATAATTACTGGATGACCGGGAAGGAAAGGAGCTAAGTGAGATTTAACCCCGATAGGACCCATACCCGGACCGCCCCCTCCGTGAGGAATACAAAATGTTTTGTGAAGATTCAAATGCGAAACGTCACTACCGTAATCACCTGGTCTACATAGTCCTACTTGAGCATTCATATTGGCACCGTCCAAATAAACTTGTCCGCCATTATCGTGTATTATCTCACAAATATCCGCCACCGTTTCTTCAAACACCCCGTTAGTCGAAGGATAAGTTATCATTAAACAAGATAAATTATTTCGGAATTTCTCGGCTTTTCTTTTAAGATCATTTACGTCAATTGTTCCATCGACACGAACTTTTATCGGTTCTACTTTCATTCCAGCCATTTGCGCACTGGCCGGATTAGTACCGTGGGCACTTATGGGAATCAAACATACGTCTCGATGAACTTCTCCTCTAGCTTCGTGATAACATTGTATAGCTCTTAGACCAGCATATTCGCCTTGAGCTCCACTGTTCGGTTGAAAACTGATTCTATCGTAACCGGTTATTGCGCACAGATCCTTCTCTAGTTCTTCGAATAATTGATGGTAGCCTTGGCACTGCTCGGACGGAGCGAACGGATGAATATCTGTAAAATGTTTAAACGAGCACGGCATCATTTCGGTGGTGGAGTTTAATTTCATAGTACAAGAGCCCAATGGAATCATGCTATGGACCAAAGATACATCTTTATTTTCCAATACTTTCATGTATCTAACTATTCTTGTTTCCGAATGATGAGAATTGAATACCGGATGAGTCAAAAACGGAGAGGTTCTTTTGTAAGGACTTTTATAAATTGCATTTTCTCTAACCATTGGGCTGTGTATGATATTTTCTACATTTTGTGTACATCCGAAGGAATAAAATATGTCGTCTACGTCCTGTAATGAAACGGTTTCATCTAGAGCTATACCGACGCCGTTATCCTCGTAATATCTGTAATTAATTCGTTTAACGGCTGCTCTACTTTTAATTTCTTCGATTGGTAATTTTGGATAAACTTTCAATGTGTCAAAAAATAGCTTGTTACACATTGCGTTTCCATCTTGTTGTAAGCCATGATGTAATACCTGAAAATAATACACACAATAATTTGAAAAACCGGCGTATTATTTCATTTTCCGTACCAATGTCATATTGTGTATTTTAGTCGCAATATCTTTGAGCCCTTGAGGTCCGTGATAAACTGCAAACATCGCAGATATATTAGCCAGCAAAGCTTGCGCTGTACAAATATTACTAGTAGCTTTATCTCTTCTGATGTGCTGTTCTCTTGTTTGCAAAGCGAGACGATAACCGTCTCTTCCAGCCGCATCTCTCGTTACCCCAATCATCCTACCTGGCATCAAACGTACCTAAAAAAAAAAAACAATTTTTTCTTTTTTTGGAAAATAAAAATTGTAATCGAGCTCACCAATGATTGATTGCAAGCGAAAAATCCTGCATGCGGACCACCATATCCTAAAGGAACTCCCAATCTTTGAGAAGTACCAATTGCGATATCAACCCCAATTTCACTAGGAGGTCGCAGTAAGGTAAGGCTCAATAGATCTGTTGCACAGCAAACCAGAGTACCTAGAATAAAATTCGTATTTCAATTTCTTTATATTCGATTTATCCAAACTCACCATTCGCGTGTGCTGCGTCAGCTACCGAATCAAAATCTAATATATTTCCTTCGGTATCAGGATATTGGAACAGCACCCCCGCGATATCTCTTCCCGAAAAATCGGCTTCGAATACATCGACAACTTCTACGGTCAATCCTAAAGATTGACATCTTGTTTGAATAACGGAAATTGTTTGAGGATGAAGTAAATTGGATATCAACAACTTCTTCCTCTTATTTTGCCTGTAACATAAAGAGAGAGCTTCCGCTGCAGCTGTTCCTTCATCTAATAATGAAGCATTTGCGACTTCCAGACCAGTAAGCTCGCTTACCATCGTCTGATAATTCAATAGACCTTCTAATCGACCTTGGGCCACCTAAAAAATTCGGTTTACATAGGAACAATTCCAGTTATAAGTTCTCTATCCTATCTACCTCTGGTTGATACGGAGTATATTGAGTAGTCCAACCAGGATTCTCAAAAATATTTCTCATTATAGTATGTGGCACGCAACAGTTATGATAACCCATACCGATGTACGATCTCCATATTTGATTTTTTTCTGCTATACTAGATATTCTTTTGATGAGGTTGTATTCGCCTAAAGGAAACAAAAAGAAAACACTAATACTTCACTATTTTTAGTAAATAAACGAGAGCGAATTTTACTTACAATATATTATTATTTATTACGAAACTGGTGATTTTTGTTTAGCAAAATTTGATCATAAAAGCACGTGGTGGCTAAATTAAATTATTATATGATTTTTGGTTTTCAATAGCAACAAGTTTTTCATCATAGTATTTAAACGATTAGATATTCAGAAAATCTCTCTCGTCGGTAGTGAAGAAATTGATAATACAGATAAAATAATTATGTACCGAAATGTTTGTTTTCCTTTAAATAGCTTTTTGTGTTTGTTTGTAATAAACATCGTAATGTATAAAATTACAAGGTCATGAATAAAATAATTAACGTCATTCTATAATTTTCGAAATTTGAATAATCTGTTATCTCATTCAAAAACAAAAATATGTTTTGACAAATAACATGTTCTAGACCCCCTATGGACAAATCCGATAAATGTTATCTTGTATTCTTGTTGATCGAGCAAAAACAAAATCGTACGTGAGACTGAAATAAATCAGTTGCTATATAGAATTTTGAAAAAATAAAAAGGGATATTTTCCATACACTAAAACGTACTTTAATTACGCCACATATATAATTAAAAGTTATTATTCTTACGGTAGGCATGACTAGAAGAAAAATGGGGGGCACATCATTTTCCCCATGTTTTGAGACCTCCTGAACACTCTCGAACAATTGCTATGGGTTCGATTTGGTTCAAAATTAGCATACGTGGCTTTTTTGGCGGCGGATTGATGTTATTAGAGTTTGGTTGACAACAAATGAATATTTCGAGGGGTCGCAGTGCAAAAAAAAGTGGTTTTTGACTTTTGCTCACCTCTGCAGGTCAAACGAAAAGCGACTGAAAAATGAAATTAGTTGCGAGATGATTTCCTGTCTAAGGTCGAAACTTTCCATCTCCACCCCTCTCCATTTTATGGTGATTTTTGTTATATTTTCTCATTTTTTGGCCGGAGAAAGTTTAACTAGAGGGTTCGAACTTCGCATGCAAGTAGAGGGGCGATGTTGAAGAATTGTCTTTCTCAAGTTCAAAGTTTTCTTCTTCAGTTCTTCTAGCACAAAACGCCCGAACTGGACCGCCTCCTATTAAATGAATAATACGAGTATGATCGTTGCTACGGTGATTTTTTTTTACTTCCCATTTTCGAAATTTCTTATCATTACGACAATTTTTTCTTTGTTGTCAAATGGAATTGAACAAGAGGATTCGAGACCACCGGGTCTATTGAAATTATGAATTTTCATTCGAGAGAGAGAGTTAACTTGTGAAATGAAAAGTTATTTAGGAATAGCAAATTTTCCATATAAAGAAATAAGATTGAGAATTGATATCATTTCCAAGAAATTCATTTTATCGAAAGATTTGTTTGTGTATTAGTTAAATTCGACTTTCGTGATGGAGCTCTGCTGCTCACGGCTTTTTTTTATTGATACACTGCATTTTTACGATCCACTTCATAACATAGTGGTAAGAAAATGGTTAATTAGTCATTAACGTGACTCAGAAACCATTCTCTAACGGTAGTTTTAGAGATTTCATTGTGTGCCTTAGTCTCTTCACTTTTTTCTCTGCTTGTTTGGTTCCAAAAGGGTGCCAAGGGGCTTTACTTAAAATAATGAGTGTTTTGTATTTAAATGTCGAGTGGATTCGTATTCGCAGCTCCATAGTTCTATTTCATACGACCTTGTTTTTGAAATGTATCTTCGACGTAAGTTTTTTATCTAGATATAACCCTAAGTACAGTAACCGGACATTTGTACACTTTCCAAATGATCTTATCATGGAAATATTAATTGCAACAGATCATAATGAAATGGATAAACTTCTAGACTTCAACAATAAGATACTTAGTTTGAAAAAATTAATATTTTCATGCTTACTTATAGGATCATCGATATTTAATTTTCCTTCTAACCTAATTCTTTCTGGAACGGCTTTTTCTGTCAATTCATCCAGACTCTGTAGAAAAATTTATATTTTGTCAATAATGTATCTTTTGTTTAACTATTCTTTGTCTCACGCTTGAATAGTTAAAATGTTTGGCTTTAAAAGAAATTTTTGAACAATTTTAAATCCAAATCTAAATCAAATTAACATAAAAAAATTCTGAAACCGATGAGATCGACGTTAATAGAAAGTATTTTAATTTGCTGATTCCAGGGCCGGATTAAGCTAGAGGCTTGGGGGAGGGGAGGCTATAGCCCCGGGCGTTTGGAAATCATTTTGTATTTTTTGATGTGTTGACACCACAAATCTAACGTACTGATATTATTTTGTGAATTTTTCCGGGTTACCGAATTCCTTAAGGGGGCCCCGTCATTATTTTAGCCCCGGGCCTTATAAATCTTAATCCGGCCCTGGCTGATTCTAATAAAAATGATTCACGAGCTTTTTATATATTTTGTTACTGCCATCTTTTTTATCAATTTCTTGTACTGAAGTTATTTCACATGTAGCATACAAAATTAATTCTCTTTTTAATTTTATTTAGGTGGTTTTGATATCCAAGTATTTTGTGTCTCATTATATTTTTATTTATTTTCAATACCAATTAGAAGTTTAAATAATGTCCGAATTTAAAGCAGATAACAAATATTTGATTATAGATAACGATAAATAGTATGGAAATTAAAGTAATTTTTCTTATAAATTTGGATATCTCATTTTAATAACTATTTTTTTAAGAAAAAAAAAATGTGTACCTTGAATCCCAACGTATCCAACATAGTACTGACATCGCTTTCTCGAGGTCCTATGTGTCTGGCAGGAAAATCGTCATTTCTAGGAAACAAGGGTCCATCGGGACGCGGCGGTCCCGCACTCGCGTACCTCAAATTTTTCAACAAACTCCATTTTAGAAAAACACTATGGCGAGTAACTGTCTTGTACATTTTGTGGCTAATAATGAAATAAATCTTTCGTAAAAGTCGTATTTAATTATAAGTCAATAGTTAAGGGTAGAGGTCACGTATTGTGTACAATAAATGATATCAAGTAAGATATGATTTCTCAATTAGTAAGTCTGGTTCATATTTTTTTTTTTTTTTTCTAATCGAAATCGTAAATTTAAGGTGGACGTTTCAACATACTATTACTTTAATTGTAATCATTTATCTTGTGTAATCATTATAATTTATTCAGAACAATTACATTATAGACTATTGGTATGTTTAAAGGCCGCCAAATACGAGTATCCGGCTTTCTTTTTGAAAACACCCATTACACTAATCATCAATTTTTTCAACTGTATAATTGTGGACGAGTAACTTCAGCACCATGAAGAGAAAATAAAAAAACTTGCCACAACATGAGATCCTGCAACTCATAATACTGAATTATGGGAAAAGATCTATTGGAAGAAGAATATTTTAGCTAAGGTCACGTCATCTGAGCCGCGGTACATTAAGAAGAAGAATGGCACCATGAACAAATATAACTATTGAATTGTGCAGATTTAATTTAACCTAACCAGCTTTTATTCCATCAACAAGTACAAATCTTTTGATCTACCGTTATTTTGATTTAGTAGCTCCGCTTGAAATACAATGGAAAAGACTATTACTGATCAGACCCGGAGTCAACGAAAGAAAACGAAGCTCATCGAGACGGCAGATGAGACAATATATTGCAAAAAATTTATATCAAGAAATCTAGGAATAAAAAATCATTGAAATACATAATATTTAAAGTGACCAACAATCTATACCATTAGGCCCAATTTTACAAGTGAAGATTAAACTACGGATACAGTTTTACAAATCACGTTCGGTTTCTGATTTAGCGGCAGTACAAACTTAGTTGTGTTCCAATTTATAATTGAGTATGTGTCAATGTTTTTCTTTGCATTCAATAAAAAGACAGTTTTTGAGAAATTTCTGTATTTAAAATAAATTATTTCTAACAACGAATATTATAATAAATGACCGATACACACACAATCATACTGCATGAGATGATGAAACGTAAAAATAAATTTAAATTATAGTATGGAACACATCCACACAATATGTGGAAATTATATTTTTTATATTTTCTCATTTTCAAATGATAAACATAATAAAAATTATGTAAAAATGTACAATGAAAAATATACGGATATAATTGGATATAATTTGTATCTATTTCAATTTTAGTACAAAAAATCTTTCACACACAAAGTGAAAAATGACATGAAACATTGTTACAAATAAATAATAACTATAGTGAACATTTTCGAAATAAACAAATAATAAACATCACAATAGTTACTATTTACTAAACAAAAAGAAAAAAATCACAATATCAGTCAAGCTTACGGCTTAATGATATCAAGATTATATAATATATACAACATTTATTCTAAAAGAGTAATGCTCCCATTCCGCCCATTTCACTTTGTTCTTTAACAAATATTTCGAAATATTGATAAATAATAGTAACGGCGAGAAGTATACCCGTTCCTGAACCAATCGCTCCCATGAAATCCGCTAATACGGATAAAGCTCCTATGCAAAGTCCTCCAAATGCGGCAGCTGTCGGTATATATCTGTTTAGTTCGTGTATCATCGAATTGTCTCTGTGTCCTCTCATAACCATTTGTTGGTCTTTCAATTGTTTAGCTACATCTTTGGCGGAACTTCCAGATACTTCGATCCACGTTTTAGAGAAGAAGGCACAGGATCCCAACATGAAGACAATATACAGCATTGCGTGTATGGGATCTTCGAGAATATGACTAACGCTTTCTGGTGGCGATAAATAATAACATAATCCACCGATGGGGTAAGATCTTGCCGGGCCGCCGCCTCCTACATCAGCCCAAACACCCAATAAATTAATCAAAAAGTTTCCTTGGAATTTAACAGCCAACATTTGAGAAATTACATACAAATTAGATACTAGAGCAGATTGTAATATAATAGGAATGTTTGAAGTGTAGAAAAGTTTTATTGGGTAGCTGGAATACTGTCCACGGTATCTGGCGCTCTTGATTGGTAAATCGACTCTGAATCCTTGGAAATATATTACAATAGCAAAAACGAGGACAGTAGCCAAGAGGTTCATCAAATTGGGAAGGTTTTGACGGTAGAAAGCTTCACGTAAACCTCTAATCTTATCTTGTCTGGTAGTCAACAAATGGAATAGAGCAATCACAGCTCCTTCAAATTCGGTTCCTCTTCCTGTATTAACAGTAGCTGGTGAGAATGCTTTCCAGATGATTGTTTCACAAATATTGGTGGCAATGAAGAGGGAGATACCAGAACCTAGACCATATCCCTTTTGGAGAAGTTCATCGAGAAGTAACACAATTAGACCAGCAACAAAAAGTTGAATAATGATAAGCAGACACACTCCAGCTCCAATTTCGGCTGGGTCTCCGTACATACCAGTCATTACATATACAATGGCTTGACCAACGGTGATAACCATACCAAACACTGGAAAAAAATAATTCTCAATAAATTAAATTATATTTCAACAGTATAAAAACATATTTATTTTGATGTACTCAAATAATTTGGAAAGTTGAGTAAAATAAAAGATTTTGTGTCAACATTTGGTATGAGAAATTGGTAGATGAATTGAGACATAAATAGAAATTATTGAGTTTATTGAATCATAGAATATCTAAACAATGAGTACAAAAGTACAGAAAACCTGCATTTTCAAAGGTACGTTCAATAATTTGACCAAATAAATGTCTGTTTAAGAAAGTATTATTGTTTTTTGGCATAATACAGATAGTGCAATAATATCAAGAAATTCACTGTGTTAATCTGATACCAAAGCGATTTATATTTAATTTTAAAATGTGAGAAAGAAATTAGAGTGAAAAATAAATCACTTTAACTTGATTCTTTCAGAATTATTTACCTGTATATACAAGTAACTGTATATTTGTTAACAACAGTCACTCAAACTATACAGGAATGTACTACCTATGTAAATATGTTTCCTTAGAATGGATTTTGGAAGACACCTGAGTGAAGGGATAGCTGATAAGCTTGATAAAGCTGGAGCTGGCAAGCCCATCATGGGACCATTCTGTGGTATCAGCTATACAACTTTAGAAAAAGCATTGGAAAAGAAGGTAGATAGAAGCAAAACCAATTATTAGGACATTCTACAGGGGCTGAGACATGCACAGACCAGAGAAGATCTGCTGAATGTATAAACCTAAGTAAGAACAATCTACAAATACTAACAGGAGACCTATCACATTTTGTTGCACATAGGCAACTACAGCCATTCCTAATTCTAGACTTTCTAAAAGGAGTGCGATTAATAGATCAGCTGTAAACACTGGGTATCAAAGCAAAAAAGAGGAACACAATAGGTTGCAGTGTATACGATACCCCAATAACTACATACATAGGTAAATTTGTCAAATTATCTACTTCTCAAAATTCATTGAATGCATTTTATAATGTCCCATTAAATCACAGATATTTCAGAACTTACATTTTTGGGCACCATTGAATAATGCCCGATCTTTAGGAGTATCTCCAACTTCAATAATCTTTGCACCAGCCAATAATTGCATGATCAATCCTGATGTTACGATTGGTGAGATCCCAAGTTCCATAAGAGTACCTCTATTTGATGCAAGTATCACACGAATCCAATAAAAAGGATCTGCAGAATCTGAACTCATTATACCAAATAATGGAATCTACAAAATTGATACATATAATGAGATAATTATCAAAAATAATTGAAATATCAGTGTCGAAGTATTAAAGATGAAGGTTGAATAAATCTGAACACATCTAATTTGAATAATATAATCAAAATATAGAAAATAATTCAATCAATCAACTTTTCATTATTAAAATATGTTTAATTTGCTCACCTGACAACATACTAAAAATATGAATAATGTTATTGCTGTCCATAGTACTTTCTCCCTAAATTGGATCTATAACAGAAAATATAATGCCACATGTACTATGATAAAAACAGATGGATTACAAAATATGAATGAAAATGTTGAAAAATATACATTAAAACGCTTAGGTTTGCAGTGTAACAGCTGTTAGTTGTTTATAAGCAATTACATCAGGATTAAAGTGGGAAAATCAGGAAACTCCTAAGAAATATAAGTAAAAAGTACTCACTTTCCTCTCTGGTTTCGCTATTTCCGGTAGGATACTACAGAACGGTTTAATAACTTCCAAAAATTTAACTGAAAATAAAGAAAGTCTTGTAAAAATGGAAAACGAAAATAAGTAACTTTCTGGATAACATCCAAAAAGAATTTCACTTCTTCAGAATAATCAACATAAAGTTAAAAGAATATTAAATTAATAAAATAAGTACTTACTACCCATTTTGTAGGGTTTAAACTACAATTTCACTTATAAATCACAGTTTTTTTTCATTAAACTTCCCTCGGGAGCTGTCACGTCTCTTCTACTTCTAAGTTAGAAAGAAATTACGGTACTTCTAGAGTTAATTCTAGCCTACACGTCGTACACGTAGCACAGCACAACGGTCACGTGACCGATGATGTTGGCGACCGGAGAATGTATCACAAATGAAAGTGGAAAACAATAATCGATTTTTATATTTCGAAAGCAAAATTGTAATCGGTTACGAATTATCACATTGATGAAATATTCATTTGAAAATCAATTTATTATAAAAATGGGATAACTATATTTTCTAATTTTTTTATGAATGTCATTCAAAAAAATAGTTATAATAAGAATGTATATAAATTATTTAACAAATTCTAATAAGCTTGACGCTAATTATCTTTTGAATTTAGTGCACATATTTTCAGAATAAGCAAGGTAATATCCTTACTCATTATTATAAATATCATCTACATCGTTTTAACAATATTAAATTTTCCTCGCGTTACTTTCGAGTATATAATCGAAAAATTAGAATTAATCGATTTTTAATGTAATACTGGTTGTCTATCTTCAGCGATACAAAAATATTTGAAATCAACTCTCTATAATTCGTCATGACACGTAAGTATAAAAAAGATGAAACTTTGCGATATCCCAAAAGTGAAAGTACAATTTTTTCTCATTAAAATGTTAGTAGATAGTTTACTTCTTCTGACTTTTTTCAAATTTATTTAAAATTGATTAAAAAGAAATACTATCCAATAGTAGTAACAATGTATATCTGAATAATTGGTTTTTACAGAAAATATTTTTGAGTACCTTCCAGAAAATTATATATATTTCGATTGAAATCTTATGAATATTGCAACTCGAAAACGGCTAATTCAAAAGAAATATAAACCTTGTGGAACAATATTTTTTTAAAATTGTAAGGTAAAATAAAACTCCATTAAGTCACAAACAACATTTATTTTTCCAACTAGTTTAGCTAATACTTTTTATGAGCAAGAATTAAGCTTCCTTAACTACATTTTTCAGTAATATTAATTCATCTTTCAATAAAACATTTATTCGTCATCACGTCATAGAATTTTCTAAAAACCGATCTTGAAGAGTTATTTAGAAAAAAACAATGGATACAAACGGTTCCTTTTTAATTGTCAAGAATGATATATGACTCCTAAAGTGCATTCTATTTTTGTACCGCTACCCGTGTGTGAAATGGGGCCTCACAAAACCGCGGACTTTACCACAGATAACTGACAAACTTGAAAGCTTTCACGTTCGAAAAACTCCGTCACAAATTTAAAAAAGTATTTGTTGGGAGAAAAGCCTGTCTTAAGTGCTTCTGCGTGGCCGTTTTAACTACTTCTCTCTATCTTACAACTGGTTTCTTTTAACTGTTGAAGTACTTGATGTGTGGTAAAATCAGTTTTATTGAAAGCCGATTTAAATATTTAGTATCTACAGTACATAGTTTGTGAAGAAGTTGTAGAAAAATAGTGATTCTACTTGCGGACTACATTTGTTTATAATTACTGGTCCTAGAAAGATGGCCGGCTAAAGTATCAACATTAATTTTTTTGGACAACAATTACGTGTATCTCCATATTTAATAAAATAGATAATTTCGAACTAACTTTACAAGTGATAGTATTAATGTATAGAGCTAAAATAGAAATTTACAATCATATATACAAATAAAAGTTTCTAAATCATCGTACAAGTACAATTTTTTGTTTTGTTTTGGAAGTATACGAAAGTTGAAGAATGTATTTTCTGCAACAATCTTTTTACATAAGCGGTACACAGAATAAACGTAAGTATGACAAGTCCTAGACCTTCATAAATGTCAAAGATAGTTCAACTTGTTGAGAAACTGTGATAACGTACGCAATGATCGCGCTTGTACTCGCTCTTGACATTGAAGTTAACCAACTTTCTATTTTTTACGCGCTAATCGTCGTTGAACATCAAAAACATAACCTCACTTTTCTAAAGTAGTTTGTAGTTGCAAATACCCTGAAAAATTAATCTATGATAAGAACTGGTGATTAACTTCCCGATCTAATCGACAATCATATAATCCAAAATTCGTGTCGATCTATTTCGTTCATTTTAAAATATGTCGTAGTAAAGTAACTGTAGATATTTGTATTCAAATTGGAGTCTCACCCACCAACGCCGTGTCAAATATCGCTCTGTATATATTTCTTTATAAATTTCATATAGTAAAGTAAGTATATAATACATTATAAATAATTCAAAATCGTTGATCACTGTTCGAATTTCTTTATATTCATTCAATTTTAAGGTTATGTTTACTAACGAACCAGCGTCATGTTCGCGTTCATTCTGTGCACCGCTTAATTATGAAATATTCAGTTTCAGGATTTGTGTACACTTATACTTTTTATTCTGAACTGTTTATACCACTACTACACCAACACTCACAATTACACTGTCCGACGCGCGTTTCGATAATCAAATTATTACCTTCAAAGACTGAAGGTAAACAGTTAGAGTTGGTGTAGTTGTAGTGTATTCAGTATAAATATAACCAACGGTTCCAAAAATTTCAGCTTAACAAATTTCCTTTTTCATGTCGATTTGCTGTTTACATTATTGGAACCGTTGTAGTTGGTTCAATATTTAGACCCCAATTACTTTTCTAATCCTATCTTGTTAATACGTTTAATAGTAGGTAGCTATCTCGATATTTCTGCAATAATATAATATGAAAATGTTTCTATTAATATATTCGGGCACATCAGCTGGAAATAAATGACACAATAGAGAACCAAAAATATTTCCTTACGGTATTCTTGAGTTATATATTCATAACAATTTCTTCAAGAGTTATGTATGAATTGTATATACAAACTGTGATACTAAATAGCAATGTTTTAATTATATAAGGTGGTCCATTATAATTTACGTTCATTTATAAAGATGATAAGTCTAAAAATTAAAGAAACCCATTTATAAACACTTTCTTCTTCTTTTTGTCGCTAAAACGATCATGTTTTACAAATAAAGAAAAAAAAATGATAAAAACTTTAATTCGACTTTTGGAACAAATTATCTTTGGATAAATGAATTACAAAGTTTTTTGTGCAGTTACTTGATATCGTATAGTATGGATGAATTACAAACTTGGTATTCCAGATGGCAGCGATGAAAAATGTAAAATCCATAAGCATTATGGAAAATTTTATTTTGATCTACAAAAATGCAGAACTAATTAATAATTACGAAGCTATTGATTATTATTTCAACACGAGGATGACGGTAATGAAATTGAATAATTTACACATTTTTACAAGGAGGAAATTAAAAAGTTGTTGAAATCTACAATCAAAAATCGATAACAATGTAAATAAATAATATAATAGAAAAAGTCAAAACGTTTTCTTTATCATTTCTATGAAATAGCTCGATGTATTAACGAAAATACTCAAAAGAAATTACAAATTAAATCAAAAATTGTAATAAAATCTGGTTTATGAAATACCTGTAAAAACCGAAATTTTTTACAGTGTAAATCGATCAACAGTTCCATAGAATAGATAAAGTAGTAATAGACAATATAGCACCATTCAACAATTGCAATATAATTTACTTTTATGTACAGATTTCTGTTTCTGTAGATTTGATTACTTGAAAATTTACAGTCTAAAAATATAAAATAGATTTTTTCTCAAATAAATAATATATTTTAACAGTTAAAACCAACAATTCTAAAAATGATATAATAAAAAGAAGTATTTGGCTATAAATTAACTACAATCAAACCTACCAGTGTTGTACTTAGCCTAACCATCTTCTTTTTCTTCTGTGTCTTCTTTTCTTCTAAACAGTAACGGACACATACCTAATAAGCAGCCCAAGGTTACACCCAAAACTCTACCGGCGTTAGCGGAATTTCTACAACAATTCATATCCAACTGAATTGGAGAAAGTTTGGGAGGCGTAAAACCGATTCTGTTAGCCAGACGTTCCACATAAAATGCCGAACCGATACCCATGATATCCGATAAAGTGTTGCCCAAAGCTGCAGCACCCATCGTCGACAGGCAAAAATAAGACCCTAAGTATAAGTCAATATAATCTCCCTAAAACAAATAAAATGTTTTAAGCATGTTTTTGAATGATTAGGATGAACGAAAACCGAAATTAATCAATATATAATACACTATTTGTTTTAAAAAATTAATTTTACAACCTGGGGTAATCGTAAAGTTGCTCTATTTCAGGGTGACAGTTGAAATATAACATAACTTTTCAGACAGGAGGTTTTAAATTTTGATTGCTTAAAAAAGGTGCATAAACAAAAACGAAGAAAAAAAATATCATGAAACTTCTTTAACGATGAAGTATTGCTTTCGGTTAACATATTTTCAAGGCAGCTTCTACAATTAAATTTGAACTAATCAAAATTCGTATTTTTCTGCAACAATTTTCATAATTTCTTCATCATTATCATCGTCGACTTCATCATTTTTATTGAACTAAAGCTTAAAATACCCCCAGACCGAAGATTGTCAGTAACGTCATCTATAAAACGATTAAAAAACGATTAAAAAACGATCCTTGTGGTTTAAACTGACGTTTGAGGTTAAAATTCCACTTGTCCCTCTTATAGTTACACCTTAAAAATGTATAGCATATCAGTTGTGTCGTTTAAATCGATTTACGGAAAATTATTAAATTATAGAAGTAATTTGAATTTCTTTTTGACCTGATCCAAAATAATTTTCGATCAATCGTTTCAAGCTTGGCGTTCGATTTTGAATATAAATCAATTTGTATATAAAACAACTTTACTTACAAAAAATAACATGAAGAAATTATCGAGGAATCCAAATCCAATAAACGGGATGGAATTAGCTATTCCAACTGAAAGAAAATTTTAAATTTTTCAACAATTATATTTAATACTATAAATAAATAAATCTTAACGTCATTTAAATAATTGAAAGTTTAAACATTTTAGATACTTACTATCTATAAGATTTTTTGTTGTTGGTCTAGGAACTGATGCAGCTGTGAAAAAAATTGGAAATTAACAAATTACATAATATAAAAAATATATTTTCTCTTCCCATTGATAACCCAAACGAATTAACTTTTGCAAAGCGTTTATTATCTAGAAATTTGACTTATTCGAACATTCTCAGTTTCATTAGGAATGTGTGATTGATGTGTTAGATGATAAATGTAAAAATAATAATGAACTAGTCATTAATTTCACTACCATCCTATCAAGAGAAAGCGTCCTATAATATCTACAGTAGGATCAAAATTTCCACAATTTTCAGGTTTGCCGCAAAAAATATGATTAACTAAGAGGAGTACATAATTATTAGAAAAATAAATAAAAATGTTAGTATATAGTAAGCGTTATTAGGCCTCCACCAGCAACAGTAAAATAAAATCCTACCAATTTTTTTCTTAAGCCAGTCTTCTGGAAAAGGACAATAGGATCCCGTAGGATCTACATCCCCAAGCCTGGGAAGTTTGCTAGGCCTACCGTACATACTTCTCCATCTAGACGCTGCTAGCTGACCTTCAATAATAGAGTTGTGTATTAACAAAAAGCCTTTTTTTAATTAATTACTGCAGACGGTGAACAGAAAAAAAATTAGTTATAAATAATAATTAGTATAAAGTAAATAAACAAAAATTATCCATACAGTACGCACACGACTATTATCAAAATAATAATAGTTCATTTTATTTTTGGCTGCGCAATGGAAAATAATAATTCAAACTATATTTTATATTATAATTATAATATTTGCAATAATATAGTTGAATGAATCCACATAGTTGAAATGAGGACAAAAGTATATATGTTACGCTCAAAGACCGAAAACGGTCAATAAAAATTATTAACAGTTGTTTTAATGTAAAAAATTATATTACTAAAATCAATTTTAGCTGCATATCCACTTACTTGTTTATGCATTAGGAATTGTTGTGGCATTTTTATTCCATTGAACTCGATGTTTGACACAGTTAGGTTAGGTTAGTTATATTAATTATTGACCATATGGATATAAAAACGTTGTCATTAAACATTTATTCAAATAATGAGTGTTGTACTATTTTGTTACCAAATGATTATTAATCTGCAGCATTATATTACGTGAGCTGATGTCTTCTAAATCTAAAATAATTTCATTCGAGCTCTGGCTATATCAAAACAGCCACTGGCCGTTTTCGGTCTTTCAGCTAATTGGAATATATACAAAAAAACTATCGACACAATCAGTCAATTAATGAATTCCATTTCAGTTTTTACTTGGTAAAAGTTTAAAACGTTTTATAAAATTTTGGAAAAATGATCATCTAAGAATATAAACAAATTTTCTATTTGTATCCACATAATTCACAATTTTTTCATGAATATAATTTTATTGTAGGTATCTAATTTATGATCAAAAGAATGTTGTATTAATAGGAGCTGATATTTTATTTATTGTGTACGTCTATTTATTAATGCCCCATTCGTGTTCAAACTTCGAAATATAAAGGAAAAGCATGCGGGAGAAGTTAAAAATTTGACCTAATAAAATTCGGTACGATCAATAAATACCTGCTGCTTTTCGACTATTACGAACACGAGCTGTTGTGATTGAGGAATAGCAATTGACGTCAAATCTCGAGTGTATTTAACCTTCATAAAATATCTTTTCTATTAAATGTTTTCAATTCAATAGATATTATAATAATTATTTTTTTATTACTAACACAGCTGTTAATTTTGTTGCTTCACATGCTAGAACAAGAATATTCTTTCCTGTTCTTAACTTAAATATACAGAGTTGCGTGAAAGTCTGAAATAAAGTTCTTTCTGTCCAACCAGTAACTTGATGAAAATAATTTAGGTTGATCGAGACTGATATAAATGAAATCATTATAAAATTTTAGAAAACAAACTCAAAAACCAATTTTTTACATAAAATTTATTTATATCTTTTATTAATCACTGTACCCTTATTTAGAGTGTTAAAAAATTATTTACTAATTTTTAGTTTGGTTTATTATTAAAGCGTGTTTTCTGTTTTAAGCTATTTTTCACCCTTTTAGTTCTATAGACACAAAATATATTGAAAATGTTCTTCAATCTCTACTAGACTGGCTCCCAGACGATGGTGAAACCTGTCCATTGAATTCTGAATAGGGTCAGCCACTATGTGTTGACCAGCCCCAAAGAAAGTAATCGAAATACGACTTATTGGATACAGAATAAACTCACAGCCCCGTATTAATAAAGGGTAACGCTAATTATTCTAACGATTTAGCTTCAACTGTTCAAGTAATATTAAAAACTATATACCTAGTGAATATGTTAATCTGAGGTATCATTTAATATTTTTGAAAAAAAATGAAATAAAAATCATAGGTTCTTATATCAGATTGCAAGTCTTTAAATATATTAGAACATGTTTGCATCTCAAGGTCAAACATATGTTCTCCATTAATATACGAATTTGAACAAAAATATTTGCAGACCAATTGGTTTTTATTGGATTTTGCGGGTTAGGAAGATATCTTAGGTTATATCAGACATAATCAAAAAGGAAATAGGACGGAAATTACATCTCAATAAAAACCCTATTTCATTTTTACAAAAAAGAAAAATGAAAAGTTTCTTCTGGTTGACATAACAAGATAGTAATTTAAAAAGATTGGTTTCAAATACTAAGGAAAAGAAAAAAAGGGCAATAAAATAGGAAGGAATTAATAATTAATAGTTGTTAGGCTACATGAAACTTTTATTGGTAGTGAAAAGTTTGATTAAACGTTTGTTGTTGTCCAAATTAAAAAAAAAGCGACCCTTCATGAAACTTGACTTACCCTAGCCTTTTTGAGGAGATAACAACCTGTGCAGAGAAACCTTATGTTGAATGAGCAATAATATGTTGTTTCATGAGATACTTCGAGAGAAATGTGATAAAAACAAAATACTAGTTTTCATTTATTTCTAATCTCACAATTCATACATAATACTCAATTATGATGTACAGAACACATTTAATAAAATTAAAAATTCATCAAGAGTTTGCAAATTTTTAATTAAGCAAATTGATTTCAAATTTCGAGTTTTCCAGGTTTCCAAAGGCAAATTAACCTGGATTCATACTGGACTCTATTGTTCTCTAAAGAACATTATAATGCTAATAAAGTATTATTCAGACACTCCCTAATATACCTATCTATACAAATTGGTATACTATTGTCGTATTTTCTTCACACATTACTTTTATTAATCACACAATTACACTGTTGACTTAAAAGCTTGTAGTTTGGTTTTAGAATTAAATTCAGTTTTTTATTCAATAGATGATGATAGATTCATTAATAATTCATCAATTATAAATCATAGAAATTTATAAATATGACTGGACAAATATTTGTAAGAAATGCAGTTTGAATAAGTTACAGGCTATTAAAATTATATATAGATATAGAATTGAATGTGATTTTTCTAGCGTCTATTTATAAATCATCTGATGTATAATAACATTATGTTATATTTTAGGTTAACTAATATATTGAAATTATTTAACTAATAAATACACATTATTATTTACCTTCGTATTCGTCTTTAACTAATTTTGATTGGTATTCATGTAGTGCGGTCATCAAAACGTTTCTCTCTTCTCCGTTTAGTCTTAAAATAAGTTCTTGAGCTTGGAGCTTTGATAAACCTTGTGTGGTACTTGTTGTTTCTGCATGACCTGCAGTTCCCATCGACACTGAGCTCACACCAAATTTACAACTATTATTTAAAATTAAATTATTTTGGTATTTAGCAAAATTTGTTAAACTAGTCTTTTTGGTAAAATAAATCGAAATCGAATTATTTAATAAGTTAGATATATTTTTAGTTCTTACTAGTTTTGTTGCCATTTTTATTAATGATTCGCGTTTATTACTTAAACGTAAACATTTTGTAAACAAATAGGTTATAAATCATAAAATTATTACCTACACACTTGACTTGTATTCATTGAATGAAAAAAATGAACGTTTTTCATTGTTTTTGTGAACTATTTGACATCTGTCACTAACGTCACTTCTTTTGACGTCATAAGGGCTTTTCCGAAACTCTGACCCTTAATCACCAACTATCAGCTGATTAAGGAATCTATCGAAGAATGCGATTTTGATCAGTTTCCGAACGACGCCTTCAATTTCTGGTGGGAATTTCGAATGTTAAACTTATTCTTATTTCGAGCGTTAGTATTTTCGTGCTAGTTACTAGATTGTTCCAGATTTTTAATAATTGTTATTGAACAATTTATAGGCTCACACAGTTTTTGCACAAAATTTTAATAAAGAAAAGAACATTAACAAACGGAAAAACTTGTGAGCTGATTGAAGTTATGTGCTGGACATTCTGAAAAGTTCTAATATTTAAAACCACTCAAAATATAAAGTTTTTTTAATAGGCTAATTAATTGATGGTAAAAACTTCTGTATATCGAAAGGATTTTTGGTATTAAGACTTCTCATTATAAAAAAAATTTATTTTGAAAATTAAGTTTTATACATTATCAACCATACAAGCATCGAAACCAAACAACATAAAAAACAGTAATATTTAGTGAAATCTGTGATTGAAGAGTTTATTTGTGGATATACTAAAATCTAGTTGTTGTTTACCATAATATGTAATGCATATTGACTATGGAAAAATTAGAGAAGAAAAGTTCAGGAGGAAGGTAAGAAGGTATAGATAGTGATTACATATAATGATAAGTCGACAGCTAGCTGTTAGTCACTCCAATCTCTATAAATATTGACATTTATATCACTTGACTAATTTTCATTGAGATGCTGTATTACTGCTACTTGCTGGGGCAACGCTATTGAACAATCTATCTTTCACCATTTGAGCCATAAGTCCGTGAATAATTTCAATGGTTGTCTTGCAGCTGTCCTTGGTTGCTTTCAAGAGTTTATCTTCAGTTCTCTTTTCTCCTCCTACAATACAACCACAACGTCCTAAAATGAATTAATTTCTAAGGGTGGGTTTTATAGGCTGTAAAACCTATATAACAAGTAAGGGTACAATGGAATCAGTAGTAATAAATTCAAATCATAAGTAAATATATGAAATCATATATAAATGTACAGAAACATGAATAATGTTATTCAAAAAACTTATGGGGTTACTTTTAGTTTATATAACTTGGTAGCTTCCCCAACTTTTTCTACAACACTAATTGATACTACAGGTAACAATAACACAATACCTGGAAGCTGAAATGTATTAGCTAATTAGTGTATAAAGAGCAACAGACCTATTGCAGCTTCAGATTGTTCCAATTTTTCAGATAAATCAAAAATTTGTCCCGTTGTATAATCAGCATTAGTAAGTAAACTAGAAGAACTAAGTGTGTTGACCCAATATTTATTCCATAGCGAATCTAATAATCTTCTATCCAAAGCAGATTTGAAATAAGATACTTCTAAAGAATAGTACTGTTTACAATGAACACCGAAGTCCTCGATTTTGTTTAAGGGAATTGTTTGATATTCAGATGGTTCTTCATTGGCTGGTTTATATCCCTAAAGTAATGTAATATTATCATTTAATATTAACAATTTCGGAACACTTACCTTAGGATATGTTCGAAAAGCACCTAAACATACTTTCCCAGCTGAAATTGTACGCACAGGATCTATTACAATAGCAACAAATGGTTCTTGGAAGTTTTGATTCAACATTTGTGTGCTAACATCTATTCCTGATAACCAACATCCATATCCAGGATGGCTGTGGTACCACCCTATTGCATTTTCTTGTCTGCCAACCTAAACACAGAAATGTATTAAATATATAAATTTAAATAGTATGATAGTAATACAATACATACTAATTTTGCAGCTTCAATATATGAACTCATATATTCATAAGCTTGAGCTTGGGCATTTACTCGAGTTTCTGTACCTTCTACTGGTAATGCAAAAGAATCCATTACGAACATTGTATTGCCATCAACTTTACCCAAAATTAATCCCATTACCTCAAGAGTACCACCCGATCTTGCATGCATAACCATTTTCAAAAGAGCTAATGCCGAAATTTTGATATCTTTAAAAAAATGTGGACTGAAAATAAAAATAATTAATCTGTAGAAACATAAGAATATAAACTTACTCTTTTTCCCACGGTTTAGCAGCCAATATATCCTGTTGTTGCTTTCTATCATACCTATATATTTCATCAACCGAACTAACAACTTCTACGTTGTTAGACATTACCCACATTTTCTGGGCAACAGCGGAAGGAGATTGAGAAGTTGAACTAGGAGAGTTTTTTGCTTTAGACATATTCGAAAATATATGCAATTATTATAAACAGTTTAAAAATAATTTACATTTAACTTGTCAAAGTAACAATAAGAACAATCATTCGATCCCACGATGATTGAATGACTAGTGTTCGATTGCAGAACGAATCGAATACTAATGAGATAATAGCGATAATGGATATTCTAATAAAAAAAATATGTTCTTTCAGATTATCACAGGGTTTTGATAAATCTTTATTACCCCAAAAATTATAGGTGTTTTCTGAATTCTCTTCACACTCTAAAATTTTTTACTCTTATTGGCATAGGTTTCAATGGTTTACCTTCCATTGACCAAAAGAGCATAAAAATATATGTTGCAGGGACGGAGTAGACGAATTTACCTATGACGGATGTGTAAAAATATTAAAACATTTGTTATAGCTGTTAACCTTGTAACATTTTGTTAAATTCAGTGTTTGATAAGCAGCCGCATTGTAATAATACAATCTTACTTACTTTATCTGAAAATGTCTGAAATTTATGAATTTAACACGAATATGACATGTAATAGCTGTTCTAGGGCAGTTGAACGAGTTCTAGAGAAGTTCAAGAGCAAAGGAGTAGATGAAATTACAATTAAATCTTCAACTCCAGAGGAGCTCTTAAATATTTAAAAAAAAAACTGGAAAAGAAGTGAGTTTGATATCTAAATAACATTTTATATTTGAGAACTTACATTATAATTAATATATTATATTCAGTTTTCAATAATTGTATGCATTCTTGAAAAAATAAAATTATTATCAAAATAATATTGAAGCTAAAGCCTAATAATATGTATTTACTCGTAACCAACTGCAGCAAATTTTTCAAATGAGTTTATAAAATTTAGTCCTAAGTTATTACCTTTAAGCAATTCTAATTTTTATATAACATACTTGTGAAAATCATAGAATTATAAGAATGTATATCTATGATTTTAATTTTATCAGCTATGACATATATTTTTTAGGTTAATTACAACAGGACACAACGATAATGTTAACCATACAATGATCATATCTAATCCTTTTACTCCGTGGTTTTTAATGACATTTTAATAATATGTTCGTGCATGTGTAATTAGAATTTTTTATTTATAAAAGTAATTAATTAAAAGTTTAAAAACGAACATCGGATCTATCGTTTCTGTTTCCTGGTGTGTTATCATGTTTTATCAATTTTCAACTTCCTTTCAAAGTTGTAGTTTAACCAATAAAATACTTATCACACTTGTCGGAGTGGGAGATAATTGAGTCTGAATAAATAATTTTTAACACATTTTTAGTCTAAGTGGTGTGTAACTGTCAAGTTGATCTTATACACATACATACACTCACACTCATACGTCTGTTTTACTGACATAATACTTTATTTAAAAAAGAAAAATTCCCAAATTCCAAGTGTACATTATCAATTACTTTCTAAAATAGAAACATACTCAGTGCAACCAATAATATGGAAAAATTGTCAAATACTCTCCAGCCATACAAAAATGTTGTTGGACAAGCTGCAAGTATTCTTACAATAGCTCAGTTTTTTTCTGGTACTTTTATATGTAAGGAGATCTACCATAAAAAATCTACAGCTGGTATTCCTGCTGTTCCTTTCATTGGAGGTTTGACAATGTAAGTACTTATCTATTGATTATGCCATAAATATGTTAATATATTTTTCATATTATTTAGTGGTATCTTAATGCTAAAATTAGCTCTATTGATGGATGATCCAGCTATGCTTCAAGTCAATATAGCAGCAATCATTTTAAACACATTATATACTGCATTCTATTACTTTTATTCAAAAGATAGATACAATGAAATTTGGAAACCATTTAGTGTAGCAATAGGAATGATGGCAGTATTTTTAGGATACGCCAGTATAGAAGATCCTGCACAAATTGAATTCAGATACAGTTTACTAGTAACGGTTTTAATGTTGATGCTTGTTGGATCTCCTCTTATGGATGTGGTATGTTTTTCTTCACTATTACTTAAGTATTATGTTTAGATGGAAGTTTTGTTTTCCAACTGTAAAATAGTACTGGGAAAACCGTAAAATCAATTCTTTTTGCTTTCAGAAAGGAATCATTGAAAAGAAGGATAGTTCCTCTATACCTTTTCCTTTAACATTTATGGGTTCTATAGTCTCTTTCTTATGGCTTCTGTATGGTATAATATTAATGAATATATTTATGGTTGTAAGTATTTGAAAATAATTTTACAATTCATGTTGAGCATATATTTTGAAAATACTAAATATTTAAAATATATATATACAATTCCAATTTATTTTCTTTGTATATAAAACAGAAACAAATATTTGTTACTGGTACGGGATTGCCACATTGAATGAATAATTTATGAATGTTTTTCAGAATTACAAAAAAATCAATTCAAGATAAATTATTATATATACAGTTGATTTTGAATTGAAAAGAAAATATATTTAGTAGTAGAATTCAATAAATTTGTAAAAACAAGCAGAACAATTTTAGTTTCCTATTATAAGAACCTTCAACTTTATCTCTGATTGTGAATTGGTTATCGATAAAACTTCATTTTGAATTATTGTTTTTAAGTATCACCTTGAAATACATATGATCTGAATATTGATTTGGAAACGTTTTTTGTGAATATACAATAGTATTCAAAATGTTATTTAACTATGACTGAAGTATTAGGTACAATATCAGATCGACCTTTAGTAAGTGAACTGCTATTTTTTCGATTTTTCAATAGGTACCAGATATGTAAGTTCTGAATGTATTTTTCAATTCATTTTACTTCAATATTATGTTTTTCAATTCAAATTTTTCTCCATTGGCCCTTTAGAAGTTCAAAGTTTGTTTATAGTATTTGATGGTGGGTAGCTACCCTTTCTTGAAGAACGCTTAAAGTATTTTAAAGTCATTATGTTGTTTCTTGTTTTTTAGTAAATTTCTTCACATTGTAAATTATTTCGCGACCTTGAGAAGAAAAACAACAAATAGATATAATAACATGTTTCTGCACATTAAAATAATGAATGTTCCAATATTTAATGGAGTGAGATATTAACATAAATATTTGCGTTTTTATAAAAGTTGATAAACAGTGTCGGATTCATGAAACTTAACTAATTTACTCAAATAATTCAAACAGTGTATAATATTGACGATTGATTAAATATTTACTAAAAATACATAAACTAATTATAAAATGTAATATTGTTCAAATAACTCTTTATCAAATCCAACTTAGATACCACACAAATATTGAAACTTTCTTTACCAATAATCAAACAGAATTTTCACCCCTTGGTATTTCTATTTGAAATAATGATATTTTTATATGGGTTAGTAGGATTTACCACAAACTTAAAATAGTTGAAGGACATAGTTTAATCATTTATTTGAAAATTTTTATTACCTAATTAGGAGCTAGATGCTATAAACAAATTTTTAATTTCAGGTTCAAAATGTGATTGGTCTAATATTGTGCATGATACAGTTATGGCTGGTATACAAGTATCCTGCAAATCCAGGTCAGGACGAAAAACAAAAAAAGGCAGCTAAAATCAATTAAAAATACTTGATCCTTAGGACGTTGTTAATTGTTGTTATTTTTATTAATTTGTTGTTATCCGTTGTAGGTCGTGAAGATTAATTGGTCGATTACATATTTTTTAATATCAACCATGTTGAAGATTTTCGACATTATATATATATATATATATATATATATATATATATATATATATATATATATATATATATATATATATATATATATATATTTATGAAGAAGAAATACAATTATCAGTTTTTATTAGTTTTTTTTTTCATTAAACCTCTTAACGTTTTTATGTGCAATAGCTTGAACATATAACAAGGTTGAATAATTTTAGTAATTCAAGCTGAATCACTAGATAGATCTGCTAGCATAACTACATACCAAGCTGGCGAATAGTTTTCAAAATTTCATCTTTTGTGATTGTATCTTAAAATATGCTTTTTTGAGAAATATAAATAAAAGAATAAATTTGAAAATTCATTAGTTCCAAAGTATGAACTATCTTCAAATTACGCGCCGTGAATAAAATTTAAAATCGCTAGGATATTATAAAGGATGTCATATAAATAGTTCAAGTTTAGACCCCTAGTCGACGTCAATTTGGTTGTCGTGATCCATCTAAATATAAGGATCCCTTTTTTCGACTCAATTTTGTAATGGCGGCTTTAGGGGTGTCACAATATTTTATATATTTGAAAGCTCATATTTGACAGAGCCAAAAAAATTCATTACCTGGACATTCCTGTGGGAATAACTATATACATGCTGATTCTCTACATATCGATAAATGATATAAGTTTAAAGCTATAAAATATACAATATTATTTTATAATATCCCTAGCGCCATCTATAAGCGAACACTCAAAGCTACCCTTACAGAATCGGGACGAAAAAGTCTTTAACTACAATACCTTTTATGTATTTCGACCACTCCTATATTATTTATCTATATGTCAAAAATATCTACCCCTAATGTTTTAATTCCTACAGGCTTGTTTACTTTATCTATTTTTTTGGGTATGTTTAAATATGCGTTTTGAACTATATTAAAAATCATTTTATGATACCTTCAGTACCATCTATAGGCAAATATCCAATGTTACCATTGTATGATTGGTTAGAGAAAATTAATAACTACAATCCATTTTATATATTTTCGGTCACTTCTATATTATTTATTAGAAAATATCTACCTTTAATATTTTAATTCCTAGGGGCGTGTCCACTTGCTCAATTTTCTTTATCAATTCAAAATGGGAGCTTTCGGTATTTACTTATAGATAGCGCTATCGACATCATAAAATAATATTATATTTGCTTAAAATTCATATTAAAACAAACCCAAAAAAAAATGATTAATTGGATACTTCCGTAGGAATTGTAACATCAGAATTGAATACTTGGATGCCGATTTTCTGCATACCGATAAGTAGTATAGGGTGGTCGAAAATACATAAAAGGTATTTTATTAATAGATCGCCTCAACCAATTTCGTAATTTGGGTATTCGCTTATAGATAGCGCTAAGAGTATCATAGAATAATATTGTATATAGTTCGAAAAACGATTATTGAGTAATGAATACAAAATTGTAATTTTAAATTAAAAGAAATTACGATCCTTGTATATTGTATAAAAGATAAGTCGAAATAATTTGTTTTGTTTATTTTAAACAAAGCAGTTTCAATTAGAAATATCTCGACATTGTCCATTGGGATCTTTTTCTTGTCCTTTTGGACATTTTGTAGGAACGTATATGATACTTTGTCTCATATTATTATTGTCTTCGTCCTTATTTATTGTTTTTTGATTATAGCTGGTTGATTGTTGTCTAACCTTTTCGCCCAGAATCAGTTTCTCGTCTTCTTCTACCTCGATACTAGAAGAATCTGACGACAAATAACAAAATTAGTAATTACCGTCAATGGTGTTGTGCTAATTTTTTTTACCGGAACGTGTATATATAATTATATAGACAGACATATATATATATATATATATATATATATATATATATATATATATATATATATATATATATATATATATATATATATATATATATATATATATATATATATATATATAATTGGGTTTTCCAATAAGAGGTGTTATTTTGAACAGCCCGCTATTTCGGTAAATGTCACTTTTGAAGCTGTCATTTTTTGACATTTGACAAGTAGAAACTACGCCATTAATGAAAATGGAACGATACACGCTTCAACAACGCATTGAAATTATTAGAATTCACTATAAAAATGGTGAAAGTTTGGCAGAGACGGTTCGTAAAACTAAAACATTTTTGGGTCGACGTGAAGCACCTTGTCGGATCGCAATACAAAAATTGGTGGAAAAATTTGAGCTGTTGGGACAAGTTAGTGATATGAAGAATAAAACCCGTGCACGTCGCTCAAGAACAACTGAGAATATTGCTGCTGTAGCCCAAAGTGTTGAAGAAAACCCAGGTTTGTCCATTCCTCGTCGTTCTTTGGAATTAGCCATTCCACAAACGTCATTACACCGTATTTTGCATAAAGACTTGGGTCTTAAGGCTCAGTTAACGTAGTGTCTTTGCTGATTGGGTCCTTGAAATGCATGAAAATAATCCGGAATATCATCGAAAAATCATCTTAACTGATTAGGCCTATTTCCACCTTCAATAAACAAAATTGTCGAATCTGGGGCTCGGAAAACCCAACAGTTATTGTTTAAAATCCTCTCCATCCTCAACGCGTGACTGTTTGGTGCGGTTTATGGTTTGGCGGTGTCATTGAACCTTACTTTTTCGAAAATGAGGCTGGAGCAACAGTTGCGGTGAATGGATTGCGCTATCGAGAGATGATTAATGATTTTTTATGGCCGGAATTTGATGGTATTGATTTGGACAACGTTTACTTTCAACAAGACGACGGCGCTACGTGCCACACAAGCAACGAAACCATCGATCTTTTACGGGAAAAATTTCCCGTAAATTGGCCACCGGAACGCTCCGAACGTCGTTGCGGTACTTCCTTTTTGGACAGAAACGCGTTCCGGATCGACAACACCACTGATTACCGTATGCATTTTTAAATTTATGCAATTTTTATAAAAATAAGTATCCAACCATATGCTAAACTAAGTCAATTAAGAGAGAGAAATTCCAGGAAACGGTTTTATTGGGTTTGACGCTGATATAGGAATTAATCTTCTGCAGGGCTGGAGTTATGGTAGATGGTAATGTGACGTGTACTGCAAAAGGCTGGAAAAGAAATAAAAAGCGAACAATGAGAAACGAAAGTGAAAAAGAAAGAAACGGTTCTGCGGAGAAGTGGTGAGGATTTTTGTTATTTGCCATTTGGCCGGTGAACCGGATCTCCAGGCTACAAATCTACAACATCGACTATCTAAAACCAATTAACAAAGAAATGACCAGTTTAAAATCCGTTATAACGTTTATTCATATTTATCCATCATTCGCTCAATTTTATATTATATTTAAAACATTATAAATCAAAACGAAGTTATGAACCATGGAAAGTAGCATTTTATAATTCATCTCAGAGTTATTTAGTGCACTATTGTATACAAAAATTTTGAATCTTACCTAAATTCTTCACAGAATCTAATCCACGTGCATCTCCTTCCATAAAAAGACAATGGAAGGAAAATATCAAGAGAATTGCGAATAACTTCATATTTTCATGTGAAAGTACTTATTATTAAAAATCGGTTTTATATAAGTACTCCCACATTGTAAAATTCACTTTAAATTAAACAATTATTTTTTAACAATAGTCAATATATATTTGGTAATAATTTTTCAATTGAAAACTTAATTTATTAGGTCCTAAAAATATTTAATTTAATTATTGCCACATTGAAATTAAATTTTTCCATTTAGTCGCCATATTTTTATAATAATCATGTAGCAAAACGTTTAATATGAAATACAAATACATCGTCTGTAAAGGAAATGTAGAAATTATCTAAATATAATAGTTCGATTAATTACCATCAAATAATGTACTGTTCCTTCATTATTCATCGGATTCATGTTTTTTTACTTGAATAGAATTATAAAGTTCATCGAGATGGACAAATTCTAAACTAAAAAGTGTTTAAAAAGTATATGTTTTCAGTTATATTTATACACTCAGTTTTTTTTAAAATCCCATCTCTAATCTGTTCTTGAACTAGACTTACAAAATTGTTCGACAAAATCTATAAAACAGACTGGCTTAAATCAGTATTCATTCCATTGGCTAAAAACAACAATCCCAAGTCCTGTGACGATTATCGGATGATCAGTTTGATGAGCCACACACTAAAAGAACTCTTGAAAATAATCCAGCGGAGAATGTATCGAAAATGTGAAAAACAACTAGATAAAACCCAGGTCAGCTATACAAAAGTGCAGAGAATACATTAAAAATGTATATGTTTGTTTCATTGATTTCCAGAAGGCCTTTGATAAAGTCGTACACGATAAACTTTTAGAAAATTTAACAATTATCAGATCCAAACGATATACGTAACAACCACCCACCACTATGAAAGATAATAATGGAGAGTGTCAAGAAATATTTGATTAATCAAACATAATCAAGGTTTGTGTTGAAAATAAACGCTGCAAATTATTCTTATTTATATTACTTAGCGGTACATAGAGAATTAGAATGTAATAGTTTCAAATTCTATGAGCGTCTTCACTTGATCGATATTTTTTGAGTCTGTTTTAATACTCAAAGAGAATTAGTTGCCTTATCATTTGAAACTATACGTAACAGAATCGTTATTTCAAAATGTCAGATTAATTTGAAATTTAGCAAAATTTCTACACTACATTCATCGTTTATGAAGTGGTATTTCATATTAAACGTTACTTTTTAACACGATTATCAAAGCATGGCGGCTAGATACATAAATTCTCAGCAGAAAGTGCATTTTTCAAAGTGGCAATAATAAAATTTATCAGTTTAGTTCAATATTGTTTTAGAACTAACTAAATTTATTGACCATTGTTGGAAAATAATTGTTTAATTTAGAGTGGATGTTACGTGTCAAGTTGAGGCAGTATATAAAACCGATTTTTAATAATACTTCGATAGTCAAATAATCGTAATTGCTAGTTAACAAGAAAATATGAAGATTTTCCCAATTCTTTTGGTAGTCTCTTTTTACTGCCTCTTTATGGTAGGGGATGCTCACGCACAAGCTTCTGGGATCGGTAAGATTCAAAAATTTTGTTTAGTATATTATAAATTAATTGGAAGAGCAAGAACAAATGTTTTGTATTCGTGTAATAAGCTGATGTGACTAAGGTTTGAATTATGAATAAAATACTGCTTTAAATTGATTGAAAAAGAGACGAATCATACAAATCATCCGAAGGATTTTCCTTCGTTCTTATAGCTACCCTTAGAATCGGCTATAAATAAAGAATAGTTATATAGTCATTATGTACAGGAGATTCCTGATTACGTTATTTTTTAGTTCATTTGTAATGGCAAATAAAACACTAAACTTTCTTCTTATTCACCTTTACTACATCATTAAACTATAAACCAATAAGTAGTGGACTGTATTTACTGTTTAACTAAATTGTACATTGAAACTAAAACATTTACATACTCTTGCTAATTGACATCAACCAAAATACATAAAATATAAATATTATTATAAGATAGTAGCGCAATAATAATCACACGCACACTACCAAGGCCAAAAAGCAAGTGTTACATTTCTTTTTCTATTTATCTTACGGCCCAGCGTTGGTCGACTAGACAAAAAAAAGGTCTAAAAATAGAAACCATAATACGGCTTGTTGCCACGGTAACAAAATTCAGTATATACGGCGAACAGATTCATAACACGAAAGAAATATACATATATACGAGGTGCGTTCACAACACATTCTTTTTGCATCGAAAACTATCAATCTGACCTAACCTAACCTACCTCTCATCTAAAATGATATTTCTTTTTTAATTGTTCTACCTTAGCCCATGTTAGTAAATTTTCAAACGGATTTTTCCAGTCGCTGTGGAACAGAAATAATTAACTTTAAATGTATGAACTCGCAAGTTTTCATTGCAAATTTTAATTTTCTTGAATCCATTACGCTAGAATTATTATTTTTTGATTAAATTAATATTTGAGAATAATTTTTTTCCCATTAAACAGAAATGTTTGTTTTGTGCTATATTTATATATAAGGTTATTATGAATTATTTTCATCAGAACCTTCTATTATTTCAGAAAGCGAAGAAAAGGTTAGACAACTACCCAGCGATACCCAAGAAACAAAAGTAAATGACGAGGGCCCTACTAAATTAGTAAGAAATAATAATCCGTGCCCAAAAGGACAAATGAAAGATTATGATGGAGTGTGTCAAGTAGTATTTGATTAATCAAACATAATCAAGATTTGTGTTGAAAATAAACGCTGCAAATTATTTCTATTTATTTTAGCCCACCCCTATATTATTTATCGGTACATAGAGAATTAGAATGTAATAGTTTCAAATCCTATGAGCGTCTTCACTTGATCGATATTTTTTGGGTATGTTTGAATACACAAAGAGAATTAGTTGCCGTATAATTTGAAACTATTCGAGATTCAAATTAGCTTCGATTGTATAATAATAATTGCTATCTATCTACGTAACAGAATATTTTCGTCGACTGCACAACGAAAGTTCGGAAAGAGATACCGCTCTAAAGTGTAAATGAGCGTTGTGTAGCTAAAGACATGAGACGACGTAGAGACACTTTTAACTGAAATACAGATGTTCGACTCAATTTTGTTGCGCGCGACTGTCCCTTACACTGTTATTAATAATTACTCACAGAAGTGAGTAATTTAGAAATGCCGAAGATCACTCCTTAAATAGATATACTGAAAATATCAGGGTGGTGCCTAAACAGACTGGATAGAAAACAAAAATTAATATTTACTTAGTTTAAAAATATTGATATTTCTAATTATCTAGGTACATATAGTTTCACACTACTAATTTTAACTATTAATTTAATACTATTAAACAGTTTTTTATTTCCCATCGGTGTCCGTTACTATTAACAATATAAACCCGATAAATTGCGAATAAAAGTGGACGTTGAATGTTTGTAAAATCAACGCGAAGGGAAGCGTGGCCGGTTGTTTAGTCGGATGCACGATTTTGGTGAAAGCACTTGGGTGAGAACCAAAGCTATAATGATAAGAGATGAAGTGTTTTACGTAATATAAACAAACTCCCCGCATAAAGTGGAGAGATTTTGACCTTGTTTTATAAGGGACAGTCGTTTAGTGAACTTTGTCTTGAGAACACGTCTTTTCATTCTAGCATTTTCACGAAATTATCTTACAGTTCAGTGCAGTGCAGTGCAAAAAACACAAAAGTGAATTTGACTTTATTTGTGTGGCGAGACTTATTCAAGCAAATATGCCAAAATACAACACCAATTTAACTCCTGGCAATGGACGCAAGCAAAGTTACGTCAGAGAATGAAAAAAATTCGTGATAGCAAAAGGTAGGTGAAAGTGCTTCAAACTAAAATAAATAAGTGATCTCTTTTGCAAACCGAGCGCAAAGTGTCAAAAACCGAGCCGAAGGCGAGGTTTGCAGGTGCACTTGTTTATCAACTTTTGAATATAAGTTTTCGTAATCATTTCCAAAAAACTGTAAACGGGGGTCTAAGAACTGAAGAATTGGTTGGTACAATCACAAAGAGATTCATTCATTATCACTTCGGAAAAAGAATTATTATTGCATTGCAATGAACTGCTTTTAATTAGATTACAAAGAATTGAAATGAAGTAAATTTTTATGCAACGGTGGAACTTTTTCGAATTGTTAACATTGAATTAAAATTAGTAAAGATTTCATTTGAAGTGGTAAAGATTGACCTTGAGTTCGTAAGAATTGAATCTGAATTCTGAAAATTATTGCATTTGAATTGGTACGAATTAAATCAGATTCCAAATGATTTGGAAAAATGTGTTTGGGATTAATTGAATTATGTTAATTTACATGAATTGAATAATTGTATAAATACTGAATGCAGTTGAAGTAAAATTAAATAAATTTAATACTTTTACAACAAAAATTTAACGCCAAGTTTGATACATATGTCAGATTTGGTATAACACCTGTTTTATAAGTTTATTTATTCAGTTATACATATAATACCACTTTTCTTGTTATGATGTGTTTACGGAAATGATTCCGAAAAAATTTCTTTAATGTATTTTAACTGAATAAAAACAATACAGTAAGTACATTCCACTCACTTAATTGCAGGACAAGGCAGTTACTTTGTGGCGAAAATGTAACTCCCAGACCGATAAACGTGGCTACAGAAGAAATAAACATTCCAAGTACTACTAGTAGTGCTTCACCACCACACCAGGATGTACGAGAAGAAGTTGCAGCTAGTAGTAGTAGTAGTAGTGCTACACCACTACCTTTTAGAGATGACGTACGAGTCGAAGTTGCGTCAACAAGCTCCACGTATTTGCAGATAGAAGATGGTGTTCCAAAACAGCGAGAAAGTTTACATACCCCCACCCTACTGCAAGGACCTCAAAAAAAGTTACAATTCAAAGTGAAAAATTTTTTCAATGACATTATAAACTTTAAACATGTAGACATCTTCAATTGTAGAAATGAGAATTTAGAAATAGTGAGTGAATATCGTCAGGGATTTCGAAGTGTTGAATGCGGTTTATTCGTTGATGCTGAAAATCCCTATTTGGCAGCTACACCTGATGGTCTAATAGGAGATAACGGCATTATTGAGGTGAAGTGTCCTTATTCAGCAGCTAAAACGACACCTATAGACGCCATCCAAAAACAAATTATTAAATTTGCAGAACTTCGGGAAGGACGTATGTTTTTAAAACGTAGCAGCAATTACTTTTATCAAGTACAAGGGCAGCTCCATATAACACAACGTCGTTATTGTATTTTTATTGTTTGGGGACACCTATTGGAATTGAGTCTGAAATTGTAAGTTTATCCAGTAAGTATATTATTATAACTAATACTTACCATAATTGTTTTTTTTTTAGATATTTCGAGATGACAACTTCTGGGACCAAAAAATGTGTAAGCATCTAGAGAAGTTTTATTTCAAATGTTTGTTACCAGAAATCATCAATCAGCAACATATTAACAAAAGACGTATTAAGGATCTTAGAAGATGAGAAAATATTTATAAGTATTTGTTCTGTTATAAATCTATTGATACCTTATGAAATTTATTTTTTCTGTATCTGATATTTTGTTGTTTAAGATACCTAATATATTTTAGAACCGCATCCTCTATTAATGGAGTAATATCCCATACATTATTGTTCACGTAATTGCGTATGCTGAACAATATTTTTTCCGACCATGCAATTTACAGTGTAGCAGACTCCGCCCCGATAATAAACACTTATACCGATACTAATGAAAATTGGGCTCAACGCCTGTGACTAGGCAACCTTCTTTACATAAACATCCGTTCGTAGGGGTTAAATTGTGACCTCATTGTTCAACATTTTATGTTTTTCAGTTGATGACTGCAAAGTTTCAATTCACTCCGAAGCAGTGTTTTTATGTACATTCTTTTACATTTCAGTGATGTGCGCGCTCATATTTGAGACATACTGTGCGGTGGTTTGTAAATCTGTTTTTTTTTGTTTTTTGCTAATCGGTCTTTGCTTCGGCATAGAGCATTGTTTTCGCTGCAATATGCAAGTGTTTTTTTTAATTTGGTTAAATACTTTAGCCACAATATTACCTCGCGCATATGGCATTTTCGGACAGCTAACATTACATCCTTTTAATTTGAAATTTAGCAAAATTTCTACACTACATTCATCGTTTATGAAGTGGTATTTCATATTAAACGTTGTTTTTTTTTCACACGATTATCGAAGAGCGGCGGCTAAATACATAAATTCTCAGCAGAAAGTGCATTTTTCAAAGTGGTAATAATAAAATTTATCAGTTTAGTTCAATATTGTTTTAGAACTAACTAAATTTATTGACCATTGTTGGAAAATAATTGTTTAATTTAGAGTGGATGTTACGTGTCAAGTTGAGGCAGTATATAAAACCGATTTTTAATAATACTTGATAGTCGTAATAGATCGTAATTGCTAGTTAACAAGAAAATATGCAGATTTTCCCAATTCTTTTGGTAGTCTCTTTTTACTGCCTCTTTATGGTAGGGGATGCTCACGCACAAGCTTCTGGGATCGGTAAGATTCAAAAATTTTGTTTAGTATATTATAAATTAATTGGAAGAGCAAGAACAAATGTTTTGTATTCGTGTAATAAGCTGATGTGACTAAGGTTTGAATTATGAATAAAATACTACTTTAAATTGATTGAAAAAGAGACGAATCATACAAATCATCCGAAGGATTTTCCTTCGTTCTTATAGCTACCCTTAGAATCGGCTATAAATAAAGAATAGTTATATAGTCATTATGTACAGGAGATTCCTGATTACGTTATTTTTTAGTTCATTTGTAATGGCAAATAAAACACTAAACTTTCTTCTTATTCACCTTTACTACATCATTAAACTATAAACCAATAAGTAGTGGACTGTATTTACTGTTTAACTAAATTGTACATTGAAACTAAAACATTTATATACTCTTGCTAATTGACATCAACCAAAATACATAAAATATAAATATTATTATAAGATAGTAGCGCAATAATAATCACACGCACACTACCAAGGCCAAAAAGCAAGTGTTACATTTCTTTTTCTATTTATCTTACGGCCCAGCGTTGGTCGACTAGACAAAAAAAAGGTCTAAAAATAGAAACCATAATACGGCTTGTTGCCACGGTAACAAAATTCAGTATATACGGCGAACAGATTCATAACACGAAAGAAATATACATATATACGAGGTGCGTTCACAACACATTCTTTTTGCATCGAAAACTATCAATCTGACCTAACCTAACCTACCTCTCATCTAAAATGATATTTCTTTTTTAATTGTTCTACCTTAGCCCATGTTAGTAAATTTTCAAACGGATTTTTCCAGTCGCTGTGGAACAGAAATAATTAACTTTAAATGTATGAACTCGCAAGTTTTCATTGCAAATTTTAATTTTCTTGAATCCATTACGCTAGAATTATTATTTTTTGATTAAATTAATATTTGAGAATAATTTTTTTCCCATTAAACAGAAATGTTTGTTTTGTGCTATATTTATATATAAGGTTATTATGAATTATTTTCATCAGAACCTTCTACTATCATTTCAGAAAGCGAAGAAAAGGTTAGACAACTACCCAGCGATACCCAAGAAACAAAAAGTAATGACGAGGGACCTACTAAATTAGGAAAAAATATTGTTGATATACCAAATAAGTGCAAAGAAGGATATAAGAGAGATGAAAATGGAGAGTGTCAAGAAATATTTGATTAATCAAACATAATCAAATTTGTGTTGAAAATAAACGCTGCAAATTATTTTTGTTTTTTTATTTATATTACTTATCGGTACATAGAGAATTAGAATGTGAGAATTTCTAATATTTGAAATACTTTGAGCATGGCAAGGTAAAATCTAGGCAACTGCTTAATCTATATTAACTTTTTAAACACTTAATAATTAGTTGCTATCGGAATACTCAAACTTCAAAGAGAACTAGTCGTATCATTTGAAACTAATCGAGATTTACATTAGCTTCAATTGTATAAAGATAGTTATCTATCTATGTAATAAAAGAGTTACTTAAAAACATCAAATTGCTTTGAAATTAAACACAATTTCTTAGAACTGATGCTAAAATAATTTTATACCATGTATGCTATTATATTTGCTGGAACCACTGGGACAGAGTGTAACGGAATCTTTGAATTCCGTTTTTTCTCACTTTAATCAAATAAATTTAAATTTTGCATACTTGCGAAGTAGGTGCAAGAACACAAAACATGACACCAAAAGGCTTAATTTTTTCCGAAGACGTCCTGAGAAACGGAGTCTATTATAACTGCGGAGTGAACTAGTTGTCGTTTTAATTAATTAACATTCGTGCGTCAAATTACCTTCAAACCTCTGTGGAGGTAGCAGTTTTTCACATTCCAATACTCATCAATAGAGCCAATAAATCTTGGGTCGTCTTAAATACACCGATACAAGTTAGTAGAATGGAAAATTTTCTAAAATCTGAACCCATAAGAATATAAAAACTTTTTTCAAGGTAAACACATCGACTTGTCGATTCAAACGCAAATATATTCATTTCCAAACATCTAATTCACGGAATATTACATTAAAATTTAAAGTAACTATCAAAATAAAGCATTAAAAATACAATTCATACTTTTAGGTTCATCTGGAGCATTATTCTTTATTTTTAATATTATCAAAATCGCTTTAGTTGATTTATTTTTTCCTTTAGCCAAAAAACTGTGACTGAACACTTTTTGTTGACAATTGACACAGAACAACAGATGCTATCGATAACTGGTACAGAACAATAGCTGTTCTCATTTGTTATTGTCAGTTGGTACAGAACAATTGTTGCATAAAATAACCACAGATAAAGTAGAACCTGAGTATTGAAGATATGTTATTGGCATGAAATTAAAAACTTTTGACTGTAAAAAGTTCGATAGTAATTAAATCATCAACTAATGATTTGCTTTAAAATCATTACCAATTACTAATAAATGAGACGGATGGGTCAAAAAATCTATAAAGAATGAATTCTAATTTAAAATTTTGATAATACTGCACTTAATTCAATATTTAAAAATATTCTTACACAAATTATCCTTCGAAATCGAGCTACAACGTTTGACTGAAACCTTTCTTCGAAGCAACTCTCTTTATATGTGCAAAATATATCAATTTTCTACCTTAAACATTATCCAACCAAAAATTGTGTTTTACATGGAGCAATAGCTAGTAACAACCAGTATAAAACAACTGCTGTTGACAGCTGGCACAGAAAAATGACTGGAATTGACAACTGACATAAAACTGCTTTTATTGATTTGTTGTTAGATAGTTATTTTTTATATATTATAACTGTTACATGAAATTAACGGTTATCAATGGCTGGTACTGATCAACTGTTATTGACAGCTGATACGATAACTGCTAGTATAAAACAAGGACTGTTAATGATAACTGACACGGAACAATTGCTATTGACAATTGGCATGGAATAGTTACAGTTGACAGTTATTGTTATTCCGCTAAATCGATTGGTTCGCCGATTCAAGGTGGTTTGCTTTATAGACATTTTCCATTACTGAAAACCAATAGAAATTTGAGACGGATAAAATTTTAAAGTTAATTTCACATTTAAAAATTAATTAATAATTAATTTAAAAATGTTCGTACATCAATATTAAAGCTATATATTGCTAAATAATTTGAAATTCAAGAAACTGCTCAATATAAGTATTTCCGTCGATTTTTATATATGTCTATATTATATATTTTATTGTAGTTTATGTATAAATAACGTTTCTCAATAAATTTGGTTGTACCATCAAAGCTAAAAAGTTATCAATTAATTCCACTTAATTAGTATCTAATTCTCTGTTTTGATGAGAGATTTTAAAGTTTCTTCCGAAATTTGAGTGAAATTAGCTTAATATCGATTTTTTAACCATAATAGAAAGCGCCAAAGACTTAAGCTCGTTTGGTTTCGGTTTGATTGAACTTTATTACAAGTTAATTCGCTTGGTTCGTTGTAAAACGACATTATATCATCCCCTTTTTATAAAATTAACCTTCATACGATTATCTAAATTTAAAGATACAAAATTCCCTGTTTCATTCCTCCTTCAAATTTTTGAAAATTCAAAATAAGTAGATTCCAATAAATTTAATCGTCGTAAATATCTTTTCATAAAAAGTTACGATAATATGTTGATGAGTCGAAAAAATAATTATCTAATTATCACCAAAATTAAATTTCTCTTAAGAAATATGACCCCGTACGTGATCTTTTACTGCAGACAGTGATAACATAAAATAAGTTTGAAATTTTCTCAAAAGGTGTAATCGAATTCGTTCGAGAAATGTGATACGGAATATCGTACGATATATATTACACCTAGATACATACATCTATACTCTAATATTATAGTAGTGAAGTGTATTTCATTCCGGTAACTGCAACTTTATGGCTTCCAAAATATGTTCGCGAGTAAAGTAGTTTATCGGTAAATAATCCAAAAATGGCAGATCCTACAATTCAAACGTTTTGTTGTTATCATGGTAACGGAACTGATATGGCTGTTATGATTATGGAAGAATTCAACACGGAAATTTACAACAGTATTTGTTTATTTTCATCAGCTTTAGGAATAATTGGAGCTTTTTATCAGGTAAATTTTTTGCTTTTATTTACTTGTTTAAGCAAGACAGTGACGTATCGAAATACATTTATAGTCTAAACTTACAAATTTTATACATAAAAGAAAATATGTAATAAATAAACATAAATTAGTAATAAAAGGTGGTGTAAATAGTGGAAATATTTAAAATTTACAACTGTTAAATAATGGTATAATATATTATGTATCATTTTTTTGTCCAAATTATAAATGATATGTTTTTGATGCCCTATTTTGTCTTTTTATTAATTTATCTTTTAATCTTGAATATAATTTTTGTCAATAATAAACACAAAACTTTCTACATTAATTTATTATAGGCATGTGTTATTGAAATAGGACATTTTTTAGATTTTACCTAGAGAAGAATTTACACAAAACCACAGATGGCTATCTTTTTCTGCTAAAAGAGGACGCAATATCATTGTCTGGTTAGCTGTGGCCGATCTTTTAGCATCTGTAGGTTAGTTTGAACTGCATAAACACAAAACTTTTTGGACATAATTTAATCTTCATATTGTAAATCGCATTTCTATAAATAATGCTTCGTCACAAATGTATTTTCCAATAGATGTTGTTTACAGTTCGTTTTCAGTTTTTCAAAAACAACTGCAACTCATATTTTTTGGAAATATGATTATTTCCTCATTGTTTCCTGTGTGAAATTGATTTATTTTTATATTAATTAGGTGTAATGACTCGATCGACGGTATGGATTAGTTTAAGAAACATAATGCCTTCATCTAAGGATGGCGAAAGTGTCATATTTTGTGCTCTGTCTTCGGTAAGTAGCATAAATTCTGTTGAGAATATTTAAACAATTAATAGAGGTTATATTAATTTTATTAATGGCAACAAAAATATTTTAAGGCTTTCACTCAATATTTCTACACTGCAACTTGGGTTTGGACCTTGTGTTATGCTATAGATATGAGACTTATTTTAACACAGAAGGAAAGTCCCTTAAAACTATTCCATTTGGCATCTTGGATCATACCCGCTTTCTTGACAGCAATAGGTTTAATGTTGTTGTATACACCAGATGCAAAGTAAGAAATTTATATTAAAGATACATGTTTATATGGAATAAAAATTGTTAACCAATTGTAAAGTATATTTCAATGTAATATGTTGGCAGCATTATGTTTTATATTTGTTTTATTTATTCTCAGAAATGATTCAAATGCTAGAACTAACGAATTTAATAAATGTATATACTGGATGGACCTATAAAACGCGATCTTTGAAGTTTTCAATTTTTTTGGTTGATTATACCGTTATTAGTTTTTTTCCTTATTCTTGATATATATTTCGAGTTTTCAAATACATTTGTATTCATCATCTGGAACTCAATTTAAAAATATGTATAATGTATTAAAAGTATAAGAATATTAAAAATTACTTAGTTTATCGAATTGAACAGAGAATTGTAGTGTCTTGAAATTTTGTATGAATGATTGAATTCATGCGATTCAAAATATAATGTTCAAAATGACACTTGACATAAATATGGAGGTTGTTTAATCTTGTTGCTATTCAAATGTATTTTAAATTTGAAATATGTAAAATTTTAGGATAGATTCGGTTAAGTTGTTATAAAAGACTCACAGACATCAGAAACGACCGTTTAATAAGCTTTCTACCAGTAGTATACAAAATATTTATAAAAATTATTAACAATATAATACAAAATTAACTAGATGCTGCACAACCGAGAGAATAGCGTGGGTTTACGAGTAGCTTCATTACAATGATATAAAGATTATCAGCTGAATAAAAGAATACGAAATATCATTTTAATTAGCCTTTATTGACTTCGATAAGGCATTCGATTGAAGGCAATAGTTTCAAAATAGAATAATTCAGAGAGTATGATAGTATAACCATTGTATAAAGAATAGGATAGTATTTGAGCCGATTTTGCACGCCACCTAGTTACTTTTACGCTCGTTCTTCATAAAAATGACCCGTAGCTTAGTGCCATCTGAAATAAACTAAATTTTTTTGGAAAGATCCCAACTGAATGTGAAGTTTTCTTTATCTTCGAAATTCGAACCGACAGTACATTGTTGCCGATTTTACTTTTTTTTCTATAGGAATCTTTACAATAGAAAGATAAATTGAAATAAATGAATGTAAATAAAAAAAATGTTGGATTTTGGCATAAACGTCAGGAATCACGGATTTTTGCTCGGAGGTAATTGCATCCTTCATTTTTAATAACTAAATAAAACACTCAAAGTTTTAGTATAATTATAACAATTATAGACTGAGCGTTTGAAAAAATTATCAGAAACTACAATTAGTGCGGTCCTGTATATATTCCTTGTGCATTTTACAGCTACAACATTGTTAGCGGGAAATTTGAATGGCCAACGAATTGAGTGAATTGATTGTAATTCTAAAACTTTTTCAAATTCTCAAAATGTTTGTTAAAAAGCATGATAGAGTTGCTTCGGAACATTATTCACATTATAATATTTTTGTTTTCTGGAAATTATTTTTTTTATAACCAGTACCCGACCCATTTGGACTAAGTGTTAGCAAGAAAATATATACAAAGTAGCTCTTGATTTTGACCACAGAAAGAAATGGACAAAATCTACTAAACAACCTGAATCTCCGTTAAGACGACTGTAAAACCCCAAAAATGTAGTATTTTAAATAATTTTATTAAATATTTAAATAATTTTGGCGCCATCTGTTATTGGGGTAATTCGGCAACCAAAGCTAAGAAAACACGTAGAACTCTCCGCTGCCATTTATTGGTGGCGTTCACCTCGTCAAATGATATCCGCATAAGGTTAACCTAACCTATCCTATTCTTTATACAATGGTATAACTCATTAAGGACATAAATTTAATGCTGAATTAGCGGAGGTGAAAAAAATTAATTAAACCATGTTTCAATTGAATATATCGCAAAATAAGTTAATTCAATTATCATAGATAATTGGAATTGAAAAACAAATTTATTTCAAAATTAATTACAGAAAGACTGTATTGTCTATAAATTACAGAATATGTAAGAAACAGATTTACTTATCACTTTTATCGGATGTTATGAATATGATGTAATTATTGACCGATTTGTCCTTGATTAAATTTTAATAATTTCAGTTGTCACGGTAGATTAAGTTTTGGAGACACGCTACTTCGAGTACTTCCCAATTATATTGCCACGTATGTCCCAATCGCTACGGTAATGATGGCAAATCCTTGCCTATACGTATCATCTACTAAGGACATGGAAAGAATAATAACTAGCGCATCGGGACAATTCACATTGAAAGAAAGAGATATGATAAAATCAATAAAAATCAAATTTTTCGTGATAAATATAGTATTTTACATTTGTTGGATACCTAACATAATAAATGGTATTTTACTGTGGGCTTTATGGTTCCACCTTCCTGTTAAAGTTGTTATATCTTTTTGGTATCTTATGGTAAGTAACTGAAACAAATTTTCTCTTTCTCTAGCTATCGAAATTATTATTTCAAAAATTCTAAATAGAATAAGTGAAATTTATATCTGTAAAAACTACAGGAGGCTCGTATCCAATAGATAATAGGCTTTATATAATATTTCCATTAAATAAGTATCAGAAATCATTATAATAGAAAAGAACGAACTCTGTAGCTATATTAGAACCCGAGATATTGAGGATAGAACGTGTGTATGTGAAAAACTCCCGTAAGTAATGTACAGGGGGAAATCGCATTTGAGTATAACTTGAGAATGGTGAAAATTAGATGAAATCCGATGGTTGATGGCTGATCTGTGCATCAATACCTTACATTGAAAGAAAAAATCAAGCAAATCGGTTGGGTAGAACGCCTGAACGGACTCTGAATGGAAATCATCAATTTTTTTAATATATAAGATAAAAGACAGACGTTGATGTGAATAAATGCACTCCGAGTCTTGCATTTTGTACTCAATAACAATCATTTTTCGTCTTGAACGATTTTCCTTCTATATGGTAATATGCCAAAAATGCAGAAAAGAAGGTTCCTATCATAATAATGTATAGGAGCTCCCTTTCCAATAATTTGGAGGTAGGTTATATACCAGGCTAGACTCAAGAATTGAGTTTAATTTCATATTTTCAAGTTGGAAAAACTAGTTTATTGTTGGTGGTTATAATTCTTAGCAAAGTGACATAAAGGAAACATAATTGATTTCCAAAACTTCATTAGCAAGTAGAAATACTGCTGGGAACGTAGTATCCATAAAAATAAGAGCTACTTTGTAGGACAACAGGACGATAAAGAATAATACCAATATATGAAGGATTTTAAGATTAAATCCCCTAATTTTTTAGGCTTTTGTAAATCCCCTTCAAGCCGTATTTAATTGCATTGTGTACAGAAGATGGAGCAGCGGTACTGAAAGAGTAATATTACCTTGGCGTCATTTAGAAGCACGCGCGGATGATGTCAAAAGTAGCTCCAGTTCGAAATCGTCTTCTTATAGAGAAGAATTGTATCCATTATTATATAATACGCCTACAAATAGTGTTAATTTATATAAAAGCGTATAAAATGTTGGTAAATTGGTAAATAGATGGTAAAATTCATTCAGTGTTTAAAGTCAATATTATCGACTGATATATTTGAAATATAGCGTATTTATTAAAGTTTAAATTTTTATATAAAAGTAATATAGTTTCGATGTATCAATTTAAAATTCATTAAATGTGTTAAGAAGCTAAAGGTGTCTTTACATTGTAAGTCAGATGTACAACGCGAACTACTAAACAGTCCAGAACGAAGTAATATCGGCGAGGTTATCGTAATCATCTTTTATGAGCTACTTCTGTAAGTTAAGACAACTCCTAGTATAATCACTAACATGTCAATTCTAAGATTTATCTACCGTATGCGATAATGTATTATTGTAATCGTCAGTTTTATTTATAGCTTAAAATTTTATTGCATTGTTTTATACGATTACTGAATGTTAATTAACTAAGACCTCGAGTAGATTAAAATGATGATACGGCGACTAGTTTTTCTTTGAAATAAAAAATAATGTCAACAGAAAATTCCCAAATACAAGGCTAGTTCAGTTATTATTCTAACAAATAAAAACGTTTGTGTATTATAATAACAATCAATTATTAGGTTGTTACAAGTTTTCAAGTTGTTGATTTTTATAAATAAAAATCATAAATTAAAAAAAACTTTAATCGAGTAGATACCAGTAAAAATATTTGACGATCCTCATTTTTTACATAGGGATTAATAATATAGGAATGATCTGAAATAAATAAAAGATATTTTATTGTATATATAATTATTAACAATTAGAAGCAGTCGTATTTAATTATTGAAATTCCGTTACACATTCTCCATCGGCATCTTTTCTCTTTCCTTGAGTGCAAGTGACTGGAACATCTACATTAACTCTTCTTGCTAAACTAACATTTTTATTATTGTTTTCTTCGCTATGCATTGGTTTTTGAGTGGTAGCTGAATCAACAGGTGGTATAATTTTCATATTTCTATTGTTTTTGTTAGGTTTCCATTGTCTAACGTCATCGTCTGGATATATTATTTTTTCGACGTTCTTCGTTTTGGTACTAAACGAATCTGATGACAAATACAGGAATAATTAGTAGTTATCGTATTAAATAACACATATTTTTCTTGAAATTAGAAACATATTAACAGTAATTCTCATTTCCCAAAAAAATAAATGAAATATTCTGATTTCGATTTGCATTTATCTCCGGCAAATCAAAATTGTCTTGGCCGATGTTATGGCCAGAAGTAGAAAAAACATGAAATTCGAAAAAAATGTGCTCAATATATTGCTTCCTTTCCTAAACAATATTCTTAGTATCAATTAAAAGTAGAAATACTTTATATCAGTGTGAAATCAAATTGATCAAGTATCTATGAAGAGAATACTATATTTAAGATTAATTCTCACCAACTCTTTATGAATTAATTTAAAGGAGCATTTTATTTATAATTTTACATAATCAGTAAACATAAAAACATAATTTAACTTCACATTTACATTCATTTTTAACTAAATTTATTCCATGTATAAAAAAGATTTGAGGCTTACCTAAACTATTCACAAAATCTTGTATTGATCTTTGTTTGTCATATACGCCTCCTTTGATAAAAAGACAGCATTGTCCAGTCAACTCATTATTATCTATATGAATTTGTTCACACGTAGGAGGTTTGCACCAAACATGGCAAAACAATAACAACAAAACTGTGAGAATCTTCATGTTATTCACAATAATCTCGTCAAAAGCCAACTATGAATAAAAATCGCTTGTATAATATGAGAGAATTGCTTAAAACCGGTTTTATATACTTCCTTAATTTTATACTGTAACATCCAGTCGGAATAACAATTATCTTTTAACAATAGTGTTTATATATATATATATATATATATAATGTAAATTCCAATAAAGAGTAATTTGATAGAATTAACCTATCGAGAGGCGTTAATATTATTATATTCAGTTGCTTTTCTGAAATTTGAAACCTATTCATGAATAAATTAATAAAATACTTATTAAAATAATCAATACATACGGAATGCTTGGAATAATTATTGCATTTATAGGATATTCGTTGAAAAATTCTTCGCACCAATCTAATTTTCTGAACACCAGGCTCAATTCAACTCGGAAAGAATCCTATTTCCTCACTACAACCAAAATAGTCTGTGTATAGAAAATATGATATTTCTTGTATTTGTTCAATGTGATGTGAAAGCTTTTATATCTTATCGAAATTAGATTTGTAATATGTTCATGTTTTACAAGGCATTTTCATTATTTTGAACAATATCTACTTTTTTTCTTTTTGTGGTCGTGTATCTTGTATTAACCAGCTAAAAAGTTATGATGGTAAACAGTCGCTTTAGATTTTAACAGTGTACCTAATAGAGACCGATAAAAATATAATTTAAACATAAAAATCCTTTTTGTATAATATAAAATCGACTATTAATAATTTCATACTAATATTTATACTAGAAATTAATTATGACTGTAATAAATGTATTCTAATTTGACATGATATGTATTTATGATTAATGTCTTATTGATCAAACAAAATGTCTTTCATTTGAACATGATTTCTATATAATTCGGGACAATCAAGCAGGTAAGAAACTTTTTAATAATAATAATAGATATCATTTGAAAATGGATAATAGCATACCACAATATTCTCAAAGATTACAGGCAAAAAAAAGGTATCTTGGTAGAAAACCAATTTTAGTGGTAACAAGACAAAAAACACTTCAAGATCTTGCTATAACTTATGAAGGTAAAGATGTAACTCCCAAACCTTTGAGTCCAGAAATTTATGCAGGAGGCAGAGAGAGACAAATCAGCGTATTTGATATTGGAGATCGAGATCGCTACTCAGATTATAAGTAAAAATTCCTTAAATGTACCATTAAAACTAAGTAAAGCACGTAGGTATATATCTATTTCTTAATTCGTTTAAGATATATAAGCTGCAATTTTTTCATTTAAAACTATGTAACTGTAGTATAATGTGGTGTATCTATACTCTCTTTTCAATTTGAAAAATCCGAATATGTTTTAATGTGCTTTGCTTGTTTTTTTTTTTAATTGTTTTACATAATAAATTAAATATAATTATTTCATTTATAATTGAATGAAATAATGATTTTTTAGAGCATCAGAGAGCATGTCTATACAAATTTACAAGTCTCAATCTACTGTAAGATTCAAACATGACATTGAACGACAACATCAGCATAGTTCTGTACAAATTAGAGGAAGTATTCCTTACGAAACCAGCAACTATTACTTTGACATTTTTATGGCGCAGGATAGCCAAATCGAAGTTGCACCAACAGAATCAGTAGTCAGTGACGATCATAAACTAAGTATAACAATGAAACAAATTCCCACAACAATAAGTTTGATTTTAAAAGAGACTTCCACTTTTTTCTTATTAGATATGCCAAGCTGCACGGCCATTAAAGATACAGATGAAGGTTAGTTTTTATTTCATTGATGATTCGACTAGATATCATTTGATGTAGGGCTATAAATTGAGATTTAGTGGCTCTTTTTCTATTAAATATGAAAAAAATAAAACGGATAACATAACATAAATCTAACTAACTACATATGAGATTAACTCTTGAGCAACTGCCTGAAATAACAATTAACTGATTACATTACAGGAAAGGCTGAGTCGTGATTCACAACAATATTTGATAAAGGAAAATTTCTTTGTATATCTACCTATTAGGTATATGTATTAAGAAACTATCCTAATTTTATTGGGTATAGAAAAAGAAAAGGCAATAAAATACATCTGTATACCAATGGGGATTAAAGCTTTCAATAATATTTATGACAAATCCATGATAAAGTAATATGACCAAGAAGGGGTTTCTCAAAGGGAATTAATAAATTAATATAGTCAGAAGTTTCTATTGATTGTTTGAATGTTTGTACTATGTTTGTTGAATGTACTATGACAAAGTATAAATGGTATCAACCATCATAAAACGCCTTTAAGTATATTCATACTGGAATCTATTAAAATCCTTCGGTAATACATTTTAGAATGTTTTTTAAAGTTTGTTTTTATTGGCTTCAGGTAATATGGTGGAAGAAGATAATGAATTATATGATTATTTAACGGTTGGAAAAGGAAAAAACAGAAAAGTACTAAATGCAGAAACTCAGACTGTTCCTCTAGTAATGAAAACTAGAAACACTTCTTGCTTAAGAACGAAAACACTAGTTGGTACCGCTTTTGCATCTGCTTGGGACATGTACGATACTTTTCAAGACGTTCAAAGTGAAACTGAAGAGAGTGATGAGTCTGAAGACAGCGACATAGGCCATCGTAAAATTGACGAGGAATCGTCTATTGATAGTTACAAACTATCTGTTGATGAGAAACAAATGAGTAAATTGATAAAAAATCCCAGATTTCAAGAAGCTGTTTGTGTTACTGAAAGACTGTTGGCAAACAATTGTTATAATGAACAACAGAAAATATTTAGGGGGTTGACTGTTCCTGATCCATTTAGGGAAAATATTGAATTCAATTATAGATTAGATTTATTATGGACGTTCAGTAATGCCGATACTACAGGTATACCTAGATATAAATATTATACAGGGTGTTTGTATGTGTACCGAGTTCGCTTATAGGAATATGTTTCCTCCTCCAACCTAAATGTGTAATAAAATAGTAAATAATTGTATCAAATAGATATCAAATTATTCGAAAAATTCTTTACTACTTTAACTCTGTTTAAATGAATTTTGCAAACTGACTTATTAGTTACAGTTATTTTCTTCTAATGTAAAAGTTATCAATTCAACATTTTACTATATATACACTCCAGCTTCGTCAAATGAAATTGATAATGATTGAGATGATCCTGTTAATAAGTAGCGGAATATATCTTGTAAATTAATCCAAGTGTACATTTTCTAAAGGTAAATCGGTGAATTCATTCAACTGGAACCCTAGAAACAAAGATCTGTTGGCCGTAGGATACGGAAAATTCTTTTTTCACGACAACATAACCGGACTAGTTTTAATATGGAATATAAAAAATCCAGTTCAGCCCGAAAGAAAATACGTATTCAAAGAGCCAATAACCGCTTTGCATTTTTCGAATAGTAATCCAGTTCTGCTGGCTGTAGGATTTTATAACGGTTCTGTTAAGGTTTTAAACATCTCAAGTAGAGACATAACAATAATAGGAGAAAACGTTCCTACTTTTGAACCAGTTTGGAGTATTATTTGGCAATTTGGTAGAAATGAGAAGAGAGATGAAGAACTTGTTATGGTTACGTTTGATGATGGAAGAATCTGTGCATATTCTGTTCAAAGAAAATTGGAGGTGAGAATAGAGGTTTATCAATTTTTTGAACACTTGATTCCTAAAGTTTTTTGGTAGAATAAAAACTAACAATGTTCGATTTCGTAGATGTCCCAACTTATGAGAGTGGGGAAAGCAGATGGAAAACTTAAAGGTTACGATGCAATGAAGAAATGTACTAGTCTAACAATCCCTGTGTCCAGATATTCCGCGGCTCTATTTGTTAGGCCACACCCGTTAGGTTTGTTATATTCATATTTTGCAATATAATTGTTCTTCTATTTATGTATTGACAAGTATAATCAGTTTTTCAATATGTATATACACCCACCCTGTATACCTTTTCAGATCCCAGCATCTACTTCGTTGGAACTAACGAAGGAACTATTCACAAATGTTCTTTGAATTATCTGAGTCAACATTTGGATTTATTTCTTGCCCACGAAGGTTCGGTACATGAAATGAAATTTTCCCCTTTTTTTAAACAGATTAGCGCCACTTGTGGTGACGATTGGCATACAAGGATTTGGGCAGAAGGTACTTTAATCAAAATTAAATCGCGTAGAGAGAAAATTCGTAAAAGTTATTTTTTCTACAATTGTTTTTTTTTTAGGAATGGCGGAACCGATTTTATCGTTTGCCGGCTTACAAAGCGTTCAAGGTCTTGATTGGAGTCCTACACATTCCACAATATTGGTAACAATTCGTGCACAATATATAGAAGTATGGGATCTCCAAAGAAAGGTATACGAACCCCAATCAATAACGCGTTTGCCTTCGAATGCGCGATGTACTACAGTACAGTTTACTGAAACTGGAAGGTGTCTAGTTGTAGGTGAATATAACAAGTTTTGTTATTTAAACATTAATAATCATTATGAAATTTAATAAGACACTTTTGCCACTACACCCTATATTTGATTAATGTTTTTTTTACAGGTGATGTAGATGGAAATGTACATGTTTTCTGTTTAGAAGATATGCCATTTGAACCGTTTTTTCAAGAAAATTTACTTTTTGAATCTTTATCAAGAGCCTTGGTAACGGAACCTTATTTATTAGCCAATATCAAAAAATTGCGAAGAATGGCTCACGATGAAATTTAAGAAGTAATTGGAATTATTGTTTACTAATGATCTAAACTCGAAACAAAACAATATTTTGGATATATATTTACTTATATGTACTTATTTTTAATAAAATTGTATAAAAGTAGGTACTCATGATGTTTTTAGTTTTCTTAGACTCTTACGTATTTCTGAATGAAAATTAGATTTTGAAATATGTAAAAAATTGACGTTTCGTCATATTTTGGTCTTTAGATGTTTCAAAATCTATCAAATGAGACCTAAAATAAAGACAAGTACCCATAATTAAACATAAATAATAGTGACAAACCATATCCATATTAATTCTTACACTTTGTTGGAATCGATTCTATAATGACGTCAAGTAAAAGTTTATCGAGCAAAATTCTGCACTAATAGTACAAGTAAGTTAAACCCAATTTTACCAGGTCGCTTTTGATTGAAGAATTAGCGGTAACTACACTTTCTACAAAACTTCTAACTAATCATAGCTCTTTTTTACAATTCATATTTTCAATAATTTCTCTTTTAAAAGCTACTAATAGAAAACGTATTAAAATTAGTAAAAGCCTTACGCTAACATATGCCTAAATTAAACTTAAATATTTGACAAAAGTATCCAAAACGTTGACAGAATAAATAATAACAAATTTTATGGTTAGAAATGAAAAAATATCGCCGATAATATTATTTTTATAGTTATCAAGCTATAGTGAATATTATCTAAATGTCGCAGAATAATATAACTACCGTAGTTAGAACTGCGCCACAACAAGACTTGATGAATGAATTGAATTTTTTCTTAAAAGGTGTTACGAAGAAAGAACTATGTAATGAAATTGATTTGACTAAGTCAGCACTCATTCTTTTAAAATGCCTACCTTCTACTAAAATAGCTGTTTTAGAATATCTTTGTAGCGTCTTTGAAAACGCGGCAAAAATATATGTACAAGCTCTTGAGGTAAACAACAACATCGAAATATAAAGGTATATTCTATCTTATATTATTTTAGACTGAAATAAATACAGGAAAAGCGCCGCTTTCTTCAGAAGATGATGAATTGATAGTATCAGATATACATTCAGTTCTTTCGACTTTAATTGCTGATAATCCAGTTGCTTGGGCACCTTTGATAAGTTCGTGGTCATTAGAATTACTTGGGGAAATTTCCAGCAAATATTCTGGGAGAGCACATTTTTCATCAAGTACTGTTATATTTAATTTGTGTTGTTATATATTAAAAGTATCCATTTGATTGAGTAAAAAAATGTTCTCATAAACAAAATTATTTTTTTTTAGATTTAAATGAAACTTTACAATTATGGATGAGCTGTAGAGGAACTAGAACATTGATGGATATCAATACAAAATGTTTATCTAGTCTCATCCATTCTAATACAGAAGCATGTATTAGTGCGCTTTTAGGTATGCAATAATTGGTTGATTGTTACATTGTTGTTTGATTATTGATGTAATAAAAAATGGAATGCAAAAAACTTAAACTTGGTTTATATTATATAATGGGTGATGGAAAAATGAAAATTGTCCATATATTGTAAAATACTGTTAAATCTGTAAACAAGTGTAGTATGATTATTTCCATACTAGGAAATGAAATTGAAATATTTAATAACTTTGAATGAAAAATCACAGAGTAAAATAATAGCAAATGTAACCTTCTACAAACTTAATCAAAATAATATTTCATATTATTTTTAATTAATAATTTTCCATTGACTTTGTAACATTATTATGTTCGATATTTTATTTTGTGCACCTGTTAATTACTTGGTGATGGTCACTTGCTTTAATTTAATAATAATATTCAATTGATGTTATCCAATGTTGGAAATAACTATTATAAAATTCAAGAGACTCAACTCTAAAATATCATTAACTTGAACATCCAATGCTGTAATATCTCGCAAAAGTTTTTCATATTCTTTATAAAAAGATTTTTATTGAACAGTTGTTTCAAAATACTTGTAGATACTTCTGTGAAACATTCGCCACATTTTGATTGGGTTGTCGCTCATGTTGGTAGTTGTTTTCCCAATACAGTGATAACAAGAGTATTGTCTGTTGGTCTGAAAGATTTCTGCCAAAATAAATCCTATGATCAAGAATGTAATGCACCAAAATTAAAGTCTGTTGTTGGTATATTAGGCCATTTAGCCGGTAGCCACGTAGAAGATATTAGAAAAGCAATTTTGGATATGTTTGTTGTAAGTTTTGCCATTGCTATATTATATTTTCATACATTAATGTAATCATTATTTTAGTGGAGCCTTAGGGAAACATTACAAGACACAGATATAGAAAGATTACAGAAAAAAGCGACTGTGCCATATATTCTACAACTAATATATCTGTCATCAACATTGCTTTCTTCAATTTGTATTGATATTAGAAATTTTTGTAAGTATTTATTTATTCATGTATTTATCTTGAATTTATGTATTAATAAATATTATTGTTTTTTTAGTGACGGTAGATGTTATTGTGAGGCTGTATTATTTTGTTGAAAATTGGTGTAAATATTTTGGAACACCAGAAGCTCTAGAGGTACATTATATAATTGAGAAAATATTTTTTTTGTTAAGTGAAATCTGTTAGCAAAAATTTTCGTTGTGTCGTAGGAATTAGTGACATCTTTAATCCTTCGTTGTGAGAATAATGGTATTCAGCTAATAAAGCTCATGTTTCAATGCATATTAATAGACAATATTAAAACAAATGAAGAGATTAAAAATGAAATAGTAGATAAAACCAAAGATCTTCTTAGTAAGTTGTCAACATAAAATCTGTGGTAAAATTGAAATTATGTCTTATTTTAGCGATTGTATTACAAGAAATGGAGGAATCTGTTAGACATAACAATGCAGTTGGTCTTATTCAGTCTTTGTCAAAGGAAAGTACAGAATTGGTACAGATGCTACTGAGTACGGAAAAAGTTATATCCGATACTGCCGCACAAATTGTTGTACTATTAGGTAGGTTAGTAAAATTAATTGTAGTACTTTTTGAGCGCTTCACAAAAATGTTTTTCATAGATTTTGATCAAAGGAAATTTAGAATTATTTGCTTGTTGAATTGAATTGAATTAATTTGAAGCAAATTAGACATTATTATTACGAGTGTTGATGTAGTAAAAGGTCTAAGATATTGCAATTATTTATATTATTTCTTTTTCTATTGAAATGTATATTGAAAATCTCCAAATCCTAAATTTTATTTTATAATGATCTATTTATATTTAATATTCACTCATTTCAGGTCATCTTTACCCATCATTGTTGATAACAATCATTCAAAGTTTATTGAAATCATCTACTACTGATAACCAGTTGATTTTACTGTTAAAAATTTTAACAAATGATCTTATTGACAAAACAGCGTTGCCCTATTCAGAAAAAGGAGGACATTTTTCTGTTGTAGTTGAACAAATATTAAATCGTAATATTCAAAAGTTTTGTACATCAAATGAAGAAAATTTAGATTTATCCCAAATGTGGCATAATCTTTTGAAATTGTTAAGGTGAGATTATATTGTTATTTATAAACTTGTTTTGTCATTAATACTCACATTTTAAATAATTTTTTCAATGTATATCTTAAATCTCAGCATTAATTGTAACATTGTAGCCGCCAACATTATTTTCTATATTAAAACTGGGACTTTGCAGGCCAACCGTTTATTTTAATTTAATCAAGTCCTAAAGTCCTCATGTCTTATATTTGCTCCTATGTTTCACTCGCTATATTATACTGTGGGATATTATCCTTGAACCAAAATTGAGAATGGATCCCAATATATTTACCTGTGGTTTCTATTTGTAGTGGATTGATTTTTTTCGTTATTCCTGAAGAATGTTTGCTATATAGAATGTCAGTAATTTTCAATTTTTGATCGAATTCTTTAGTTTATAGATCAAGCCTTCATGATTTTAAAAATAACAGTATTGGGTTGTACATGATTTATTTGTCATTAAACATATGTTTTTTAATGTAGTATTAATAAAGTTTTTTCTTAATTACTAAAGGTGGGAAAAAAGTGACAAAGCTCCTATCTTGAAATCTAGAATAATTACAAGATCTTTGGAAGCTAACTTGACAAATTTAACTGCTTTATTGAGCAATGAAGTATTGCATATGCATGTTATAGCAGATATATTGGATACCATGGAAATACCTGTATTAAATGCTTCATACAATCCACCAATAGCGGTGGTTTTAAATTTGACTCAATCAACTGTAAACTATTTCTTCGCCTGTTGTAAGGACAATGGTAAGAATACACACAAATATTTTTGTACAAAATTATATTATTAATCACTTTTATATCAAATCTGCAATGAGATAATTAACTAATTCATACTTTTAGGTACTGCTTCAAAGTTGAAGGGATATAAAAAAGTAAACAACATACTTAAACGATTGTGTTTATATTCTAAGGTTGCTAAAGTATTAGCTCTTAGAGAGCTATTGGAAAGAGCTTTATTTCGTTGTGATAATATTCTGTTTGGTGCTAAGATTAATGAGATAGATAACGACAATGAAAAAATGCTTCTGAAGCAAAATAAAAAAATTGTATGTTGAATACGGGTAATTACTTCTTCTTAATACAATAGATTAATTTATTTTTAGAGCAAAACTATACCTCTTACAAAACATTCTACTGTTTTCAATGGTGGTATAATCGGTACGGGTAAAAGAAAGTCTGTAACTTATGACACACTTCCCTCTCAGACAATAGCGCATAATAAGATTCAATTAATAAATGCCATCAAAGCTTGTTGCGCTTTACCAGATGAACACAAGTATACAGATATGTCTTGGGATAGTATGACGCTTTTATCATTATTATTGGTACAATTTGTGAGTCCTGATGTTATGTACAACGGTTTACCGTGGCCAGAGGAGGAATTTTCAAAGGTAAAATACTAATAAATCCGCATTCGATTTTTTAAATTCATATGAAATTTCTATTATCTAATTAGGTAACAATGGAAAGAGATTTATTTATTAGAAGACTTTTTACTAATACACCACTCCTTTGGGATATACTTAGTTTTGTAGCAGTTTATCGTCCAGCAGTTTGTTATTGTTCGGTATTAATAAGGGCTTTAACGGCCACTTTGATAAATCAGTGGAAGAGTATGGGTGAACAAAGTAAAGACGACGATTCTGAAAATTATAAAAATTTAATGTACACAACAATTCAGTTAATAGATATAATGGCACTGGGTCAACTTCTACCACCTCCTCTGTCTAGTATCCGAGATGTTTTACCATATCTAAAGTCTTTCGAGGTAACTTATCTTTTGAGATGGTTTGTATTTATCAGATTACCTAATTTATGTTTTTCAGATTGTTGCTGTTCTGAGAGAATGCGTTTGGTGTTATTTGAGAGATCATATTCCCTCTCCCGCATTATTTGGTTGTGATTCTAATGGAGTTCATTGGAGAGATCCCATCATCGCTAGACCGCCGGACATTTATACAAATACTCTAAGGATTATAATGCAGAGGAATATAAAGTCTTTAGGTCATATGTATGCACAGATGTTTATTAATGTACCTTCACATGATTCCTAATTGTTTAGATTGGAATATAATTTATAATTTTAGTATTAGATTTATTATTTAAATCAATGCGTTTTATTTTTTTTTCTCTTACTCATTTTGTTCTAGAAGGATTCTTTGACGAAAAACTAAATATTGCACACAAATAAATATTTAGTTTGAGCCACTAACCAAATAAAGAAAATCTATTTCAGCACAATTTTTTTCAAGTTAAGAATCACATAACAGATTTAAGTGAGAAAAGTTTTCTACTTAGTTACACTGGAATCAAATGTTAAACTTAAACTAAGATATAATAGATTTCATTGTGAAATCGTTGAAAACTCTTGTATCAGACGGTCTTTTACATATTGTTATATTTAAGCTTGTTTTTTAAGCTCTTTTTATTTATTAGATTAAGCGGTCTCTTTTGTGTATGGTATTTGTGATTATGCATGCTGTTTATTTTGTTTTTCATATTGTATGAAAGAAAATCTATCATTGTATTGAATGTCTTTTCTATGAGCCCCGCATATTAGTGCACTTATAAGCTCAACAATATTTCAACATTCTCTTACAAAAAAAAAATCATTTTTATAGTTAAAATTGTATATATAGAAAGTATTTTGCAATAAGTAAAAGTGTTTTTTATCCTTTTAATCGTACCTAAACTTGTAAAGATAACGTTCAAAAATAAGCTTCGGAAATTTTTGTATGGATAAATGTTTGAAAATCTTCTCTAATATATCACGTCACAATAAAAATGTTTTAATATTTACAAATTGATCCGAAAAACATTTAAAACTCAACTTTTCATATAAATATGTCTATATATTTAGTAATCGTGTAAATTAATGTCTAATCTTTTAAATTCTTCATCTTCTAAGAATCTCCATTTGTATCCCAAAATTTGCGATACTTCTTTTTCGACCGATTCATACGTCTGACTATTAGTTTCCAACCAAAAATAAAATTCGTCAGTCCAATCGGGTTTCGGTTTCCAGTCAGTTTCTATTATCACAGCGTCACCACGAATATATAAACGTTTTAAATTCCTTCCGTAATAAGCTAAAAGCAAAACCGTACAAGTTGATATCCTCTCAGTAACTATCTGAAATAAATAAAACGATAGAATCAGATGAAACTAATTAATATAAATACACTTACCAACATAGATAAATATGTGCATTGTTGAACTAACATTACTAAATTCTCGTCCGCTCTTTCGGTAATTAATTTTGATTGTTTGAACATAGGTATATTTTTGTGACCGTAAATTCTTAAATCATTTCCATAAAAATCTATAGCTGTAACTATCGCATCCAGTTTCACCTATAAATAATAATATACATAATACGCTCAAACAAATACGGGAATATAATTTTCTTTGAGGTTCGGCCCTAATTACATATTATAAAAATTATATACTCTAGAGCACGTAAATTAATTCACGGTCTTATTTCATTTATTAATGGACGTTACAGGTATGAAACTGATTGTGCTGCAGAAAGGACTGCTGTTGCTCTTACGAATGCAGTTCGTGTCGCTACTGTAAATAAATATGTACAGCAGTAGTCGTAATAGATTTATGTTTCGTGTGAAAAAATTTAAATGAAAAGAAGTTTATAATAGTTAATATTTATAATGTGAACGTATTTTTGAATAAAAATATGGAAAAGAAAATTTATTCTAATTGTAAGGATATAATTTCAAACTTTACTTACCCCAATCTGTGGAGAATCGTAAGTTATTGACCTGACAGGAGCATTTTCTTGCCAAATCATAGTTTTTGTGTCAATGCTTTCAATTTCCAAATGTACGTTCAAAGAATTATTATCTGTGCGGCATTTTTTCCAGCTACGTGAAGAAACGGGCATTATATTGATTTTATCAGAAGTATATTTATTTTGAACTATATGTAAGTGCTTTAGTTTAGTATATCCGAGTAGTTCTACCAAGTTATCTCCTAGATTTTGAGGACTTATATGCAATTCCTATTAAAATAAAAAATATATTTTTAAATTAATATTGCAAAACAACTATGATAACGTGTAAAAAATTTGTCCACTACAACAACGGTAAACCCAGTTTGGTGAGAAAACAGAATATTTTAAAAACATTGATACCTACTGATGTTTGAATAAATGAGACGTATGTAAAAATGTGATAACTGGATCATTTATGAGCTAAAAACCTTTGCAACCAATATTAAAAAGTTAATGGAACAAGTTAGATAATCATTGGAATATGCAAGATTTAAAAAAAAAATTGTAACTTCCCTAAAACTACAATTTCAATTGAAATGAATTTTATATGCATTAAATTTTTTAATTTTTCTGTTTTCTGTGTAAAGGATTCTATTTTTTAATGCGATACTTTCGACAAAAGAAAATTACCTTCAGATTTAAAAATACTCCAACATGTAAAAGCTCATATTGTACTTTGGTGGTATTAATAAGGAACAACGTTCTTAGGGTTAAACAACGAGATTCACATACTTCGTCTAAAAGATACTGTGCCTCGGTGGGATCAAGCATCAAATCAATCAATTGTAAATTTTCCAACTTTTTTAAATTACCCATCAACCTTTTAATAGCTTGAAGTATTTTGCCTAAATAGTGAGAAGAAAAAAAATAAGTAAGTTTTGAGTGAAATTTTCACTATGATTCATAATGACCGTTACACAAAATATGAAAAAAAAATTAATGTTAAACATAAAGACTATTTATTTGTCTACCAGTTGTGCAACTAAAAAGTTCTGTTGAACCATACGTTCGAAGAGCTACAATGTAATTTAAATTCGTTAGTCACAGGTTCGTTCCAACCCATCAAAAAACCGTTCTTGGTACGGTGACAATTCTGCGCAATAGATATTACGTGTTCCAACCGGGCGATTACCGTTATACGAACGATTCTTATTTGTGTTCCAACTGACCTAGGTATCGTTTGTGAGATTGCGCAGAAAATATTTATAAACGCTTCCGATAACCGTTTCAAGAACGGTTCAGACTAGCAGGTTGGAACAAAACTAACTAATTATCGAAAAGACCGTCCCTGAAGCGATTTATAAACGATACCTAAGTCGGTTGGAACGCAAAACAGAATCATATGTATAACGGTAAACGCCCGGCTGGAACACGTTATCTCTATTGCGCAGAATCGTCACCGTACCAAGGACGATTTTTTGATGGGTTGGAACGAACCTATGAACAACTTACCACCAGTACCAAATAATCGATTCCGTTCGCTATCGTCTTCCTCCAATGTCATATCACACGGAAACGTAAATTTAAAAAATTTTATGTTGCTTCCAACGCCCAATTCTACATTTTCTTTCTGTTCCCTTTGTTCCGTGTACCAGGAAATCATGTTCATGAATTCGTAAAGATTGTAAAAATTCAACATTGGTTTTATAGTCAAGTGTTTAAAATGTTTTCCAAATCCTGCAAGACAAGCTTGACAACGAACGTGGTCTAAAACATACTAAAAAAATCGATTATTTGGGTTATCCGACAAAAGACGAAAGAAAGAAATGATTTTACAAAATCCTACGTGATGAATGGATAATCAAAAGTAAATATATAAATCGAGCCCTGAATAGGTCAAAATCATACATCTTTAGAATTATTAATCGACATAAATATTAAACATGTTTTATAGTTGAGCATATTAATAAACAATTTATTCTTCTGGACTTCAATGATTGCTTCTTTTCGTTTGATCTCCAAAATATGTGACGTCAAAGTTATTGAATATTATTGAAAAAACACCAAAAACAAAATGTTTACCTGCCATCCACTGTAGTAATTGAATCTGCTTCTGGTCAGTGTGTTATCTCTTAAAACAAAACGATTCCATACGTAAGGTAAGCGAAAAGCTCTATACCAATTTCGACAAACTAAACTAGCATAATATTTCTCTCTTATTTCTAGATAGGAAAAAATTTCTTCCAGCAAAAGATCAGGAAGTTCCGACCATTTTGAATATTCCTTATTTTCTTCATCTTCCGAAACATTTTCGATATCGATGTAAACAGCTAAAATGTTTACATTATAATTTTTGCTCATATATTTTCGACGAATATATGTAGAATCTTAACAATTTATTTTGGGAATTACAAGTATATTTGCATGCTATTATATCACAATTTTGACGATTACTTTTTGTTAACGTATTGGTTAAAGCGAAACACTACAAGCTGTTAATAAATACCTTCTGGGCTTGTAATTTTTTCCCCATACCTCTCTGCCCATAGTTCAGGTTTAAGGTTATGTCTTTTTGATTGTGACCACATATTAAAAATACAATTTACAAACCTACAATGTAAGTTGTATTAATAAAATGCACTCATAAATACAGAACAAACATTGTGGAGTCTATAACACAACTGAGACTCGAACGGCTCTAAGGTATGATGTGAAAAGTGAAGTATAAATATATGGTGTTTTCAACTTGAAAATGTCGCATCTTCATCTATATCTTTGCTTAGTTGTTATTAGTATGAGAAATTTATTTAATTATAAGAAAAAAATATTCCTTACGTAATTAAATACAAGTAACGGTGAAAGAATATATAAAATTAACGTCTTAGAAACTTCCTTATACGTTGTCGCTTTATATTTTACCTCTTTTATCAGAAAATATGTGTTTGCAATTAATACAATGTGCTACGGCCTTCTAAACAACAACCCAAGTACCAGAGGTCATAAAAACTGGTACTTTAACGCACGTGTTTTACAAGAAATATAAAATTTATTATTTCAAAAAGATTCAATATAATAAACTTGGAAAATAAGATACATTTTTGGTTCGAAGGAATTAACAGTTTCTAGTCAAGTATTTTGTTTTAATATTGAATATCTATAACCTTTCCGTATCATGTTTTTGATAATCGTATATAAACTTTTGTTATTAACTTTGCAAAGATAATATGCAAGAAGAGACGAATTCAAATTAATGACGTGAATGACATTGAATAAATCCCATACAACTAGTTGTTGTTCAACTTGTGATGAAGACATTAAAAACAATCGCCCTAAAGAGTAGAGTACCTTTAGAACCAGTATTTTTTGAAGAGTATAACTTGTTATAAAGTATTTTCGAAAAGTTATGGTGTCTATCAGATTTGGTTGGATGAACTAAAAATATTTATAAGAAGATATATTAATAACAATAAAAATATCTACGAAAGAAACAAATATGAACTTTAATTTACTATGAAAAATGTATTACCAACGGTCAAATGGCTAAAAGTCACATAATCCTGTTATATAAATCAAGGATAACAAAAAAATCAATTTTTTCCAATATCTTATGACAATGAAAATGCACACGTTATTTTTTTATTTCAAGAAATCCGTTTTCATAGTTGAAACAGTACTAGTAGTATTTGAAGTTTTTTACCAATTGGTAAAAGTTGGTTAGGTAGTCAAATCGCGGAAAATAACATTTTGAATAATCTTTTTGGTTACAATATATATGGATATGTCCAGGCAATAATTCTACATTGTCAAATATTCAAGTTTGTTTGTTAGAATTTCTTCAAACATATTTTGACCCTGAGAACAACGAAACATATTTTAAAAATATCTTAGTAATCCGGCACCTGCTAATAATACATTTTGTTTATCTAATGAACCGACAAGATTGTGCTTCAAAAATAAGATACTGTATGTTAGTAAAGTATGTATTTGTGTTGTTTGTGATATGGGAACTCTTACCTTCATCGCTATCATCAACTTTCCAACACCCTTGATTCATTATTCAAACTAAAAATTATTATTACTTGAAATTTATTTCATATAGATATTTATGCAACAGACCTACTGCTAATTTCTCGTTCTAAAAATATACGGATAGGATGCGCGTTGTATCTTTTTGAAATGTTTTTTTGGTACATTAGAATTTTATGAATACTCTAAACAACTTACACATTTTGTTTTGAATATGATACGGGGCTAAACAACGTTAACTTAAGTCGATTAACTTTGAGAAAGTAAATGGATTTTACGTATTTCATTCGGGAAAAATTACATTTGACAACATCGCAATTTAAATTTTCTTCTATATTAATTGACTTTGTATTGTAACATCATGTACGCTAATATACATAAATATAGTTCAATACAGTATTCTGAATAGAAACTTATAAAAATTGAGAGACAGAAGAATTTCAAATCAAATCATTTAATCGAAGTATCACATGCAATCTTGACTTAACAGAAACAAAAAAGCAAAATACAGAGTACAGTAAGGAAATAAGGAATAAGGTTATAAATTTGTACTTGAAATCAATTCCAAACAAAATCGGGAAAGAGTTACTAAGATAGTTTGGTCATAAAATATATGAAACACGAACTAAAGGTAGCAAGGAAAAACGAGGAACAGGATAGGAAATAATGGGAACAGCTGTGGATAAAGGAATCCACGTAATGATACACCTCAACAGGTAAAAAGGCATCACCTGGATTGAGCCAAGCTAATTTCAAATATAGACGTTTCCTATTTATATAAATATAATTTATTCATACTATATTACAATCATATACTCATTAACAAAATTTTTAAATAATTAAATTATAATCTGCACATATTTACATATTATACAAAGTATATTTGCATATTTCCTAACAAAGCCGCGTTATTCTTGGAAAATTTTTAATGAAATTTTTTAATATAAACAAAATTTTCCTGAAAATTGAATAATATATTATTTGAAATTGCTTTGATTTTAAATTTTAGAGTATATCTTTATGAATATAACCACAAATTCATATTTTAACAAATTTTATTATGTTCCTTGATCCAATGGCGTAGTTTTATTAAAACTTAATTTTTAAAGTTCAATATTATTAGTATAAGATTTTAATATATCTAAATATGGTTTGTATAAAAGAGATTTCCACTACTGTTTGTTTTTAAATAGCGGAATGCTTCACTTAAAATATAGTAACCTATGCAATAAAGAACAAAGTTGTCTCTAACTAAAATCAACACTTAATTGTTGTTGTAAAGAAAAATAAATTGAAACAATGGAAGTAACTATATAATAGGGGAAATTTGTGTGTACCGACAATACAAAGTTTCAGATTTTCTATTATATTATATGGTTCTAGATAGAGAAATGTTTTTAAAATGTCTGATCTTTTCAATCACTTTACTATTTTTCCATTCAAATCTATATAAAAGAATTAATCTTCTAGGTAATCAGAACGTTTGTGGTAATTTTCACATGAAAGATATTTCGAGAAAAAAAGTAAAAGTGCCATTCCAACAAATATGAAGTTTAAATAATTTTGGATATTTCTGTTCTGTTATTTAATTCCATCTTACAGATTCCTAATTATTAGATATTGTTGGTATTAAATACATGAAAACATTGAATATAAAAATTAGATGTGTTTTTAGAATCTTTAATATGTATATATATATTTATGCAATAAATATTTAGAAAAAAAATGTACATCTGGATATACGAATATTTTTAAAATTAAATTGAATATATTTTATGAAAGATACAAAGGGAAAACAGAAAATTAATATTAGTCAAATTAGTTTCCTTTAATATGGCACAATTTTTACTATTAATATAACCATATTAATTATTTTCTTTTCAATTATTATTATAATAAATTTAACAATGAATTTTAATTTTAGACTGAGGAATAAATTAGCTGATCTACTTCTGTATCCTTCATTCCATTTCAATAAAAAATATAAAAGATCAATTGATTCATTGATTAATTAACCAATCAATTATCCTGCTGTCTCAATGTAACATTTGTAATGTCTTTTACAATCATCTCTGCTACTTGCCATGCCATATCTTCTCTCTTCTTATCTTCATCATCTAAACTTATCACTTTTCTAAATAAATCTTTCAATTTAAACTGTTTCTTGTCTGGCTCTGGCTCAAAATCAGCTTCATATTTTCCCAACTCATTAACTCGACCTAAAGAGAGTCTATAGCATTTTTTTCTTTTCCAGAGAGCGTCGGGATCATATAATTCTCTAGTATCTATTGTCATGTCATTGGTTTTCTCACTTTTTCTAATATCTTCACAAGGTATCTCTAGAGCTAAAAATGTACTTTGACTAAAGCTCCTTTCACTACTACAATCTGATGCGGCATTACGGTATCTTTCAACATTCAAATAATCTACAGATTGCACCGTGTTTATTAAATCAGAGAGATATTTATAAAATAATTGTGAACTCAAAAATAACTTCAAGTAATTTTGTTCCAATACTTTTTCAACTATTTTTAACGGTAAGTGAAAGCAATCAGGCATCAAGCCGGTTTCCCCACAAATGCTCTGTTCAACTGCCATCCTTACTTTATCACTAAATCCCAATGGGCAATGTGCTTGCAAAGAAAAATATTTATCATATAATACCACAGCATCAGTTTGTGCTTCGATAGGATCAAAAAAATCTTTTTGGTTGTTTAGCTGCTGCTGAAAGTTTGAAGCAGCTATCCAAAACTCTAATAAGCTCCGTTGATTTTCTTGCTCTAGAAATTCCATAAAATAAAACAAAGCAGTTTCATTATACAGTATATCATCTAGAATAACATTTCCGCTAGTTAACAAGTCAATTTGATATCTACAAAAGTAATCAGATCTTAAGAATGTAAGATAGTAATCCTCCTGCATTATTTTGTAAACAAGATTCTGTACAGAATCGAAACAGTTAACTGACATCACTTTCTCTGTTATACAAATATTTTCCATGATTTCTTTTCTAATATCTTCTGTACATTTAATGTTACAAGATGCTTCTTGTGCAATATATTTTTTAAATATTGTTAAAGCCCTATCAATTATATTTTGTACATTTTTCTTTTCATTAATATTATAATCATCACTTTCTTCATCACAAATGTTATCACGAGGGGCTTTTCCTTCAGATATTGTATTATTTGATGAATAGTCACAAAGACTATTAGAATCTGCTGTATAAGAGTCACAATCTGTACTAACGGATAAACTATCGTGGTCACCCTGACCATGTGGCACAATTGAATATGTGTTGAGTAATTTTGTATTTTGTGAATTGTGGTAGTTTCTTGATAATGATTTGAATGTTTGTATTTCTAACCAACAGTGTATGTAATCTGAGGCATTTCTGGATTCCATATAATGAATGTAATATTCAAGAGCATTTTTGTCCAATAACATATCTTCAAGTGTTCTTGATAACCGAGATTGTTCTTTGGTAGAGTCGTATTCCCCTAAAAAATTAAACAATTCACAATTTTACCATAATTAACACTTGTATTGATGATTAATCTTTACATATTTCATAACCACTATAAATTATTGTCGTGTAAAACAAATATAAAAATATCAATAATCTATTTCAAATAATTACTTTTAATTAATCATATTATTTAGAATGCTTACCAATGTCAAATAATCCCTCATCATCAAATGAAGATAATGGTAAAATTGCATTTTTCCCATTAACATTTTTAAATGTATTCCCTTCAGATTCAGGTAAAACTGAGTTAAAGGTTGTTTGAGGATGAAGCGATACAACAGACAAGTGTTTTTGATGACCTAAAATTACCTCATAAACATAAATTATTTAAATAACAACCTACATACCGTTTTTGTTGCCTTTTTTCAAAAACTGTAGCATTGTACATATTAATGCTGGATTGTCACTAAGCGTAAATATTTTTAACTTACAACCTTTTTCATTGTTTAAAATTATTTACTGTTTTTATTTTTCTACATCGCATTTCATAAACAAACTTAATTCTAACATTATTCGTATGACACTTATTTCGTGTCTACTGTCAGAACTGTCATGTATTCATTAGTCGGACATAGATAAACCACAAGTTTTTTATTGCCATAGATGAAGCACAAACACTGAATTGACTGTTAGATTAATACAGTCATTCATACTAAACAGTGTGTTTAGTATGAATATCACTATAAGTAATAGACGTCTCACTAGCGATCTTACACCCTGTATACTACACCATAATTAGCTACAGGGTTGTTACTAAACTAATAATCGAGTTTTCTGTTTCATAAAAAACTTTCTATGTCAAAGTTTCAAATATTTTTTTATTTGTTCGTCTTGTTCGATAATTGGTAGATATAGGAAAAAGAAAATAATTTGTTGTTTGAATTTAGTGCTTAGCTGCTTCAATATCTTTTTTTTTTCAAATAGAAAAAATTTCGAGCTAATGAAGTGGTAAGTCACTTTTCAATTATTTAATTTTGTGTATGAGCTTCTCGGGGTACAATAATTCGTAGGTAGGTAGAAGATAGTTTTTAGGAATTGTTATTCTACTTTTAGAATTCGTATGTTTATTTTATGGTCCAAATGTAATTTTTACGATTGATATTTTGATAAATTGTGGAACCTTCTCATACCCTTTCTTTATCGTTCAAAGAATTTAATTTTTTTAATTAATCACAAATTCAAATATTCAAGATTTCCTTGGACAATTTCAATTTCCAATTAATTATATCACTTTAATTATTTGGATGGGAACAACATTTCCTATATGTAAAAGTTTCATAAACCTATCATACCTACCACCATCTGCCCGACAAGATAAAAACTTTTCTCTCTACACTACTATACAGTGAGAACTGTGTCGAATTGAAAATGTCGTTCAGACAATCCGGTACAGAAGACGCACGTGCTTAAGTAGCGCCTTTCATATCCGCAACCCGTTATACGACTCGCATAGATAAACTAAAATTCTAATTTTTTGAAATGGAACCTCAATACTTATACTTATTCTATGATTTTACGATTTTGTCGCCGTCTACCGAGCGATGCCGGAATCTATAAATAGTCTACCAGTTCTAAAAATAGTGTATGTATGATTGGTTGCCTCTTCTTAAGAGAATCCAAATATGATATTTTTAAAAACAATAATCTCATCAGAAATAGGAAAGTATCGAAAAAAACGCGTGGTTATATGTATTTTCTCATGAAGATTCCGAAATTTGTATTTACCTATCAGCTATTACGCAGAATCAGTGAATTTACAAACAGAAAAATCAGTTAATTTACAACGTTTCTCTCGTATTTTCATGAAAATATGATCTTAATTGTTTTTTTTTAATCCTATTTTGTTCTTTTAGGAAAACATCGATGTTTGTCAATGTATTGAATAAACGTTTCAGTAACATAATTTGTGCCAATTCTAGTGGGAGACTAATTAATATGTGTACTGGAAAATCGACCATTATATCAAGATTTAATTTAAAAAAATAACCGTCATAAAAATCCAGAGTTCTAGGATAGAGAAATTATCAAAAGCTCAAATTTTTCAAAACAATATTCTTCTAAATTTGTCAAAAAATGGGTTATCTCAAATTCTTTTTCTCAATGATTGTTGTTGTTTTGATATCTATATGACTTTCCATTTGTAACCTTTTTGCTAAAGTTATTTTTGTTCACTTTCGTATCAATGGGCAGAAATTAATTCGACTTTTACTTATATAACACAACTGTAGTTATGTAATGCACTAATATAAAGCAAATATAAAACTAATTGAAATTGAGACATTACAGTTTTAAATCTTATTATTACTCGCTCATGGTAATAGCCCTCATTACTCGCTGATAGATAGAATAATATAGTTAATTTACTTTGTTATACTGTAATGTACGTCCACAGATAAAATTAACGATTAGTCACTTTGTATCATTAATACAGAGGTTATAAATTATAATGAATATTATTCCCATTGCAAACAATGTTTCAAATATAGCTAACAAAGAATAGAGTCAAATTTGGAATTCTAATTTGATCAGATAAATTCACCATTACTTTTTTCCCTATTTTTTCTAGAGTCATTTTAATGAATAATCAGGTACCGACTAAATACAATTAACATTTATTTTTTCAAATATATATTTTCAAATAATATCTCACTTGCTGACGGAAATTTTATTAATCAAACTACATTTGTAAAGAACTTGAAATAAGAATATCAATTTCACAATCAATTCTTAAAAACATTAAGATATCTACTATCTAACTTTATAATACAAGTTCAAAGTCAACAAATACAAACTAAGGTAGGTACTACAATAAAGTAAAATATATTAGCACTTCACCAGTGGCCTTTGGGGCAAAATATACATACACATATTGTTACAAGATATCACGAACAGTGTGACTCAGAATTCCTCGATAATTTTTTTAAAGATTGAGCTTTATTATATTATAACAATAATTGAATTGTTGTTTCAATAAATTTTTCAATAAAAACGCCAATATTGCTTCTATTCTTTACAGAAAATTAAGTCTGAGTTATACCGCCGTCGATATATTGTTTGAAGGATAGGGATAAAAATAAGGCAGTCAAAAAAACTAGTTATCATGACATATACATGGCAAACTGTCCAAAATCAAATTATATTTTGGTACTTGTGTTAGTAATTATTGCAAATTATAATATCCTACAGGCATTACGCAATACGTTTTTCTTTTTTTTTTGTTTGTTGGGTCGTAGAACTATGGTTCCGTTATGATTTTTGGAAGATTGACTAGGGTTGAATGCACCTAAAACAAATATAAGTTAGATTATTTTTTATTTTTCTAATTTGCCGACCGATAACACAACCGAAACGTGAGCAGTCAAGTAGTATGGCTAATTGAATAGTATAATAATTGATAAAAACAACTGATACTTATTTTGGTTCATCTAAAAAGTATTTTTAACTGAAATTTCTTCTACACGAAGAAAAGAAACAGAATTTCATCCAGAACTCTCAACTTCCAGGCTTGCTCGCAGTACTCTAAATCTGGTGTCGCCCTATGAAATCAGTCCAGTGCTACATATAAAAACAAACTTTCTAATAGAGGAAGAAAGGCAACTACTGCTGAAATAATAACATCTCCATATAAAACTCAATGACAGTAAGATTAATAAGAATGAAAAATAGAATAGGTTATCAAAGCCAAAAAAAGAAACACAAAGAAAAACCAAAGAAAAACAGCAAAAAGAGAAAACCAAGTCTAATAATAGTCCCATTGATTCAAATAATGAAAAAGAAATACACTTCGACAAAGACAGTGAGCCTGATGCTGCCATAGGGCAGAAATCTTCTGACTTAGAAGTGTATGATCTGTAACAGCTTGTACCAATATTTGGCAGAAAACAAAGGAACCGTTCAACTGGTGCTGCATTATCTTGAACAAATCTCACAATTAAAAAAAGTTGATCTACATTTGTAATATCAGAGGTCGAATCTATAGTGAAAGAAAAGAATTTAGGTCATTTAAGAATGGGGAAGAAGTTTTATTAGTATCAGGAACAGTGTTACTATTATTAGTAGCTATTTGATGTTGCGTAATTAAATTGAGTTCTTCAACCACATTCTGCAAGGAATTCGATAAAGCATAATTAATAAGTTTTTATTTATTCTCTTTATAAATGCATGTTTAATTAATACACTATACAAGATAGCTCAGATGTAACGTGAGAATATATAAAAATTTTAAATTCAGTGACGAGTGAGGTGGAGAGATATAACTTTTAGTAAGTTTGATAAAGATAGCAGAATAGCTACACCTAGAATCAAATGTGTATAACAGTGTATAACTGGTCCCCATGGCTCTATGGTAAATACGAAAACTATTTAGATGAAATTCTTGTGATTGATTTGGATCAATATTTATTAGATTTAAATATGGTGAGGTAAAACGATAAATAACCTTCACTATTGCTCTTCTTTTAATTGACTCTTTGTGCAAATAACTCTTGAACATTCAACGGGAAACATAATGTTGAGATTGAGATTATGAAATGATGATTTTTGTACCCAGTTATACTTACTGATGGTAAGAGCATCGTGAAATGTAGTGGTAGGTGTGAAATAATCACTATCTCGAGGATCTCGAAGTTCTGCAAGGCACTTTGACGCCAAATGTCTAAAAACAGCTGCTACATTGATATCTTCTTTCACGGACGTACGAATAAGTCGACACCCTAGTGCACGGGTCAAAAGATCAGCTTCTTCTCTAAAATAAAAACAGAAAATAACTTGAATGAAATTTGAATAGAAACAGATTATGATACTTATTTCTGTAGATTACATAAATAGCTAGAGAATATTCTAAATTATTTTTAAGTCTTCTATTTTGTTCTAAGTGTATTTGAACAGATGGAATATATCAAAATTTTGGATTGAAATCCCTGATGTCAAATGTAAATGATTTGACCCAGTGTATTACAAACAGAAGGTTTCGTTTTTTGTACTTTAATCAAATAAAAAAACATTATTATTAATGAAAATAATTTAATATATGGTATAATAGCTTGTGTAGGTGTTTCTATTTATAGATTTAATAGCACTGTAATTACTTAGGTATTTGAATCATTAAAATACTCACGGATTGACAACGCTTTGATCTAATAGATCGATTTTATTCTGTACAATCACAGTTGGAATCTCGCCACACTCGTTTTCTACCTGTAAACATAAAAATGGGATTAAGTGGTTAGGTTAGGTTAGGTTAGGTTAGGCTATAAATGTGTTTATTACTTTTTTCACTGAAAGGTTTGATCAACGGATTTTTACGACAAGAAGCACTCATTATGAGAGGAAAGGTTAAAAAGTTTATGATGATATGATGCAGGTACTTTAATCGCTTTAATTTCAATCCAAAATGTCAGAAATGTGTAATTACAACAAAAGTATACCACAAATAATTCATAAAGCAAACAGAATTTATCTGTACAAAGTCAAAATTTGTCACACATTAGAAGATGGTGATTACAGATATGTTTGTTTTTAGAAATTACTTACACCACACATGGTGTTCCCTCTTACCAAAACTGTCGATAGGCAATTTCCATTAAGTACGTAATGTAAGAAGTCGCAGTTCGATCAATTATTAGAGAGCAATTTCAAAAATGTATTGAAAAATGTTCAGGTATAGAAGGAGGGATTTAATATGAAGTTTTCAACTTGAAAAGGAAATATATATAAAGGAAACAGGTAGGTACATAACTTTAGTGAAAGTATTAATATGAATGATTTACTTTCTGTTTAATCTTTAAAAAAATACCAATATCTGTAGATACCATACTGATATCTAATTAGTCAGTCGTTTCAGTTAGTATTTCCGTGAAACAAAGAACTTTGATTGTGTTATGTTATTTTGTATTTTCATATGCAAATTATTATTATCCTCATTATGTTTCCCATGAAAAGCAGCCATTATTATTTATTGGCAAAAATATAACACGTCAGTGAACAAAGTGAATAAATAAAAGTATCAATTTTATAGTTCACACCAAAACTTTCACTACTTTCGAGCAGAGAATAACGCAGTCTATAATTCAATTTCTAATTATTATTGTATAACATCATAACTATTGGAATGTGGCAAAATTAAACACCAAAGTGTACTAACTAGACGTTATCAGTAAAAATTCGCATTTGCCATAATTTTTATTAAAGTATTTTGCATGCATAAGCTATCTGAAAAGACAAAAGAGTCAAGACAGTGGATTTTAATGGAGAATCTGCTTCGGAAAAGGCAAATACCGTTTCATCAGCCAGAAAAGTATTGGAGACCGTTTTTTAAGATAGTCTTGGGTTTGTGTTCATAGATTATCTTCAGGTTGAAACAATAACCAGAAAATACTACGCATACATATTATGGTGAAGGGGAAAAATTGTAGAAAAGAGACCGTACTTGAAGAAAAAAATGTCTTGTTCCATTATTAGTCTGTAAAATTTTCAGATAACCTTTGTATGACTATATCCATTTATTTCGAATACCACTGATAGGCAGAGCTCCTTTGGATATCCGGAAACATTCTGTCAGTTACTTAAGCATAGTTGAAGGTTGATACCAGGGTATTATAAGATCAAAGTGGCAAGTAACTTTGAGTTAGGACTAACTACAATTCAGTTGTGACAATATTATCGCTAAACTCCGTAATTATGATCTGAAAAATATATTTTTTCTATTTGTTACTTGAAAATCTTCGATTATTTTGTTATTTATATCCTACCAAAATGGTTTATGAATGTTTATGAAGTTTAGTATAATATTCATTAGTATAAAGAATTCAACGAATTATCCATTTTATTATTCTAGAGTAAAAATAGTGGCTTCAATATACTGTTTTTTTATTAAATAAAAATGACAAAACTTTTCGTTCAGTATATGACTGAATTTACCTTAAGTTTCCAAGAATGTGCAGCTTCGAATGAATCTCTATCTACAGTTGAAAAGGCAAGAACGCAGGCTTGTGCTCCTCTATAATAAGCTTTAGTAATGGCATCGAATTCTTCTTGTCCCGCAGTATCCCACAGCATAAGTCGAACATCTTCGCCATCTACTCTGAAGTTTTAATAATTGTAATATAAGTTGGGTAAAATAACAACTATACATGAACATTCATGCCCTTATAAGTATTATGATACAAAGCATTTCAATGAGAACTATCCATCTTATTCAAATTTGAGGAACATTTAAATGCTGGGATGTATTTAGATTTTGTAGTAAACCAATTACCTCTTTTAATGAAAGAAGTCCACACTGATGGTGCCTGCTCACTTTAATCAATTAATTAATGGTGAATTGAATGAACTATTTCAACGGATTTCAATAACATGGACTCATTTTTCTGGGGTCATATTAAGAATGAAGTGTACAAAATACCTCCAGTAACAAGAGATGACATGATGGAGAGAATACGGAATGAATTTTGGAATGTTTCCTAATGGTAATCAAGACGTGTACGTATAATTTGGTAAATAGGTTAGTTTTTTACTGTTTTGTTCCTGTAATTTATTTGTAATATACTCGATTTTTCTGTATATTTGCAATTCAACCTCTACAATACCAAACAGCAGTGATAAAACGTTTTGAACTAATTATTTTAAGTATGGGGAATGCTCGATAACAAAAAGAAGTATATTGGTAGTACTTTTCTATATTCACATAAAATAAAGGGTGATTCATTTGGAAAAAACCGAGAAAATAATGCATTAGTGTTTTTATTCACCTTGTATCATAATAAATGAAAATTAACGAAATAAATATACTATAATTACTCTAATTTTCAAACTGATTTCTCAAAGAACAAAAGAGGCATGAACTTTATCACCCTGTATGTAGAAAATGCTTATAGAGTGCCGTTTGTAACTCGATGCCAGTAATCAATTAAATTGCATGCTATTCAACAAAATCTTCATACTTACTCTATTTGTCTTTCTAAAAAATCTACACCTATAGTTTTCTTATAATCCTTAGTGAAAGTCCCCTTGCAGTATCTTTGGATCATGCTTGATTTGCCCACCCCACCATTACCCACGATGACCACCTGCGAATAAAATATATATTATTAGACATTTGACTATTATAAAGACAATGATGATAGATTTATAACTTCAATGTATAAAAGAAAAAAAAATATATCTATAAAGAAACCATAGTCATAACTTCGAAACAAGTTCAACCCATTGAACCAATTCCACTCCTGTCGCAATTTTCTGTAGGACTCAGTATTGTTTCCTTAATTACAATTTTGATTATTTTAGCCATTTTAATAACAGTCACTGTAAAGAATCGAAAAAGAATTTCCAGATTCTTATATGGTCCCAAGCTACAACCCACTCAAATCCATATTCTCCGAGATTTGTTCTCAGAGTCTTCGAGGATGAAGTCAACACCAAAGGAGGGAGGAGAAATGTGAAAGGTCCCCGACACTGCCACACGATCAGCGGATTCCAAAATACGTATCAAATAAATATAAGTTCATTGCATTAAATTCGAGTTCATTCATTGATAAAATATTGATTTGTCTGTAAAGTTATTTTCTGTAGAAATTATAAGTCGTTTATTGTAAATAAAATATTTTTTAAAAAGTTAAAAGTATCTGAAAAAACATTGAATACTATAAAATGTCATATCTTGCATTTAACCGAGTATGCTGGTTATAAATGTTTTTATAAAACTCCAGAAATCCATAGACAGATTGTGTTCAATGCTTCAGAATATGTAACTTATACTTAGATAAAGGTTGGTTTATGCAGCCAAAATTAAAAATAAATTGAAATTAACATTAAATTGAATTGAGAATAACTATAAGTTTCTGGTAAACCAATATAAATTCCTTGTATGGGTCCTTTTTGTATACAAATGTGGAAACAGACACTGTCTATAATCGTTCCATCGTCTTAAGGGCGTTGTTGACTTTTAGCATTGCTAAAATATCAAAATACCACGAATAATATTTCCATAATCAAAGAACAAGGATGTTGTAAACTAAACAATACCATCGATACAGACTGACCTAACATATTCTGTACTCATAACCTCACAAAATTAAGGAATTAAACTAAGAAGTAAATAAATGATACACTTTTATAGCTTATACAAACCATTAAGTAATGTTGATCACCTCACGCTTTTAGGACAGTGACATTAACGTCAGTCATTTCATTATTATCATATTAAGAATTATTTATTTTAGTTTTATTAATTATTTAACTGTTTACGAGTTTTTTTTAGCTATTGTTTATTATTAAACAACAGTAATGATATTACCGTGAGTTAGACTACCTCATTAACTGCATTGTTTATTATGTTGCCTAATTATTTTTATACTAATTTGTTTAATATTATAGTGTTATCTACTACTATTGCAATAATATCTAAGTTAATTGCAGTATAATAATTTACATAAAAATGGCAAGGTTCGTCGACTCGACCCTATTAATCCTCTTCTAATCAAATAACTAATCAACTAATATAGTTAATGTTAATTTAAAATGTTTTAGTGGTTAGCTATAAAGATTATAAGGCCAGGTAAAATATGTGTTGTTGAATGGGTTCGACAGATATTATTTGGTCCGTTATTTGGATTCGACGAACATTAGTGGGTTCAAAAGATATTTGTTCCGTTATTTGGATTTGACGAATATTAATAGTTTCGAAAGGTATTTGGATAGACAGTTGTTAATTAACAAATTATTCTCTCACCGGATTTTCTCCGTATTTCCGTAAATTAGAACAATTGATGGAGTTATCCTACTCAAGTCAACACAGATTCACTGTAACAAAACAAACTGAAACTTAGGAATAACTGGTTTGGTTACACGTTCAATAATATTGTGTTGAACTCCTCAAATCACGATATAAAAGTCTCAGTAATATTGAAAATAGATTAGAATACATATTTCCAGTAGTTGTGTCAATGATCCAAAAATGTGTTCCCAATACAAATGTGACTACGCAATTTGTTGCAATTGGTTAACATTATTTAATAGGCAGAGTTCATATAGTTTCCTCAACAGGATTAACGTATCAAATATAATATCAAAAAATTGGCTGAGAAACCTCATAACGGGCGTGCGTGGAACCTTTTGTAACGTGGGGTTTAAGACCAAATAAATAATTTATAACACAAAATACATCTCGGTGCTCGATTGCCACAAAGCCACAACTTAAACCGGAAAATTTTGGGCGTTTCGACTCCCACTTCTCATTTCGTAGCCCCGCCCACGTATAGTGTTGTTATAAATTCCACTCTAATCTGAGGAGTACTCTGAGTAACGCTGATATAGACCATCATAAAATGGCTTTAGAAAGATCAAATTTTTATACAAAAACCACAAATGAATATCACGTACGGAGCTGATTCTTGTTACTTCCGTGAATAAAGGAATCAGACACGCACCAATCAATAACATAGATAATCAAATAGCATTTTACACTGCATTGTGATGACTTGGAATATTGATTCGAAATTATCGGAAAATTACTTATTAGTGATTTCAGTCTGCCTATATTTTCAATTGGTTGAATTAAAAACTGAAATATGACACATACATAATAGTTAATTGTATGTGTAAATTATTATTGATGAAAGAGGGTTTTTTTAATATGTGCAACTTTAATAAACTGAATAAAATAAAGTTTGGATAGTAACTGTACCATTAGATACAAAATTTGAAGTCATTCCGTCTAGTATGAGGTTCGTACAACAATGGTAATTTGAATATTCCGCAGATTATTACCTCTAGTACAATTAGAATGAGCATATTCCAAACAGCTACAAATATTTCTTTTCGTCAGATCTCGAATCATTTGATCTTTACAGTGCTATAATTTCCATAGAAAAACAAATTTCTAAATGTACAGCTGGTTCCAAGACATAAATTTAATTGATTTGTTGTATATTTAACAACAGTATGACAGTTATATACTATTATGTGATGTGAAACAATTAAATTATACTCCAGTTTGTTTTGCCAAAATTCTGTAATCTAATGCATAATTTTCTTGTTTAACATAAACAGTTTACACTCACTAATTTATATTCCAAGTACTTACTCTATTATCATTTACAATATAGTCTAAAAATAATAATTTTATAAAAATTGACAAGATGTATACCGGTGTATAAAATTTCAGTAAACAGCAAATTGTATAAAAATTTGGAAAGAGATTATCCAATCCAATTTGTTTGATATAACTTGAAATGAAATTAAGTTACATAATAGAAAAGTGAGAAACAAAATAATACTGTGAATTATTCAAAGATGTTGAACCAGTATTGAAAATATAATTACTGTGACATTTAGCAATCTTCTTTATCTCTTCTTGGACTTTATATAGAGTTCTCGGTGTAGATAGTTATTGCGGACATACCTCGGGCCGTTAACTATATTCCTTAGTATTCTGTTCATAGAGATATTACCAATAGAGTAGGCATACCTACAAGTGAGAGCGTCTCGCGAATGAAAAGAGAAAGAGAATCATTTATGTATTTCTATCTCTTTCTTTTGTTGCGTACTGCGCATGCGTGTCTCTGATTCAACGGGCAACGGTAAAGTGCGTACGTAACCTGTACGTCTGTAAATAAATATTATATTTGCCTGACTGAAGTGACTGTCACTTTAAATATATGATAAATATTCTAAAGTCATTGAGCGTGATGAGTCGAAGACTGTATTAAAATAATCTTCGCCGTATGGTTTCATAAAATTTAAAGATCAGATATTTGTTATGGATCTCGATATAGATAAAACAAATCGACTCTTGTAAATCTCATTATTAAAATACTGTGCGAAATAATTTATAATGAGCGTAAAAAATGGATAGTCGTCTGTTATTTATTGCTGACAAATATTTTATGAAGGAACTTACAGTTTTAAGTAAACACAAGTTTTTTGAAAACTTGAGTATATTACATTTTATTGAGTAGCAAAAAATAGCTGATGTGCATGACTTACGATTTGAAATATAATATAATCGAATGTATCGTACCCAATTAAAAAGATTTTATTGAAAAGCCGGAAGTAATATTAGTATACGTACTGTCTTTTTATGTAGTTGTACTAATTTATTATTAAATAATTGGTAAATAAAGTGTTTTAGTTAATTGTAATTGAGTTTTGGTCCTTCAGAATATTCCAGTTTGTTTAAGTACTGATAAACTGAATTTATTCTTCAAATTATTACGTGCACTACTGATAAATAATGTTGACTTAATGGAATGCAATAAAAAATTTTGATTGATACAATAGGAATAAATTTTCAGTTATAATGATAATTAATTAGCCTTGCAAAATTAATTCCACAAATAAAATATAAAAGAATACCAAAAAATTCTCTCAAAACAATATTCCTATAAATATATTAGCAAAAAAAACATTAAAAAAATTGGCATTTGCGGGAATCGAACCGAGAAAAGCAAAATCTAAAGGCTGAGATCTTGACACCTCGGCCACCGTGCATTCATGGATATACATACTGTGAAGTACTTCAAAAAATTGTGGGCTGAGGGGCTTAGCCTAATGATTTGTACATTAGCTCAACCTATTCATTGCACTAGATTTCGTTTATCAACAGTATTGCAGGAAAGATCTTATTCTGTTTCAATTCATGTTCTGACACGAAATCTAATCAACGCGCATGCGCCATTAGACAGAGACAGCAATACATAAATTATTCTCTCTCTCTCTTTCTATCGGCCAGACGCTCCCACTTGTATGGGCGCCTATAGCATGCCTACTCTATCTGAAAAAACTCTATGATTCTGTTTTAGATTCTTTGCAGGCCAACATAATTACTTTCACTTGTACAGTCCCATAGCTGTAAACCATACCGATTTGATTATTTGTTTGTATATTAGCACCTTATTTTTCAATAGTAAGTTGTGAGCTTCTTCAGAGTAACTAATATGGATTTTCATATCCAAGTTTCAGTTCCTCTATTTTCTTTTTGATATGTTCTTTTCACTTTTGTTTCGTATCCAGATGTAATCCTAGATATTTGACCGTTTTCATATTGAATTTAAAAACCTATGATTTTTAATTTTTTTTACAAGAATACGATTCAAAACTACCAAAAATCCTAATAATTGTAAGTAGAAATTTTATTATTTTTATACATACTTCGTTTATTGTATTTTACCATAATTTCAGTCCCAGATGATGAATACATAAGTATTCGCAAGTACAGAAAATATATTAAAGTTAGTCCACTTTGGTGTTATATATTTATTCCCGACATAATTAGCATCAACTGCATATTAAATGTATCCAAAGGGCACCACGAATAAAACCAGTTATAAAGAGAATATGCACGTATTTTTTTTATATTTTCAATACACTTTTTATATAATTATAACTCCATAAAAAATATTTACTGTTAACAAAAAAGTCCCAATAATTTTTGTAATAATATCTCGGTTAAATTAAGCTAGTTTTATTACATATTACATTATATTTCATACGTAATCATCCATTAAAAATTCATAATCGAATATATAATTTAGAAAATATATTTAACTCCTTGAAAACAGCTGTCAATGAATCTCTTCACTAAGTCTTGGTCATTCCCTGTTATTTCCATCACTGAACTATCACAACCGAAATTAGTATGGAATGTACGTTCTACAGAGTTTACAGATTGCAAATTTTAAAACGCAAAACGCTTTGTGTACACCAGAAACATCTCTTGCACATGCGCACTTGTGACATTAAACAAGTTTAATACAATAATTATTATAATAAAAAGCGTTGAAACCCCGTTATTCATTCAAAAGCACTCGTATTTCTATAATGGAGTCTACCATTGATTTCATATGCATAATGTATAATGCTTGGAAAGAGCTTTTTGTAGAATTGCGAGATTATATGAATGCAAGCAGCACGTAGCCGAGAGAAACCTTTATTTATGACAGATGACAGATTTACAGACTTGATATTCATTTGCCTGACATCAGCATCTTCTATTTTTTCCAACAAAGTAATGCATATCTACGTAAATGCTATTTAAGCAGCCTACATTTCGTTATAAAATTCCACATAAAAAAAGACAATCACTCTGTTTTCGCAAACGCGACAATGTATACATACTTTATTGTAGATGTATCAGATAGTGAAATGAAACAAGTTTTGTTATGTTTGCTCTACACCTTAATGTGATCATTAAAAGGTATTCGACATTATTGAAATATTGAATATTTTATGTTATAGTGATCGTTGAATAAATTTGATAATCACTAATGGACTAATGTATTGTTCAATAAATCAAACGCGTTTCCAGACGGATGTATATGATTATGAAGAAACAGGTTCATGAAAAACGTTTTATCGAGATTACGGGACAACGGCATTATTTACATTCCTCGTATAATTGCATCTACTTTAAAACAACTGTTGGTCGTTGTATAATTTGATTCACTTACACAATTATAGAGTGTTTATACCCGGATATTATTTTAACTGAAAAAATATAAGCTAATAGAACGAATACGGTAATGATTAGTTAACAATACTTTTCGGTTGGTTTTTGTCTGTGAAGTGGAAATAATGTATCAGATTTAGACATTTATTCTTTTCGTTTTAGAAAGTGAAGCATGAAAAAAGCTTTACTCTCATTTTTCTTGTTTCTATTTTTAGTTCCAGGATTGTTGCTTTTTTTTCAGTGCTCTAAAAACTTTGAAGAAAATACTCTCCAAAAATAATTTGAAACAACAGCATTAAATTGTTATGATATACCATCCTGTTGAAACCATTTTTTATTGCTTCTCTATTTGATTGATCAAAAAATTTAAATAGTTTTTCCGTTCAAATTGCCGATAATACTTGTCCAAAGCTTATCTATTTTAGAAACACGCATCTATCAAGGAAAAATTAATTTCAATAATATCCCAGACGGATCCTACTTCATAATTAATTACTGTTTTTGGTATGGTACGATGATGAATTATTAGTAATTCAGAATGTTTTATTTTTTATTATGACAATACATGACACAACTGAGAATTGGTGATATTTCCAATCATACTGAGTTAAATAATGATCTAAATTTTTAAATGAAACAGAGTTCGAGTTTTTGTCATTCCATAATAGTATCTTTCATTGACTTACTTTCACAATTTTCATAACTATTTGATAGTCTGTGACCGCAGTTCATGATCTATCAAATCTTATTAGGGATGTGAATCATTACTTTAATCTTATAAAACTGACAAGAATAAAATAAAAATATTTAAAAAAATTTTAATGTTACAAGAATTATTTAAGATGTTGATTATGAGAGCTGAAAAAGAATAATATTGTGAACATTTATGTACAAAAATAAAAATAAAATTTGGTCATAAATAGAAACTATAACTGTCTAATAATTAGCTAAAAAATCCGCTATTGAGTAAAATTAAAAATTCATGTACAATGTGATAATGGGAACCATTACGATCTGTTAATAATATATTAATTGGTACCATGTATCCCTTATTCTACCGTCCATTAACATATTGTCTCGGATAACCTAATATTTGTTTTATATTAATGTTAAAAATCATAAATCTACCTATTTAACTTCGAGTTACTATTGTATTCGTTCAGATTTATTGTACACTGACCGTTCCTAATGAGAGTCAAGGTCATATTTAAGCGATTTCAAGTGTCCTTTTATATACAATAAGATTAGTATATAATAGAGCATATTCACACATAGTGTGTTCTTAATAGTCTTGACATCAACGAGTGCAGTCGTCAGATTATTGAAACCACTTTATTCATTTATATTTTTTGCTCAATAAATAACATTTTAGAAAGTTGTGAAGTGAGTTATTTAACTTGCTCATACTTTATGGTAGTACTATGTATATTCACTGATCAACAATTTTTTCAAACATTACAACCATAATTAACAACATTAACTTTTTGAGGTTAAACGTAAGAATCTATGACATTTCTCTACCCATAACTTTTCAAGTTTTTCACCATCAACAGTATTGAAACCATCTTTAAGATTTAAGATGATTTGTATCAAAATAAATCAATTTTGGCTTAAAAAAAACTTTTACTACTATATAAGTAGGTACTATAAATAAAAACTATTTCCATATTCTATAATGATCAAAATTATAATTTGGTGTGTATCGACAAAAATGTCAAAACATGCTTTCTGGAGAATAATTCAACATCCGTTAAAATATATAACTGGTCAAAAATAGCTTTTTTCCTCGAAATAGGATCAAAAGACTTAAAACTATATGCCTTAAAGTGTTTCATTTATATACAGAAATTCATAAATTATCAATTTATGTATAACATATATACTCGAGTCAGACCGAGTTCTATAATTTAGGTTTGGTCAACTTTAGTCTGTCTTAAAGATGTTCGTAACTTGGTACTTGCTCGGATTGAAGTTTTGACGAGAAAGGCACATCTATTGTGCTGAAAAGGCGCAATAACGTGAAACTGGCTTACATAACATGTATCTACATTTCTAATAGTAGAAAATATGACCGCTCACTTAGACTTAAATCACTAATTGACGTATTTCTCACATGAAGAATGTTGTTATTAAACAAGTGATATTATATTTAGAATTCTTTACTAAAGTTTTTTTCAGCAAAAGCAGAGGTATTACTGTTTTACCTTCAGGGCCACTTCAAGTTCTTCTTCCCTCATAATGTTAGGCACGTGGCCCGTAGCCCCTTAAAAGGGCTCCTGAGCTCATCGTTCCTCTGCTATTCTCTGAACCCTAAAACAAAAAAATATGTATTCGCACATTAAATTAAATGGAGTAAAGTTTGATTAATAAGCAAGTACTTCGAAAACTATAAATTAATTAAAACTGATGATTATAGGAGTAAATGTTCCTTGAGATACTAGGTGCAAAAAGTCTCCATAATTATTTGAAATGTCTCTATATACCCCACATATTTTGCGTTAATAAAATGGAATGATTCTGTGTTTATTCATTTTTTCTGGGTGAATTTATTTCTAGTTAAGTAATAGTTATATTAATAGCAGAAATAAGAGATGAATGTGAATTGCTTCCACTAATAATATTGTACTACGAAAAAATTGATCAGGCCTTTGCTTTTTTGCAATTTTTGATGTTGGTCAATCTTCATAAATGTATATACGCCTCTACTATTACATATCTAACACCAAGAGTTGCCTAAATTTAGATTTGCATTATACCACAAATGAAACAAAAAAGTAACGGATGGTGGGAGATGATGATGTGTTTGTACAGGAGATTCCTGATTACGTTATTTTTTAGTTTATTTATAATGGTAAATAAAACACTAAACTTTCTTCTTATTCACCTTTACTACATCATTAAACTATAAACCAATAAGTAGTGGACTGTATTTACTGTTTAACTAAATTGTACATTGAAACTAAAACATTTATACACTCTTGCTAATTGACATCAACCAAAATACATAATATATAAATATATTATAAGATAGTAGCGAACTAATAATCACACGCACCAAGGCCAAAAGGCAAGTGTTACACTTTTTCTATTTATCTTACGGCCCATTGTTAACGGACTAGACAAGCAAAAAAAGGTCTGATAAAAGAAACCACAATACGGCTGGTTGCCATGGTAACAAAATTCAGTATATGCGGCGAACAGATTAATAACAAGAAATATACATATATACGAGGTGCGTTCAAAACAGTGTTTAATAAATCTTATTCAATTATTAAACAGAAGTATTAACTACTACGTAATAGCAGGTTGACTCTCAGTTGAGTAGTTTTTCATCTAAAACATTTAGCTTGCCAGTCAAAAATTTGTTTAGTTGACGTAAAATATCGTGTGTATATAAAATACAGAACACAAATTTAATACTTGACGAATTTTTTAGTGGATAAATCACATACGATTACAACACTAACCTTCCCACAAACAGAATATGAGGTCGTTAAAATTAGCTCTGGCTACTAGGTGTCACTAAAAGAGCAGTTATAGTATATTTATAATTGAGATGTGTGATCACAAATTTCATATGATGGCTCTTTCCTATAATAAAATTTTCTCGCACCACCCTTTTCGGAGGTATCAAGCTTACAAAATGGGTAATGATAATGAGACATTTTTGTCAAATTTTTGTTAAATGTTATTTGGAATTAGTTCACCTATTTTAAGTGATCTATTGATTCATATGATCGTGCAGGTTGTCAATGTCAAATCGTATTTTGATAAAGACCGAAATAGTTCGAAACGTCAATATTTTTACGTTTTTCAAAATAGTATATTTCATTAAGAGTCTGGATATGAGGATTTCGGAACTTTCGTGTGAGTCATCACACATGTTGATACGAAAAATTCCATTTCTGGACGTGTTGTGAACGATAATTTTTATTATAGTTATCTGAAAACAACGCTAAAAATAAGAATTAAATTTAAAACCTAACCAAACACGATTAACATTACCATAGCAACGATATATTTATTATAGGTATTGTTTTATTTTCAGTCAGTTTAATTCTTATTAATTTTGGAAAAAATGCTTGAAAGAAAATCCAAATATTCTTAAAACATATTAGAGCTAGCAGCACAAGCCAGTGCTGATTAGTTAATACCAAAATCCAGGTCGAGATGTGAACACGAATATCAAATTTTTATGGAATGGCGAGATCTCCAAAAAGTTAAAACTGTAAGTTATGATATTCTTCTAGTTTATTTTGTCGACAACGCCGAGAATATGTCTCCTGCCGGGGATATAAGGTGCTAGCGCTGTATTTTATAAAAAAAGTATGAATGCAGAAACTTTTATTCAACATATTGCTAAATTCAAATTATCGGGATGTGGCCATCTTTTTTAATTTCACATTTCACCATGATTTATAGGTTAAGCTAAAAAACGCCAATATTAATAATTCATCAATTTTTAAATTTCTTTTGACCGCCTTAGACTCTATAGACCGCTCACCACATGGCGTTCGACATCTTAAAGTATTATAAAAATTTTAAATAATAAATGAATGTGGAATGATATATTTGTATGGTGATTATATTTCGAACGAAATCACGTTTATTTATTGGAAAAATTAAAGTGGTATAGAAACTAGACACCCAGTAAATATTATTTTATCTCAAATATATTTCACGTACATGTTTATTATAAATATATCAATACAAGCTTGGAATTTGATTTCGTTTTAACATGGAATAAGGAAGATAAAGTTATATTCTGCCTGGACATAGATGACGGTTAAACGAAGGTAAGGCAAAACTTGCAAAACTCTTCAATTGTTGGACAGTATTGTTCATCGTAGTGTTGAGAATTCATGAAATTGTATATACTAGGAAAATATTGAGAACCTGATTATGAATGAACATGCCTAAGCGGACAGTCGCGCGCAACAAAAGTGAGTCGAACATCTGTATTTCAGTTGAAAGTGTCTCTACGTCGTCTCATGTCTTTAGCTACACAACGCTCATTTACACTTTAGAGCGGTATCTCTTTCCGAACTTTCGTTGTGCAGTCGACGAAAATATTCGTCGGCCGTACATTACCGCCTTAATGAATGTGTAAGAAATTGTTGCTGAGCAAAACATTCGCATCTGACATAATAAATGTCATTTCGACTACAAACGAGGAGGGAATTATTCTAAATTCAAATAGGGAATAATACTGCGTTCTAGATAATTAGAAAACGTAGTTAGTTTTTCATGAGAAATTCGAGGAGATATGATATAGTCTGATATTTTTTTTTTGTAAATAATTTTAATTCGGTTGGAATTTCATTAAAAACACAAAGATTTTGAATAGTATACATTAAGAAAGAAAAAAGCGTATTTTTTGACGAGTTTTTGTCTTGATAAATATTTTGGATCAGTTTTTAGCATTCCTGTGTATAACTGAATTAAATCTAATTTATTAATTGTCGAAAAAACAGTTAAATTGAAGTGTGTGTATTATTCAATAAAAACAAATACAGGATATCATATTTCAGAGGGTACTGTTAATAAGATCTCCAACATGTTTGAGAAACATAGTAAGTTTAGTATAGAAGTGGCCCGCCATATATTTTAGACGAAGATAGAAAGTTATTATTCTCAATAATCGCTTAGGTGGGAGAAGAAGGTATGATTTCAATGTCCCTACACATGAGATACCTTTGCATTCGAAAACATTTAAGTGGGGCTGAAGAAAAAGATTATTAGAAGTTATTGCTTGTACGGTAATATTTGGTTTCGTAGAGAAATAATGTACTTGATTTGGAATGAATAGAAAATTATTGATTCACAAATAATATTATTAAATTATACTACATATATTATTCAGTTTTCACAATTATCAACTAAACTGCTTACATTTTAATTGTTTTACCATTTGGCAAAATAACATTGAGATATAGCAAAGCTATGTTCAAATATATTTATATATAATTTAGTCATTTTTATTGTAATCCTGCAAAACGGCGAAAAAGTGTTCTTGATTTGTGAAAATAATAGTCAAACCTCATCCTTTCCGAACTTTAATTATTATGGTTTAACCGTAATTTTTAATAAACGCTGTTTTTTTATCAAAATTGAATTTTAAAAATATGAATTGCACTTAGTAATTTGTTATGATTGTAATTTATGAGTGAAAGGTGCACTACATTAATCATGATACTTTCTACAAAATTTTATTTATAAATATCCCGATGTATTTGCAGATACGCTAATTAATTTATCGTAACGTCAAAACAAAAATCTCAAAATATTTCTCGGAAATTCATCTAGACAGGAATAAATCGAAATTATAAACACGGAAACAATATACGATAACTTTTTCTAGAGGAGAAGGTTGGCATAGATCCGAGGTTAATTTTTCAATATATAATAATAAATACACAATTCTATTATTAATTTTTATACAAAATTTCCGTTTAAAATGATTCAAAAACTTGTTAATAACATGTAATTTGAAAAAAATATTAAAGGATAACAGCGTTTAATATTTTTTCAAAATTTACTATTACTCAATAATCATGTAACTATTACCTACGCGATTATTTTATCTTCCTGTTCATAACCTTTGCAATGTATCAATTACCTTCGTTTTATGAACACTTTAATCGTGAGATTATTCTTTCATTCGTTACTATAACGGCTTCTTGAAAGTACTCAAAAAGTAATTATGGAACATATTCTAACTTTTGAAATAAATCGAGATTTCAGGCAAAGTAGTGAAAGAATGTCTGTTGCCTATAAGCAACAATCTTAAGAAATGTGTTTTTAGCATTTATTAGTGATGGAGGGTTATTAAGATAGAGAATTTTTTGCTGATTCTTAGGGTTTACACCAGCAATGAAAATTTAGTGGTCCAAAAGGATCACCTAAGTTATGATTTAGTGGTCCAAAAATATAACGTGGTAGACAAAAGTAAAAAAATTAACATATGCATGCTACACATACTTTTATACATATTTTTATGGCATATATAAATTCTTTTATGCAAAAACAGCACAGTAAATATAAAACATAGGTAGGTTTTTTTAAAAATATTTTGGGCGACAAATTTGTCGACGATGTGTATGATTTTGGCGACATTTCTTGATGATTTGTCGACAATTGTCGCTATGTCGCCATGCTGGCGTGAACCCTACAGTGATTATAGAAAAAATACAGAGCAAAAACAATTTATTTAAAGGAGCCATTAACAAAACAATAATTAGAAAAACTATAACTGATGAAAATGTATTTCCAATACGCATACTGTTAATAATTTTATTATATTCTTCCTCAATATTCAAGTAGGGTTTCATTGAGTTGGCATTGTTCTGACCCGTAATTTTTATAAGCTTTTGCTCTTGTACACCACTTCTGGCCAATCGACTAACCGCGGTCGATCTATTGCAGTGATTACTAATTGTTTTTATTGGTATTCAAGCCAATCGCTTCAGCAAATGGTTTTGTAACGATTTATTCTTAGGAATAATTTGTTGATTTTAATATTTGGGCCCATTTGGACATCAATCTTTTGAATAATCTGATGACAAACATTGCTATTCGTCGTTTTCAATTAAAACTTTGCTTTCGGTATTCGCTCCGATTGTGACTGCAGCGCCACAGTGAATATGAACTACGGGAGGCTGTCAGAGCATCATGTTTTATTACGTTTTTCAATAGTAAACAGAAAAATTTTGGAAAAAAAGTATGATAAATAGTAATGAATTAGTCGTCAAAAATAAATGTGACAATTTAATACTTACTACAATTTTATAATTTTCTTGAGAAGCCAAAAACACAAGTATGTATAATGATAAAATATATAACAGAATGCAGTAAACATAATATGAGGTTAAGTTGCTTTAAACTGTTTTTCAATGGGATATGGAAATATTTGCTTAATTAATTGATTTTTTCATTATTTTTAGTTAAACCAAAGAAATGGATATTATTATAAAAACAGGATTTCGGCCATCAAATAAAATTTCAACCAGAAACTATGACCAAGGGTAAAAATCTTGTTCTTACTGGACATGTGAGAGAAATTGAGGAACATCGACGAAACTTTGATATCTTTTTAATAAAGATAATTTAGATACTAGTAACAAAGAAAATGAAAGTACATCTGAAAAACGAAGCTTTACTGGAAATGATCTTGCAAATATTTTGATATAATAATTTATTTTCTATGATGTATAGTGGTGTAAAAGTCAATACAGTATTTTTATAATTAGTTACTGAAAAAGCAATATTTATCAAGTGACTAAAAACTAAAAAGTGTTATTGTGTGTTACAATAATGTATATTAAAAGAATTTTATTATCCGTTACTAATTTGTTAGTTATCAACAAGTTGTAGTATCAAAAGTATCAAGTATCAACATAATATAACTGTTTATTACAATAAGTTTAATTATTAATTTTATTAAAAGCGTACAATAAATTTAAAATTTCTTACAAATTATCGTTTGTATTATCACAAGTACTTAATGAACAATTTTCATGAGTAATAAAATAGTTTTCATCCCTCATTTTCAGGATCTTTTTTATAAGAAATAATTTAAATCACCTTTTTGAGTACAGGGTTATATTCAAGTCGATTTGTTACAAAACCATTGTTCTTTGATTTGATACATAAAAATCAAGAAAGTAGCAGTTTCCCATCTTGTTATTTTTTCGAAACTTAATGTAGTCGAACATTTTTTCCTTTATAATATTTGTCTTGTAACAGCTCACTTGTTAGGTCAACTTGGTTTTGACTTTAGTTCATTAAAACTTCGTCCTTCCGCAGTCTGATTTAAATCTAATTGATACTTTCTATCATTAACAAGTCTATAAATGATTTCATACAAATTTTGGTATGTTTTATTCTAAAGTTTCATCAATATTCTCAGTACTACAACCAAATAGTGACATTTCGAAATATTAAATATTTGAAAAGTCAAAAAGACTTTTCAGTACAATGTACTGATTGGTTGTCTTCAATTAGACGACTTCAATTTTATTGGTTTTCCTCTGGAGCAAAAAATTTTCATTTTAACTATTTGTTTGTCATTAATCCGATGAAAAACAAAGAAAAACTAGATGAGAAGTGATTTTCTGAAACTAGTCACGAGTGTAATAAACAGTGAAAAACCAATTTCATCTGAAAAAATATTTTTACATGAATACTTGAAGATAATGTAAACTTCAATACGCAGAGGGAAAATAATTCTACTATTACGGCCAATTGAGCATCCTCTTCAAGGTTGAGTAGAGATAAATAGGAAAAAAATAACATTATTGACTTAACAAAAATGTGACGATCGTTACAATTGTGTTGATCGTCAGCAACAACAACCACATTGCCGCATTTATTGCAACCGACCGCTGTTATAACCTCAATTCTTCATTACAATATCTTGAAATCTATTATTTTATGTCATTGCCATCATTACTTCCTCAAATTATTAAACTAATATTATAATCCTTATTTTTGTTGTCGGTAATGGATTTTAATAGATTTGGAAATATTTTGAAATAATCGTAAATGTATCTTGTTTACGTTATGGTTACATTAAGCTGACGTTAAAATTAGCTCGGGATGTAGTTACTTTCGTTACTTGGCAGTATGTAGTTATTTATAATTTAATAAAGTCGGGGTCAATAGTTTCTCGTATTAAATTTAATGTCTTTATTCCAATGAACGTTATAAATTTAAAATACGCCGATATTTCCTATATATATTCTTAGAAATATACATTAAAGAAATGTTTTTGAATCGATAATAACAATAATAATAAAATTTCTTTCTTTCCGACTAAGAATGGTTCATGTAAGTTATCCGTAGTAGATATACTGAAAAGACCATAACTATCTAAAATACTTCAAGCAAGAAACAACATATCATATTTATCAGTAACTATATTAACCCCGTAAGGGTTCGTATTCCCGTATCAAAATTAATCATTTATTCAGATCTCTTTGTGGTAGAGCGTTTTCGGTCAAATATAGAAACACCCTGTATAACTATCCTCAATATATTGATGAATTAATGCATCTAAATATTCTTGATTTTAGATGTCTTCCGTTTTAAAATTAGTTTTTTTAATAAATTTGGAATCAAAATCAAAAAATTATTAAGAAAACTAATTTTAAAACGGAAGATATCTAAAATCAAGAATATTTAGATGCATTAATGATATTTATCATCCTTTATTCGTACTATTATATACAAATACCAAGAAAACAATTTTCCAAAAAAGTTTTTTAAATTCCAAACTCCAAAATTGATGAAGAATGTCTTCTTATGCGATTTTTCTCAATAAATAGAGTGAATTATAGAGAAGGTTCAAGTATATGATAATAAATGATTCGCATTTGATGAAGAACAGGACATTTATTATTCTAATATTTTTTATATTTACCTGACGCTTGAACTTCAGCCAAATTAATTCTTATAAATCCTTTATTACTTACGAATGAATAAAAGTATGTATAAATAATTTTTGGCAGTAAATTTGGAATATTTTCAGTCATTTTAAATATATATTATAGAAGCCGTTGACACTGTACTAACGAGAAACTCCTTCAACATCATAACGTCACAAACATAGCGTTTCAAGAATTTCTCAATACACTGTCGTATCAAATATTAATTAGTAATTTTTTTTTATCACAAAAAAAGGTTTTCTGCTTATTTCTGACAATGGAAAGTTTACATTTACTGACCCTTAACATCATAAAACATCAGAAACCACGTTTTACTGCAAGAGATGTTTGCAGTAAGTTTAAAGAACATTCGTATAATCTAACTATACTTTGACAATTTCATTTTTATATTTATTTTTATTTGAAAGCTCAAATGCAAAAAATAAATCAACACTAAAATATTAGAAATCGGCACCAAAGTAAACCAATATATACTCATATGATGCAAACAAAAACAATTATTCAAATTAACAGTGTTAAATTTTTCCTAACGATTCCATTCCAGCAAGAATTTGGACACGAGCGCGTAGCGAGAGTAGCCGAAGCTGGAATGACCTTCTGTTACGAGTTTATACTATTTTCTCTACTTCGGCTTGTATTCACATTATTTATTCATAGAAAAATTGTTAAAAATATACATTAGGGAAATTACATTACATTGACAACAGTCTTTTGAATTACACAGAATTTGAATAACAGAAATTCTGTATGAAATAGATATAATAATTTCAATATATTGAATCATCCATTCATTTATTTTGAGGTTAGGTCTTTCTAAGAAATTTCTTCGCTTTACTCCACTTTAATTATTGACATTATGCGAACAGTAATCTAATTTCTTGGTAATAGAGTATAATAAGAAGAAAGAAGAAAAATTGCAATTAACTTGATGTGATAAACATCTACGAAAAAATGGTCAAAAAGTTAAATTCATTTTCAGAAATTGCTTCATACTAAAATCTGAATCTCAATTTATAAGCAAAACTTTGTCGCAGAAGACTACATCGACCATTCTCTCTAGAATAAAAAAGAGACGACCAAAAATATTTTTAATGTCGAAAACCAAGAATTTGAAGATATCCCCAGAGCAGAAACTTCTGCACTAGAGGAACTAGAGCCTAAATCGACACTCGTCGATTTTCTAGATACTGAGGCGCTTCCAGCATCAAAAATAGAAACTATAACGTCACAGTTTTTGAGAAGCGAAGTTACTGTGAAAGAAAAAAAATACCAAAATGTAATAATCAATAACATAAACAATTGTCCAGATTTCAGTGTAAATATTAATTAAGGGAATTAAAATCAGTTTTTATTAATAGAATATGCAACTTAAGTTGGAAAATTTTGTCACAAATATATGCTTATAATTCAGTTTCCAACAAATTATTTTTCACTCTTTCCGGTTAACTATTGGATCTACATAATGTCCTTTTCAGAATCCGACGATATGTAATATATAATTAAGGACAAGTTAATGTGGTAGAAGATAAAATATTGTATGATACTCGTGCTTGGAGTATTTTTGCACGCTTTTATTATAAATAACTATTGTGAGTTATATCCATAGATAGTTGAATTTATTTTCATTTAAAACATGCGTTTTCACTTAGATATAGTATATTTATTTATACATACTGTTTAATCATGGACATTGTATTTCTATTTAGCATTGGAATTTAAAAATACCACCACGGAACACGTTAATAAGGATATAGATATACAAAGTGTACTATATTTATATAAATATAATTGTATAATTTACTATGAAGCTACTGACCTCTCTAATAGCTATTTTTGCCCGAATTTCAACCCACGAAAAACTTTGACTCTTCATAGGCGTTTCACTCAGCCACTGAATAAAAAATATTTTCATCTGTGCATGAGGTACATTAGAAGTACTATAGGAGAAATAATTACAGACAACTTTTAAAAAATAATAATAATTAAATGAAAAGAAAACACGTGTAATAATAGAAATAAACTTGAAGAAATACAAATAAATTAACAGGCTCTAAGAGTTAACCTCAATTTTTTGTTATTGATAGTAACTGATAGCAACTGATTAGATAGAAATAATTTTGAATGCATAAAGGAGATAGGATAAAAAAAGTGGTGATGAACAATAAGACAATAAAACAAGAAGTATAAGAAGTTTGAAAAGAATGGATTGCGTGAAAATGAAAACAAACATTGATAGGACGTTACGCATACTATTAAGAGAAGATGAAGGAGACAAAGTAGTATAAGACAAGGAAGGAGAATATTTAAAATTCACACTTATAGATATCTCAAAATGGATAAATATATCGAAATGTGTTTTTTGCTATTATATTGCTTCTCATCTTCTTTTACAAACCTCCAAAAGAACTGCATAACTAGTAATTAACATTGTCTAGCGTGAATGTTAATCATTCAGCAAGAATGTAAAAATCAGTTGAGTAAAGGCGGAGTTTAAACTTTTTAAATGATTTTAAAAGTAATTTCCAACTTTTTATCGTGGCTACATTTGTTATAATTTTTTTCCTTTCAACAGTTCTTGATATGTGACCCAGAGCCAATTATTCTTTGGACACCCCGTGTATATAAATATAATAATTTTATTTGTAATTTATAAAACTAAATTTTCTTTCACGTGTTCTTCACAATATTTATATATAATATTATTTTCAGTACACCAATGTAGTCCATGCAGTTGTCGAGTTGTAAAACAAGAGCAATGGTTTAACGATTTCATAACACACAGTTTATGTAGACTATTAAAATAGATTAATTGTGTACATTACAAAATAGTATGTTGGCAGAAATATTGACTATTTGTACAAACTTCTAAATTGTCACAAAATATAACTATTTATTAACAAATACTCCCCAAATATTCACCCCAAACATTTCCATTGATATTCTTTTTTTAGCATCAATGTGAATGAATTTTTGTCTGGATATAGTTGATCTATTTTTTCTACCTGGATTTTGTAGAAGTTAAATTTTTTTTTATCAAAGTTTCATACTATGTTGTATGTGAATATGAATGTTGTATTCAATAAATATTTATGTAAAATTATATTTCGTAGTTTTATTCTATGATATTTGATATGTTAATTGGAAAAAGATATTTTTAAGATGTTCAAAAAAAGTAAGTAGGGCAGAGTGGGGTCTTTTGACCTGCAAGGTCTAATGCTCCACATATAGTGTCTGGCACAAGGTGGGGGTGATATAAAACAAAGCGGGAGGTTGAGGGATCCGCTACTGTTGGATAAGTCACCGGCCGTCGTCCATTTTAAGTGACAGCACGTGATATTGGAAGTTAAGAGCTAAAAGAGAAATACTAATATTATCCTTTGGTTATGGATTAAGTGTATTTCGATTTTAACAAGATTTTAATTTTAGGATGCGAAATTACACATCAGTAAAGAATCGATAAAACAAGCTGTAGATGAAGTCCTTGAAGGTTTAAGCATCTGCAAAACTGCTAAAGATAAACAACATAGACAAGTTTGGTTTATAACAAGCTGAGTACAGTTATAGACAAGTATCAATTCCGAGCTTCCAAAATATAAAACATCGACGAAATTAGTGTTCCAACAGGGTAACTTGAAACCGGGTAAAATAATAGCAGCCAAAGGAAAGCAAACTGCTGGTTCTGTTACGTCAGGAGAACTTGGAACTAATATAACAGTACTTGCTGTCGTATCGGCAGCTAGAAACTCAGTTCCTGGTAAATTTATATTTCCTCTGAAGAAGTTTAAAGATTACCAATTATTGTGTTAAGAAAAATAATAAAAAGTTTAATAAGAAGTAGTAGAAGCATGTAAAGAAAGCACAACTTCTGCCAGCTACTGTAGAGGTGATTATTTTTGTCTAGTGTGCGCTGGGTCTCGGTCAGTCAGTCTCCCAGGAAAAGAGTGAGTTGCATCGTACCTATTTGCCAAAATGGGTTCATGATAATTGCACTTTTGGTGTCAGTGCATTTTATGTTTGCACGAACTGTGACAGTAACTAAAATGTTTAGGTTTATTTTCCCCAATTTATGTTTGTTTTTGTTTCTATGTTTCATATGTTTTAATAACCCAGTGGTTCTGGTGATCCCATTGGGTGATTCAAAAAACCCCTCCTATGAGGTAATTAGCCTGTTTTAAGCAAAATGTAGTATAGTAAACACCGGATTTGTTGAAGTTTTTTCATCTCAATAAATAATCGACTGATTTAAAATGAACTTTTTCCAAATTATTCCTTTGAAAGCACCTTACACTGATTTAAACAGAATACGGATTAAGTGACCCCGCTCTGCCCCAGTATAAAAAATATCAGGTAACGTTATAGTAGCTTAATACCCTACCAAGGAAACAATTATCTTTCTAACCACAACAGCTGTGTGTATGGTATTACCAATGAAGACTAAAAAGCTAAAATAATCCATGCAACATCAGGAAGACGAGTAACCAAACTGACGTTTAAAATAACCATTACGAAAATTTAAATCTTGATATATAATATCAAGTTTATCATTTATTGTAATAAGAGATATAAGGTAGTTCAAACAATCTATATTGTTAAGTTATCAATAAGCTTGAGATAGGTTGATTATTAATTTGTATAGAAAAGAATACCGAGAAAATCAATATCTGTTATAAATATGGCCGGTCGGTAGTGAGAGTAATAAACACGCGTGATCGGCTCATGGGATGCTAGTGATACCTTTTATAACGATTCGTATTGGCTGAAGCAATGTCTGAGAAAGTCAAGTTTACACAGCTGCACGTTACATTGATTTATTATTATTATTATATTCTAAAAATTTTATATTAATAATTATTTTAAGCTTTTGTTTTATTATGTTATTTATTTACTTTGATAAAAATTAAAAATTAAACTACATTTCTAACATGCGCTTTTACAGTACGAATTATGTGACTGTATAATAGGGCATGTTAAACATGTACTTTAATTTTTATTATTCTTTAATATGTGGTATTATAGTTATTTTATACATTGACTATCCTCTATTTTAAAATAAATTTTATTGTTAAAAATGGCTGTGATATTCATAGAACTAAATTTAAACTGTCTATTTACGTTATTTAATCTGAAGAACAATCATTTCTAAACGCGTCATTGCTTTAATACTTTTAGAATTTTGACAAAATGCATCTGACGATACAAAGCATAATAAATATTTATTATTTATAAAAACTTGAGCGATTTTCCTCATTGCAACCAAGTTATTGTTTTTATTGTAGTTGCAATCTTTTGGTTAGTGTGGGTAAAAAAATATTCCAAGACTATAATGTTTACGTATTGGATAAAAGTGACACTGTTTTTGACAATGGAATGTGATCATCCGGTGATCAACAATTACGGTTAGGTCATTTCCATCCCTAAAAATACTGATAAGTTCCTTCACATCACGATCTTGCATTACCTTCGGGGAAAATTATTGTTCTGATTTATTAAGGTCGTTCATGTAACAGCTGCGCTTCTTATTTTGCAAAACATTTTGGTAGTTTCAAATCTTCCGCCTGGCTGTGGGCGTGACTTGAGGAAGCACGTCACATTCAAATGCGTTTTGTATGAATTTACTTTATAACCTTTGATACGTATTTGAATAAAACATATAGCACGACATTTCTTTCTTAGATATTACTTTACAGTATTATTAGGTACCCTTACATTTTTATTTAATATACCATAAATTTGAAAAACCGTCTAGCTATTTAAGGTTAGGGAAAACAAAATTACGATTAAAATAATAATTATATATATTTATAGATACTTTTAAAAAAATCAAGGCAACGTGTGAAATATGTAGGTATAACATTTAGTAGTTAACTAAGTGAACGAAGATTTTAATGTATGAATGCTATGCAATTGATAAATAAAAGTATTATTTATATGATATGATATTAAAATAAAGTATTTAAAATTCAAATAAAAATGTTAGTTTGAAAAAAGCATTTAAAATTCAATTCAAATTTGCCACTAAATACCTTTTAGTGTTGTGTATGGTGTGATTCAGGCTTTCAATTTCTCTCTCACGCACTATGCACGTGATTACTCTCTGTAATGAGCGGCCCGATAATAGTAATGATTGAAATCAGGGATCACGTAGTGTGTGTGAACTTTCTACTTCTTTGACCTTTTTAACTATTTTTCTTGATAAATTGCCTTCATTTTATATCTCTTTTGAAACTAATTTTATACATATTAAGAGATCTAATATCAAGACATCAAGAAAAAAAATATTTATTTGATTCAATAAAAAATAGAACAATCACCAAAGCCTCATACAACATCCTCGCAGATGACCAGTTTTCAATTTATGCGTATCAGCTGAAAAGTAGATGCCAAACGGCAGTTTATATCCCTGAATGTGGGGAAAATGTAACAAAATTTCGTTTTGTTCATTAATTTGGTAAATATATTTTTGCCAGGTGATACATTATTTCTCATCATAACAATTTGTGTCACACATAGATTAACTCTGTAGACACCTCGTTACATAGAATTGATTTTAAATGTGTTGTTAAGTATAAAGACAGACTGGAAAGAGAAATACACCACCCAAACTTTCAATAGAAATACTATTTGATGGTATACAGACGCTACAAAAATATATACAACGGAGCTGGCGCTGGAGTATTTGGTACTGGTACTTACAGAAAGAAATACTGATGGGTGGAAGTGAATATAGAAATCTACCCAAAGTGCCAAACCTTCATGCTTTAAACAAGCAACCGATAAGAGAATGTCTAGCAGAAACTGACGAGTGAAGATTCCGTAAATTGGAAGAAATGTTCCTCCATTACATAAATGTAGAAGCGAAGATCTTTTTGAGGTCAGCACATATACTAATATTTCTTATATATATATATATATATATATATATATATATATATATATATATATATATATATATATATATATATATATATATATATATATATATATATATATATATATATATATATATATATATATATATATATTAGAGCTTTGAAACTGGAGGACGCACTCTAGACTTAAAACAGTGCCATTTAATTTCGTATTTAAAATAATACGACTACCTACGTTAAAAATACACATTTTTGGTATTCAATGCTAAAATTAATTTAGGTGAAATGTCTAGCACTTATCCACAGTAATGAAACAAACGAAAGAAAAGAAATGCTCAAGTTTTATTTTTAAATTTGGCATTTTTCCTGAGCCAATCATATTTAACCATATCGCTTTATTCGAGTTTGTAATAGATGTCATATTCGTTAATACTGAGTGTAAAATTATATACAATAACTTCTAGAACTGATGTTGGGTCCAATATTGAATATATTGTTGGGATTTTATAAATTATAGAGTTGGCAACAATGCAGTTTGTCAATGATCCATTCATTGGCACTTTTGGCGCGACATGATGTATTAATTGAAAGGTTAGCTAGTAGTTTTTCACTCACCACGTTGTGTTATATTTTTGACCAAAAATCAATAAACCTTTTATCTGGAGGATGTTTTATTCTAGTGACAACCTAAAACCGTAACGGGTTCTTAACATATATTGCAGTATGTAGAGTGCTAGGATTAAAAATATTGTTTTCCAATGCCTGCCAAAGGATTTTTATTACGAGCTCTACAATTTGGGTGTCACCGTTGAATACAAAAAATTTTTGGAAGGTGAGGTCTATTTCTGTCATATTCAATTAGTCATATCTGTATTCAAAATGCCAATATTGTGTCAGCAAAATCAATATTTGATCTTTTTTATTATTATTATTATTCCATGTTGGACTTTCAAATTCATTCGATCAAAAACAAATCCAGAATCTGTAAAAAAATTCGAGCTCCGATATTAAACGAATTCAAAAAAGTAGTTTTAATACATAAACTATATATATTCATGCACTTATTACCTGTATTTTATTGCGATTCATGCGATAAATCAAGAGGATGATGACAGAAATTGATGTAAAACTTTAATCATTATTTGTCATCTATTAATAATGTTTCCTTTTTTTAATACATAAAATACTTGTCTTATAATGCGAACCACCTTGTATTTATATAGGGTAGGTGAGGAAATGATATATTAATATCTTATAATCGTTCACAAAATCGATATACTTCCGATTCGTTCAAAGTTATTATTAAACATACTATCTACTCTTATAAATAATTCTGGATCACCTTGTACATGTGCATACGGCCCAGATTTTATCACGGAATCTCATGTTTGCAAGTTAATACAACAACATAGTTTATTTATTATAACGGCTCTTAATAATACCATTGTAAATATAATAAATGATTGAATGTTGTCATGCAACACAAGTATAGTTTCTATAAATTCCTTGATTCAAAGATTAGACAATGATATCAATAACGGACAAAGAGGATTGTAAAAAGGAGTATATTCTAAAGAATATGTATCATGGAAATCGATTTATGTAGTATGTACAATGTCCTTTTTACTAGTTTTTGAATAACGACAAGTTATATCATTGAAAAACTTGTTATACAATTAGTTTCTTGACAATATCGTAAGTATATCGGTTTCTGCACGACCAAATTTACAACAGCCACCTAAACGTAAAGTAGTGTAACGGTAATTTTTAAAAGAAAGATAAATTTTGACGTTTCGATATCTTTATCAAGATCAGGGCCGGATTAAGCTAGGGGCTTGGGGGGGAAATAGCCCCGCACCCCATCATTTGGAAATCATTCTGTATTTTTTGATGTGTTGATACCACAAATCTAATGTATTGATATTATTTTGTGAATTTTTCCGGGTATTTGAATTCTTTAAGGGGGCCCCGTCATTATTTTAGCCCCGGGCCTTATAAATCTTAATCCGGCCCTGATCAAAATATTATATTGACATTGACAATTTGCGTGTTTATATTGATCAATAGATTACCTACATCATGAATATCAAAATAAGAATAAAATCAAAATAGAACGTTTTTCTAATAAGAAAAAATGAATTTTCCTTAGTCCTTTCATCTTAAATATGTAGCATTACTCAATTGAATTATTTGTAGTTTTATTAGAATTCACAAAATAGAACTATAAATTTTACTTAAATTATTTACTTCTTTTTTATCACTTATAGACTTTTATCACTATAACTTTCGTTCCTATAGATGTGAACCATATCTAAATATTCTTTTTTTCGTGTATTAGATTCCGTTTCAAGAATTTTTGAATCTTTATAATTGAATTTATGTTTTTTTTTTTGATATTTCACGGTTCGTTAATGCAGTTCTATTTTATTTATCGTACTGATGACCTCTCAGTCTATTTTCTAAATACTGAGATGTTTGCCCTATATAGACAACGTCATAATTAGTAGAAGACACTTGACATATGACATTACTTCTTTTATTTTTTGTTGTTTTAGATTTTAATTTAGTGAAATATTTGCATAATTTATTATGTCCTCTATGACTTATACTTATATCATATTTATTGAAATAATTCGATAATTGTTGGGAAAGTCCTCGTACATATGGTAAGAAAAATGTTTTATGTTTTGATGTTTCGTTTCAGTTTTGTTTTTAAGTAGATTGTAGTATCTGTTAATCCTTTTCTTGAATATTTTGCTTATAATCATTAATTTCTTTGGATTGAAACCGATTGGATAGATCTTGAAATTTATTTGTTCGTAACGTAAAATGTAACGAGGGTCAATAAACTAGATCGTCTTGGTAGCATCCTTATCTTGAACAAAAGTCTTCTTACATAATTTAATACATGAAGCGAATTGTAATTCGTTCTTGTTCATCTAAATCAAGCGATTTAGTTTGAGTTTGACAAAATTTGAATGAAGATTCAGCACTGCTAACTTCTATTTAAAAAACAATTTACAAAGACTTTTTGAACGAACATTACCTCAGAAATTGTTTAATGTATTTTTAATGGAGACCATCTAAACGTTACACTATTGTACTTTTCTATTATCAAGTCTTAAACATGAAATATAAGTACTGAGTATTTGATAGGGTGGTACAAATATCAGCTGGAATTTGTTAATAAACGCACGAAACATTCAGTGTAAAATTGGCTGCACTGAATATTAGACTGGACTGTTGCAATGCAATATTATTTTTTTTTGTTTAAAGCTAATGTAAAATTGGCAGAAATTTATCGAAAGCTACTCGAAGAATTCAAGGATAAGTGTCGTTCCAAGTGTTGAGTGTATGAATGTTGTTCCACTTTCCGTTAAGGCCGAAAAACGGTGACAAACGTGCCAAAAGCGCGGCGCCCTATAACAAGTGTTACCGATGAGAACGTTTGCACTGTTGAAAACTCATTCCGCAGTACTGTCCGCGATATGGCTGTAAAATTGGGCATCTGTCTAGGTAGTATTAAGCAAATAATTCATGAACGGCTCGGTAATCGCATAATTTCAGCCAGATCGGTGTCAAGAGGTCTCAATTTTGAAAAGAAATTCACACGCTTGGAAAAATTAATTGCACCGCGATATTATTTCCAGTTCCAATCGTTCTCTACTCTTAAATGCTACTTACTCTCCTCTATAGTATAGGAAACTAAATTCCATTTGGATTATGACGAATGGGATGAAAAGAAACAGTTAAATAAATCTAGTGTATAGTTAGTTCGTTCTCACTAAACATGGAGGCAAATAAACCATAACTTCTTAAAATAGATAAATGTATTTAATGATTAAATCACACAAGTCTTTTCAATATAAAAAAATTAACTTCGCGCCAGCCAGCATCTAGTGGTCTTTGAGCAGCGACCCTGAAGTGAAGATGTACAGAAGTTACGTACGGAGAATCAAATGGAAAATAATAATAGTCGCGTAAGGCGACCTTGTCGTTGGGTGAACGACCTCGACAACTTTGTCATTTTAGAGGAATCGACAAAGAAAATGTGGGTTGTGCACTATCTGGTTTTCGCTATTTAGTTTTTAATGTATTTTATGAAACGGGGCTTATCGAATATTTTTAATTTCTTCATATATTGAATCTGTGGTATGTGAAATATTTCACTTTATAATTAAATTTACATTTTTTTGATATTTCATCGATCTTTAATACAGTTTTATTTTTTTTTTTTCGTATTGATGACCTTTTAGTCTGTTTTCAAAATTCAAAACATCGAATTGATGAGACATCCGCCGTACGGTCCTTGTTTCATACCCAATGATTTCTTCTTATTCCTGCAGATCAAAAATAAATTGCGAGGTCAACAGTTTTCTACCTCTGAAGAAGCGGTCGATGCGGAAAATCACATGTTTTGGATGTACTTGAATCGGAATGGAAAAATGGTTCGACAATTGCTTCAAATGCATCCAAAAATGTATTGATCTCAATGGAGAATATTTTGATAAACAATAAAGTTGTATCTAATTATAAATCTGTGTTTTTATTTGTCTACCTCAAAACTTAAGTAGCAGCCCTCGTAAGAGCTTTCCGTCAAGAATAATTTTGCAGTTTTCGTTTGAGCTAACCGACTTATAGAAGTTTGAAGGAAAATTCTCGCCGTTTTTATCAACATATGTCGGGACAGTAAAAAAAATATCGACTCGCACTATTTTAATGTTAATTTAATTTATTTTTAAAGGACCTAAACAAATTTTTCTAGCGAAATCCCAATATCTTAAATATATGAAATAACGCCCTTCAGCTTTCACATGCTAAGTAAACTGCTAATGATTTACTTTTTCATTGAGGGACATAATCTCTTTCAAACAACAACTTTTCACTCTCACTCACCTCCTATTTAAATACTAGATACTTATAGACTGAAACTTGTGAAATTTTCGAATACGACCTCTAGTAGTGGACCTAAAATTCTGAAAATGTTTTCCACGTGTTTGTAGAGTTCCCTTTTGTTAAATTTCTTTCTCTGAAGCTTCTATATAATCCATTCTTAAGATATTCACCACATAATTGTCCATCACCCAGTAAAGTTATTGAGATACTGAGATATTAGTGTTTTGCCCCAGAAATTGATTGATTTATCCTTTTAAGGATGTAAAAGTATTTCAATTATAAAATGATTATTTTGCTACCTACCCTTGATTCAAGCAAATATATTCATAACGAGCTTATATAATTCACAAGAAATTTTATCACTTTTCTCTTGATTTGAATTTAAAATCAATGAAAGTAATTAATGCCAACGCCATATTAATATCTAATTAACCTGAAAGTAAGATAAACTTTTCCCTTTCTTTCAATACTCATAACATTTTTAATGTAATCATAATGTAGATATGGATAAAAAAGCCTTAAAGTTGGAACTAAGTAAGTAAAACTACCGAGGCACATCACTCCTTGACACGGTCTACCGTTACTAGTATAACATCGATATTAACATACATCAAATCAGAATAGAGAGTACAAAGTTGAAGTATTCAATGGAAAACTTGGAAATTATTATTATTCATATCAATAAGCCATCAATATAGCCATGATTGGTATCCAAGATAACTTAGCAGCATTAGTGTTGGCATTATACAAAATTGCAGCTTGGAAGCTAGAGGTAGGGATTGATCAGACTGAAGAAGAATATACAAAATTATTAGCGCCATATGGAGAAGATAAATGACAAAATATGGACAGTAGGGAAAACAACTGAGATCATGAAAAGATGAATAAAGCTAGGAAATGAGGCATATTTTTGCCAATCGAGACCTCAAGAGCTGCTAGATTACAAATAAAGACATGAGACCAATGATAACGTACGGCGATGATAACTGGACTCTAACCAAGGCCCCATTATTGTGGGGAACAAAAGTATTTAGAAGGATTTATGAAACATTTGAATTAACAAAGCAGATTGGCACATAATATACACCATATGAAGTCAATGATATACTCAGAAGAAGACTAAGTATGTTAAATTCAGAAAACTGCGAAGGTAGAAGATGGAAGAGTTGTGAGAGCACTCTAAAAACAAGAATTTTTACCAAGAAACGTATCCACAAGAAAAAGTTAAAAAATGAGATTAATACTACATTTTAAGCAGGCTTATGACAAATAAATGGTTACTGAACAGACTGTTTATACTACCACTACACCAACACCGACAATTACACTGTCTGACGCGCGTTTAGATAACCAAGTTATCGTCTTCAGAGACTTAATGAGTTCACTTTCTGTGGTAGTGTGAAAAGTGCGTTCAGTATGACTATCACCAACAGTTCCGGAAATTCCAACTCAATAATAAATGGAGATAAAAATGTATATCGCCTTTAATCTACTAGGAATCTCGAAAAAAAATTGTAAAGCTTATCAACCCCACACAGAAAGAAATGGAAGGAGCAGGAACAGAAAGCAAAGTAGATGGTGTTAAGACAGAATGTGGTTGGTGATAAGGAATGCATATAGCAGTTGAAGCAGTAAAAACAGGAAAATATAAGATAGGAAAAGTTTCTGAATTCGAATACCTGGGAGCAATACTATCGAATAAAAATGAAGAACGGACTGAAATGATAATTATAAGATTAGACAGTAAGTTCTAGAGTTGTCTAGAGTAGCCAAAATTAGGAACAATGATATCACCACACACGGTAGCAGAACATGGATTTCAAAATATTTTGGGGGATAAAAGAAAATTAAGGACTTTGAATGTACGAATAGTTCGACTATAATTCCAGTCGCCGAAGATGAATAAATAAGGAATCCTAAGTTCGGAATACATGTTACAGATAAGCAATCAAAATTATATTAATTTTTAAAAATACATAAAACTCTCACATTCACCGTTCACCCTGTAAGAACGAAGTACGCCAAGCATAAAATGTTGATTTGGTGGTATACAAGTACTAACAATAAAGATTCAAATTGTGCTCTAGACCGAGACAAAACATCTTCGAGTTGCAAAGCATTTCCCGTAGAATTTAAAATAAATATATAGAATTAGTAAACAATACAGGATGTTTATCAAAAATTAGAAATGAAACTTGAAATTCAGATTTGGTTACATCAATGAAAGTTGTAAATTTGTACGTATGAAAATGTCTCAATTGAATTGGTAGTTAATTAAACATAACTATGAAATCTAACCTCAAACTCATTCGTTTTAAATTACTTCAGAAATTCAGTTTATGATAGCACTATAAATATAACGAATAATCTTACATGGAATTCTTATCAATGACTACATAACTGATGCTCTCAGATACTGATTATGGTTTTAAATACTTAAAATTTTTGCTTCTCTAGTGATCAGAAACAGTCCTTAATAGCCTGAATTCAGATTGTTGCATCTACGTTAGTAAATACTTTAGGTGATATTTCTACAAAAGTTTGTTGATCTTCAAGTCAATTGTTAGAATAATGCGCAGTTAGCTAAAATAAAATCTTTCCTCTGTCAAGACAACAAACATAACTTTGTTTTTAAATTATTCAAGACCGAATTAAACAAAAAAAAAAAAAAAATGTTTGACTCATTTTTTGTCTTGGCTAGTTTTGTTCAATTAATCGATTTTTTTATATGCTATTCCATACACTTTCAACGGATTTTCACATTGGATGAGTATCAGAGTATTTCATCCAATTCCAGTGCAAATAATTCCCATAACTTCTTTTTTTTGGATATTGCCTACTTGTGATTTGTTTTTTAAACTATGTTCATTGATTGTCTAATTAACCTGAGCAATAAGTAACCCTTCGGTTAATAACTGCTTGTAAGATGACGAATAATTTAGTTCAAGTGTTTTTCTATTTATTATTTTGTGCTTAAAAGTTAAGTGTATTAGAAGTATAGTACAGTAAAATCAAGTGTTGACAGTT